>NC_137647.1:9730375-10930375 GCF_963383615.2 Lipophrys pholis
ACACAATGGAAGAAATGATATTAGCTGTTGCAGAAGTGAGAGGAGATCCTGTGTCGAATGGTTTCCCTGTAAAATGACAAGAGAAAAATCCTCACATTAGTTTCATTAGTTAGATCTTCTTTATTTTTTTCCTATGCAAATACCCACAGCCTACATTGTTTCTGGACAGATCATTTTAAAAACAGCTTATGACAATGTAGTGACACAATGAGATAGCAAAGATAAATGAGCAATCATTTGAAATAAACGGGAGACCCCCATGAAAGACTTGTTACTGTACTTTGTGTTGGGTACTTTGCAAGTTACTGAGAAGTTACCCATGACGTGGAATTTGCCTCAATTACAATTTCATCCAACAGCGATGCGCACATTTTATTTGGAACGGCAAATCAGTTATTCATGATGTCCAGTGTTAGGAAATGGAAATGATCCACGCCACTCACTCCTGTGAGGAGGGAACAATTGTACACTCATACAGCCACACAGAGCTTGTACAAGACAGACTTTTCAGAACCACACAGATTTGTGAACAAACGGCAACGAAAGAACGGCGAAACAAAACAACTTGGATAAATTACCAACTAAATTAATGCAGCTCTCAAATGTCCGCACACGCTTTCACAGTGCGTTAACATAGTACCTTGGTGGTTTTCAAACACCTGAGTCAGGTGGTCACATTCATCTCGAATTTTAGACTCAGCAGTTCTTTTGCCCATCCCAAAGTCTCTCAGGGTAGAAAGGGCAAAACGTCTCATCTCTTTCCACGAGTCTCCGTTTGCAAACAGTATTCCTGCAAAACACAACACCCAATCAGAGGTTGTACAGCCCTGATGGAGTCTCGTTTTCACCCGTTTTTTTTTTTTTTCCCCCTGACGCGCAATGAAGGTCACACTCACCATGACCTCGATTCGAATCCTCAAATATCGGGGTGATATCTCGGTCTCCAAAGTCTTCAGCATGATTCACCAGAGCCTCTCTGACTGTCTTGTACCCAGTCAGGACCACCACTTTCTTGATTCCAAAGTAAACAGTGAATACAGACCCATACGTCTTTGATAGCTGAAAGAAAAACAAACAAAATCACCAAAACAAAATTCGAATGCGCGATTGTAAAAATACCAAAAAAATGTTTCTGACCATAAACTTGAAAGAATAGCTCACCTCGCACAAGCTTTGGTGGGGTTTCTTCAGATCAAGTTGCATTAAGTTTCCAAGAATTGGCAGAGGCCTTGGTCCCGGGGGCTCCTGTCCCCTCGGGGTTTCACTCAAGTTTATAAAGACATTATAAAAAGCCAGCAGGAGAACAGCAGCTCCCAACACAGTGGTGGGACTGGAGAAGAGGAAGAAAACCAAATCCTCCACAAGACCCATTTCTTTACTTGTGAGGCGAACTGCTGGTGGCTGTCGGCTTCATATGAAACTCGAGCATGCATACAAATCAACAGGTTTACAGTCGGGCGGCCTCCTAATTATCCTGGGGCTTTCTGCTGTGTCATGGCAACCTTTACCTTAAACAACACACAAAAGCCTGAGAGCATTTGGGGATATGTTATACAACCAGCAGTAAAACATACACAAAACAGCATATGTATAAAGTCCACATGCTGACACAATCAATGAATGACCAGGCCAACTTCGAGTTGGAACAGAATTGTTTTTGTGTCTAAAGGATGCATAATTTTCCCCATACAGGCCAACCAGATATAGGCTATAAGGTTTTCAATTGTACATTTTCTTACTGAAATGATGAAACCCAAACGAGGGACCCATTAAATCTTTATTTCAAAAGAACAACCACAAATCATTTATCAAGGTATTGAATTCATATCTGTAGATAGGTAATATTCTGGATTTACTCTCAGGATGCAGTTGATTTTATATGAAACAGAGATGGATGATGCATTTCAGGCACTTGGATTTTGAAGTATCTTTGCATCCTGGTACTTTGCATCAGCCTTTTTTTTTTCCAGCCATGACAATCCAAGTGGGCTGAGGCATCCAGGGACGTATCAGGGACTGGAATAGGTGTCGTGTGAATAGGTGTTATAGAGAAATCAGGTTTCGATATAACTGGATCTGGCCTGAGCCCCGTGTGAAAGCAGCCGCACTCGCAGGTTGGACCACTCCCCCCCTTTTCACCACCTTGTTGACAACACATCTCTGACTTATACAGCTTCAGACAGGGGGGAGCATGTCGACACCCCATCTGAATGCCTTTCTGCTTCAACACTTCTTTTTTATTTCCTGCACAACACCGAATGAACCGAAAGAACACCAGTCAGTAGACAGCAGGCCTGTGCAAAGTGATGAAGTACCAACCGTGGCTTTGAAAGGAATTTAAGCTGCTGGAACTCAAGTCAGTTTGAATGCAATCCAATTTTCTTTAATCCAATAAAAACTTCATTGTTCATTACAATACGGCGGCCCAGAAGGGCCAACGCCATGTCGCACATTCCACAAATACACGACGCAGCATCAAGAAGCCACAATGCAACAGCGCTAGAGCTGATTTCATGGGAGTCACTCGCCTCACTTCTATGCAGTGAATCACTCCTCCATGTACAAATCCAGGCAGACATTCCAAACATAGAGAGATGAGATCTGTGGTGTCAGTTGTAATGACTCCGTGGAGACTGTCATCGTTACAATCCAACAGGGGGAAAAAAAGAATACAGCTCAGTCATTCACAGGTGAGGTCACTCATTTAGAATGCATTGAACCCTTGCACTATGTAGTGTTTAGATAATGCAACAATAATGTTTTATGAGTAATAATTCAAATTTCACCCATCTATGGGCTAACTAAGGAATTTCCCGACGAAGGAGGAGTGGATTGGAACCGTGGCAGAAATACAGAGCTTGGAAAAGCTAACGTTCTCGCTGAACTTTAGTACTGACAAGTTCACTAAACACTGGCATAAATGGAGGATTTATTTTGATGTACCGACCTAATTAAAAAAAATAAAAAATAAACCATAAAGAATGTCTTATAACTACATGGATACAAGGTATATTAACTTATATATATATATATATATAAAATAATATATAATAATATAATGACTAGTTCAATGATGCAATATACTCTGATTATAACCATGTAACATGAACATATGATAAAGAAAAGAAAACGACTTTTTCATGTTTTTTGGTTGTTATATATTGCTTTTTTTGTATGTTGTGTGTATTGTATTTCTTTATGTCTACCATGTAATCCCGAAATCTTGTAATAAAAAAAAAGTAAAAAAAAGAAAAAGAAATTCATCCATCCATCCTATATTGTTCAGGGTCACGGGATGCTGACACACATCCCAGCTGAGTACAGGTGGAGGGAGTTTTCACATGGACAGGCAACCAGGGCAAACCAACTCGGGTAAATTCCAAGTCACTAATAAGCCTCAAATGCACATTCTGGATCGCGGTAGAAAACCAGAGGAAATCCTCACAGGGAGAACATGCAGACTCCACACACAAACCCATGATTATGGTGGAGTGGAGAGTATTTCACACTTCACGAACATCGAAGTTAAAAAAAATAAAAATAAAATCATCAAAGACAAACAAAAGAACAATCTAATGAGTGAAGAAAATGAAGATGAATAAACATTTTGCGGTAGAAAACATGATTGACGGTTTATACTATATAGGCCAAACTTCCACCAGGGACCTTTTATGTGAGTTTGTCATTTGTTCCAATTTTAAAGCATAAAGGTCTATTTTCTTCACCAGTCTGAATGTCAGTTATTACATTTCTGTGCCATGAATTAAAAATTTTAATGTCGGTGAATCAGTACGGGCTTGTTGGTGTCAGTCAGGTCTGGGCAATGACACACAGATCAAACACGGCTCGCCTCCATTGAGAGCACTGTTCATTTATTTTAAAAAGGTAATGATACATAGAGAGTGGAGAAGGTCAGTGTTCATGGTACAATAGAGTACACAATTACAATGTGATTTTCCCTTTTTTTTTTTTTATATGCGGTACAACATGTTTCAGCATCACTCAATCCTCTGATATCTGCAGCAAACGTTTCAAATTCTTCAGTGAGCCACAATTTCTGTTATTCATGAGATCTGAACTGTGCAAATACACAAACAAATGTAACAAACATGAAAAAAAAAATAATCAAGCAGGTAGTTAATCCTCTGAAGACCAACAGACAACATATTCTGGAATGTCAGTCTTGACTCTCTATATAACAGCCGGTGGCATGAGGAGAGCACTTTAAATCATTTCAAGCAGTGAATGTCAGCAGAGTGGTTTTTTTTGCTTATGCATAAGACAGTATACATTCAAGTCACTTCAGTCAAGTGATTCATTTTTGAGAACAGGAATGTCGTTTGCACACTAATGCGAGTTATTCTAACAGGTAATCCCTCCCAGATTATAACATTATTTACCCCTTACAATAGGCAAGTCACCATTAACGTATTCTCTTGGATATTCGTGGGAATTATTAGTAGAAAAATTGTAACTCTAAATATTTTTCTATCTAATCCATACATCTTTGTACAAGGCCTTTGAGGAATGGGCCAGTTTCTCACTGAACGACGGAGCAGAGAACAAACGCGATGCTGATCATTCTTCCCTAAACGAAGGCATTTGATTGGACGCAGAGGAACTTAAGTTCAACTTTCAAAAAACTGTGTCGGCCTTTTCTTCTTCTTTTTTTTTTTTTTATTGCATTTTTCCTTCTTTCCCTGAAGAAGCAGCTCCACATAAACAATACAGATGACATGGCAGTTGAGCTCATCCTCTGCACGCACACACGCACACACACACGCACACACACAATACATGGCTGCAGAAATAAGGAAACAAATGCCCCAAAGCTCAGCCTCCATTTAAAACTTCCATGTCACAAAAGACATTTGTGGGTTTCTGAAACCGATGTAAACTGAACTGGCTGAAACCCACATGCTGCTGTCTATTGTACGGCAGCAAAAACTGGAACCCTGCCTCGAAAAAAGCAGGAAGTAAAGTAATAATAATGGACTGAATGTACTGGATTAATCTGCTGTCAGGACGGAATTCTGTTGTTCGTTAGCAGCGCTCACTTCTCCCAGTCTATTTATCCGTCAGTTTGTTTTTGTTTTTTTTCAAACATGCATTCATTTGTGATCCCAGAACAGGTTTTTAGTACCAACACATTATGTACCTCCGGCCTCAACAAGAGGCTCTTCATGAAAACCAGTCCTTTTGGAAATGGGCAATGTAAAGACCCAAGAACCCTCACTTCTTCGATAAGGCTCAAAGGTGTGCAACAATTACATCAATAACGCACCGACTGGAGTGGTTCATTCTCATGTGATCGCCGTGGCGATCACCAAAATAAAGCACCCATTCTCAGACGGGGAATAAAACAGTAAAACTCATAAATAACTAAAGAAAACGTTTGAACACGTGAGTGCAAATAAACACATATAAACCCCGTCACACGCAATGCAGAGCAGTAGTATCTATTAGGTGGCTTCATCGTCTTTGTCCAGCTTCGCAAGGTGCTTTCACTGCGAGTTCATTACTTGGTACTAATCAACAACCCAACATCAAAGTGTATTTTCCTACTTTCACATGGCGACAAACAGCATGAATGACCGAACAAAGACGCACCGCACTGACACGGAAGAAGCAATGCTGACGCCGACACTCGCGACTGGCCCACTGATATTCAGATGTTAAATGGAGTAGCTGCTGAGTCACATTTCGCCCCGGCCTGTATTCGCTCTCGCCGCGCAGCCGAGGTTTAAGTCAAGAGTTTGCAGGCCGCGGAAGGCGGACGGACGGACAGACTCCTCGACCCGCCTACTTCCTCGAACTCTGCGTGCAGTGCTGGAACTGGGCGAAGCTGAGGAAGACTTGCTCCAGCGATATCTGGCTCACGCAGTAGTCTTCGATGCGGTATTTCTCTTTGGCGGCTTCCAAAGTGCCAAACACCTAGGCGGGAGAGGAAGACGTGGAAGAAGAAAGCACGGAAAAGGTGTGATGAGCTTGTGCGAGCCAAGGCTTTTAGCCAATATCACAGTTTCCGGCTCAACTCGATATCCTTTGAACCCTGAATTGAGATAAATATACTTTATTTATGAGCTCATTACATGCAGCGACTGCTCATTTTGTCTCTGTATGTGCCACTTTTATGTAATTCAGCACATTATGCACCAAATACCTAAACTATAATCATAAATACACTTTCAAGGGCTTTCAATGACTCTTTTTCTGTTTTTCCAAAGCCCCAAAATGGATCTCAAGACTAAAGAAGAAAAAAAATAAATAAATGTTGAGGTGTGTTTAAACATTGCTTTGTCATATTGCGCTCTGTTGACGCTTACAAAGCCATCTGAAACCTGGAGCACTCAACAAGTGGACCAGCACCATTACAATCAGATCAATTCTGGTCAGTATTTCTTTTTGTTGCATTTCTAAAAAATATATTGACCATATATAATTATTAATAAACATCGTTGTGGTGATTATTTAAGTTCGGTAGTATCACACACATTTCGACATCAACAGTTTCATACAATTTTCTTTAAATCCGGAGCAAAGAACTGCACACATAGCCACACTTGCAGTGCATCATCATGGCCACTAAAAGGAGATATTGCACTGCACATAGACGAGGATGATTTCGCTCTAGAGTTTCACCTCATTACCAGTACAGATTATTAAAAGAAAAGAAAAAAAGTATGTAGAAGAAAAAAAAGAGGAAAAAAGAACACGTTGAGAAGAAAAAAAACCCCACTTAAAAGAAAGAGAAAAAAAAAAGTAAATGAAGATAGACAATCTGTGAATTAGGTAGTGTACCTGTGCCCAGGTCAGTGTTTTGTCCGTCAAATGGTAGTGAACCATTCCCTGGTGCTCATCCTTAAGCTGACTTCCTGTTGGGATAGAAAATCAACAGTTACAAATCGGGGTTTTTTTGTTTTTTTTTAATATAATGTTGGAGTGACAGATCTTTTTTTTAAATAAAATAAAAATAAACAACACCCACAAGTGTTTATTGCAAACAAACTCTGCCAAAGAAATACATTTATGACTCACTGTTTCCTGCCCACTCAAATCTACAGTCAGCCATGATAACACATACTGTTGTGTTGTTTTGCATTCTGAAGCATACTGACACCTCGGACCTGGGAAGGTGCTTTCAATGAAGTCTTTAAATAGCAGCAAGTCGCTGTCCTCCAGCTCAGCCTCCACGTGCACTTTGGCCAGCAACGTGTAGCCACTGCCAAACTTGCTCTTCAGATGCTGGGGACTCCCGAGGCACTTGAACTGACCATTCACCATCACCGCCAGCCTGGTGCACAGAGCCTCACACTCCTCCATACTATAGAAGGGAACACATTCAAGACAGCAGGCAGGGATGTAAACATCAAGATTTAGTAAGACTTCTTTTTGCCCAAAAAAATAAAGAAAGAAAGAAAATCTGTACGAGCTCACCTATGAGAAGTGATGATTATGGCCTTGCCAGACTCTCGAGTGCGTGTCACTGCGTCCCACAGGAGCCTCCTGGCCACAGGGTCCATCCCGGTTGAAGGCTCATCCAGGAAGATGACTGGAGGTCCACCGATCAGAGCCATGCCAGCACTCAGCTTCCTCTTGTTTCCACCACTGCATGTGGTCACAGCGCCATGTCACTGTCACACCGCCCGTCAACACAGAAGAGCTCCACTCGGAGTCATGTCTGCAAGCATCCACTCACCTGTAGCTGCGGACCAGTTTGTCGGCATGCGGCTCGAGCAGCAGCGACCTCAGGACGTTCTCCACGCAGCCCGACACATATTTCTCTGGTATCCCTCTCAGCCTGGCGTACATGCTCAGGGTTTCTCTTCCCGTCATGTGATCCAACACAGCATCAAACTGAGGGCAGTAACCGATGCGCTGCTGCACCTGCAACCCCCACATCAAAGTTTCATTTGAATTTAAGCGTACAGAAAGCAGTCTGGTTGTACAGTGAATTTGTTTTTTTTCTGACACCCTCTCCTCTCACCTTCTTGATGTCCCTACGGATGCTGTACCCGTCAATGTAGGCCTCTCCTGACGTGACACTTTCGTCGCCCGTCAGCATCTTAAACGTTGTCGTCTTCCCCGCTCCGTTGAACCCCAGGAGGCCGAAGCACTCGCCTTTCCCTACTGCGAGGGAGAGTCGATCCACAGCCAGAAGACTCCCCCCGCTGCTGTACACCTGAGATGAAGAAATAATACAATAACACTTATTCTCCTCCTACAGAGGCAGACGCCTCCAGAGACTAACATGTTCCAACACACTGGCATCCAGTACTTGTATATAAAACCTGTATAAACAAGCACAACAGAGCTGGGCTTCATACCTTGGCGAGTTCCTGCATTACAAGAGGGCTCCCAACCATGGACTCCACGACTGGCTGGCACTCCAGCACACGTTTCCTCTCGTCGGCCACATCTCTGTCCTCCGGAAGCACTGCTGCGTCCTCTATCAAAGGCAACTAACACACACACACTAAATGTGAGGCATGTAAGGCCATGAATCTATGACTCATGAAACAGTTTCATATTGTTTTCTTAAATCAGCTGCTGGAGCTTCACTCTGAAATACAATTTCAATTATCATACTTTTACCTCTTATCTGTTGCAATTTTCTTTTAAATACAAGATATAAATGTAGAAAACATAACCTATTTTATTTGCAGACGTTCTCCTTCATTATCAGCTTGCTGTCGTGCCTATGATTAATAACACTTTATTTATATAGGTTTCCATTGGTGCATGATTAATTCACACTTTGTATAAAGTTTTTCATTGGTGAAACAAAGCCCGTTTCATACGTCTAATTAATGCATCTACCTGTTTGCGTCTTCGTCCCAAAGTGGTGAGCAGTTGCCACAGAGTGCGCACGCACTGCAGCTCAATAACAAACAGTAACACGATGAAGACGACACCCTGCACCGAAAAGGCCACGAGGAACCGTCCCACACCAGGCTCTGACATCGAAAAGTAGTTTGTCTGGTATGTGATGTCTAGAAAACCAGAAACAAGAAAGAGCTGGCTTTGTCAAGAGCTCCAAGAATGCCATCAATGTTCAATTTCGGAATTGAAAGCATTAAAAATTGACACCGATTTTCATTTGTTTTACTCGTCACAGCAGTTCTAGATCATTTGCACTGTTTGTGGGTGTGACTGTATGACCTTCACAGACATAATAATGTTATTCTAACAAGATTCACTGAGGCAGTACTTACTCAAAACTTGACAAACTGTTTTGCTGATTGGACTGGAAGTGCAAAATGTGATAAATTCATAGTTCTGATAGAACTGGCTAAAAGACATCCCCAGGCAGTAGTTTGGGAAGATCAGGAACACCTTGTCCAACAAGCGCGACAGGTTCTGCAGCTTCAACTCTGGGAGAGGGGGATATAAAGAGGTCATCAGCAGGAGTGTTCACCTTTTTCTTCAGGGTTTTCCTACATTTTTCAGAGCTTGGACAGAAGAATCATGACTGCAGTTTATTTTTCAACCGCAAAAACCTCCACAGAGCAAACTCCTTTTACAAAAGCAAACAAATCAGCCAGTATAAGCTATAAGCTCACTAAACATAATCCCTCGCCAACTGTCTGATTAGGGATTGATGCACCTCAGAAGGAGATGCCTGGGATACTTGAAACAACCCACTATATTTACAGGAACGGGCGTGAGCCAATAAAACAGCCTATCTTAAATATATGAGGAAAAATAGCATTGAAGGTGCAGACTTTACATATTTAGTGAACCAGAGTCAACAGAGCGGAACAATATGTAGTTACTCAGCTAATGTACAACTTCAAGACATGATGTGCTTTAGAGTCAAGCAGCCAGGCTGAAGAGTTTAATAGGCAAGGTTTTAAATGCTCAATATATATTAATGCCACAAAGGAAATATAGTACATTCCTGACAATTTAAGAGTTTCACAGTGGCTTCACTGAAGAGAACGATGATTAGGGAATAATAGAAATTACTGGAGTTAATCAAATCTAAATACCATAACTCCACAAACGTCATAGAAAAAGTTAGGGAGTGAGTTTATTACTCATGAATAGACAAACAGACGAAAGCACTTGAAAATAAACATGGACCAGCAGCACATGTAGGAGTTGTTCATATAGGAGGGATTTCATGCTGAGATGGAGAGGCTGTTCTTATTATCTGTGCAGTATTATTTCCAGACCAACACTTCCAGTGTATCCTCGCTCACCTGGGATTGTCATGATGGTGACAGCCAGAAAGGTAGAGGTGCCAGATATCATGTTGAAGATGGTGAGGCGTGTGTAGGCAGTCGCAGCAGTGGAGAAGAGAAAGCTGAGCAGGTACATAAGAGGCACCACTGCCCAGCCATACAGGAAAAGTAACAAGAACACGTCTACAAGGTGGTTGTCTTCAACGAAAGCTTTCACTCCAAATGCTTTGAATACCACCTGGGAGTGGAAAAACAACAACACATTAAAACATGGAGTAAAAAAAAAAAAAAATCTATACATACTGTCATCAAGACAAAATCAAAAAGGGAATGTGATACTAACCAGCATGAGGAGACAGGGCAGCACGAAGTTGATCAAGTCCCACATGAGGGCTGAAAACCAGAAATTTGACAGGTAGACGCCGCTAACCTGCTGCACATGCTTGGACTTGATTGAGGACTCCGTAACAAGCAGCAGGGCGAATGTGCTGGACAGTGAGGCCATACCATACATCAGGTTGATGGCAATAGCAAACCCTGTCTTCCCCCTAAAAAAATGTTTTTAAGATAATTAGGAAAGATGAGAAATAGGAAAACTGAGATTCACCTGTTCTGATCATTATGTTGTTTCTAGGTAATATTCCGAAGAAAAATCAGCAAACAGTAAAAATTCAAAGCTAGACAAAGCTATATTGGGATTAAAGTATACAAAAGCAAGATGTGTAATTCATGATTTGGTGTGTGGTGCAATTACTGCAGAACTGGCTGTGGGGTGTTACATGTGAACAATATGGTGGAGGAGTGATGGAGTTAGTGTTTCCATAGTAACAGTCGAACGCCCTCCAGTAGAGTTTGGCATAGGTTACAGCAGGCGTGGATCCCCTCCGGTTTGTGCTTTTCCATGCATTAACTTAAACGGATCCCACAGACCATCAACTATTAACCAACAGCTCGATAAGCCGATAAACTGCAACGTTTTGAAGTAAACAAGAAGGTAAAGGATATTTTTAAGTAATTAACCTGTATTTTTAGCGATGGCATAATTTGGGTAGTTACATTTTGCATGGTTACTTTATAGGTGGATAAGCTGAAAATTTGTAAATAGAACTGCATTTTAGTTTAAATCTGTTTTAAAATACTTCCTTGGAGTGGATTTTGGCAACATCTGTCAGTCAAGTCTCTTTGCAATTGAACACGAAGGAAATACACCGCTGCTAAGTCAGTTCCATTCAAACTTTTCAAACCAAAGCCACTTTTTCGGCTTCTGCTGGAAAATGATAAAACTATAAATCACTTTCACACAAAGCTATCACTGTTTCCAAGTTTCAACTGTGATATGTTCTGGACATGAGACCTATGCGACCCCCCCTCTGCTACTCACTCGGAGAGCCGGCCCCGGGCAGCCTCGGATATGTTGCGTGGCATGGGGTAATTGCCCGTCTCAATAGAGGCGTTCGGCCCAGCCAGAAGCTTGAAGAGAGCATTGTCCACCATCATGAGGGCTGTGGCAGGTGTGTGGTAGCCCTCATTATTGAAGTAAGCGGTTGCCTCCGGGTACTGGCGGATGCTGCCTCGGAAAGCAGCGCCGACCACACAGCGCTCATTAAAGCTTCCCCCTTCTTCCTCTGCCTGAGTCAGGATGTAATCAGTAAAGTCTACAGGGAAAGAAAAAATAAAGCATAAGGTCAATAAAGAGTCCACAAAGCAGTGAGTGCCGAGTCTTTGACTTTCTCCTCGTGTTTACCAGTGATATTGATGAGTTGGCCGAGCTGGGCAGACAGCTGGGAGTCGTATGTTTTTGCGAGACTGGCGCTCAGAGGACTGGCCTCCGGCTGCAGAGCCACGGGAACGCGGGTGTGACCGTAGCGGCTGAGTGCCAGCCTCAGCTGAGGAGCGTTCTGGTGGTCGGGCAAAGTGCGTGCCACAACTAAGGCCACAACAGTGAAGACTAAAGGGACAAGGAACTGGGCCACCATCACCTTCCAGTTTCTCCAGCTGTACAGCGCCCTCTTCAGGAACATGGCGTAGAACTGCTGCATGTGTAGTCTGACCTGGTGAAAGCAAAAAAAAAAATGAAAGCGGAGATGTGAGTGGGAGTCCTTTGAAACCGTGACACAAATCAGTTCACTTCTTCAGTCTTACCCCGGTGTTCATCTTTATGTTGGAGCAGTCCTCTGAGATGAGCGTGCCGCTGTCGGTGAAATCGGTGACGTCGGTGAAGCCGCTGATGCTGCTGGCATCATCCGTGGTCCAGTCGTGAGAGCGCCTCTCATGTTGGTACTGTAGGGCGGGCAGCTGGATGGCCTGGATGTCCAAACTGGAATCCACAAGCTTTCCAACTCTGGAAAAAAAGACATTTTTAAACTATGTCATTAAAGAATTGCCAATAGTCGATTCATTTTTTTAATTGACTATTAGTGAGTTAGTTTGGCTGTCAAAACAATCACAGACAGCTAAGATTCCAATAAAATGCTACATTAAATAAACACTTTAAAAAAAAAACAATGCTGAACAATACATCAAAACAGACATGCAGTGAGAGTTGTTTAAAGTGAGAAGAATCTTTCCAAACGGAGTATCTTTTTGTATTTCTTTTCACAAGCTTAGTAAGAAGCAGAAAGCCAGGGCTGCTCACAAACAAAGCGATTCCTGAGTTTTCTTAATTCAGTTATTGGTGAGAAAAGGCTCCAACACAACAGGACAGATCGAGTTATACTACAAATATACAGATCTTTGGCAAAAGCAGAGAGGATTTTCAAGCCATCTCTCTCGTCCATCCTCTCGACAGCTTTTAACAATGCAATACATAAAATAGAATTCTTAAAAACTGATGGTGTGCCCTTTGACTGCCCCAACAGCAGCACACAAGGTCAATTTCATCATTTGGTTTGTCAGCCCTTTGATTTTCCTAACCCTTTTACTAGCCCTACCTCTGAATATTATTCCAACAGAATCCAAATTTTAATAAGTTTCATTATAGTTCTGCGGCTATGCAATAAATGAGCATATTTCTTTGGCTATAATATTCTGAACACCAGGGGGAAGATTAATGACCAAATGTTCAAACAGCAGCTATTTATGCCGTCATGTCTGCTGCTTGCTGTATAAAGTGCAAATAGCCAGACCTCACTGCTGGACTCGCAGTATGACGCATAGATAATGAGGTCTCGGCAGCACCAATTACAAAGTTAACACCTGTGCACTCAGAAGTAGCAGTGTTAGCCGCCTTGTGCTCCTTGCTGCAGATAAACATCTGAAATCTGCAGGGAAGCACAACTAACTGCCTAGTAAACATCCTGAAGCTACAACTGAGAAGAACAAATGAAGGATAGGCAAGCAGATCACCTGCTGTTCTGATCCCCAATTAGAAAAAAACAAAAGCAAGAACAAACAAGCATTGTTTTTACGGTAGAATGTAATTCAATGTTTCATGAAGTCTGAAAACCAATATACAGCACTGGGCAAACGCTTGGGAGTCTAAAATGAAGTGACAGTACCTTAGGCAACGTTGTTTTCTGGAGTGGCTAAACGATTTATATTTCTCACTGGCCGAAGCATAAAAAAAAAAAATGTGGCTTTCTACAAAAGGATGAAACATGTATCTCTATTCAAAAGATGAAACAAGATGGGACTGCACAGTGCTGTAGTGGTTAGCACTCTTGCCTCACAGGCCCTGATCTCCAGCATGATCTGTGGAGCTTTCGTGGTGTGTTTGCATGAGTTGTACAACAACGCCACAAATCCCATTTTAAAGCTGGATACAATCAAGGTGATGGACAAGAATATACTACACGAGAGAAAAAGGAGCCACGTGAACAGTGTGTAATGAAATCCTTCATATCTATTGCATTTAAAACTGAAAAATACTTTTATAGCTGTGCTTTATATTATTCAAAGTTTAACCCATTTTAAGCTCACTCACAGGACTATGTTTGCTAACATTTTAATGTCAATATAAATAAATACATTCAGGTTGTCAGTAAAACCTCATGGTGAGCATTACAAATAAATGTCATGAGGATGAAGAGCTTCTTTCAAGGACACACTCACAAATAATATTCATCTCCTACCTGAGAAAAACCTCTTCCATTGTGGTGACTGAAGCTCCATAGCTGGCAATGCCAAGCTCGTCTCTGTTCATCTCCAGCTCGGCAAACAGCAACTCAAACCTTGAGAGGAAGCACAATACACAGATCACACAGTGTCTAAAATGGTCGTATGAGATGTGGAAAATTGTTGGGCAGATGCTTTCAAAGTATTGGAGAATTAATGTGGAAATGAATTGATATGAAGCGAAGACATTCCCGGATAATGGATGCTGATGACGTGTAGTCCATCATATAATTGTAGCTGTATAGTCTTTTTAGCCATTAGGCCAGTGCAGACACTGAGCTATTGTGTGAGAAGTGTGCTGTACGTTCCCAATAGTGACAAGACTTACTTGCTGGTGCTTTCTTTCGGGAGTATGTAAGAGAGCTCGGCTCCAGCGCTGCTCTCCAGTGTGGCATTCGGAACGTAAAGGTGAACAAGGCGGCTGATCTCAGACACGTTACAAAGGGCATCCTTAACTATGACCATGTGGTAACCAGCACCTAGTGGGTGAGATAAAGAAACATTATTCTTCATTGCTTGTTTAGGCACACTGACATAATTCATACGGATGTCTAATCGACAGATTTTCAGTTTCTTGGATTATCATGATACATCTTCATCAACCATTTCATTGCTGCAATTTCACTTCGCTCTTCACTGACCGTATTTGTTCTTCAGGAAAAGTGGTGACCCGCAGCACTGCAGCTCTCCTCCGGCCATGATGGCAATGCGATCTCCTAGAAGGTCGGCCTCGTCCATAAAGTGTGTGGTGAGCAGGATGGTGCGACCGCGTTTCTCTCCTTGCAGAAGGTCCCAGGTGGCTCGTCGCGCTGACGGATCCATTCCCGATGTTGGCTCATCTAACATGACCACCTGGCAAAAAGAATCCCTTCAATAAAGTGGCAGTGAGGAAAGTAATCAAACAACATATGAGGTGAGTGATGCTTGTGAAAATCCAAACCTTGGAGTCTCCAATGAGGGCAATGCCAATAGAAAGTTTTCTCTTCATGCCACCAGAAAGGGTCTTAGAGTGAGCCTGCCGCTTGTCCTCAAGGTTGAGGATACGGATGATGCGGTCCACCTCGTCTGAAATCTTGTCTTTGGAGAAGCCTTTCAGCTAGACAAGAAAGAGTCACAATAAATGTAAAACATCCACACTTCCATCCAGGCAAAATGCAGCATCTATTTCACGGGAATGTCAATGGAATGTCCAGCAGGAAGTGTTTTCACCTATCCTTCTCTTGTGTACACGCGTGTGCTTTTGCGTGGAGCTGCGTAACTAGTCAGTACCTGAGCGTAGAAGAGCAGGTGCTCTCTGACTGTGAGGTTATCAAACAGTACATCATGCTGTGGACAGAGTCCCAGGCTGCGTCGGATCAGATTCATGTCCTGAATGATGTCATAACCATTGATATAGGCCCTGCCACTGGTCGGGGGAAACAGACCTGAAACGTGGAGGAGGGGAGGTTAATATTGTGTAATGTGGCACGTTCAAGTGTATACATACGACATGGATTTCATAGTTGTACTTGTTGATTCTTTTACCCGTTAGCATGGACAGTGTTGTGGTCTTTCCAGCACCGTTGTGTCCCAGCACGACTGTGATCTGTCCTTCAAACATGTTCAGTGTGAGATCCCGTACAGCCTGCCGCGTCTTGTTGCCTAATTTGAATTCCTGTCAAAAGTAAAACACACCAGATATTTTCATGCATCACCTGATCAAGATGGTAGGGGGCAGAGTAGGCTTTATCATCTCAATAACCCACTGCGGCACTAACACCGAGGGCAGCGCTGGAATCAATTCTGGCATTTTTGTGGCATTTTGCAGCACCTGCACCCTCCTGCTTTAAAGGGGTTGAGTTGACCCCTCAGGTCAAAGTTTTGCCCCCCGCTCACCTTGGAGAGGTGCTTGATCTTTATCCCAGAGACGAGTCCAGCTGGTTCCCCCTCTATAAACTCTCCTTTCAGAGCCTTTTCTGCATCCTCCTCTTCCTCCTTCTCGTTCACCAACGCCATGCGAGGGCTGCTGCACCAGTACGAAGGCTGCAGAATTAGAGGATTGACAGGAAACAAAATAAAGCTTTACAATTGATTTAATCACTTGGAACATTGGTCATACATTAATTTATGTAGCAAACAGCCAAAAAAACAGCAGAATATATATTCACACACTGTGTTTGCTGGATCAAAGCAATTGTTTTATGAAATTAAAAGAGCAGCGGGACACAATGGTTCATTAAAAATTAAGAAGAGAGCTAGGCAACATTACATTTATTCATGAGCGTTGTGATTGTTTCGTGACCGACCCATGGTGCACTTCCTCAAAAACCAAGTCATGCCTCTAATTTATCCCGTGTAGAAACAGTATCTCACACCCACACACAGTGGACACAAAGTAAAGTTTGTCAACATCTAACCCACACCCTGCTGGCAGTCTCCTGAATACCTGACTACTGGGAAATGAATTGACAAGAGTTTATTTATGTGTAAGGATGAGTATGTGAGGCAGTGGCATTTCGTGGTCATCCATAGTTGTTCTAAAGATAAACCTAATTTGTGTTGGCTGGAGAGACTCAGACATTTCCTGTTATTATAAATAGATGACCTCAAAGACTTCCTCTGTCCGATAAGTTGCGATCCCTTTCACTCCTACAATGAGAGTGCAGCCACGTCTGTAATCCAACACAAGTTCTTCGGCAGGGGACCTCGACCTTGACTTTGACACTATCCGATGGTGCTGTAATTGCTGAACACTATCTACATTCGGCAGGAAAAGCCTCATCATATTGAGCCAAGTCATTCCTTTAGACACACACGCGCGCGCACGCACGCACGCACGCACGCACGCACAGTTCAGTAGTGATGAGGGTGTCACTATTGGTATATGTGTTTGCAATTATGGTGAGTACAAATATCACTGACAAAAGAAATTTTCTCTGACGACAGACTGCTCGATAAAAGGAAAGGAAAAAAAGGTTGTTTTAACTCAACTTCCACCCGGCATTAAAATAGCTTTGCTGATTGGAGTGCAACCAGACAGTAGATAGACAGATATCCTCGGGACTGAGAATGGATTGTAATTTAACTGGCAAAACCCATATTCACAACGTTTTTGTTAATCACTTGTGAATCACTTTGATGTACAATTTATCATCTGAAAGGTGACCTAGAAATAAAGATGGATTAATTGATTGTCAGTTCACATAAAGTGATAGTCAACTGCGACTCTTATCAAGGACATAGTTTGCTTGTGGCCCAGGTCCAATACTAAATGAGTGTGATTCCTGATAACGCTTTATTGTAGACTTTGCAAACGCATCATAATACCAAGTGCAAATAAATAGGGGTTAACGTTACATTTGGGAATAACCTGACTAGGAGATGCATTTTATTATTATTATCATTAATATTATAAGTGTAATAAAGAATTTGGAGATACTCCACTCATGCAATTGCATTTGGTTGGCCTCAATGCAAATGATTCTATTTGCAAGTATGAATGCATGCTTGAGAAACTTCGTTTAAAGCATACCAATAAAAAGAAATAGGATGGCAGAGGTACGCCATACTCCCCGGGAAACACTGCCTCCATGTACCAGGCCACGAGTCCATAGAGAACCGAGTCAAACAGCAGCAAGCACAGGACCTGAGCCATGGAGAAGTCATCATCCACTGTCACAGAGGCAAATAGGTTTGACCACTGGATTCCCGTACCTAAAAAAGCAACAAAAAGGGGAGGATTCACCAATAGCAGTTTTACCAGAGGATGTACACAAAGAAAAGAAAAACAAAAAGTTGATTTCATCATAGTCTCATGTCTCACCTTTTCCTTCAAACATTCCTATGAGCTGTGCGCCCATGGCCATGGCCACATTGGAGATAAGGCAGGCTGAAACCTTCTGAGCATGGCTCAGTAAGTCATAGCGTGGCCACAGGAACAAATAGGGCAGGTAGCTGAGGAAATACACGAACCCACCCGCTGCTGCGGCCACGTTGGCTGAAGTGAAAAAGCAAAGAGAGAATGTAAGACTCGTGATTAATGTAGGCGCAATCGCAGTTCTTGTCACTTTCGGTGGTTGCGGCTACAAACGAAGAAGATGGCTGTCCTGTTAGCTGATGAAACGCACACAAGTAAATGAATATGGGGTGGAAACCACTCCAAAAGCCAATCTCTCTGACTGACAGAGCAAATCTGTGAGTATTGTTGAGAAGAACCCACGAGAGGGCACGAGAAAGAAGGGGGGAAAACAAGTTGGCTCCTGTGAATGACTTCTAGGTATATTTTTCATTAAATTTCTGAACATAAAACAGTAGGACTATATCTACTTGGAACATGCAGCGATCAAGCGCCATCAACTATTCCTAAACAGTCCATCAGTGGGAGGCAGGAATTATCCACACAGCTGCACACACAAGGAAAGCCAGAGGAAAAAAGACGGTTTGTTCAAAAATGGTCAGAAGGTCAGTGAAAGATCCTTTCTGTTGGCTCGGCCTAGTTTTCGTCAAAGCCTTTCACGCCCCCTACTTTCAACTCACTCCTACAAATCATTTCTCATTCAAATATCCCTCTAAGCAAAGCAAGAGTTCAAAATATCATGATGTTGTTGTGGTTTAGAAATTATTCATATATGAAGTGGCTCCAAAAAAACAAACACGCCATTTTATTGACTTCAACCGAGCCGCTACATTTCACCATTGTTCTGCTCAGGCTGAGAGACGGACGCCACAGACAGACTGGTTAATCAATGCTATTGTGTCAAAGCAATTGAGGAATACTGTCGAGGCAGGTGACAATGCAAAAAGCGCTCACAGCATGAAAATACAATATTTTTTAATGTGAACAAAGGACAACATCGCTCGCTGTGTAAACAAATAAATGGAGGCTTTTAGGATCTGTTCCATCTACCCAGTCCCTGTGGACTGAGGGTTTAATTGTCTCATCTAATAATAAAGTTAATGTTTCTAATAAATGGAGTGGAAAAAAGCTTAAACTTCAACATGGCCGGCGAATCAGTAAATAAGTGCTTCTGTGCCATTTCCTTGGGAACGGCTGAATAAAACCGAGGCTGAGGAGAATTTGTAAACTGAGCAGCTTTGTTGTGAAAAGCTGGACGGGGATAGAGGCTTGTTTGTATGGGAAGCTTTGAATGATCGAGGGAGAGGAGGAACCTGAGCAAGGGGAGATTTAAATAGTTTTCTTTATCGTAGCAGTTGTCCAGGCCGGACAAGACGCTTCAATTTCACACATCTGAAGACATAAAGTAATTCAAATCACGAAATCGCAAGGATTTCACCTAAGAATTGGCACACAGACATTATATGGGATGGAGATCTAGTTACCATTGAACGAATATTCATCAGTCTGTGTGTTCTTCATGTGTGGGGTACTAAAACCATGCATTTGAGGATCATTGCATACAGGTGTAAATGTGTGTGGCTTCCTGTTTCCCTGTGTTTGAGCTGCAATGAATTGGTGTTCTGGCCAGGATGGACCTTGTGTTTCGCCCCTCGTCAGCTGGGATTGACTCATTATATTGGATTAAGCGACAGAGAAGGGTGGGTGGATGGAGAATGCTTATAGTGCCATACTTAACTCTTTACTGGGCAAGTTCCTAAGAGTTTCTATGTGTTCCAAGAAGTTTCCAATAAAATTGTTAAACTTGCCTACTACTTCAGAGGCACTGTTAAGAAATTTCAGATCATAAAATTGTAAGAGCAGCCATAAAAAAAAAAAAACGCTTTGAGTAAACAGAAATAACTTAACCGTTATCTCAGAAGCCAGCAACACACCTTTGTTTGAATGAGAAATAGTAAATGAGCGGAAACACACACACCTCTTGAGAAGAAGGCACTGATCATGAAGCTGAAGTTAATGGTGGCCACGGTGAAAGCGAGCAGGAAGACAAAGACCAGCGTGGGGTCGCTGTAGGTCAGCACTGCTCCATTAGGGCTCACCTGGAACAACACAATATGTCAGGAGTCCCCTTTGACTGGCCCGTGTGCATTTTCAACTTCAGATAACACATTTTGGAAGACACTGTGACAGTGACTCACCTGAATACAGAGGAGCAGAGTAACAAAAAACACTGAGATGGAGAGGAAGAGGAAGAACATGAGGAACCAAGCACTCCAATGTAGCCAGTTGCTGAGACCCATCATTCTCATGTACTCCTGAGAAGCACGGGAAAGGACAGAGGTGAAGAATGAGTCGGACATTTCCCTCATTCACACACACACACACACACACACACATGCGCAGACTCTCAAAACACACCTTGAGCTTCCGTTCCTTTTCCTGCACGACGGCCCGAACGATGTTGAGGGACGTGTAGGTGAAGCTCAGCACCAGCAGCAAGGGCAGCTGGTTCTGGATGGCCAGGATGAAGACATCGTAGATGAAAGCTGGGAATGGAAACCGCGACAGGACCACTCGTATCTGTCGCAGCAGGTGTGAGGCAGCGCTTGGGTTGTGCGAGCGCATGATGGCGCGGTCCACTGCATGCTGCACAGCCAGAAAGCCCTCTCGGTAATAACCTTACAAAGAAATTAAAGATATGACCACAGTGTCTCCTAAAACCTCTCTCCAGAAGTCCGCACTAATTCTTCTTTGGCTGTCATGTTCACTTCATGTGATTCAAACAACTTCAACGACACAATGGTAAATTAGGCAAATTGCATTTAATACCAGCCACACAGTTTGTAACACCACAAATAGCCGATGAATCATGGGAGGGTGCGCTGCATTCGACTGAAAAGGACTCAATGATACGTGGGAAAGATGTGCAGAAATCTGGTTGTCACGGAAACCCATCCTGAAGAAATATCGGGTGCCAAGGAAATAGACAGAACTTGTGATTGATTGGTTTTTGACCCAGCAGAAAAATAAAACTATTTAGAAACGGTTACGTCTTAAAATCTGTCATTCAAAACAATGGGAAATGGGAAAGAAAGGTCAACACTCGTTGAATAAAAGCGCTCACCGGGTGTGCCCCCTGGTCCGCACTGGGGCTCTCGGGGACCCGGCAGCTGAAACAGGGGGAAGAGGCTGAGCGTGTGCCAGTCCAGGTCGCTGTTTGGGTTCAGCTCCGACTTCTCCTTGGCCGGGGCGTTTCGCGGAGTGAAGCTGAAACGCAGGTGGTAGCTCACCTGTGCAGCAAGAGCACAAAGCAAGAATAGATTTAACAGAACCTCGCGGAGAGCAGAAGAGCAAACTGCACTCTCTATGGATCACTGAATTGATTTGGCATCAACAAGTGGAGTAATTCGCTTTTAGTCTGCACTAAAGACCGAGCTGATCGAGGTTTTCCAGCTGAGAGTGACTGAGCCACAGAGTGGAGGCAAGCAGGAGAGATCAATTTAAAAATCACAAGTGAGGAAAAAAGAGAGTAAAAGGTTACGTGTCATATTTGGTTTTATTCCATTTTTATCATTTGATATGCCACATAAATGACACTGATCCCAATTTCAGTTATTATTGTCCATGTTATTGTTTTTAGGTTTTAAGTCTATTTATGTAAAACACTTTGGTTCAGCTGTAGTTGTTTTAATGTGCTTTACAAATAACGTTGAGCTGAGTTCACACTAAAATATACGCGTATCTATTTCTCCCTTGTACTGCACTGACCACTGGGAGATCTGATACTGTCGGCCTTCTCATCAGTCAATCAGATTGTGTTATACAACACTTTTCTCACATGTCAAATACACTTTAAAGTGTTTCAATAATGACTGACAACACGAGGATTGCTAAAAATGGATTACACACATTTAAGTCTGAAAGACTCGATAAAGCTTTTAATGAGAGGGATTCCACTTAATGAAATGGTGACATCATCTGTTGTGTCGGGTTTTATCAGCCACACAAGCATGTATAGCTTTTCTTCTCGTGTGTTCAGTGTTTTTCCTCTGAGCAAACAAACCAACAAGGAAGCGGAAAAGAAAGTGTAAAAACCAGTATTACTGGTAGCACTTGACAAGTATACACATGCGACAGCCCTGTGTGTTGCTACCTGGAGTGGCAGCGGTTCGTCATCGTGGGTGAAGGGATGCTCGAACACCACGGCAGCCAGCACCTTTCTGGAAGTTGGGTCATTTCTCACATATTTTTCAAACTGTTCCTCCGTCTCAAAGCCGCGCACTGGAGAATAAGCACATCAACAAAGATGATCGAATTAGCTGGAGTGTCGTATTCATGTCACGTATTCCTGCATCCAGGCCTGTCTCGTTGTCCGACCTTGGTAGTCATCGTTCTTACTGACAGGCCAGAAGTTTGGTGGAGACACATTCAGCATACCAAATTCTGTGACCAATTATTATTTTTTTTTTTAATCAATTGTACGGTTCAAACCAATGTAACTGAGAACACAGATGCTTTCTTCCACACGGAGGATAGATCATCTATTAAAAACAAAGAGAGAATCCCCATGAGGAGAAAACATAACAAACTTCAACATCAATACCAGACAAATGAGGCTGAAAGAAACGATTTGATTCTCCCCCCGCCCCCCACTGTTTAAGAAATCCTTTTTTTTTTTTTTCCCCTCAACATATTTCTCAATGTTCTACTTATCACAAACACACAAGAGTCGCTCTTTGGCAACGGAAAGCAGCATTGCAAGTTCCAGGGTTAAATCTGGGTCAAACTCTCAAAACAAATACTCGCCTCGAGATACAAAGGGCAGAGATTGTAAGACGCAAAGCTGCCAACAACGCAGGTTTAAACCGGCTCTCCACACTCTCCTGAGAGCAACAGATTCAATCACAACCAGCATTTCTTATTTTATAGATAAAACACGAAAGATTTCATTGCTGCGCCCTTATTTAGATTTAAAAAAAAAAAAAAAAGAACTCAAACTTAATATATTTAAAGCATGCCTCCTCTGTGTGGACAGAAAGTTACGTTATACAATAAGATAATACAGATTTTCTCAGAGGTTACCCAACATGCGTTAATGTGCCTAAAAAAAAATCTCTCTTCCCAGATCAATAGTGATAAATCACCCTAAAATAAAATCAGTTGAATTAGATAATGAAAAAAATTATAATTTCTGGATCGAAAATAAAAACTATTTAAAATTCTAGTTATCTTTTAAAGATTCAATCAACAATTAACTAAATAAAGGATGAGAAATAATGTTCTGAATCATTGAAAATCCTGCTTTGACGTAATATCTTACCATTTGTTCAATATTATAATGCAAAGAATTAAGGCAGTAGTGTCACAATGATATTGTAACAAACAGGATATTGGTCACACGCTTCAGTGTGTGGAAGAAAAGAAGAACTTTTAAACACAATCTGGGCTGAAATGTCAATGTCCTAACTAATAAACTGGTTGTGTTAAGCTGGTAACTGGAAACACCTTTCTGTACGTCTTTTTGAAAGCCAGTTAGCAAACAAAAAAGTCAAACTATCATATTATGATGATGAAACTATGAGTAGTTAGATAGATTAAGGATCCAAAATTCTACAGTTGTTGTTCTATTTTTTGGGGGGGTGTTAAACCAGCTATAAAATGGGACTTTTTCCACAATGATAGAACACGCATGTGAGTAATCCTTCAAAAGCAGCTTTAAAACTTTAGAAATGGCTGAGCAGAAAGTAACTGACTAACCAGCTGAACAGATATACTGTAACCCGTTGAAATAATAAGATACACAAAGTGGTAGAACAAGTAATAATATAACAGTCCAAAAACAGTGGAGAAACTGTTACAATATTGCAATAAAACAAGATAATTCGTTAAGTTAAGAAATATATTTATAGAGGGAGCAACAAAAGAATGAGTATAGATCAAATATATAAAAAGGGACTTGTTCACTTTTTGGGATAACAGCAAATCTTGAAATAGCAAACATGCAACATGATGGCGTTCATCTGATGGAGAAGGACAAGGTAAAAATGTTAAAACAACAAGAAGCCCCGGGTTAAAAGAAGAGTATAATTATCGAGTCAACTAACAGTGACTGATTTTTGTGAGTGTTTCCTCTAGGTTGATCATTCCCTTCCACCTTTCCCTCTCAATGCCCAAACCATTTAAATAATTCATTAAAAGCTGAGCCGGGATCTAAGACGGCTGAGAGGACGACCTGCTTCTTCGTGCCTTTAGCTGCCACCAGCCTCATACAACAGCTCCATGCCTCCCTCGATAATTCTCCGCTAAAACAACATCAGCTATACAAAGAGCCCGCTACTAACTCGTCAGTCAGACATGTTGATCTGGAGAAGGTGTGTGTGTGTGTGTGTTTGAGTGCGAGTGTGAAGTGGAAAGAGACCAGATGGAGTGGAGATGTGCTGAGAAAACGGACAGGCCGTAGTGTGTGAGCTGTCTTTCGCCAGCCGATTCCAGTCTGGCAGGAGAGCAGGGCGCAGCCTGTTTGTCCTCCTGAGAATTGTTTCTAGAGAAACCAGTTCCCCGGTCAGTCCTGATCGACTACTACAAGACAGCGTCATGGCTGTGGTGTTTGTGGGAGTATGGTAGTACTCACAGCTGAACCTTGTTGCAACATAACAATGATATTTACAGCAACTGATTTCTCAATTTCTGGACAGAACCTCACAGGTTTTTTTCTATTGTCGTTGTCATTGATGTTGCAGATCAGCTGTAATAAGGTCAAGGAATTTAGCTTTTCGCGCCTCGGCATGTGGACTAGTGATGTTTCAAATTGAAGTGCATAAGGATTGTATTGATAATCCAATCGGACACAATCCAAAACATTAAACCCCTCACTTTGAACGAAATGTACTATTTCAACAACCCCGCATTGTTTTAAATCACGCTGATCATATATTCTCTCACCATTACCTACCCGAGGAGAGTCGCAGGCTGCCTTGAACGTCTTCTGCCAGCTGCCGCACCACGCTGGAGTTACCAGGCACGTAGGCCAGTTGAAGGTTTCTGAACCGCAATGTGGGTAGCGAGTCGACGGCAAAGCTCTCAAATATTGTGGCATTTGGATGATCCGTGAAAGGCACCTTCTGACGCAGCACGATGAGGATGCCGGAGAACAGCAGGGGAAGGAGTATCTCCACCAAAGTCACCAAGATCTGACGTTTCTGGAGAGCAGGAACCAAAAGCCACAAGCCATTATTTGGGATCAAAGCACAAAGTCAGCCTCGTTGGTATGTTCTGCTCTGGTTATTTATTGCCTGTTGAAATGTACACAAGAATTACAATTTATAGACAAAGCAGTAAATCTTGGTGTACAGTTGTTAGAATTTGTATAACCGTAAGTGGCAGACGGTTTAGCTTATTTTGACAAATTGAAAAAGACGCTCCATCTTCACTCCGCCAAAGATGTAAAAGCAGAACTGTTCTTGTATTGTCATCATGATTATCACGTTACTGTCTCATTAAGAAACAGTTCTGTTTTCCAGTAAATTCTGATGTTTTTCGCCTGTATGAAAACATCCAGAAATACAGCATGTGACTTCAAAACCGCAGATATGTCCAAATTTGAAATATGTCAATTTTGTCTCAAGTGTTCAAGATATTGGCAAAAGTCAAGCATGCAACATTTGGGACCAGAACTTTTTGTTGAACACTCTTATGGGCCAAAGTGAGAAAATCTCCACAATGTTAACGGATGACATGCACTCTGTTGTAAAGCAGTATTTCTCAATAACTGCAGTATTGTGAAACTATTAACTGATACTAGTGTTTAATATTGGACACGAAAGCTACAGCAGCAAACAAGCCGAAATGGGGCAATACAGTGTGTGTCAGGGGAAATCAAACTGGGGTTTTGTAAAAAATTATCTCCCATCATTGATTAAAAACTGACTGAACCTGGTGATATGGTGTTCCCTGGAACACAATAGAAAAAATGTGACTGTGTGTTTTCAGCCTCTTGACCTATGTCACAACTATTGAATGAAAAGAAATTAAAGCAAACACAATAACTAAAGCAGCACCTTCACCTAAAGATATCCATATAAGGCTGGAGAAAGCATGCGAGCGCTACCAGCATGTTGACCTGGCTCGAGCCTGTGACACAATAACACAGCACAGGCAGACAGTACGAGGGATCATACACATTTCTAGTCGCTGGAGGCCACAAAATGTTAGATGGTTTGTTGGTTTTATGATGATGCATAAGCCCATACCTTCAACACTGTCACACAAGCAGTGCTTCAGGAAACACAAGTACTTTTTGACAATACCCAGCTACAGGCATGTCTGTACCTAAAAAGGACACAGAGCGGGCTGGTTGGAAGATGCAGCTTCTTTCAACTCACCTGCTGAAGATAGTTTTTCCACACCAGAAGTCCAAATTGTCGGATGACAGCCATATTGAACGTTCAAAGGGGAACGGTCCTTTAAGCTCTCTAGATGGGTGGAAGACAACATCCAAAAAAAGATATTAAAAAAATTAGTTTGATCAAATCAATCAAACAACTAAGGAGGACTCTGGACTCTCAGTTTTTGTTTACCAATAAGAGAAAAAAACAGAAGTGCAGTTGAGCAATCAACTATTATAAATACACTGAGTGGGTTTAGTTGTGTTAAGGAAATGTACACAATAGGACAACATTGAACAGCTGCTGAGAGGGGGATGACAACAAAGTTCAAAAGTAGTTCAAGCAACTGTAAACAAACTAAGGTGAAAAAGCAGGTTGGTAACAGCCACACACATTACAATGTAGAGTTCACAAAGGAATGCAACATGATAACAGTCTGGAAGCTATGTTGTCTTACCACAAAACGACTAGATTATCTGCATAATCACGTTTACAGATCTATAAAGGTGGCGATGTTTATAAGGTGACCACTGATCAACTGTAACAGGATGATGGTTTGACTCACTGGGCTCATAATAAACATATTTATTTTTATAATCCAACTTTAAAATAAATCCCCAAGTCAAGTGGTCACACAGGAATAATCAGTCCTTCACGGAAAACAAGGTGTGTTTTAAATTAAGAGCAACTGTGTCTCTATTAGTATGATGTTGCCATCAATAAAACACATAATTAGCTCAGGGACGTGAACCATTTCCGACTGGATACCGCCCCCCTCCTCTCTGATTGGTCCAAAGCGACCATTCTGACGCTCTGATTGGACAATCCGCCTGCCCGTCAATCCCCAAGGCGTCCCAGTGAATGCAAATAATGGAGAGGAGAGACAAAGCGAGGAAATAACCCAAATATTATGTGCTGACTCACCCACACAGTTTCACCTAACGCTCATATACCAACAACAAGTACCCACTGAAGTGACATATAAGGTTTCCGTTAATAAACATTCCCAGTTACCTCAAAAGTAAAGGTTTTGGCACATGGACGTGGCGAGCTGTGGTCTTCCTCTTCTTCCTGGCGACGGGAAGAACTAGTCCTATTCGCTCTAAACCGACGCGAGAGGCATCGCTGCGGGGCTCCTTCCTCCGCCGGTGCTCGGTCGCATGGGTGAAGAGGAGGACGTGATGCGTCCGGCCCCGGGTCGAATCCCTCCGGTCTGCTTCCTGCTAGCGAGGCTGTGACATTGCACCAGCAGCTACTGCATGGGCTCGCGAAGGCTCCGTACAAAAACGCAGCGAGAAACGTCAACAAAACACGTCACGTGAACAGGGGGGGCGTCACGTGATCCCACACAGCTGGGCTTCAATACAGCTCCAGGCAGCATGGAGTGTGTATGCAGAGGTTCTGGTTGTTGGTGCTTTGGGCTGGCAGAACTCAAAATTAATGGAAATAAAGTCAGTAAAGTCTCTCTTCGATATTTAGACAACCAAGTATGTGAAGAAACTTTCTACAAATTCAGCACGAGGCCGATTCCTGCTCTTTTTAGCCACATTGCACAAACAGATATGAGATATATTCATGACATTAATAGATTATAACTTTTAACTTCCTAATTCCCATCCATCCATCTTCTATATAACATTATGAAATACACTGGACCCAATCCCGGGTCATGAGCAAAGTCCATCACATTCCATTTACATTAACATTGAAGTGTATGTTTTTAGACTGTTGGAGGAAACCAGAGTATCCTGAAGAAAACCCACACACGCACAGGAAAAATATGCAAACTCTATACAGAAAGATGCAACCTGTATTCAAACCCATGATGTTTTAACTGAGGCGAAAGTGTGAACCTCTACATCTTATAATTTCATACCTGGGTGTTTATCTCCTTATTTCATCCTTCCTCTATGAAAGTTTTACTTAATTTTTTGCTGTTTTATTACCATTCTGCTTTATTCACTTTTAGGGGCCACTATAATCTAAAACTAAATTTTATTTTACTTCTCCTGGGTTTTACTTGTACCGTGCTTTTACAAATACGAACATTCATACATTTCACTTGTTTTCCACCATTTAGCACCTCATTTCGTCCAACTGTTTTAAGTATATATTGTTTCATTGAGCTCCTGCAACAGCTTGAATTTGTTTTTTTGATCTCCAAACCCAACAGTGTGCTCTCGGGCAGTCCTAGTATTTTTTTTTTCCTTGCAAGCGTGCTTTTTGAAGTCCCAAAAAGAATTAATGGGAAAAGACATGACATGGTTATAGTACCAAACTTCCTGATCTTTCACCGTATTCAAAGGGTTAAATCAGACCGCTTTAATGAAGTGACAATGTAAACAAAGCATGATATCTTGTTTTATTTGAACTCAGTACAAAACTTACATATTCACAGGTGTATAAAGAAAACACTGCACAATACAGAAACAACACTGCCTTTTGGAATGAAGCAAGGAAAAAAATTCAAGTAATAGTGGCATGTTCTTTTCTCTTCCCCCATTTATACATATCAGACTATATGTACACAAACCCACAGGAGAGAACCAGTCCAGAGTAACGGTTTAAAAAGTATTTACAGTCAGTCACAATCCTTTAGCTATTATGTGCTCAATGTCCTGAATCAGGCCCTTTGTATTTTGTTGCATCAATTAGTGTCTATACATCCACTTGTGTGCAAGACAGAAACTGAAAATCAATAATACTTCAGCTGCGATTGTTCCAGCATAGAAATGTGGATTTTAATACACACACAATATGTGATGATTAATGTGCTCAACCTATTTTAGATGGGGGAGAAAAAAAAGTAAGACAACCATTGTTGCTAGGTGATTCATTTTGTGTTGAAGAGCGGTTAGATGACATACTGAGGTTTGGACGACACATATTGAGCTCATGATCCTACACTCCGCAAACTGCAGACCTTAATGATCATATCGTGTATTAATACCTTAACATTAACATCTATCTGGTGCTCCTAGTGTGCTTTTGGTCCAAATATAGACCATTTACATACAGCAAAACCAATGTATAGTTACAAGACTATGAAACGACTCACTTCACAATTGTTTGTTTTAAGTAGATGCCCCTGAAAACACAAATGCCGCCACCACAGTACCTTTGGCAAACACGGAGAAGGAAAAAAAATAAAAAATAAAAAAAATAAACCTTTAGCAATCAAATCTTTTAGGATTTTGCTGCAAACCATTTCATTGACTGAATGGCAGAAGTCACCCATTCATAAAATTCACCAAATACAAGACAGATTCTTGTACTGACAGTGCACATCAGAGATTATGGTCACAATCACAGTAAATTCCCCCTTTACCTGGAATCCAGCTCATCAGGTTTCATTTCTTTTTAAACTAAGCTGATCTGAGATAGGTTGTTGTTGTTGTTAAGCCACTCTAAAACAATGAAACTGAAAATGTTGTACCATGGTCCTGAGGGAAGTCAAGTAATGTTCCAGTGGTTTTATAGCTGACGGTGGACCTTGTTATTTGAGGAGGTATATTTATTGCTCCATGCCTGTAAACATGTAAATGAAATGTAATGCAACAAAAAGGCAAGTTTCTTGGTAGGTTTTTCCCTTATGCGTCTTTTAACTCAAACGTCTCTTGATCTTCCGGCAAGTGAATAACCAGTGCAGACTGACAAAAGAGGAACAACCGGAACAAACAGAAAGTGCTGGAGGGGAAATCACCGAGTAGCCCGAGCCCATTCACACAATCAAAGTCTATTGGCTCAGGAACCCTCCATTGTTAGAATACTTCTCTCCATCGTAATCCTCCCCTTCTCTTCCTATCTCACCTCCGCTGTGAGCCGCCACGTTCTTCCTCTTCACTTGTTTGCTGGAGCCCCCCCGAGGCCTCTGCATGGGCACCAGGAGGCGAAAGCCGGGCTGGGCACTAGCAGAGGCCGCGCCCATGGAAGCCGTAAAGGTCTTGAATGTGCAAGGCATGAGGGACGATGAAGACGAGGAGCATGTGGATGAGGGGCTGACGCTCTGAACGGACGAATATCCAGAGCTATGAAAATCTACAGAAGCGGAGAGGAGTTTCTTGCCCGGGAGATCTTTGTCCTCCTCTCTTTCTGCTTCACAGAAGCTATCTTCATCGCTGGACAGAGCTCGGCAGTGCTCCCGTCTTTGGTCGGCATCGGGTGTTGGGAGCAGCTTGATGGTCATCATGGAAGCTGTGAAAGAAAATATACAATGTTGCTTTGGACAAGCCATTTCCATGAAACAATGAATCAAGAATTCCCTAAATGAATCCTCCACCAACTACATTATTTACTTTTGGTAAAATACACCTTTCGAGGCCAACTAGTGATTACTCTCTAAATTATTTCCAAAACTTACCATCCTCATCCTTCTCGCCCTCGCTCTCCTCCCTGTCCCCCTCATATCCAGAGGAGGAAGTGTCCAGACTCCAGTCCAGGATGTTGTCGACCAGGCTCTTCTCCTGATTGGACAGCTCTGCTGTGGGTGTGGCCACAAAACTGCTCCTGTTGGCCTCCATGTTGTCGTCGCGCCTCCTTTGGGAGAGAGTGGACAAGCGACGGGGGTTACAATGACTCACAGGAGCATGTCGCAGATGGCACAAACAAACGCCTTCTGGACGAGGCGCTGTACGGGTGGGTATGCCACGGCGCACAGGAGGCCGAGCCACGACCAGGACTGGAGGCGGGGGCAGTGGTCTGTTTCCCCGTTGATGCATTGTTACGCACAAATTCTGAATCACACTAATATCTGTGCACCAAACAGCAGAATACAACTTTTCACCAGATAATCAATATGAGCCAGACTTCACATTTCATTGTGTCTACATTGAAAAGCAGAAAGAATTTATTTGGTTGTGTTTCAGTGTATGATGTCTTTATTCATTTTAATGATTAGTTATTGGATTTAACTTATTCTGTTGTTTTGTGGCAGAGATGTTAGAGCAGTGAGCTTGTCACCAGAAAAGTAAAGTACTATATAAATAATTGGATGAAAGATTTCAGCAGTCCTATTCCCATTTTCAAAGTAGACACAAACAATAAAAAAGATTTTTTTTTTTTTTAAAGGTTTTACAGGAGTCAGAACAGCTGATTGACATAAGGTAAACGTGCAATAACAATATTATTGGCAATAAATACAGACACTGATGGTGACTTGTTTGTTTTAAGATGTTTTTCTATCCAGGAACTGCCATTTCTTATGCCATTAGTGTACAAGAACTGCAAATTGTTTTGTGCTTTTAAGTGTAGAACAATTTGACGATTTTAGTCACTTTTTCTTGATTTACGGGATTCTGATCTCTGGCTTGTGGCCGCCAGGTATAGTTGTCTATCAGTTAAACGCGATATGATTTTATTTAGTTAACTGAACATTTTGTGTTCTTTCATATCTAAAATTCTGTCATGGATAATGTGCGGAAACGATCGATTACATTTTAGTCAGTCTTTTGCGATATGTATAATGTGCACGATGATATTGCAAACACAATAAAGTTGTGGCACGTTATGCAGGTGCAAAAATGCTGTGAGCTCAAACTAGACCTACCTCTTATTGGCGTTAGAAGGAGAGGCCAGGAAGGTGTGGATGTCTGTTGGCTGACCTGTGGGACTGAGCGGCTCCATCTGAGGCTGCTCCTCAGGAATCTCCAGGATTTGAGAAAGCTCTTTAAAGCACATCACCTACGTGATGCCACAGGAAAGAAATTAAAAAGGAGCAAGCGGTGAGAGCCAATTAATCATTGTGGGGCTCTTTTGGAGACCAAAATAATTGGAACACAACGGAAAGCGAAGAATTACAAACCTCCTCTTTGCTGATGTGCTGGTAGGCTTCGTCTTCAAAGCGTTGCTTGACACCGGTGAGAGACACATGCCTGTAATCCTTGGGAATATCTTTGCTGAAACTGATGAGTGAGAAAGCAAGGGGTGGGGGGGGGGTTGCAGAACGAGAGAAAAAAACAAGCTGAGTTTTATCCACCAGTATAATCAACTCTTCGGGGGAAAATCTTGTTACTTGTCCATTTAAGAATTATAGTTTCCCCATACAGTGCTCACCTATTAAAATGACTCACCCTGAGGCACGTTTCAGTAACTCAGTTGGTGATTCACTGATGGCTTCATACACCATACATCCCTATTATATTCCTACTGTCTTTATGGCACTGTAGCTCTGTGGTTTGTGCTCCCCTAAAAACCCTAATGACCATCCATTTTCTTGGTCACCAGATGTCATAAACAATCTTATATCTAATCAATGTGTCTATACAAGCATGCTGAAAACAGCCAGACACATCACCAAATCAATTCTTGTTATCCGTTCGCGAGAGAGAAAGCACTGTGATCCATCAGTAGACGTCAGGGTTACATGATCACATCTGAAAAGGGACGAGATCCTTTATAATATTGTTGTTTTTGGCATTCCTGGAAAAATAAATGTGTTTTTTTCTGATTCCACAAAAAGGTTTTGAAAATGTATGGCGCAGACAGTGTTCAGCTGCACAATTAAAACAAATCAATATGCATGTTATAGTCAAACTGAACACCCTCGGTTATATGACATCAATGCTGACATTTTAAGCAGGGATAATGAGTAGTGGAAATAAAGCTGCACCTATTATACAAAATAAATAACTGTAATTGAGTATCAACTTGCTATAGGGGATGATTTGAGTCCCCTTGCATCAGTCGCACCCCTCCCCGACATGACAAAATACTAGTGTTCATTAATGTGAATAGGGGATGCATATGTAGGCTGTTGGGAGTCATGGGATCACATGGGGGAAAAACCTCATGTCATGTTGCAGTTAATGAACACTGGCAGACAACTACAGAGAAAACAAAGGTTTTGAACAGTGAGTTCTTCATATTTCACAGTTTAACCAGGCGTCTGTATATACTATATACCATGAACAGCTTGTTTGTGTGTGCATGTGTATCTGGCTGCTCCTCAGCTAGGTTTACATTCCTCTTAATGCAGTAAACATCTGAAGTTCCAAGCATGACGTCACACTAATGGACAGGACTGACATACACACCCCTCCGCATAACCGTATGCAGGTGCTACAACACCTAATGTGTTAGAATAGAGTCGTGCCCTGCCCCGTACGCGGCACCCATTCACAGACAAAATGTTATTAGTTCCTCTGTACTCATTACTCTGGAATATAGTGGACTTCCACATTTGTTTCCAATTATTTTCAGGAGATGACATTTAAATCGTGCAAGCTCATTTTAATTTCATGAAAAAGCGGTACATGCAGTCCGACTTCCCAATTGGAATCTTTGTCAAAAGGTCATTATACTTGCTTGAATACCAATCCAGTCACAACACAACGAGATGCTCACCACTTCATATAAAGCAGCACAGCAAAGGGCACAAGGTCCTGTTTGGAGAATCCTGTGTAGTCAGCCAAAAGGGAGGGCCAGAGGGGAGCTGCGGAGGAGAACACGCTGTAAAAATCTGTTTGAAAACATTATCTGCGCGCGTTGAAAGGGTGAAGCGATGCAGTGACGGTTATCACCATAGTGATGCAGCGCCCGGGTTAGCAGCAGCGCTGCGCAGGCCAATTTGGCCGGTGATGGCGAGGCGAGAGCCGAGTAGAGCAGCGACAGCTCGCAGATGTAGCTGAATAGGTGAGTGGTTCGTCTCTCCAGGGGGAGCAAAGAGAGTAGCACCTCTCCATAGTCCAGCAGAGTGGGGCTCTGAAAGGGAGAGACAGAGCAGAGACCACTATATCAGATCTTGTTTTCCCCATTACAACCTAACAATTCTCCTAAGCACCCATATAGAGAAGCAGTAATTGCACTCACCCTGATGTTTCCTTCCAGCACAGACACGACCTCTCCCATCATTCGAACAAGGTCCTCATACTTATAGGTGTTGTCTGTCAGCCAGACAGCTTCACGTATTGTCAAGATCTCCTTACTCATGTAGCTGAAAATAAAAAGACCAAACGCGGTTGGAAAAGCTTTTAATGCACAACGTCTTTGTCTTGAGACAAAAGGTTCCCCCACAAAATCTACTTAAAAACTATTTACAACCACGTGTCTTTAAAAGAAATGGTAATTATGCGAAGGGCAGACAGGAGGTTGGCATGTGTGTCCTTACCGTGTACAAACTACCATGCAGGCGATCCCCAATAACTGAAGGCGAGCCTTGGGGACCGAGCGCAGAGCCAAGTAGCGGTCCACACAGTCCACTGTCACGTGCAACGTCAAGCTAGAGAAGTCCTTCATGGTGGTCACCTCCACGAGCCAGTCCACCAGGATGTATCTAAAACAGACAGAACAGTGAACAGTGAACTTTCACGGTTGGGAAGAAAATGTATCAAACCTTTAAAAATATATTGCGTTTTATCATGTTTGATGTAAGCTTCGCTATTCGTCCGTCTTCATTCCTAGCCTCCATTCTAACACATCTCTTCTCAGGGAAACTTCTGATTGGCTCGCTCATCCTGCTGTATGCGCTCTTTTAGTATAGTCAACAAATGAATCTCAGATGACGGAAACTCAGCAGGCCATCACAACGGCCAGATTGCCTGAGCGTATGTCACTCATCGCCTATAATAACGTCAACAACGCCACGAAGGCGTTTCTGCTTTTCTATACCTCATGTTGTCCTTGATGCCTCGCCTGAAGATGCACGGAGCGCAGAATCGGGACGCTTGCTTCGAGGAACTGAAGAGCTGGGCGACCAGGTCAGAGCAGGCCTTCGGCTCCAAACCCAGGGGATTCCCACTGCTGCACACTTTGGCCAGCGACAACTAGGAAGAGGAAATCAGGCACATAGTCAATGCTATGACGTATGGGAGTGTATTTACAGCTCGGATTGAGAATGAAAAAAAAAAAATAATTAAATTTAAAAAGCAATATGATGGAGCACTGCTCTAATTTACTGCTTTATTGAAATAGCTTGACATTCAAGTGAGTCATTTTTATGATTCAGCGTGGGGATGAAAAGAACTGCATGACTACAACTGTCAAGCCCTCTTGACACAGCTTGATGACATTTCAATGAGAAAGAAATTCCCCATTGATCAGGGCTATTCGACGAAAGGGAAATAAAGAGAAAAGGAACAAATGCATAACAAATAATAATAAAAAAAAAAAACTGTTAAAAAAGACAAACACTTCCCTGTTTTGGAGACCGCAAATTGAAAAAAAAAAAAAAAAAAGCAATCAAAAAACTGAAAATGCTCCGTTAACCAGTTCATTTATCTGCAATCACACACCTGCGCCTCCCAGCATCCTTTGCCAGCGTAGTCCCTGAGCTTTCGTATACACTGGAGGTACCTTCCCGGATCTGCTATCTGAAATTCAAATGATTCCCACAAATAACAAATTAACCGTGAGGCTTTGTCACTTCACACAGTCACGAAACTTTTTTCTACAGTTAATGAAACATTGACTGACATAATCAGCAACTGTGGTGCATATTTTTAAAAGAAAACTAACTTTATGACTTACAGCTGCCTTTCTGCTGTGCTCCCACAGCAGATAGGAGCTCTTCAGACAGCCGGCCTGCGAGGATTCTTCCAGCATCGAAATGGCATCTGAGCGTTTTTCATCCCCCTGGAAAAGAGACGTCAACATTTTGACGTGTTCGTGATACATTTTGGGGAAACTGTCAAACTGCCTTAACAGAAAGAAGAATACTATGCATGACAACTGTGACTAGTTTCTTGTCCCCCGCCCACAAGGACAAATCAATACATCTGAATGACCAGCGGAACGACTAGTAGAAACTAGACAAACCACAGCCAGTTTTAGTTTCACACTCACTTCAAACAGCTGCAAAACTCTGGCCAAGCAGTACAACAGGGGTCCCCTTTTCTCCTGCAGGGAAATGTGAAAAGAAGAACTCAAATCCTGCACAGTGCATCCGTACACTTCAAATCACAGCAGTCATGCAAATTGACTTAATATTCACTCCTTACTCTGTGTTGTGCTGATTTAACAATCTGACTAAACTAGTGAAAAATCCAATGTCGTTGTGCGGCAAGTTTGATTCACCGAATTGCCTTTTTTGCGTTTTGTTTTTGTTTTTCCTGTCAGTGGTGAAACCCACCATGTTGCTATCACACTCGGCCTTGAGACGATCGAACACCACGGCCTTGCAGCAGCTGCCAGTGGGCGACCACGGTGGTCGGATGAACACCCAGATGAAGGGATCCGCTGCCGGAGAGCGGAGGCTCTCTGCCAAGCTGAAGAAGTGGGAAGCCTTTCGACCACACACATCCGCTCGTCCCTCGTCACTCAATAATGCTGGAGGCGGGAAAGAAGGCACAAGTGGAGAGGAGGTGTGATGATCACTCGAAATTGGCGAGAGATTAGAAACCCCATTCAACCAAAATGGACAAGACTAATACGACCACAACCAAAACAAGTCAAAAGTCTTAAACTTACGTCCTTCATTGTATAAATATGCAATCCCAAGCTTCACGGCAGCTTCAAAATTCCCCTTTTCAGCAGCTCTGTAGGGAAAAAAATACAATTACAGTAAAAGCCAACACAAGCAACTTGACATTGTTTATTCAAGTAAGAGAACTATACCTTTCAAACAGCCATAAGGAGTTGGGGGATGGCCACTTGTCTCTAAAACTGACCCTGGCCCATACACTGGGATGGTTGTCAACAATGTCCCGGAGCTGGGAGTGAACCTGTGATAAGAGATTCATATAATTAGTCCCTCAGCCGAAGACGTATTTAAAACGATCGTTTCATCCCTCGAGCGATCAGCGCAGGTGGTGGAAAGATGCCGAAGAGACACCACAGTGGGGCGGGACAACGCGTCCACGTCAGTGGTCGTGTGGTGACGTTACAGTGAGTGCGGTGTGTTTACTCACTGCTCGGATGGACAGAAGATCCTCCGCAGAGAGACACTGGAGAACACAGAGAATGACCTCCTCGGGTAGAGACAGTAAGGTGAGGGCTGAGGATCGCTTACGAACTCGTTTCCGTGCTGGAACCGAGTAGCATTTTAAACAACGGCAGTGGATAGCTGAAAGAAAAAAATAAATAAATACATTACATGTTAAAATTTCATATATTTGACCATATTTGTTCACATCAAATGAAAAAAAGAAAAGAAAAAAAAAACACCTCCAAACAACCAGGAAAATAATTGTGTATCAAAGTCAATGTTGAACAAGGACAGTAGATTAAGAAAAGACTGAAACTGAAGAGGGTGAGGAACACTTATGGGTGCCTTAATGTTTGTAAAAATGAATATACAGATGAGTTGGATTACATATGACAATCCCAAATTTTTGTTTTTTTAATTTCAAAAATGTTTTATAACAATGAAAATGCATTTTTTTCACTGCTTTGTTGTTACAGAGGAGCTGTTTTGGATAATTATATTAATTAACAATAATAGGAGACAGTGTTGTAGACGTTTTAAATCTTCCTAATTCTTCCAGGCATAACTTTTACAAAATGAGTGAGCAGGCATAGTATGTGTGGATGTATTTACACATTTATATACTGTTAATATGTTCATTTATAATCATGAACATGATGACAAGGCATTCATAGTGTATGAACACGTCTTAAATAAAAACTGAGGGCCACATTTAGGTTCTACACAAAATCACGAAAGCATTTCTCAGCTTAGTGCAAATTTGGCAAACCAATTCTCACATATATGCCGAGCAAATGTTTACTGTTCATTTAACTCAGACCAGGGGAGGTTTAGGTTTGTAGACAGCCTGGCACACCAAGGAGAAGGGTATGGCTCCACATTCAAATCTACTAACAGGCCAGCCACTCACATGAGTGAAAATGCTTCTGTTTTTTTGGTTTTTGGTTTTTAAAGGACGACTCCTTGGACTTTTTAAAATGAGTATATAACATGATAAAATGATGTTTGATGGCATTGGCAGTCATGTAGCGACAGATTACTGCTCTTCTGGATGCGTAAAGTGAAAACCAAGTGAGCGCCCAATTTTCCCTCCTGCGGAACAACACTGGGGACGTTATGTCACCACAAGGCTTAATGATTTGAACACTATATGTTGATTATTCCTGACGGGAATCCACTCGAAAACAACTTGCAAAGTGGTTTTAGTCGTGCGGATGAAGAGAATTTACCTTTATCGGCACAGTAACCAGTAGTTAGTTAGACCCGTTAACGTTTGTGATGGCTACTGCAATATCAATGCCATTCTAGTTGAAAATGCAACAATACATCACCGTTTCACAAATTACAGCAACACCTTCAGACAGTCACGTATTTATACTAGCAGGAGTAATTTGATTAAAATGACTTACCGCCTGCTTTCATTGCAATAAGCAGAGATCTCTTCTGATAGACACAGCAGCGGCGGCTTGGAGAAATACAGCGAGATGTAAGTGATGTGGTGATGCCTGGAAGCGTAACTTCTTTTACAGGAAAAAAAAAAAAAAAAGCTAAATACCAGGCTTTCCAGTGCTGTCTCGTCTCTTGATGAGGCGCTCAAGTTAGTGAATATGTTCACAGTTTGTTGCCTCTTTCCCTGAATTCAAATTCAAGCACGCGTCCTCGCGTGTTGGCCCCGCCCCAAAGACCCCGTGGGACCGCCCGCGCTCCGTGTTTAAACTCCGCATTCAATCTGATTGGCCGAAAGCGATGACGCCCATTTGGCCCATATGAGCCCTCTGATTGGTCAGTGTGGCATGTGACTAGCGCCTATTGGTCAGATGGTATAAACTGTAGAGTATCGGGCAATCATTGGGCAGTGTAACGCCATTTCGAAGTACGCGCTCGCTGGTAGAGAGGTGTGATTGGGAGACGTGTTTATGAAGAATGTCCTCAGAGCCACCTTTTGCTTTGAATTGTGGGAAACGTAGTCAGAGCCGAGCTCCCGTTTAAAGGTACCACGTTTAAAGGGACAGGCGCAGAGCGGATGCTCCAGCATCCAGAAAGGTAATTCCCACATCAACGACATGAAATCTTAAAGTGCACCGAGATATGCAGAGATATGCATCATTGGATTTATTTGCATTTTTCGTTTGGATTAATGCTACTTTGATAATTATATCCAAAAGACATAATTGGTGCCATAACATCCATCCATCCATCCATCCATCCATCTATCCATCCTTCCATCCATCCATCCTTCCATCCATCCACTTCCTCAAAACCGCTCTATCCAGTTCATTGTCACGTTACGGTGGAGTCAATCCCAGCTAACTATGGGCGAAGGCAGGGTACACCCTGGACAGGGCACCAATCCATTTTAGGGCTAACACACAGAGACAAATTATTACACGCACAGTCACATTTAATTTTACCATAAAGCCTTTTTATTCCTATATCTTATAAGAAATTAAAGTACAATACAGAATGAGTATGAAACAGATACCCATATTTGGTCACTGATTAATATGGATTATAAACCCGTTTGGTAAATTTAAGTGTTGTATATACGTTTTGACTATGAGTGTGAGGACCTTGGTTAGTATCCTAAAGCATCAGGTGCAAAACTACCCAAGTCTACAGTGCAACAACTTGCTGTACCCTTGTGAAAAATAAAACAGGGAGGAGCCAAATAGACTATAATCAAAGTACATGTTATTATTTAATAGTATTGTCAGAGAAGGGCTTGAATAAATAAAGCACAATCTGAAGTAGGGTTATATTAGTTCATCATTTTAGGTGTCACTAGGGTTAACACCGGAGGTCACTTGATTTCTTCTTTTCAGTTGAGAACATTGTATATAAAAAAACCTTGTAAAAAAAAAACAAGAGCTGCTTGCCTTGTCAGATCTATCACAATTGCCAATTTCAACAAGGCCGATTTTCATTGAACAAAAAGCTACAAATGATAGCCAGACAGATTTTCAGATTGTAAGTTTGTCAGAAAAAGTGTCTCTATTGGCAATGGATACAAAGTGGTTATTGGACAAAGCAGACGGTTCCAATGGAGCTAGATAATGGCAGAAATATCAATATTAGCTAGAATTAACCCAAGTGGGCTTTATGAAAAAGAAAAAGAAAAACGTTGAGCACAAAAAAGGAAAGTTCTTGTCGAAGAAACATTATTAACGTTTTCCTCTCAATGGCACACAATACGAAACCGTTGAGTTTGTTTCCTTGTCCTTTTGCACATCATGCACATAATGCAAGTATGTGTACAAACCCCCCCACCCCCATTCATCTGACAATATAGTATGATGATAATATGCATGACCAAGCAGAGGTGTAAATTAACAAAAGCAACGACTTGCTTCGGCCTGTGTAGCAGCTATCTTTGAGGAGAATGACACAATGATTAACAACACTGTGTGGGTGCCTCATTGTGATGAAAGCACACTTTCTCAGCTGAAAAGAGCAGTCTTTAAGGCCGGTCCTTTTGAAGAAGATCATCAAGCGGCAGAGTACACTATCAGTAGTAATTATTTGTCAGGTACACACTCTCTATTGATCAGCACATTACCGACCTCGTCACTCAGTTTCCTACACACACAAAATGATGTGAATGTAATCTTTACCACACAAACGCTGAAGAACAAAGGAAAAGCCATAAAAGGTTCAAATGATATTTTATGTAATTTGAAAGAGCATTGTCTCAGTATTTCTCATTTTTATCCTCTGTAAAAGTAAAACTTTGATATACATAAAGACAATGCATTGCCTTTATGTTTTTAGATTGTTTGGGACAAGTCTTTCCTGTAGAATGTGGTACTCCCGGTGCAGTATGATCAAATTATCGTGCAGCTGACTGACAGGGCAGAGGCTGTGACATCCTTAACTGGATGCACTGTTTCCATAGAAACCCCAACCAATCTCAGCCATTTTCTCTGTGCAACACAAACTGGCCAGTAATGGCTAGGGACAATGAAATAGACAGTGCTTTGACCATCAGCACAAAACAATTAAAGTCATAAAATCACACACAAATGAACTCACAAAAACCTGTTTTGTTGCCTACTGTCCATTATTTTCTTGTGCAATTTCAGTGAAGGATGTGTTATTACAAAGGTACAGTGAAAGCAAATCTGAGCAATGAGGAAGGATAGTGATTCCACAACCAAACCCTTGTAAAAATGAATCATTTTGCGGGAATGTATGAAATAATAGAAAATTTGCAATCTCTTCTTATGGTGCTCGTCCAGAAATAATCAAAATTAGGTTGTTTGGCAGTTAGTGTAATGTTAGTTGGGTTTTCTTGAATCTCTTCAGTGATTTGATCTAACATTGTCTTATCATATTTGTTTATACGTCTTAGTAAAAATGATGAGAATATTCACACTCAGCCTGTTTTTAATTTGACTACATCGCAAGGCATGTGTAGTTACCCTCTGCTCCGGTTTCCAAAACAGACGTCATAATGTCTGAAGCAGAATTGGAATGTATTTTCCATTCCACCACAAAGGTATCATTTGGAACCAACGGGCAGGCAGTGACTAATGACAGACAGATTTGTCTTTTGGACAGATGCTGCTGATTGAAAACTTAAATAAACAGCAATAGAGTCATCAGGCCCCAGATGGCTCCAATACAAACTTCACCATGTTAAGCTGTTCAGCCCCACGCATATCTCTGGCTATAATTATTCAACAGATTGTCCCTTTGTGTCATTTCAAATTTTAAAAAGGCCAAATGGTGCTGAAAGCTTGCTTTAGGAATCCAGTCATGGAGATAGAGAAGCGGAGGAGTTGCTCCCATCTGGTTTCCTGTATTCTGCACTGACCCCAGCGGGTCAACTGACCACTTCCCCCCCTTCAGGACTTTGCTCCGGCTGGCCTCCCCACCCCTCTACCCAGACCTAAACACAGATCCCGCCAGTTTCCCAGCACTTCCCAGGGTATATGACACAAATGAATCTTTCAAATGTATAATATACTCATGTTAAACTGTCAAAGCGACAAGTCTTAACAACAGTTTAAGTTTTAATATTTTGCCAGTAGGGGGTGTCATTTATTCTGAGTGATGCTGACCAGTTTGTTTTCTTAACAACCAAAAGCTCCCATATGTCTTTTGAAAACTGAACAAGTCCTCCAAACTGGCAGGGCAAAGAGGATGCAAAAAAATATCACAGAAGACGTTGTTTATGTAACATTTATTTAATACAATACATACATCAACCATTCAAATGTATATGTCAGTAAAAATATACAGTACAAATAAAAAACAATCATATGTACAGCACCAATTATTAGAGGGCACACAAACAAACATATTTTGCGTCACTCACTGGAGTGACAAACAGCATAGTCAGACAGCATGACTGTCTTCTGGGAGAGGGACATTAATTCCCCGCAGCAAGGAGAGGTAGATTTCCACCCCCCCCCCCCCCCCCCTTTTTTTTTTTTCAGAAGGCAGAGGGGAAATCACTTCACATCTAAAAGATAAAAATCTAAATTTCTGGTCACTTTCTATGATTTTTCTAGTGTCAGCATACTGGCACAATGTAGCTTAAAGAATTGAGAGTACATCAAAGCAGCTAAAACGTACTACATTATCACTGTGTACTACACACGTGAATTCTTCACTGATATATAAGCCAAAGGAAGAATCGAAGTGGATGCACTTCCCTTGACTTGCTCCCCCCCCCTTGCTGTTCATCCAAAATAAAAAGATTTGTCACTTTTTCACATTCTGTGCCATCTGCCACAAACGGCATCTGTATCCACAGCTCTTCTGCCTCCTTTCCTAACCACTGCGCCATTAATTTCCTTGTAAATAATTCAGCAGAAACATTTATGAGGATGGTTCACTTCACTACTTGCAGGTCACATACTCCTCATGACGTGAAAAAAAAGCTTCTACCTCTAACCCAGATCTGAAGATAGCAAACGGCGATGGTGACGGCAGAAAGCGTGCCACATCAACATCATCCATACGTAATGTACTGTAATTGGACATCTGCTCTCCGTTGCTACAATTTGGATGACACACTGTAAATACTTGTGTTTCCTTTGATGTTTACTCTGAAAGGTATTATGATATGATACCCGTTTGTATGCAGGCGTTTGCATGCGCATCTATGTTGTTCTAGCTTTACATTCATCTTCTTCACCATGTAGTCCAACCAAAACTCCCAGGGCACTGGAGCTCATCACAGCCGACAGTAAACGAAAGGCAGGATACATCCAGGAGGGGTCACTCAGTTATATCAATTCTCATTTTGTCGATAGATAAAGACAGGGAGAAGACTTCCACGACTTCTCACTGCCTTTTGCAGTCATTGATTAATTCCCTTTGCAATAATGCAGTTCTGTTCAGGACGGCTGAGCGCAATCTCACCACAGGGGAAGCTCGCCATCCCTACATGAAAGTGAGAGCAATGACAACTCAGGATCTACTTTTATTCAACACAATTGAAAATGATCTGAACGACAATCAGAAAGAAGGGACACCTTAACGTGTGCTTAGAAGATGACGTTAGCTAATGTGTGTCCATGGAAGCAGGCAGATAAACACGGCAATGCAACTGGGAAGCTGGCCTTCAACAAGCTCTTTGGCATTGTGGCACACTGACAAAAAGGCAATCAGTCAGACAGAAAGTCAGAGCTGCCCTCTTTCCTACAGACACACTTTCCCATAACGTGCATGACTAAACTGCTGCCCAGGATCATGTGTCCGTGATCAATACCACCTCTCAAGGGTAAAGAAGGACAAGTATGGAGACCTTCCTGTGGAGAACGCATATACAGTAATCCTGCTTGCTTCCATGCCGGCTGTACGTGTCTACTGTGCTTCTATGGGGATGTTCGTATCTGGTGTTCGTTTAGTTATATGAAAAAAAACAAATGCTTAAGACAAAAAGGAAAACGTAATTGTGTATCTCATCCTGCAAGACCACACATTAACAGAAATCACCTATTCACAGATGTGAAGCTACATTCATTCGCTCTCCAGGAAAGTGCCTACAAGGAAACCTCATAATCCTTTAAAGCTCAAACATTAGTCAGTCTTCTTTAGAACAGGCTTGTACCCTATTTTCAGGGACTAAAGAATTAAAAACTAATTTAATTTCCTTCCCTTCATAGGTGATAAGTAATCCAATTTCTTTGGCATAGCCTGATGAAAATTATATAACTACAGTATAAGGCTCACATTTAGGAGTGTTGGTAATAATTTGTGTGTCAAAAAGACAGTCGAGACTTCTCTTGGGGGTATATCACAAGTGGAAAATGACTGAGCAAGTAGGAAAGTGAACGTGTAGGATACATGGCATGTGATAGATTTGATGAGTCCTTATTGGATAAAGAGAGTGTAAGCGCAAAGGGGAGATTCTCAGGAGTTCAGATGGAAACCGGGGAATGTGACAGAGCTTTTTTCCATGAGTGCTTGCTCAAGGCACACAGTGGGAGGGGGCCGTCGGGGAGTAGGATCAGCCAAAGTGTCCCCTGCAGAGGCATGTCTCCTCGGGGCGGTATCCTTCAGTTATCCTGTCCTTTGTGGAGTTAAGGTGCCCAACGCAGACACTCGGCTGGGTGTAAATACTCCCGTATTGACAGGAAGGCAAGCTAATAAGCAGAACATCAGAGCTTCACGATTCTCTTATGTGAAGCTGAAGCTACAAAAGGCCTTTCAGAATGTACTAAAAGCTTTACTTGCTTGGTATGGACGTGGCCATATGTGCAAATCTTTTGTTCCTTAGTAGTAAAGTCCACGTTCCAAAAGTCTCTCGGTTTACCTGAATGGTGATTTGAGCACGCACAAACACTCTGCTCTTTCCCCAGCAAGTCCTCTGCCCTCTCCAGTTTATCGTCCACACAGATGCCAGCAAGATCCAGCTGGACTCAAGTTCCACTCTCCCATTGCGTAAAAAAAGCCCCCAACACATTGCTGCAGTGTCACAGGACGAGTGAATGACGTTGGCCATTGACGCGGGTCCGCTGCTCTTTCAGCTGGGTATCGGGTTGCCGTCTTTGGCCCACTTCTGGCCTCTTGGAGTCACCTGTCCTGGTCAGAGGAATGCTGTGACTGACGTGCCCAGTGACGCCAGCATTGACTCCAACAGCAGCTCTGCATACGGTGTTAGGTGTCTGTCTGAGCTCCCAGTGTAACTGCTCGTACATATGTCAGGGAGGACTACGAGGACCGATCCATGCGTGAAAATATGCGTGCAGTATGCGTTGCATATTTGAGTGTGTCTCCTCAGAGGTTGTTTTGACACTGGACACCTGCTGTCTGACGATAAACGAGTGTGTGAAGCATTGATGATCCCTCGTTGCCAATCCTGAAAAATCTGGTCCAGACCACATAGACTAATCAGATCTTCGAAGTCCTGTCTATACATCCTTCCACTCTCTATGGTTATTTGACCCAAGCTATCTATATTATAAGCTGAGCCAAACTTTATGATAAAGAATAGTGAGGATTTTGGGCTCGGGAGAAGGTGAAGCAATTGCTTTGTGCTCCCGGTTCGGGCCATGTCTGTTTTTGAGTTCCTATAACTCCTTTCCCCATGTGCTTCACAGAGGACACTGCTCTGAAGTGAATGAGCCTGCCTCTTTCTTTTTTCTTCTCTTCTTCTTGTGGACAGTCCAACAAGCGGTGGCCGTCAGCAGCAGGAAAACTCCCATGACAAGTAGTACCACTGAAACGACTTTAGTCTGTGGAAGGTCATTATAAGTGTAGGTAACCCCGGTCCCTGCTGCTCCAATAACCAAAGAAATGATTCCAAAGGGAAAGATGCAGCGGTACCAGGACTTCTCCATGCCGCCGGTGGCCTGAGACAGACGCTCCAGCGAGGACAGCACCTCGGGGACTTTAGCACCTCCTGTCTCAAGGGACTGAGCCTCCTGCCCCGGGTTGGTTTGGGACTGTGGTTGGCAAGCCAGATGGCCCGTTGTACAGCCCATCCTGAGTGTGTGGGCTGAAGGATCCTGATCAGATCAGCAGCGCTGGTTTCTGGGATCCCACTTGTAGTCAGTTCTGGCCTGGAGAAACAGAAAGAGATAAAGGAAGGCAGAAAATAAAAGAGAAAAATAGAGACCGATGTCTGGATGAGACTGAAGAAATGACTGGAAGAGGATTAGCTGAGGTGAGTCAGAGGGAGGCTTTTTAAGTCAACGCTGAAATCCACTCACTTTTCTCTCCTGTCCCTCCCTGTGTGGCTGTTTCTCTGTACGCTGCCTGCTGGCTCTCTGGCAGCACATTGTACACTCTGCAGAACATAGTGAGGGGGATATTTAAAGGATCTGGAGGAGAGGAGGAGCTAAGGATGAGAAAGTGGGCAGGACAAGCACGAGGATTGGTCCTTTTTTGGGTGACATCAAACACTATAGCAGGGAGAATAGGGGTTGACGAAGCACAGGAAGGGGGAGGGGAGATGATTTAAGTGCTCCCTTCTTTTCTTCGTGTCCCCATCACTGGCTCTAAATTGCAAGGCTTTGTATTTCTGCAGTATAAACCCCCCCTTGTGGGAACGCGTAAGCTCACTGCTTACTGAAAACCAGAATAAAGCGAGGCACACTTCATCTTTACCTTCGACTTGGTAGAAGAAGTCAAAATCCCTGTGGACTGATAAATCACACCCATATGGCAGTTATATAGCAACAGTTATTCTCCTGCACAGCATCAGCGGCTGCATGGACACCAGTGTCAAACAGAAATCCCACAAAACACCCACACGCTCTTCCCTTTATGTACATCCAGACACCCGAAACACTGATTTGCAGGAGGACATCAAACATAGAGCCTCCAACAATGAGAATGTAAATATATCGTTGAACTTGCCTGCACGTGACAAGAACACACACACACGCAAAACTATTGTCTACCACCCACACTCACACACATGCTGCTGGTGCCCGTTCTTTCTGAATGAAAGGCGGCCTCGTAGTATCTAATCCCCCGGTATCCTCGACTCTTTCCGCCATGAAAATAAAATCAATACAGACAGAATTCTTCTTCAAGGATTACTCACCACACTCCTCCATAACTGGAAAAAGCAACATTACGGAAGGAGAAATGCATCTATTTCACTACGGTGTTATTTTGATATAGTCTTAGGAAGCTAATTGGAAGTTCTGTCAAACATCTGCCAGAAAATGGTTTTTACATATATTTAACAAACATAATCAACTGAGGTTCGAAGGATGAAGCGGATGCCAGCTGATAATGGGGGAAGGCAGAGTACATGCACCCTGGACAGGTCGCCACTCCATCACAAGGCAGACGCAAAGAGACAAACATCACATACTGGGAATTAGGGATCAATAATTAGGCACAAATGCATGTCTTTGGACTTCTGGGAAAAATCAAGAGTACCCGAACAAATCACACACACACACAAACACACGTAGGGTGAGCATTTGAACTCGACACAGAGATCCAACTTGGGCTGGAGCAGGGGACCTCATTGCTGTGAAGGGGAATTGCTTCACACTAGGCCTTGAGGATATCAAAAAATAAGACAATGACCTCATTAAAATATATCTGGATAGATATAGTAACGCTATAGAGTCTATGGCATTCATTTAGAAACACATCAGCAAGGTTTCAGCTTGTGAATCAATTTCTTCTCATAATTAAAACCCAGTACTCCTGCTCTTTCATCACAGGCATCCACTACCAGATTTCACGGTAGCTGATAATCAAAAGACATCTGTTTATAGTCTGTATTATTTGCCTTGACACAAAAAACATTAACTGGAAGTGAGAAAGAAAGCTCTCCTGGACTGGCTGATAAGTGACGGAAATTAGGTAATCAAGTCTCCCGTCACCTAATTGATAATCGCACGGATATAACAATCTCCGCTCTTCAGTCTGCAACAGACATGCCGATGAGCCAAAGAGTAATAAAAGACGGGAAATGAGGAATGTTTTTGTGCGAGGCGCTGGAAAGAAAAGAGATTAACAAAAGCTATGGACATTTGAAGGAGAGAAGAGGATTCTTTGTGGTACGGTTTGGTTTCTGTGGTTTCGCACTTGGACTCTGGTATTGTAGGGAACTTGGAGAAAGACAGTTAATAAAGGGTAAAAAAAAAAAAAAAAAAAAAGATAAGTGGGAAAAAAGCAAGGAATTGGTACAGTAATTAACTAAACTCTTTCTCTGGCTCACAATTCTAGTTTACACTGAGCCTCTTCTTCCATGGAAAGAAAAAAAAAAAAAAAAAAAACTTGCCGGGGACCTTCCACAACGAGACAAAAAGAAGCGTGAGAAAAATGGCACAGAGGCGTGAGACAGGGTTAACCTGGGCTGGGCCAGGCCCTGCTGCTGGGACCGAGAGAGCCGAGCTGGTGACAGCCAGAGCTGGGCAGCAGCTGATGTTTTCAGGTCACAGGAAGGCTGAATTGCGTAGGCACTATTCCCACTGGGAACTGTGTGTAGTGTTGACGTGATCACAAGGAGGCATCCTTGCCTCCTTCCTTTGCTCCTTTCAAACACACGTACACACATTCGAGCAGAAAAAGTGAGACAGTATTGCATGGGCGGACCGGAAGCCTGTCGCACGTTGCCACAATCCCGCAGAGACGCCACGGCTCCACTCCACACATGGACATGTGTGCTGTTGGGACTGTGGATGTTGAGCGAATAACAGTATTTATTTTTTTTACTTTATCAGTAGTTAAAATATTGTGGTTGTTGGCGAAGACACTACAGGGATACCTGATGTAGAAACAGTGCTCTCCTTTTTGAAATGTTATCCATGTTTCTCTCCTCGAGGAAATATGGCATTTCCAGCTTGAGGCGTGCGGGGAGCCGGGCCCCCCGAACACATCGCCTTTTGTGACTCAGCCCCGGCTCTGTGTGTGCATGTGTTTGCGTGTGCATGGGGGTTGGTGCAGCAGGGCTCACACACCCACGTCCTGCTGTGTGAACCCAGCGCCACCTGTCGCCCAGTCTGGCATAGCCCCTGCCATCCGCGCGTCATCTGTGGGCATGAGCCTTTTGGCCTCTCCGAGCTCCCCTGCATCTCACACACGCCCTCACATCACATTCGAGGCTGGCAAAGCCGCGAGGATCTAATTACTGAGATGTAGTATGGGCCCCATATGTGGTTACGCTGTCCTGGAACCTAAAGCATCATATGGAGAGAAACTACGAGACAAAATGAGGACGGCGTCTTCATTATCTCTTTTTTGTTGCTCAAACTAGTTCAACAAATTACCTTCGTTCTGAGAAGCTGTTATGGGAGTAAACTGGAAGATAAAAAGAAAAAAAAAAACAGGAATTCTCTGCTGTTTTGAGTGAAAGGAAATTTAAAAAATATATATATATTTACGTTTTCTTCACACATGGGACACAGTGATTAATACGCATGATTCATTTGTGTGACATGAAAACTACTTTGTGTTATTTTAGTGCACAGAAGGTCTCAAAAATATTTATTGAGTTATTTAGCTGCAACAATACCTTGAAAAGTTGTAAACAAGCGTCACCCCCGTCATTACTTCTGTGAGTGGGGCGCCCTCTGCTGGCACAATCAGTGACACATTCTCTGTGGCAGTTCATATTTATAGATATATGCAAAAATATATTATAATAATATTTAAGATGAATGCTATTCAATCATTGACAGGTTAACAGCTGACCACTGACAAAAACTCAATCGGTGCTGTATCAATCTAAAGACAGAATGCAGATTTCTCTTGGAACACACATTTTGTAGGTTAATTGCTTCAGTCGCTGCAGATTAGCAGCCATTCACCAAAATATAACACAGACCAATGTCTTCGCTCAATGATTAGTACACTGAGTTCAAATGACATGAGATACAAATGTTTATTAATCAGCCATTATCATTCAGTATTATTAATCTCGGTGGGGTCGCTGGAGCTTAACCTGTGCAATACGTGGTGAACCAAACAGAAGTATACAACTATTGACCCTTGTATTTACACCTATTCTTTTAACTTACGATCAGCGACGAGTGGGCACCCAGTTGTCAATATAATAAAAAAATTTGGTAAACTTCATGTTTGAGTCAAAGGAATGTGATCTCATGCTTTGGAGCTGTGCTTAATAACTGAAAGTCAGTGCAACCTGCTCAGTAGTCAGTCAGACTCAGAGTCCAGGACAATGGCAGGGAAGTGCTCCCCTCCTTCGCCCAGCAGTGAGTACAACTCCCTGAGCACACTGGGGTTGGGACATCCAGGTCCGGGCACGATCGAAGCCAGCTGAGGGGAGAGAGTGTCCAACAGAGCCTGTCGCACAGCACAAGAGAGAACAATATCACAGGTATTGTTCATTGATGAAAAGTCATTTTGTGAGTTCCCTATTAACAGGTCACTGACAAAGACAATTAATACAATCGCATTTATTTGGCGCTTCATCTACCTGTTCAAGGTGAATCTCCTGCCGTAGCAGCGCTGCACTCATGCGCAGCCGCTCCAGCTCCTGGAGCTCCCCCGCTGCTGTGTAGGCGACAGTCAGGGGCAGGGGTGCAGCCATCCCATCTCCCCACACACCATTTGCCCCGGTGGTGCAAAGACAACCTCCCTCTGGCCTCCATCGATCCCATGCTTTCCACTCTGACGGAAAATACGTTTATTTTTAGAGCGCGAGCAACCGTACCCTAAAACGTTTTTCTGCTCTGTTGCCTCATCTTTAAATAGCTAGATCCTTGCCCAGCCATGTCAGGAGGGACAGCTTTAAAAACCCCACTGTCACAGGGAGGGGTGTCTGTGGAGGCCAAGGAAAGTACTGATCTGGTGCTGAGGGTTCACCCGGCTCTGTTTTCATTTTCCATATGCCAAGATGGAGAGGCTGCATTAGCTCGTTAGCACACTGCCGTGGCCACAATCGTTTTTCAAAAGCTGCCAAAACGCAACAAATGATAAAAACCCTCAAGAAAACACCAAAATAAAGCTCTGGTACGTGACGCACGCTTGAATGTACACGGTCGCAACAGCGGATGAATTTGTGTGGGCTGAGAAATGACGAGAAACTTCTCTGTCACTCGAGCAGCATGTGTGTGCTGCTGAACTGGAGCTTTAACTGGTAAACATAAACAAACCAACCCCCCCCCCCCCCCCCCCCCCCCCCCCCCACCACCACCACCACCACCACCACCACCACCCGAAGGTGATAGGGTCACTTGAGTGGCGCGAATGAAAAAAATGTCTAGGCATTTAGCTTCATTATAACAGCATCACAAGGGCCAATGGAAACTGTACCGTGATACATGAAGGTAGGACTGACCAATAAACACGCCAACCTACACATTGCTGTGCAGACAAGGCTGCAGGTCATGGATCACCTGCCAATCTGCTGTTTGACAGGAGGTTCTGTGATATATATTAAAGTATTTATTCATTCATTTGTTTTCCAGCTGATCGCCGTCACAAGGCCTCGGTGGCGTTTATTTGTATGACCCAATGTGTGTTAAAAGTCGAGATAAAGTAGTGTAACCACGGGGACAAAAGTGGCAGTAAGTCGCTGGGGTACCCAAAACCAACAGCTGGCGCTCAGAGACTGGCTGGAGAATCAACCACAACAACAGATGTACGTTCTGGATTATAGGTGAACGAGGTGGTTCCCCCGGCATGTCATGAGCAAGTGTTGTGTTCTCTCTCTGGTCTGCTCCAGCAACTCCTCCAGCCAGCTCTTGGAACTACGAGCGCTGGTGAGAAATCACACAACGTTTCCACTGATACTCAGCACTTTTTGGAGTTGCGTTGCCACTGAGGGAGGCTGTCTGCTTGGTTTAACTGCTGCGGCTGCGGCGGCTACTTTTCTGATCCAAATAGGATTTTCTGCTTTTGGGCATTTGTTTTCTTCCAGATAGATTGCCACAAGTGTTTTTGAATACTCCTATGACTACTATTATGTCATTTATCTTTATTGCAGACACAGGTCCATATAAAACAAGAACATTCATAAAGAAAGTCGAAAAAGTAAAAAGAAATAAATAGATACAACATACTAAACTGCAGCTGTTTTGAAATTGAGACATTTGAGCAGATTTACCATTTACTTTTCACAGTCATTTTATTCTTTTCATCCTATTACCTGGTTTCTGTTTTACCTTCTTTAGCATTTGAGTGGTTCAGTTCACTTTGGCTGTTGAGCTTTCTTACTTGCTCATTTTTCTCCACAGATCAAACATACAGGTGAACTTGGAAAAAAAAAAAAAATGGCAGTAAAAGCAAATTTATTCCAATGAGAAGGAAAGCTGGAATATGACCACGTATCACATGCAGTGAAAGGCAGCAGGCAGGTGAAGGATATTTTAGTTGACAAAATATTGAACAATCTCGTTTAAGGCTGCAGGATTTCGTAGGAGATGCAGGGAGCTACGGGTTTCTAAAACCTTTTGCTCCAAAAAAGGGATGCCAAATGTCCTGCTAAGATTCAGAGCAATGCCCTACTTCCACTGGCCTATGGCACGCCATGAAAGGGACAAATAAAGAAGACAGGTTTTCACGTGATCAAACAGGCTTCCTGACCTAGTTTCACTCGATCTGCAGATTTTCGAAGCTCCTCTGCCGTCAGCGTCACCTTGTCATTGGTCAAACTTGAAGCGGAGCTCTTTTTCTTACCACCTGTACACACAGTTGAGACAAAACGGAGATGAGAAATCTCAGCTGCTCCTGGATCCAGGGCATTATTGTCAGAGGAAATGCTTGACACTGATATATCCATCAGTGCTCCAATATCCCTTTCAAAGTCATTTCCTGCCCAATTTCTGTGTGGTTTCCTCTCACATTCCTGTTTTCACACCTACGTACTTGTGTCATCAGTCTAACTCCATTGTTTCCTGATTCTCCCAGTTTTAGTGGCGGATATGCAGAGTCTGTCCAGGCCGCTCACCCAGCGCTTTGTCTGACTCCGAGGTCTGTTCCTCAGGAATCCGCTTTGCGGGACAGAGCAGAAGAAGGTCGTGTCCTCTGTGAGTCAGTCTGTCCACTGCAGCTCTGGTCTGATCGGGGCTGCCACATGGCCAGTCCTTGGGAAACTACAGGGAGGTGGGGGCAGGACAGAAAGGTCAAGGCCAAAGCGCTGGCTGAGCGAATCCACTCAGAAACACACTTGCTGCTGTGTCTCCTCGAGTGTAAGCACAGGACCGACATCACACAAAATGTGAAACATGTGTGAAGCCTCTCTGGCCCGATTTGGCTGGCTTCGGTTTTTTTATTTTCATTTTTTACCGTAGCTCTCATTCTCTCCATGAAGCGACTCCTCCCTGGCGCAGGTTTCCTCTGTAGGGCACTGACTTTGTCCCACAGTCTAAACATAACGCAGGGTCGGAAAGTTAGCACCCAAACACACACACACACACACACACACACACACACACACACACACACACACACACACACACACACACACACACACACACACACACACACACACACACACACACACACCGTGAAACCAGGAATAATCACAGACAGACATTTAACTACCTGTCTTGCTTGCTCCGTAACGATTGCCACCCCGTCGCCTGGTCAGAAGACACCCTCCTGTGAAGCAAAGTGAAACCCTGCAATTAACGGAGAAGGGGGAAACATTTCTCACCTTTCTTTCCACAGTGAATGACAAGCGACGGTTTCAGTTTCACAGTCCAGCTGTGCAAAACGCACCCAGTCTGCCGATGCACGCTGCGCGCCCCAGACCCGCCTGCGTGTGAACAAGCCACCGCCTGATTTGAAAACGGCGTGGGGACGGAGGCAGTTTCCCGCGGATCGCCGGCACTCATCATGTTGTTTTTATCGGCCTTGCTTTTAGAGAGCAATGTCAACAAACCCTCGTCGGCCGAGACAAACCCTGAGACATCCTCGCGGTGCAAAACCTTCACGGATGAAACGGGATGTTTTGGGATCACCTTCTTATTTGTAGCTTTCGCCTGTTTTAGGGAGCTGCTGCTTGCGGGTCTTGAGACCAGGGGGGGACAAATTGACGATCCGGCTTTTCTGTGTACATTTCTGTCAAGGCTGCCAGATTTAAAGGTATATTTGACAGCTGTGTGACTCCCTTTGGACGACACAGATGATTGACGCGTGTCAGCGGGAGCGCCAATAGCGGCGCCTGACTCCCTTGGAGATGGAGATTTGTTTTTCACAGGTTGTTTTTTAGAAGGCTCTGAGCCAGTGCGAACACGAAGGGCTGTCTCCAATGCTCGCTCAAGTAGTTCAATATCCTCTATTTCCCCTGGTGAAGCATCCGTGCCTGAAAACAGAAGCGTATGGTTAGCTGATTTTAACATTTGCGTTTTGGTCATTGAAAGTGCACATTTATTAGAAGTGCCCTCACAAGACATAGTGAGCATATACATACAATTGCCTGTTTCAGCATGACCTGCTACTTCGGACTCCTCAGAGCCTGCCATTGGCTTCTGTACTCTGTGGAAAGAGATTTGTTGTCACTGCACGCTCAAATAAACCACAAGAATAACATCTTAAATTACAATAAATATGATGTATCTTTTCATGTTTTCACATGCAAAGAACATGTGTTCTACCATCTAGATAACTTTACGGTGGATCCCAAAATCGGTTTTGAATGAAAATGAAAAAATAAAAAACACGTTGACGCAAGCTTAAGGATAAAATAAAAAAAAGGATGGTGCATAAGAAAACTGTAAATCATTTTGATAATTGTTCAAATCAATGTTTCACGCTTTATAACAGATGTGTTTGTTCAATGCTCCTAAATAACATTAAATGGGCAACAATTAAGGCTCGCTTTTAGCAAATACTTTCATTAAGAGAAACCAGATTGATAACAAATAAAATATGTAGATGTCTTTTAAGGTCTTTTAAATGTGTTATGTATTTCTGTGTACAGCATTTTGTTAAAGATGGATTGAATATTACTACAGAGGTGACGCTTCTATAGAATTAGTATTGTGCAGTTTCTCATGGCTCCTTGAACTATATTTAAAATTCGAAGTTATCAGCGATTGCATTTTTGCAGAAGTGAACTAAATGACTCTTTTGCTAAAGCTCGTTATCTATATGTCGCCTATACTTTTTTTTTAATATACGTTTCCCACTTGGCTGCTGTGTTTGAGAAAAGGCACTGCTGGGATTCGAACCCAGGATCTCCTGTTTACTAGACAGGCGCTTTAACCAACTAAGCCACAGCGCCGGTGCCCGATGCCAACGATGACGCCTTTTCATAGACGGACTGCGCACAGATGCGTTAGTAATATGTTATATATTTCGATATAGAAACACTTTTGCATCATTGACTGTCTACATTTTAATTGATGCTGGAGAATAACTTTGTGATCAGAGACCTGGAATGGGGTTAGCACAACATTAGATTTCAGCACTGATCATAAGACGAAAAATAGTTACTTACAAGTTCTGCAGCAGCTCTCGGTATAGTTGAATACTGTCATTAATCTCGGTTTGGTGGACTTTGTAAGACTTGACGAGTTGCTCGACCGTTGACACGAGCGACATGCTTGTTTCTCTCACTTCTCTGCCATGACAACAATGAAACAAACCAATAAAGGTCAAAGTATACACTTCGAAGCTGCACTCAATGCAACGCACGTTTAAATTTACAGTATTAAATGAAACGACCCTTCATCGAAGAGCTTGTCACATAACGCTACTTTACATTTTGATTAAAACTCTTTCGTACTAACCCGCGAGGTCCAATTTCACGGATGCGGAAGTTACGTTTCTCTCGCTGCAAAGTTGTCACGATAAATATCAAAAAAATATTCAAACGACTATTGAACACCATACCATTGGATTATTGATTTGAATACATGTATATTATGCATGTTATAAACACGTTGCACAAAAAAGTAAAGCTTTTTTTTCTCAACTCTCGCGAGAACTCACCACGGTTCAGACGTGAACTGTTATGTTGCGTTCAGGAACATTCCGCGAAGCCTTTTTTTTTTAATACCACACTTGACTAAAAAACAAAGGTTGTCATCACCAATACAAACACTCTGTTTTAACAGGATCATTCTGTTCGAAAAATGTTGAATATTTGAGTCTTAACATAATGCACGGAATATTTACCTTGATCATGTTCACTTTTCTGTATCTATGACAATATAGAAGTCAGACACTATTCATGATCCAAACATTTGACAAATAGAGATATGTCAGCGTGTGGCATTGGTTATTAGAGCTCTGGCCTTTCTGTGTGGAGTTTACATGTGCTTCCTCCGATGGACGGATGGATGGATGAATGAATTCAGTGAAATCAAACCATAAGGTACCCAGGGTATACAGTATATTCATGTTTTTATGTCTGAGTTTTGTGTCTGCTGTCTTTGTATTTTTGGTTATGATTATTTATAATTGGTTAGTTTTTTTCTTCTTTTTTTATACCCAATTCTTCCCACTTCCCCTGCAAACGACCCCCTTCATTTTTATTGAAATGCATCAACAGTGTTCAAAAGTAGTTCTCTGAGCAATATAGTGTAATGGCAACAGCTTGTTGGCCCCAATGGTGAGCAGTGAATCATTTTGTTCGCTCATCCCCCCCCAACCCCCACACAACCTCACACACACACACACACACACACACACACACACACACACACACACACACACACACACACACACACACACACACACACACACACACACACACACACACACACACACACACACACACACACACACACACCTGCCTCCTGTAGTTCGCTAAGAGAGAGGAGGGAGGTACTCAATTCCCCCACCAACCCTGCATTTGGCACTCTCACTATGGATGCCATAGTGAGAGTGTTGACAGGGTTTAACTGTCACACACACACACACACACACACACACACACACACACACACACACACACACACACACACACACACACACACACACACACACACACACACACACAAAACATACAAATAGCCACCCTGCAAATAATTACAGGCTGGTGATCAAATCCACTCAGAAACACAAGAAACCATCATGCACATTATTCATAAGCAGGACATATGAATCATATAGGCACAAAAACACCTAAAAAAAATAACAAACATCACCTGACTTTGTTCTGAAACACTCCAGCAGTATTGCAAAATTGTTTTTTTCGGGAGTAAATGAGAAAATGTTGTAACAGCTTATGTGTTTAAAGAGGATGAATGGAAAAACATTTGTAGTGCTGCGACTTAGTGATTATAGAACTCCATGAAGACTCACACTCACAGGGTATATGCACCTGCCACTTTATCCACCCAGAAAGGCCAATAGGCTTTATTGTTATTTATTACAGCCTTTATATTTGTTATATTGTAAAGAAGCAATGATGCTTTTGATCATTATTTTCACCCAATCACAGAGAACCAAAAAGGCATGCCACTACATTGTCAACATGTGCAATTTCCCACAATGTTATGATGCTGTCTTAATGAACCAGGTTTCACAATTGTGCATTAGTTAATTAGCAAATGAAGTGCAATAAACTCTGATTAATAAAGATTTACCCCATTAAGATGGTTCAAATATTTTTCCAAGCAAAACACCAGGAAATAATGTTTTACAGTCCTTTTGTGAAAGGAAAAAGGCAAAACCACCTCCTTACCAAGGCTCATATTGTTAATTTTTTTTGTATTTTGTAATACCTTGATTCGTGTTTTACATATATAGAAATGTTGATGATTACAAATGATTTAAATTCATCTACATCTTAAAACTATGAGCAAATGACACCACCGATCTTTCATTTGAGTAGACTGCCATCTTGTGGTTATTTTGTTCTTGACCATCACACACTAAACATGCAAACATCTCAATTTAATGACATTTTAATGGATTTCCCTTTACTCAAAAATGAAATGATTTGATGTAGTTGTCATTCATCTGTTTTAAGTGGCCTTAACATAAAATAACTTTTTTTTAAATTTTGTATCAGTGAATTTTATGCGTGACAGACATTAAATAAAACAACATAATAACATAAAAATTGTAACTGGACTGAAAGAACGAGAGAAACATTTATATAGCTGTAGTCAGATTTGTTTGGTCACGTCTTGTCATTTCTTTTATTCTTTCATTCCCTTGATATATATGGAAATGTATTATTCGAAAACACTTTAGGTCAGCAGACCAGAAATACATGCAGGAGGAAGGAGAAGTGGAACCTCGTCAGAGAACTACAGACTTAGTTTAAGAACTACAAAGTGACGTCATACTTCCTATCGTCAATCACAGCGGAGGCCACGAGGGGGCGGAGCTGCGCGCACTGTTTGTTGTTCTGGACCTCCGTTGCTTGCTTCTCCTTCTCAGTCGAAAGGTTTGTTATGCCTATTGTCGTTACAATACCAAAGTCAGAGAAAGTTAATTGCAAAAGGGAACGATCAGGCCGGCCCATGTAAGGCAACGTAACCCACTTCATCTAAAGGGGAAATGAGTCAGGTTGTTAAAATGCTACGTTTGCTAGCTCTGAGCTAACTTGAGCCAACGTCATCCGGCAAAGTTAGCTTCGTGGTCCAAATGATGCTCCTGGCAAATTACAGGATTTTAACATCAGCTGCAACATTTGTGACCAAACGACGTGAGATACTGATGTTTAATCACCACGAGGATCTGAACCGACTTAAAACACTCCTAATAAATGGCCTTTTTTTGTTTATCAGCACCAGCCTCCTGTTGTGTCCACCAGTGATTCTTCGAGGCTCCTGGCAAACGCCAGAACAGAAGGCATGCATTGTGCTTCTGTGCCCTTTGTCTTGCTGTGTCCGTGTAACTCAAGCTTGTAGGCTTTCTCCTCCATTTAAGCCAGCTAGCCAATAGTGTGCTGTCACACGGCGGCACCAGCTTCCAGGCTGACATTGATTATTTTTCATCTGTTGATTGAATTCGGGCCAGAGGCTTTAAATCTACTAGCAGACGGCATATTTGGATCATCACCTTAATCATCATCAGCTCTTTAGTTTTGCTTATTAAGCCACTGCTGCCTTTTGGTAAGGGATACTTTTTCGCCTGTGTTTCTTAAGAGATCTGTCACCTTGATTTTGTTGGGAAAGTAATTGAAAGTTAGTTAAGCCCACTGCTCTTATGGCTGTAATTGTATTATGTGTTTAGAGCCATTCCTGTTGGTCCTGTTGAAATGCCGTTCCTTTTGTTAATTTCGTTCTATGTTATGATGCAGTTTCACACCACAGTGACTGACAGCTGCACCCGAGCATTGTTCTTTTGTTTACCATGAGACTCAGTGATGCAGTCTTGGCTCAGGTAGCAGTGGCAGCAGTATATAGGTCAGTGATCATTCATGCCTCAGTCAGAATAGTTGTAATGACTGTTTATGTAAGGACTGTTATTACACGCTTGATTCATTGTTTATAATTTACTTGTAGCCTAATGTTTTGTACCGATGACAGGGTAATCTAAAAGGCAGAAGAGATTGCGACACTGTCATTAGAGAAGATGGAAACAGCAGCAAGCGTGTCTAATGGAGGAGGGCCTGTCTATGAGGAGAAAGGAGAAACTCTCAGGTAAGTCAGTGGCGAGTGATACGTATATTATTATCTTTACATGAACTAATATTACAGACTGATCTCTTCCCCCCCTCCCCAGTCCCGAGGATCTGTCTGAGATGCTCGCAGCAGGAACAAAGGAGGTCCACGAAAAGGCTGAAAACACTCAGTTTGTCAAAGATTTTCTCAGGGGACGCATCCGCAAAGAGCTGTTCAAGGTCAGTCTGGAACAAATTTGAAGGGATGATTTAAAAAATGAAGTGAATCTGTGCAACGAAATAAGGCAACAAAAAAGTCTGGATAAAACCAAAAGAAATCAGTTGAACAGTAAACACAAAAAGTAACTTTTCTTTTTTTCTGTGTTTTATGAAGTGAAGTAAAACCCTAATTGTTTATTTTTGCTACCCCAGCTTGGCGCTGTGGCACTTTACTACACATACACGGCCATGGAGGAGGAGATTGAAAGGAACAAGGACCATCCCCACTTTGCTCCTCTTTATTTCCCAGCAGAGCTGCACCGCCATGAAGCTCTGGCCAAAGACCTGGAGTACTTCTATGGTCCCAATTGGGAGCGCGAGGTCAGCTGCTCCCCAGCTACGCAGCGCTACGTGGACCGAATCCACCAAGTTGGACAGGAAGACCCGGTGCTGCTGGTGGCCCACGCCTACACTCGCTACATGGGAGACCTGTCAGGGGGACAAGTGCTGAGGAAGGTGGCGCAGAGAGCTTTGAAGCTGCCGCCGACAGGGGAAGGCCTGGAGTTCTATCATTTCGAGGCCATCCACAGCGCCAAGGCATTTAAGCAGCTGTATCGAAGTCGCATGAACGAGCTGGACCTCAGCGTGGAAACGAAGAAGAAGCTGGTGGACGAGGCCGTCAAGGCCTTCCTGTTCAACATGGAGGTGAGAGGCCGGGCAGGAGGAAGAGAAACTGGACACGTGGGATATGATGATGTGTATATACGAGCACGTCCAAGTATATCAGCATTTTCAGTCGCACATTGGAATGGGAGTTTTCTGTTTTCATTATCACGTTTTAAGTAGTGATAACGTCTTTAAAAATAATAGATTCTCCATAAAGAAAAAAAAAGACTTTATGTCAAGAAGTTAATGATGCTGATGCCATTACGATCACTCAGCGCTGCAAAAAGTGAGAAAAGAGTTGGCTTGAAGGGATTTCAACTTTAAACAAAACCCTTTTTTTTTTTTTTAAACGATATTTGTGTGTTCGTTCTGAAATCTCACAGACTTGGTTTGTGCTGGCAGGTGTTTGATGAGTTAGAGGAGATGGGAAAAACCATCCAGGACGAGGTTCTGGACGCTGGCATGTCCGTCCATGGAACAGTGGGTGGAGACATCAGCAAGTGTCCCTACTATGCTGCACAGATGGGTAAGCTGAGTGTGTCTTTGAGCGCAGTTCTGAAAATCTGACTTTGTTTTCTGAGGTTTCTTTTTGTGCCACAGCTGCGTCTGGTGGAACAGCGTACGCCTGCCAGCTGGCCATGGCGGTTCTCCGACACCCCACAGGGCAGGTGCTGTGTGCCACTTGGTGCGCCGTCTTAGCTGGATTTCTTGCGTGGTACCTGATGTGACCTGCACCTCGGTCCACTGCCCTGCCGCTGTGTGACAAACACAAAAGCGGAACGTAGACGGAAGGACAGTAAGGGGACGGAGAGAAATCCCCGCCGACGGTGCACCATGTCGTTATTTAATCAAACATTCAAACTCGGATCCAAGCCTATTTCAGGTGTCCTAGAATTGGAAAATTCAAATAGGCTCGGATCTGTCTCCAGCCGTGCAATCCAAACAAAAAGAGCTATAGGACCATTAGGGTGTTGATGTTATCCATTACGCTGCAGCTCCACTGCTTTCAACACGATCACACACGATACATATTTGACACAATTGTCATTTTCAGTCAAAATTAATTCAGTATTTCAGTTTAATCATAGACAAACTTATATTGTTTGCATCAGAGACACATACGAAAAAGACCTACTGACACGAACTTACCTTTCAAAATTTAAATGGTTATAAAATCTAAACTGATTGAGACGCTACGTTGCTAGTAGCTTCATTCTGCTGTTTTTATAGGGATGAATTAAAAAAAATCCTCTTGATTATGCAAAGTGATGATCGCCAGATCAAATGTGCAAATACGTCCAATTACTGACTTTTCCCAGCTCTTTATCCTTCTCATGGTCATTATGTGATTTCATAATTGAAGTGATTTTTTTTTTTTTCTTCTTTTTCTCCTGAAAATCCTGGCTGGCTGAATAGTGCTAACTTATTTAATCAAAAAGTGATGAATTGACAGCTTGTGCTGATCAGGCCTCAAATGAGGCCGTTTGCAAGTGTCAACCTTTGTCTCCTCATGGCAACCATTGTGTACTAGGTCACATTAATTTCCCAGAAGCTTGTGTTTATCTGTCCTGAAAGCCAGTAATAGGATTCATTAGCTTTTGGCATGAAGGTGGTAAACAGCTTTTGAAAACCAGTAATTATGCAGAATGTGTTAATATCTGCCAATGCATGTTTCACCTATGCTATTTTACTGTTGGAAACATTTGTGATAGTGCGTCTTCTACTAGTATAGGACTTAAAAAAAAAAAAAAACCTGCCTGTTGACTTAATTGCACAGCTTAAATATCCAAAAAGGAATGAATCATGGCTGATTTACTAACACCTGCCTCTGGAGCCTATATTAGGACCAAATGGTGATTCAACAGTTTTAGAAGGAAATGACTTTTTTTTTTTTTTTTTTTTAAATAATAATGCTTTGTCAGTCTTGTAATAGACATTTACTTGAACGATACGTATATCCGAGTGTTGTTATTATGAACTGATAAACAATATGCTAAAACTTCTGTTTATGTATCCATTTCTTATGGATATACCTCAATAAAAAAACGTCTCGACCTGTGTCGTCATCGCCAATGCTCCGTGTGGAGATGAATTCAGTGACATGTGCACAGTATGTTAAGCGTACTTGCACTTCAGCGAGCGTAAAGATGAATATTTTTCCTGAACTTTGTTCACTCTGCCGCAGCAGTTTAGACTCGGATCGACCAAAACAGACCAGCGGGGAAGCCAACAGGTTTCTGTGCTGTTATTTGCACAACGCGTTCATGCAGAAATGGATGTGTAGTATTTTTAATTTTTATTTCATTCAGGATGACGGTTGTAAGTGCAGCTGTTTGATATTAAGACACAGAGAATAGAAATAAAGATGTTTTGTATTTGAGAGTCTCAGGTTCACGTTGGAGTTCGATGGCAATAGAGTGCATTGCCTGTGGAGGATTGATGCAAAGGCTGCCCGATACACACCAGTGTGTTTCATGTTATTTTACCTTTAACGATGCAAACAGTGGGCGTGCGGATTCGCTTTATTTTTTTTTTTGGACAAATGGAAGGGACATGATGGTGATATATTTAACTCAACTTGATTTATTCATGTTAACTTTAAATTGCATTTTCATTAACTCTGCTCTTTTCCCTTTGTGTATCTGTTAAAAGCTTTATCGGTGACTTACTAGAACTCTCATTGTGTGAGATTATGCTGTCAATAATGAGTTCAAATGTTTTCATGTTCATGATGAAATAAACTTGATTCATTGGGACTACTGGAGTTTTTAATCATACATCTGCTTTTATCAAAACAAAGTGATTTTATTTTAAACTGCCACATCGATAAACATGATTTGTAGGATGAGCTGGAGAGCTGAGTGTGTGTGTGTGTGTTGCACCCAATCTGCCAGATTACTCTCAATTCACGTGTTTAGTTTAGTTGTTTGGGTCATACACAAAAAGATAGTCATTAACTTTGTTCACTTGACTCATCTAATGCCACCATATGAAAACACTGAATGGTTTGACTTTTTATTAGTGTTGTTTTGTGCATCATTCAGGTGGAATAATCTTTTTCTCAGACCAAAGCTTTATTATAACTACAGGGAAATTGCTGCTGTATGACACATTGATGATTGTATGATCTATGTACAAAGGTGATTACAGTCGGGACCTAAACGATATTTTTCCATCATGATGTGAAAGGTTAAAGGTAGATCAGTGTTCAGAAGAGCCTAATCTTTCCACAGCTGATTTTTGTTTCACAGGAGAAATGAGAAAAGTACCCACTGCCCACACCTTCACATGGACCTGCGGTAACAGTCAGGGGAAAACTAGATGATGCTGAAGAATCAGTGGGAGTCTCACATGAAAACACATACACATCCAAAAGGATGGTGGAATTTAACCATTTAACCCCACATACATTTTATAGACTATCTGTAGTCTTTTGTCAATATATTTTGGTGCAGGTGAACTCTGCTGTCACCGTTCTGTTGGTCATCTACAAAAAATCCAACGTGCACCGGCTGCTCAGAGAAAGTGCACCGCTTTGCTGCCACAATGGACGGTGAGGTGATTAGCAGACTGGAACTTCCTCTTGTGTGGATCCAAACAATGGTCGAGCTTAAGTTTGTTCTCCTTTGACCTTGTCACTCCGGTACTGATTGGACAGGTAGTTTGACTCCCAATGCTTCTCTTTGCTGTGTTTCTTTAGCATGTGGCTGTCGTGACGTCATCTCGCCTCCCTCTGACCCAGCTGATGGAGCTTCTCAGTTCATGGATGATCTTTTACCTTGAAGAGGAAATTCAAAACATTTGTCGTCTCAATTTTAAAAGGATGGTGACAAATAACTACAGTATCCTGATATCTGGTCTGACATCCAGCTAAATGTTGGGGTGGGGGCAACTGTGACAGCCACAAACCAGAAGCCAAAAAGTGTGTCATGAATTTGTCTTTTCTGTGACCAACATAACAGGAAAAAGTGAAGTGGGACAAAACCTTTTACAGTTGACATTTATGAAAAATCAACACCCAGTCCTACCTGGTTTGTGGCTGTTACGAAGCACTAAACAATTTCTTTAATTTGGAGAGGAAGCCTCCTTCTTGTGTCAACTCTGCCTCCTTCTTGCTATGCACACTCTGCCCTGCCTCAGGGCGCTTACCACCGCTGCCCCCACCTGGACAGAGATTAACACTGCATCAGCGCAAAGCTTTCCTCATTCAAGCCCGATTTCATCGGAATAAAGATGCACAGAAACTCAATGGAGCTGTGGTCAGGACGGGAAGAAGCCAGGGAATAAGTGGTTAGTCAGTGAGACTGTCTCCTTACCTGTGGCGGTGGCAGTGACTCCACTGACCGTCCCCTCGACCTCCGTCTCATCCTCAGCGTAGCTCAACATCAGAGCTCTCTGTCTGTCCGTCAGTGTCCTGCAGACAAAGACAGTGTCTGGTTGCTCACTGAATTTTTGGTGTTGACTAAACAATGTTTGTGAAGTCTTACGTACTTGGGTATTTTCATTTTAACATGAATATAATGATCTCCGAAGCCGTAGCCACTGACACGAGCAATTCCTTTCCCCGACAGGCGGATCCTCTGGTCTGACTGAACGCCTGCAGGGATCTGAAGAGGGGGAAAAAAAACCAAAAACATACAGTTGTTACAATGCATGTATGTATATATTCCAAATATAACAGGAAAGTGTGTGTCTGCTTACGGATAAGTTGAGTGTTTCATAGAGGCCCTGCGCTCTGGCTGTGCCTCCCAGGATGGCTTGTGCCACAGAAACATAAAGGTCAGAGTGGATGTCGGCGCCTTCCCTCCTGAACACAGGGCTTTTCTCGACCTGGACACGTCACATGCAAACACAAGATCGGATCAACAGCAGCAACAACACGGTTGTGATCATTGAACAGATTACTGTTACTTTACCAAATACGCTGACTTGTGCTATGCGGGTTAAAAACCAAGAGTTCAGAGTCTCTGACTCGTCCATACAATAACAATATACACAGATAAACCCAATGAGGAGACAGAGGTGGAAATGAGATAGTAGACACCAACCCGAAATGTAATGAAGACTTCCTTCTTTCCAACAGGCATTCTGACAGTCTGGCCATCCTCCACACCTAAAAGCAAAAATGAAATTGAATCAAAAACTTTCTTGTACTAGAAAATGTATGACAATAATTTTTGGTTTGTTTAAGTAACAACCTATACAACTTGTAGATTTGAAAGTTAAACAAAAGTTATTACACTTATTATTACGTTATTGAGCTCCGATATAACATACTTTTTCTACGGCATTTATGACTTATCTCATCTGTGTGTAGAACTAATAAATGAAGTCTTTATTTTGGAGCCAAATAGTTTTCATCAATTATTCTAGTTACCGTTTTTAATTGATATGCAATTAATATTTGGTAATAATGGATCTAACTATGGAACCCTCCAATTACGAGCGTGACAAAAAAAAACAAAAAAAAACACAACATCGCTGTGCTTTTAAGACGAGTGACTTTTTATGGCTATGATAGTATAAAGAAAAAGAAAACATCTGGAAGTGCTGACATCATGTGAACCCTGATAGTGACGTGACTGACCTGCGGGCACAGGAACCATTACAGTCTTCCTCTGCTTGGTCTGTCCGGCGCCTCGGCAGCCGGTACACGGGGTAGAAATGACGCTGCCTTTGCCGCCACAGCGACGACATGTGGAGCGCATCACAAATGGGCCTGTGTTCACCGTTTCCTAAAGAGCAAGGCAGCTTTATTTGTACAGAACATTTAAGCAACAAGGCAATTCGAAGACACTCTCAAACATACAACGAAGAAGCACTAAGGACAGGTAGCGTGACAGACGCCTCACCATGCCGGAGCCGTTGCAGTGGTGACAGTGCTGCACTTTAGTACCAGGCTCATGGCCTTTCCCATCGCAGCGCTGACAGGTTCCTTCTATGTTGATGGAAATCTCTTTGTTGACCCCCTTTGCAGCCTGAGTGAACGTCAGCGCCATAATGTACTGCGGCAAAAAAAGAAAACGTAAACATTTCGAAATATGCAATAATAAAATGAACTCAATCAGCACCAGCTGAGGTCTCCTTGAAGAAAGGATTACTTAGTTTTACTATCATTTTAGATTGTTCTCACTGACCTCCTGTGGCTGATCGAATATAGCGTTAAAGTCCCCGAAGCCACGACCTCCTGAAAATTCTCCAAAGATTTTGCGGAAAAGCTCCTCGGGGTCAACGTTGCCGGTCTGTCCACTCCAGTAGTGCTGCCCTCCACCAGCCTGGCCAGCCTCGAAGCCCGCTGAGCCATACGTGTCGTACTGCTTCCTCTTTACTTCATCACCAAGAACCTGCGAGGAGCACAACGTTGAGAGAATAAAAGCAATGTCATAGACATTGCACTAAAAGCTTGAACAAGCACTGAAAGCAAACCTCATATGCTTCAGCCAGCTGAGCAAATTTTTCCTTGGCCTGTGGGTCATCTTTGTTGGTGTCAGGGTGGTACTTTTTGGCCATCTGAGGGACGACAAACAGACACACTGTCAGTCTCTTTGTGCGGCTCCGAAGTTGAGCGATCCTCAAACAGTTGAGGGTGTCACAAACCTGATAGTAAGCTTTCTTGATCTCCTTCTGGGAGGCTGAGCGAGGTACCCCGAGGACCTGGTAGAAGTCCTGCTTGCTGCTCGCAGGGGCACTTGTGTGAAAAGACAGCTTGTGGACAGCATGGGGGAACGTGAGAACTAAAAGGAGTCCAGGGGAGACAAAGGTCAGGTTCAGTAAGTCGGGCTATAAGGTGGCAAATGTGAAATCATCTCTTAAAACATTACACAGCCCGTTTACATTTCCAAATCATCGTCATACTTATGTCATTACCACATATTCAGGTTTAATTATAATATCTTATTATGTATTTAGTTATTTTACAATTAGAATTTAAACGTACGGGTTTGGCCTAAATTATATAAACCTGCGAGAAAGACAAAAGCCTTTACATGTGAAGATGACTAGACTTGTGCAGACTGGGTTAGTAGTTCTGCTGTAAGCAATTATAAAAATAAAAACATAAGTAGCTAAACTCAACCATGTCTAGTTTATATATTTTTGGGGAGGAGGTACATCGGTATAGGGGAAACTAGCATAATCCGAGTCAGAAACCGGCTCTACTTCAGATTGAACTGGATGACTGCAAAGTTAGCTCAGCTGATTGCATCACAATCGATCAACTTTTTAAATGTGCGTCAAAATTCAGGCGGCACGGCTCCAAGCTCTAATCTTCCCCGTACAACTGCGCAGCGACACGTGTTGGGTTGTCTTGCCCGCAATGTCTAGAACAATCTCGTATTTACTACCTATTTTAGCCTCGCCTAGCTTAGCCTAGGCCAGCCCCATATGGCCGGTGCAGCCCTCACCTGACAGCCCTCTCAATGTCAACGCCGTGGCCGACCCACCGCACACCGGGGTCCCGCCACCCAACGCTTTTCCCGACCCCAGTGTGGAGAAACTCCTGGCCCCTCCAGGGCCGGAGCAGACAACAGCGCCGACAGCCCTCCGCTGTCCGGAGGACACGACGACTGCAATCCAGCGTGAGGAGCAACGAGCAGCCGAGGACGCCATCATTCCTGCACTCCGCGGATGGACGCACTGCGCATGTCCGTCCGAAGCGGCGTGCGCGTCCCCGCGAGGGCACATATGGAGCGCGCGCGCGCTTGATGCGCGACGGTCTGTCTCGAAGGAGAAACGGCCAGAATGTCCTCAAATCTTTGTTAAAATTTGCACATACGTCAGAAGTGGCGGGGGGGGGGGGGGGGTTCACAGCTGAGCCACAGTATTTGACATTATTAAATAGTTTACGCACATTTGCATCGCACTCCGTTCAACGCTTCAATTATTATTATTGTTATTATTGTTATTATTGTTATTATTGTTATTATTAGCCAAGCAGAGCGGGGAGAACCTATTGGAATGCAAGGAAGGAATTATTATTATTTTGCTTTCTTTTACTGCGCAACCTGTTTTCCAGCTTGGCTGAGGCTGGCACACCTACGGATTTGCCCCACTCTGCACATGTTCATGGTGGTGTTTACTCGATGGAGACACGCTGGTGTAACTCTCAACTAACAGTATTAACAGTCTCTCAGTAAATCTTTTATCTTCTTTTGTCACCATGGAAACGATCATGACTTCAGATGGAATGAACAAGATGTCGCTTATTTACAAAGAATAATAATACGAATGTAATAACTCAATTATTGCCCTGATTTATTGACACAGCAATCTGTAATAATCTGATAGGTGATTTATATCAGACCAAAAGTCACATCATGTACGTTCAGTACTGAAGACACAAAGTTACAGATACTATGCCTACACATGGGTCAATTCTGAAGAATTTTCCAGTCTGGGGACTAATAAGGGACTAATAAATAAATGATTTATAAAATAAAAATATACTGTTTTCATCTCACACAATAACAAGAATAAGTGCAAAGTCCGTTATTTCTACACTCACAAGAAATAAACTAGAAATTTAAAAGCAAACGCAAAAAACAAATGTTTACTTTTACAAAGCCATACACAAGGGATTTAATCTGTCGACGTTGTCAAAATATGGGTGAAAATAAACAAACAATTCACTTTGCCAACGATTCGCTAACTTTTTTCTTCGGGTAACTTCGGATTCTAAACGAGCGTCACAAGTTAAAAAAGAGGCAAATGTTTTAACGACTGGAGTGTCGCGGCACATGTCCTCGTACTCCTGCGCTGCCAAGCGGTGAAACTCCGCCCCACCGGGAAGCTCCGTGAACCAAATTGAGCGAACTCAACGCGGCGATCCTGCACGAGCTGTCAGCTGCAGCTCTCTGCCGAGTACCAACCAGCTCGACCGAGACACCCGGAAGGCACCAAAGTCAATTTGAGAGAGCAACATGAATCGCTTTAAGACCTCCAAATACAAAAACACCACTCCGAAAATTGCCAAGAAAGATGTGAGTAGTTTACGAGCTTCTGAATAGACACTGTTCCCCTCTGCTAACGTTAGCTTTGGTGATTAGCAGCGCTACTTTAGTTGTGATTTGGGGAACGCCTGCCTGCTGCCTGCCTGCAGGGATGTTCAACTTCCTGCATCTGGACTCCTGCACAGGAATGAAAGAGGACAACACCGGATCCACCGGCTTGCACACATAAAGGGCTGATTAGTCAGATCCAGGTGCCATGTGGGTGCGTGATGCTGCTAACCTACATCGGATGTTGCAGCGACGCCCATCATCTAGTTCCATGTCACAATAGCCCAGTTTATTTCCCCTCAGCCATCATTTCACCGCGTTTTGTTAAGATATCACATGATGCATGCACAGGGAACTATCACTATTGATATTCATCATGCTCCTTCAGTGACAGTAGTGCTGGGGATTGCATGGGGCGACATGTCTCGACGGGTTTGCAGTGTGCTGCGTACAAATCTCCCCCTTTCTCCCTCGTTTGAGACCCATTTCTCTGAAATCGGAACGCCTGCAGCCTCCATTGCTGAGGTGTATTATGTAACCCGCCCTGTACTGTTTTTACTGAAACACTGGAATGCTTGGCATGCGCAGGGGTAATGGATGGTCTCGCGTCCAATCTGCACAGCAGGTGGTGTTTTACACCTGCGAATGTTAAAACCCGCACCAGAAAGGCATGGACCAGGCGTCATTTCAAACACGTGGCATCAGAGGGGTCGAGATGAGACATCAGCAAAACAGGAGTAAAGATTTTCTGTCCTCAGAAGTTAGAGAAGATATAAGTAGAAGTTTTATGGAGCTTTCGCACTTAATTGAATGCAATTAATTTGTGCAGTTGTTCTCAGATATGAAGATATCTGAGCTGGTAATTGGATTCCACTTAAAGCTCTTTACACTGTTAACTACATTCACACAAACCCACCATGCCATGCATTTCATTTTGCTTAAGGGCACTTCCATAGGGGGGAGATGGGGAATCGAACCTGTAACCTTCTAAGTGAGAGGCAACCACTCTACCAACCAAGCCAGTCATCCCAATTGACGATCGCTGACATTCAGTCTGACAATTGCAAACAATTATTCCAAATCAAGCCATTCCAGTTTTACCCGGCTCCTTTTCAAAAGCTCTCCTAGTCACAAATATCACATTCAGCTAGAATATGTCTGATCGACACCGAGGAGTCTTTTTGAAATCAGTTTATTAGTTAATTTCAGTTTCAAGGGTTTTTAAATTTGTGCCAGTTGGTAGATTTATAGCGTTAGGTGACCTGTTTTCTTAGTAAATGATGTTTGACACTTACAAGTGTAAGTAAGTGGATAAAAATCACTGTTGGAAACCAAATCAAAATCATTATTTCATTAAGTGGATTACATTTAAATGCATTTTTTGTTGTCGTGGTTATAACAGGGATGTCTAATGTGATGTTAACATATCTGATTAGAGCAGATCTATAATGTTAATTTCTTTCTTCCCAAACTACATGATATCTTTTCTTACCCTCAGTTATGTGATGTATTTGAACTATAGAGTCATTAGAAATAGGACGCTATTGGTTAACGACGTCAAAAAAACGCTGAACGTCCCTCCCTTGTTGTATAGGGATAGACCTGTGAAGTACTCCTGGAGTTTAATGGTGCCGCAGCAGAGCAGCGGCGCATGTTTCTTCTGCGGAAATGTTGGCGTTTCCTCTGTTGACCAAATGTCCGAGCAAGTTGTACAGACACGCTGTCCTCTGGCTTCTTTGCCCTTAAGTTATGAAAGAGGTTTTAAGAGTTTCTCTTAAACGCTTCTCTACTTCCTCTCCACTATGTGCGTGCATGTGTGCATACTCGGCGAGATCCTTCCTGTTGCTTGCAGTGTTCAGTGTATTCTTCTTGTTGTGACAGCAGCTCGGTCATGTGTGCTTCTTTTCATAATTATGCACAGAAACGGGATTTCTCTTGTTTTATTGTACTCCTCAATACTGCTCACAGATCAACAGAAAGCCCAGCTTTGCCCACTGGGACCCCTCATTCATGCTGTCCATATCTTTGAATGTAGGAATGGATCAACAATGTCCGTGCTGGCTCCTTCTCCTGCCAGGGGGACCACATCAAAGCAAGCGCCAAGCTGGTGGCTTTCAATACCGAGCAGGCTGGTAAGGCTATTAAAGAAATGTGGAGCTGAACATCGATGACTGCCAAACGCAGCTCGATGGTTTCAGGCTTGTTTGGCAATCACATTTTGTGAGTGCAGAATTTGGACATAACTGAATCAATCAATTCGAAAGCTAAGCATTTCTCTTCAATGTCATGTTTTGTCGTTTCACACATGCAATTTGGTGTATATATATATATATATACTTTAAAGTTTCAGAAAGCTTGTTTTAAAAGTCTGATCCACGGTTTTTCTGGATGCTCTCTGTGTCTGCAGGAGGGGGCATGCTGGGCCTGTCTTCAGTCAAACCTGGTTCAGATGGCCAATGTGCAGTCACCCACATTTCCTGCCATTCCGGTACGTTCTTTCATACTGAATCTTAAATGTTATGGGGTATCCAGATGCTGTTGAGTCTCATTCTTGGAGCAAATGTTTTTCCATTCCCTCTTTCAGATCTGGTGACTGATATGGACTTTTCTCCCTTTGATGAAAGTCTCCTGGTCACATGCTCGGCAGATGAAACGGTAAGTTATTTCACAAGCTTCTTCTGGCTTGTTCATTCATTACTATGTGTTTGATTCTTATTTTTAAAAAATACAATATGACCATTCTCAGTTTTTAGTTATTACAACCTTTTTAAAGATTCCCTCCGCTCAGCACATTGTCCTCAGCCACAGGTGTCCCTGGGTACCACAATATGCTGACTGTGAGTCTGCATCTTCAAACTCAGCTGCTCGGTTCACCTCACAAACCTTTTACAAACACAGTCAACCACCACCACACTCGCATGCGCTGAAGAGATCTTCAGTGTCCCAACATCTGCAAAGCAATTTTCCCGTTTTGTCTTTTGCCAGGAAGCAAATTCTTTTACCAGCTTGATTGTGCTGACTATGAAAGGAAATGATGACTCCAGCAATGTGTTTTTACTGACTGAACTCTTTAACAGACCATGTATTTTTATGTGGCTTGTCAGCATCAAATAGAAATACAATCCTTAGGTCAGATGCCACATTATTTATTGTTGCCTCCAATGGTGTGTGAATGTGTGTGTGTGTGTGAATGGGTGAATGTGATGAACTATTTAAAGCGCCTTGGGGCTGCTCACGCAGCTGATAGGCGCTATATAAGTGAAGTCCATTTACCATGAATTTTTAGAATTAAAGAAGAAAAATGGAAAAAAAACAAACAAACACTGTGTAGCCTGTAATGAATTCCAAAATGTCAAAAAAGAAACCACTCTTGATATAATTCCCTCCTGTGTGTGCAGGTGAAGCTATGGCGTCTGTGCGATCCGGAGCTGGAGCAGCCCGGCACTCCAGAGCTGACCTTGCGTCCGGGCCAGGGCGGGCTGGAGCTGGTCCACTTCCATCCCACCTCCTCTGGCCTGCTGGCTGTCGGCACCGCAAAGTCTCCTCTGATTTGGGACGCCAGCTCCCAGGATGCGCCACTCGCAGGTAACTACAGCTGGTAAACGTGACAAACACACACCAGGCTTTAGGTTGAATTTTTGTACGTCACAAAAAAACCTTGTCTTTGTTGCTCATTGTGTGCCGTCTTATACATGTAACATTTTGGTCTCTGTCGGTTAGCTTTCAGTTTTCGGTCATGCCATGTTTTGTTTCTGTGTGTAACATAATTTATTTAATTGGAGTGGAATGAAGTGGTTTTCTTGCTCTTTTTTTTTTTGTTTTCGTTGGAGACTGTCTGACTGACACTGCCTACGTTTTACAGCCCTGTGGCTCTGTCTAAGTGCCGGAGCAGCAGAGGTAATGTTTTGGTTTGCAGTCCTGGTCCCAGTCTCCCCAGACTGGCCTCAGGATATAGTCACTATCCTCTGGCCGTACCCCTCCCACTCCCACTCCCACTCCCACCAACACTGCGCTCCTCCTTCTCCATCCCATGACAACAGCTGGCCTGGCTGCTGCTGCTGCTGCTCACTGCTGAACCGACTTTTCATGAGCTTTACTCCCACACCATCTTTGATTGGCCTCATTCGTAGTTCCCTTTTTCTTTTTCTTCTTTTTTTTTAAACACATGTTTAATGAGATATGAACTTTAGCTCTGTATTTAAATGAGCGTGTTTGGTACTTGTTTTTCGGTATAATTTGAGCAGAATTCACATCAATGTGTGTCTGTCTTGACAGGAGCACCCTTCATCTTTGTTTCATCTGTTTGATGTCATGGTGAAAGTGAACAAATCAGCGGCGCTGTGCTCACTTATGGCACTGCGGCCTTACATCTTTTATGCGCATAGCATCCCACATTTTCCTAAATTGTAGGAGGATTTGGTCAAATTTATTTCGTGTGACTCATTCACACTTACATTATTGTGCTCTTTTAACATTGTGTGCTTGACATACAGCTTCTTTTCTTCCCCTGCATCTTCCTTGAGTGACCTCTGATTGTATGCTTTTGTTGTGTCATTTTTTATTTATTTTTTCAATGTTCATTCATGTTTCTATCATTTAGTACTCTTTGTAAGTGTTTTGGTTCCCCCATTTAATGTAAACAATGATTTTCTCTCTCTGATATCTGTATATGACGGTTTATGTGTCTGCAGTCTTGGAGCCACATGGTGACCAGTTACAAAGTTTAAGCTGGAAACGGGATGGCTCCCTGCTTGCTACCTCGTGCAAGGTGAGGATGACTACCATTGCACCAAAGTGGACGCAATCTATTTTACCCACCTTACAAAATGCATGACTCCAGAGTTTATTGGTGTAGTTGCAGTTTGTCGCCACTAGATGTCGTCAGTCCCTCACAGACAGCACTGGAGCCATTTGTCAAAGTTGATTTCATCAGTATCAGCAGAAGTGATGTTTATAAAACAGGGTGGGTTTCACATTACACAACACATTAGGAATTAATACACTGTTCTTAAGGGGGGGATGGAAAAAACACGGAAGCCCTGATGACACAAGATGGGATTGTTCGTGTTTTGTGGTAATACTGATACCTTTTTGGGTTGGAAACTGCATTTTCTTGCCAGCTAAGGACATGATAATACCACAGGCCTGTCCACGGCCTTTGTTTTGAGTCCAGTCTTCAGCAGTGACCCCTCTTCCTAAGTACAAATCCTACAATGGGCCTTTGCAAGCACACATCTTTTTAAAGAAAGTTTGTCTTCTGAGGAACCTAAAACCAGCTCACTTTCAGTCTGTGCTGTTGTGTTTTGTAAATCAAATATGATGCGGTGAAAAAAAGAAAATCTATGAATGAATGTATGATCATATGTTTTCAGATATGCTGGTAATGTAGGAGGAGGAAGGATGAAGGCGGAATTGTATTACGTTTAGGTGGGCATCTTTAATATATAAAGCACTTGGTGAGTTAAGGGTTTATTCATAGTCAAGATAAGTTTTGCTCCATTCACAGTGCCACTCTGTGTTCTTTTAGGCGAGATAGCCCTCTCCTTATGGTACTAGGTTTTCAAAATCAATACACTATTTTAAAGAAGTCAGTGAAATTGATGACAAAAACCTGGGAAACGATGGAGATCACACAATAAAACTCGCCGTCTTGACTTAGCTTGACTTCACAGTTCAAACAAAACTCCAAAAATGAGGATCCAGAGCAATTTCAATGGTTTGGTGGTCCAGGGGAAGAAGCTGTGCATAATCCAGTAGGCTGATTGATGTGAAAATGTGGCGGATGAGCTTATTAAGCTTGAGACCAAATAACCTTTGGCATGTAAAAGTACCACATGTGCGTATTTCCCAGGTGTGATTGTCAGTTCAATTTCTAGTTTACCTTTGCTCTGACAAGTAACAAATTATTGCAGCCATCACAGGCTTTGTCCAAATCATGACATCAGCTTGACAGGATAATGACAGTCCTTGCCGGAGCTACCAATCCCACCCACCACTGGCCTCAGTGTAGCCTGAAAGAACAAGACACCTGAGAAGAACATTTGTGAAGGGGCTTCAAAATCAGAGGCCCAGAGTGGGGTGGGGTGGGGGGTGGGGGGTCTGAGGCTCTTGCCCTGTTGAGCTCTGGTGTCATTCAACCCAGAAGGCCTCTTTCAATCTTTCCAATTCAGCTTATTAAAGCAAATAGGGCCTGCCAACATGTGGGTCCAATCCCCAGCCCCCTTGTAAGGTAAACATTGGGGCGCAAGGCGAGGTTGAGGGGGAAGATGAAGGGAAGACTACCACCCCAAAGAGTAGGAATCACGACAGGCCTCATTTGGACCCGGGGAGATGTGTATTTATGACATATTTGGAGAAAGAAAGGCGGCATTCAACTTGGGGAACTGAAATCCACAGGTTGTGCGAGCAGAGATGGAGGAAAGTCTGTGTTTGTCTAATTGATGAACGAGGGCCGGCGGTATGCTGCCCAGAAATGAGGTGATACTGGATTTATGGTCAACGGTCCACCTTGGGTTTTTGAAAGCCGCATTGTAGCCGAGCGCTCTACTGTATTTCCCATTGTGTAAAAACAAACTGATTAAAGGATCCCACACTCTCAATCTGCCACTCACTACGGGCTTTGGCACTTGTAACCATGGGAGACTGGGAAGCTGGCAGCAGCATGTGCTTGATAAGTGGATTTAGAGAGAGAGAGAGAGGAAGAGGAAGAGGGAGCACCCCTGGGTGAAGATTCCCAGCATCCGTGTATGTTTGCTTAAATGTGAAAGTTGTGTGTGCTGCAGACTCACAGTGAAAACTCATTAACAGCTGCTTGAGAGTGAGACTCCATCCTTTGGATTAAACAGCAGCTGTCTCAGCACACACACACAAAGACAAACACACACACACACACACATGCACACACAGCTATCGGGGCCCTCCATCTGCGCATTTATGAGTTTAGGTGGTGTGTGTATTTAGATATGTTATTGTCATAGCCTGGAGAGAGTGTGTTTGCTTGTTTGATGGACACATCTATATGTGAGGAGCTCTTCGTCTGTGTGTTTGCACAACCAGATAGTTTCCTCTCGCATATGGTGTTTCGCTATAACCCTTTGAAGGACGTGGCCGTGAATGACTTTAATTTCCATTATGGATACAGTTAAGCTAATGTGTGTTTGCATAGCTGGTTAACAGAATTATACATTTTAAATTAGTTAATGGTGGAAGGTTGAGCATCTATCCATTCATGTAGTGATATTTTATAGTCCTGTTTATTTGTCCCAGCAAATATACAAATTATTAAGATGAGAAAAAGTTGCTTTTTCATGAAGTAAACTGAATATTAGTTTGCTATATGTACGTTTTGAAAGTTTCTTCCCACAATCTAACATATTTGAGGATGTCAGCTTGACATTTTTAAACCAGGTGGAGGATTGTTGGTGTATGTGCGTGTTTGTTTGTACATGTTCTTCCTGTATTGCTCTCTGAGCCTTCGGCTTAGTGGCGGGTCACAGAGGCCTGAAGACGTAGCTGTGGGGCATCATATTCGTGGGTGGGCTTCACCCACACACACACACACACACACAGACAAAATGAACTGACGTACGAGTTAAAAATCTCTTTTTTTTTAGTACACAACATTTAAAAATAGCAAATAGAAGCTTTGGTGCCAGAGAGGAGCAGGAAGAAAAGGAGCTGATGCTCTGACTGTGTTCTTCAACGTGTTTTTCATCTGCACAGCATGCCGCTGTCTGTCACTCAGCATGTGATGTTTGTATTCAAACTATGCACAGAAAGTTAAGGAAATGCATGTTTAGCTGAATATTTCTTTGTTGTAACAGCGCCTGTTGGCAGGAACTCTTATACCCTGTGAATGGCTTATCATTTATTGCGTGTTGGTGTCACATTTATAATGAGTATGGATTCCTAGGATGAATATCAGAGCTGAGTTTGTGTTTTTCACCCATCAAAAATTTGCCAGATCATCCCTGCTAATGCCAGGTTACATGTTGTTGGCTCCTATTTGTTGGATTGGATGATTTAAGTCTGAATAAACAAGGCGTCTTTGCAATTAAACAATTTCTTTAGTGCATGGTATAGGTTTCTGTATGCATGAATGTAGCGTGCAGCTCTTATGTGCAAAAGTCAACCTCCTGATTCCTCTTGACGTGCATACGTTTAAGTGTGGTATTGTTTAGCCTAAGTACTTATTGGTATTACCTTCTTTCGGCTCAGTGTATCAAGCTGCTGCTGCTGTGATCACAGTCACGCAGCAGTATTGAGTGACACGAATGCAGACACGCATGTCCCAGTCACAGCCTGATCCCATTAGACCCCCATTTCCTCTCAATCATGCAAGGGCTTCTCTGATTGGCTGCTTTGATTGATACCGAATGTGACTTTGGGCCGGCCAGGGTCAAGGCACACGAGGCCACGGCGAGGTCACTGGATTGCGCTTGCTAACGATGAATCAGTGTTGATCACGCTGATAAGTGAGCGAGCTTCAGACAGCTTGTGGTGCTGGTTATCTGATTTACACCGAGGTGGGGGGACTCCTCATTAATACTTTCAAGCTGCCGCCTTCATATTTTACTCATCTGGTAAATTTCTGTGGAAACTAAAGAGCTGCTTTAGGAGCCTTTGCTTCTTTCCCATTCGTTTCTGAGATGAGAGACTCGATTGTGACCACACTTCATGGGTTCCGAGTCCTAACCCTTTATTGGGAAAGTATTTATGACTGCTGCTTATTTTAATTCCTTGTAAATTGACGACAGTCATGTGTTGTTGTTTTGTCCTTTTGCGCTGGATGACTTCGCTACTGTCACACAGCACATAAGGTCTTATTTAGGATTTTGCAAATAAGATATTATATCACCATGCAGTGGTTCAAGAATTTTGCTCAGTGGTGAATAAAGTGATTCTGATTCTGGTTCTCAATCAATCATAAAGCACTTTTCACACCCAGAACGATTTAGCAAAAGTGCTTTATGTTTTGAAGACAGCCACGAACCGCCCCATATCTCCATCTCTCTGTAGTGAGAACGATAAGGAGAACAACATACTTGACAGTGTATTGTCAGTCTTCACAAAAATCCAGTTGGAAATCTGTTTCTAATATGATCATTATTTATTCGTAATGAATGGTTGAATATGCGTGGTTTTGCTCAGTTAGATTTTTTTTTATTTTTATGGAATAGTAATTATATTGTTTCACTCTTATTTGAAAGTTTTTATAACAACATTGATTGAAGTTTCTATTTCCAATCGTGGATATGAGAGCCCTTCACTGGATAGATCCTCAGCAATTCTCAACCATTATTGATACTCGACATGAGATGCTTTTATTAACTAATGAAAGTAGAACAAAAAAAACAAAACAAGCCGGCAACATTAACAGCATGTTTAAAACATGTGGATGGTCTTAATACAATGTCGTATCGTTCTCTTTCTCTAGGACAAGATGCTGCGAGTGTTTGATCCCCGAGCCCAGCTGACACCAGTTCAGGTGAGTCCCAAGTAAAGTCGGCACCACATGAGACCTGGAAGCTGCTCTCTGGTTGTTACACAATCAAAAGAAATATGATTTTTTTTTTCTTTTTATGACCAGCTTTATTGCTTTCATTCTTTTTAAAAAATCCAACCAAAAAATTTTAAAAAGTTGCGATATTTTTACAATGCGAGGGTTCACGATGGCTTAAAGCTGTAGAAAGGCATTAAAAGGTTGACACACTGAGAAGTCTTTACTAATTTCCACGACGTGTTCAAGCTGTAAAGAGAAACTGCATCTTGAGGTGGATTGTTCACGTGTGTGCCTTTAACCTCTAAAAGAAACCCAAACTATTTTGGGGTCTAAATCCCCTCAGTTTATGCAATCAGGGTTCTCCATCTAGAGCAACAAGCATGCACATCTGAGAGACAATTTCCACATAACCTAGCCTGACAGGTGACGGGGAGGAAGATCGTTATATCAATATATGAACTAGATAAGACTACTCTTTATTTATTTTTTGATAAATGGATTTTAAGCAGTTAACAAACTGAATACATGCCGTTGGTTATTTTCCCACGGCTTTATTCCCATCCATGTCACACTGGTTCAGAAATTGTCACGATGAGGAATTTGTGGCGCTGACAATGATCAACGTTTCCCGGTGTTGATCGACAGTCTTGTCTTCTACCTCAGTGTCTTTGACCTGAGTGACTTACTGGTTCTATTTACTGTTTTATAGAAATATTTCGTTTACAAGCTGTAAATATTTGCCTTTTAGTGAGTCTTGTTTCATAGATCCAAGATGAAAACCTCAGAAGATTCATGGATGTAGTAAAAGAGGACATGGAGATTGGTGTAGCAGTCGAGGAGGCAGGGAATAGGGCAAGAAGGAGAGAAATGGTTCAATGTTGCTTTTAAAGGTAACAGCTGAAAGATGAAGGAACAAAAGTCTGTAGCTTCTTTTACTTACTGGTACATAAAAATAGGCCAGAGTAGATCCAGGCCTTTTCAAAATTTGGTTTCTGTGATTTTGGGTGCATATCGGGGTTCAGACGGCAGCTTTCACACATCCAAAAATAGACTGCACCAGATTCAGTGAGAACCAAATCAAACCTGCCAAGGGTAAACACAGATTAAGAAACGAGCAAATAGGCTGCAATGCATCCGACCTTCAAAACAGAAGGGAGAAAAAATAATTTGTGAGTTATTACCTTCTTGATATTTCTTGTCAAAAAGAAAAAAAAAAACCATAGCTCACCTCCCTTCAAAATGACTTCAATGTTATGAAATACAATGAAAGAAGCTGTGTTAAATGTGTTGATATTAATCTTGAGCGCTTGCTACGGGTACGCTCAGTGATTCATTCACTAATCATTTTTGGGATGTTCTGCACATGATGGCATCTCTGCTCCCTCCTTCCCACAGGGTAACCATGACACACTAAACTAGAGTGATCTTCACAATTTGCACCGCTACTGTTTGTTTTCTCTTCCTATTACGTTTGACGGACACCTCTCTCTCGTGACAACACGCCTGTTTCCACTGGCGCTAATGAGGAAACTCCGCAGTTGCGCGTTCATGCTTCAAAATCGAAGGATAAAGAAAGTGAACATCATGAGAGAAGCAAATATTCTCACACGTTTCAGTCACGGACCTCCCAGCATGTTTTAATTACCACGGTGTTTGGCTTGCTTCATGGTCTTTCTCTTTTGTAAATATAAGAAATCCTGCAAAAACAGTACATGCTGAAGCAGATTAAATATTAGATCACGGAAATACCTGGAAGGCATATCGCAACCTGCATGGCTGCATATTTGTGTTAATGTACTGCTGCGCATGTATAGGCCCTTGTATCTGTGTAGAGTGGGTGTTTTGCTTTATGAGTTTTGAAACTGAGAGCGCCATGAAAAGCGGTATTGTTTCAGAATGCATGAGAAGCCAGAGGAGGAAAGGATACATGTGGATTATTTCTCTCTGTGGCACACGCAGGACTGTATGACCTCACATGACAGAGTTGTGTGAGCGCAGCGCGTGTGAGTCTGTTTGCCTAAGTAACATGAACTGGGTGAGCCGGCTCCTCTTCAGCCTCAGAACGCCAGTTGTTTACATCAGGTTTGTAACTATTAACGTCATTTCAGCGCATCTCAATGAAGTTTCCTCCTTTTCCAGCAGCTCCAAGCACAGATTTCCAACAGAGCTATAAATGGCCCTACAAAGGCAATTCTAGGTCATAACAGAAGACTTGTCATCGTCTAAGTAGAATTGAACCGAAGCCGCGTGTAAATGACTCTGTGGAGCAGAAGGTTCCCATTCGTTTAGATTGAATCAGTGCTGGTTAGTCTGTCTGTCTCTGTGTCTCCAGTAGAAGACCAGTGGTTTGTGATAGCTGGAATAGATCAGCCAAATATTAGGTATTTTTAATTTAATGTGATGGATTGCACGACCAAGGACAATAGACGCCAAAAGCAGAGAAAATAATCCTTCCATTTATCAATAAACCTCCACTAATGTCCATCAGTCATGTTTCCACTGAACAAAATGTGTTTATTTAATTCACAAATTTCGTTTTTAATGCTAAAATCTGGTGCCTATGATATGCACAGTGCGACTCAACACGTCAGCTGTGGACTTTTTTGAAATTAATTACTTTTAATGTGACGAATGCAACTTAAAACTCGCTAGCGTTCACCTACATATTTATTTTCACCTTAAGACTGAACTGGTTGAAAAGACAATTTTGGAAGAAGCGTTTTCCAGATTTCTCATTCTGGAGCCACAAAACTTTTTATCCAACATTTTCCTTCGCATTCTCAATTCAGATTTGACCAGATGAAGCCGAGTAATGGTTACATAAATTACTTCTGTACATAACTGTACATCAATTCATATTCTGTTATCACTTGATCGAACTGACCATAGCTGTCACTCAATACGTGAAAATTAGAGTGTAGCGACTAAATATAGCTTTTATTTAATTTACTGGGTAACTATAATAAAAGTTAATGTCAGTAATTAGTTTTACACTTGTTTATGCATTTCCTTCTGATTCTTTGTCTTCCTTTATGCAAGCGTCAAGCTTTGAATTAAGGTAAAGGTCACACCAGGGCTTATAGGAGCCTCTTCTGCCTCTGAAGCTGTCGCTTCAAAAAGATATCTGTGGTGTTTAATGAAATACAATTCTTACACGAGTGGCACTTAAACTCAAGAGAAGTTTTTGTTGAAAACATGTCTGGGTAAAGGTAACTCAAGCGATCTGAGTTACCTTGGACTACATAATGAAATGAAACATAAACTCGGCATCACCTGTATGTGGTGACTTTCTGCTGCATTGATTAGGGGCTCGTAAGAAACAAAAGGGCATGCGGGAGACGGTGAGAAAACGAGGGAACATCAGAAAGCAACGTATTTGTTACAGACTTGATGACGGCAGGAGGCACAGATGACAAGCTTCTCGGTCCACTGCCAGAGATCCTGAAGGAAGGTAAAGAAGGACTCCCAGCAGTATAAACCTATAGCAGCTAAACTAGAACACAACTGGGGCTGCTTCGTCTAACAGGAAGGTTTTTAGGCTTATAAAAGTAGAGACTGTGTTCCCTCCCTGAAACCAGTAGCAGGTTCCACAAGAGGAGAGCCTAATAATTGAAAACTCGCAGAAGCTCCGTCAAAGCCACCGCCTTGAAGACAAAGTGTTCTAATGTGATCATATAGGACCGTCGTCTCTTTAACGGCAGTCAGTTTGAATCAGACCAGAAACTACATGTTGTCAAGATTTTACAGCGCTTTTTATTTCTCGACACATCCTAATATGTGGACAAAGGAACACTTCAGGGTCAAGTCAAGCGTAGGCCATGAAGAGTTTTGTTCCTGTTCCCACATCTGGCAGTGGTGTAAAAAGTTGTGCAAGTTGCAGAAACACCTTAATTTTCTTGCGTCTGTTTGTGATTTTCTTGGCTGTGTGCAAACAACTGCAAGTTGATAAATTTGGATGTATTTTTACAAGCTGAAGTCATGCACCTCACGTTCCCCTGAGCTGGGGTAAAGCTCCAATGTTATCCGTTCGTCCTGTTTCCACTCATGGAAGCCTCCTCGAGTGGGGCTGGCTCATCCTTGTGGCAAGCGCTAAAGTGGGTTCTCCTCCGGCCAGGTGGGGTAAATTTAGGCCCTAATTACAGCTCTGCTCCTGCTGTATTTATAGGAAATAAGACTGCGCAGGGTAATTGAGGTCTTGGATAGAACAAGCAGTATACGCTGCTTCTGTAATCAGTGTGGATGTGTACGTGTGTGCACGCGCGCACACGCTGTTGTATTTTGGTAGTTGGCACAACCGTATAGGGAGACCATGCAAACTCCCTATAGAAAGGCTTCGAAACCCAGCTCGGGCTCAAACTGGGGACAGTCTTACTGTGAGGCCACGGCACCACTGTGCAGCCCTCCATTAAACCCTTGTGGATATATATGCATTTGTTTTTTTTTTCCCCCCCGTGCAAATATAAATTGCATATTGTGTAAAAATGTTGAGTCAAGTACCAACACATTTTTTTTTAATTTAAGCGTTTTTCTAATTCCTGGTTCTGTCCACCCTGCTGTGACGTCCCCATACTGGCCTCTTGTTTTCGGATGGGTTTCTTTCACGTCTCTGTATAGCTCGGCCTCCGCCCTGACTTCCTGTACCGAGCAGCAGGACTCCTGAGACTCGGCGCTCGTGGAAAACATTCACATACTGACCTGATCCTAATGGGACACGTGCCTTTGTGGGCAAGTTTGTCTCCTCTCCACTCTCCGGGTGTATTGCTTCTTCTGATCTATCCCCGATGTCCATGTATTTGCTGAGTGTGTGGTTCTGCATGTGAGTGTGTGTGCCTGAGTGTGTACCATGTGTGTTTCAAATTACAGTGCTGAAAATACCCCTCATAGTTTTGGGCCCGTGCTGGCCATAGAGCTGTCGATCTGTGGTCACTGCTAGAGGAGGGAGACAGGAAAAGGGAATAGTTTGCTGGACTTGGGGGCCAGATTCCTCTTTTTGAGCCCAAACTTGTGCTGCTGAGGGTGAAATTAGAGAGGACCATGGGCTGGAATGGGTTTGGATTTGAAGAGGGAACGTTGGGCAGGGCCAAGGCAAAGCACAGTGGTTTTAGTCCTATACCATCTTTTATGTCCTGCTATAAATTACACAGACTAAACTCCCTGGTAGGTGTTCGTTTCCCTTCTCTCCACTCTCGCGTTTCTCATTTCAGGCATAATAAACGGCTTTTTGTCTTATCTCTGTGTCTTTGCCTTCTTATAATTGGAAAAGTGTGTGTTTGGGAAGTGGGGGAGTGACTGTGTATATGTGTTTATGCTCCGAATTCCCATTAGTGTGTGTGTGTGTGTGTGTGTGTGTGTGTGTGTGTGTGTGTGTGTGTGTGTGTGTGTGTGTGTGTGTGTGTGTGTGTGTGTGTGTGTGTGTGTGTGTGTGTGTGTGTGTGTGTGTGTGTGTGTGTGTGTGTGTGTGTGTGTGTGTGTGTGTGTGTGTGTGTGTGTGTGTGTGTGTGTGTGTGTGTGTGTGTGTGTGTGTGTGTGTGTGTGTGTGTGTGTGTGTGTGTGTGTGTGTGTGTGTGTGTGCACACTCTGGCAGGCAGCACAATGAAGCTCTTTGACTGAGCACTTTAGTTTGCATCACTGATGGGAACCCAGACGGACGTTAGTGAGGCAAAAAATATTTAGAAATGATGTGAAATGGATTGAGCTGGTTTTGCTGTTTATGATTCGGCATCTGGCTGGTTGATTGTGACAAATTAGAATAACACACCTAAAAAATCTTTTTAATGTTTTTATGCATATGTATGAAAATATTTTATAATATATTCAAATCTGCTTGTGTGTTAACAAATGAAATTCTACAGAAAAGAATATAATGTGAGCAGAAGATGACACGATGTAGTTGAAGGAAATCTACAGCGACAAATTTGTCGTTAAATGAAAAGGATTATGCTTTGCTCTGCTGCACGTCACACAAATGCTTGCTCCTTCTATGTGGCACCATTTAAAAGTTTCTGTTCATTCTTTTTTAACGCGTTTCTTTTCCATCATGTTAATGTTATTAACAATATTCAGGCTTTCCTCAGAATAACATCTGAGCTGAAGCCATCAATACACTCTTGAGTCCCAGGTTGTAGACGCCCCAGCTCGGTGACTCATTTGTGCTTTGCAGTTTAAAAAAAAAAAAAGTAACACAAAAATGTGCACCAGAAGTTGAGAAATACCTTCCTCACTCTCAAAAATGCTCAGCATTCAGCTTTACCAATAAATGATTTCTTCTCGCAGAGGGTCCGCGCTTGCCAGAGACTGAAATTGTGATACTTTCGGCAGAAAAGAAGCTTGTTTAGAGGCTGGAGAATGTCTAATACTAACACCACAGGGATGCTGAGTCAACATTGTGAAATATAAAGAACAGGAGCTTATTCCAGGAATATGTCACAGGCTTACTCAATGCTGAACTACAAATTCCAGCTGCATGATTTAACCCCCAACTGAGCCCAAAAAAATGCCCCTTTGTTTTGAAACTATTTGCCGACAGCAGTGCCAGTCTTCTAATGGGGGCTGTAATGAGACAATTAGTCCAATTGGGTTGGTTAGATTTAATTGGCCGTCCAATGTGCTATTAAACACAGCTTTTCTTCTCTAAATATGTGCTGAACATTACATTCTCTCTGAAACTTAAACATGTCATAGTAGGAAACTTACTGTTTACTCACCTGCAGCATCATAACATTGCATCATAAACCTCTTAGTGTGTGACAACATAATGCACACGCTTTATCTACATTTTGAATTATAACAGATTTTTACAAATATCTTGAGTCAAAACTAGGAGCACTCAAACTGTACCAAAAAATAAACCTTAACAGGTACTGTAAAGGTTGGGGAAACTTGCAAATATACTTTACTAAATCAAGATTATTGGTTACAAAATTGAGATTAATTAGTGTAAATAACTTTCGCTGATGAGAGAAAAAGTTTTCCGAACAGACAGTGACTGTACTGACATAATCCTGGTGACCTTTGACCCTGTCCCAGTCCAGAAGGTACCAGAACTTTAACTCCCAAGAACTAGATACAGAAATCACTGCCGTGCAGAGTTACTCTGTTCTTGTCTTTTTCTCTATCAAACCTTGTCGGGTTCAGGACCTGGTAGTAGGCAGCGGTTAACTCAGCCCAGATGTTGTGCCCCCCCCCCCCCCCCCCTTTTTTTTTTTCTACCGTCCTTTTTTTCTTCTCTCCCCGTGTTACTGGCTTCATGCCTGCTGCCAGTTTTGGTTACTTTCAGAAAATCTGGCAAACCTGTAAAGGCCCTTATGCTAATGTGGTGTTTTTGGCAAATTCGAACTGCTCAGCAAAACGGTGGCATGAAATCTGAATATTGTTTTCCCTGCAATCAGTCTCAATTAAAGCTGATCTCTCAGTGCCTCGTTTTTTTACAACTTGGAGTAAGTCCTGGGCTTTTCTTTATGAGCTGAGCGATAATGCCAGCCTGTGTTCGACTTGATGACTCCTTTTGAATTATATTTTGCGCTACTGGCTGTAAAATAAATGGGACAACTTCTTAAAGGTTTTTCAGTCTGGTTACTTTAGTAGTTGTGAATTGGAAGGACGACGTTAAAAGTCGGAAGAAGTTTCAGCTGCTTAAATTAATTTTGTGCTTGCGCGTGTGTTTGTGGGTGTGTGCTCGCTCTGGTGGTGATGATTAGATATTTGTCTGGAGGAAAGGGACGAGAGTGGGCGCCAGCTGGCAGGATTGAAGCCTGTTGCTCACATGTGCGTGTTGTTTGTGAGACGGGGGGGGGGGGCCTCATCAGCACGTTGGCTGCACCGGGACGCTTTATTTCCTAACCAATTAAGGCCCAGCGCTCACATGTGCTTCACACCTGCAGCCCCAGAAAATGGATGATGATGATGAGCGATGACTATTAATGAGAAGTGGAAAGATGAGGGGTGATTGTTACTTGTTCAACGATTTAAATGCTCAGTGACAACACTTGTCTTAAGATGGTTCTCTATCCTAATAGAAAACAGAAATCGTCATTCATATTAGTCATTTCAGAGCTTTCCGGGCTCTCATTTTATCTCTGTTTAAGGTTTTATTGAACTTTTGGCTTCCGCTGACCTCCACATCGCTTGTGTAATCTCTCTCTTTTCTGGGTTTTATTTAAGCCTGGCCAAATTCTTGCGCTCCTCGAGGTATTACCAGCGAATCAAGCCAAGTGTCGGTGCTTTTACAAGTACGACCGCAGAGTGTGCTTTGGTTTCTTCTTGATATATTTCTACCCTGTGTGTTTCCATAATTGTCACTCAATTTTAAGTGTGTAGTTTTGTGGGTGCACTTTGCTGTTTGCATGTGAATTGCATGGATCATTTTACATCACTAACTGTGGCTACATGGAAAATGTGTAATCGGATCAAATGTGGAAATATTGTTGTGTGAAAACTTTCTAATCTGACTGGATTGACCCGATCCGAGTGGTCCTGGAGAGCTCCTGACCTGCAGTGTTGGAGAAAATATGATCAGGTCGTAGGGCATGGTTTAATCTTCAGATGTGCGATATTAGTTTCAACATAATGTGCTTGTCCATACTTGATGTTTGATGGCGATCAGATCACATTTAATTTTGTATGTTGTATGGAGTTTGCGATGGCATTGCTACGCTCGAAAGTCCTGGTGGAACTTTATTAGTTTCAGACACTTTTTAGATATATCAAAACTGGTATTTGTTCTACAAGCTTTCCAAAAAACTATTTACTTTTACATTGTTCTTCTACTGCAGTGAAGCAGTCAAATACCATTAAGCAGTTTTCCAAAATTTGATTAATGATTATATTGTTGGGAAATATTTTTTTTGTGATTATAGAATTCCAATGTAATTATGTAATTACATAAGTGTAATTATATAATTGACAAAATAACACTGGAAATCAAAAACAACAGATTTTTGTCAGCATCCAAAAGACACATTGTGTGTGACTTGAGTCATGGAGGATTGTGTAATATTCCTTTTAATATTATCATATTGTATCATCTGAATTAACTGAAAGTAAACTGTAAATGAGCTCACTGTGATGTCATCCCTTGTGACTCAATGTTGTAGTTTATGTGTGTTTTAAAGTGTGTTTGGAGCTGACGTGATACTGTTGGGGCAGCGTGATCGTCTGATCCTGAATGCTGTTGAACACAAAAAACTGAGGTTGTGCTGAGAATACCCTCATGCTGTGCCTCCTATGGACTACCCTTTATAGGAAAGCTCCACCGCTATGAGAATGGGACACAGGTGTACATACCTGCACGTGTGCTGAATGTTTTTCTTCTCTGAGGTCGGAGAGAAACAGAGCTCCGTTTTTCTAACATTACACATTCTCAACGGGGGAACTTGTTGAGAGTGAGAGGCCCTGAAATCTGGCTCGCACATGTCTTATAAATACAATATCCTTTTCCAACAAAAGCCGACTTAGATCATCTTTTACTAATTGGACGTCTTAAGACAACGGGTTCTGCTGTAATTTGCGGTTACATGCTACAGCTACGTGCAAGATCTCCTGGAGCTGTCGAGTGGAGTGTTGGGGTGAAGTTGGTGTTGAAAGAGGACGCCATGTGGGAATTCTCGAAGGCGCTACACGAGCGAAGGCTCCAGATTGCGTTGTTTGTTAGCATATTGAAGATGAAGTAATTAATCAAGCTGTCTCTCGGCTGGTCAACATGCAGTCTGCAGGTGTCGGGACATGTGAAATACAATCCAGTGTTGAAAAGATAAAAGTATCATTAGTAGCATCGAGTCCTCAGCTCATTGTCCCTTCAGGCAAACACCTGCTGGTGTAATTATAATCCCATTACGCGTGTTTTTCTTCTTTTCATTGTTTAGTTATTCTTTAGCATGAAAAATTACCTAATTCAATGAAAATGATACAGGAAATTATGAATTTGACATTTTAATTATCGCAGAAAAATGACAGAAAATAAGAGTTTTGTAAAGGGGGGGGGGATTTACTCAAAAGTGACTTGGGCATGAAAATGCACAGATGTGCCTCCCGGCTGAATCTTACTCCTGCTTCTGCACAGATGCGCTTGGGTACTTTGAAGACTTAGAAGCCTCTATGATGTGGTTTTAGGTCGGGAGGAAGGCCAGCCAACTCTATCTGTCACAGCTATAAATGACAGCAGACCCTGGAGGGCTGGGTCAGGCTGCACGCCCTCCCTCCAAAGAGCCCCCTCCATAGCCCCCCGTTACCGAATCATCTCTTTTTGTGGATCAGATCCAGCTTGAGGTTTCTCATCGGTCGTGGGTGTGAGGAGTTCCTGCTATCGTCAGCCGCATCATTTTTCGCTCTGTCATTAGTGTCCTGTCCTGCTTCATGGATTTCTGCTTGGATATGAAGGACCAACAAGCCACTAAGTGTATCTCAAGAATATTCATTGCTGGAAACCGGACCGTAATAACCGTCAAGAAACCCTGGAGATCACCAGACATGCCCTTGAAATCTCCTCCGGCTGGCGAGTGCTTCTTTTGGACTTGAGAGCAAATTGGGGGAATTTATTGGTTCCGTTAATCATGTTTAGTTCCCAGAACCGGCGAACTGAACGCCATTCTCATCCAAGACCAGCGTCTGTAACCTTGGGTAGTTTCTCAGAAAGAAGGACTCCCGCCAACCGGCACGGTGCCACTGGTGCCTCTCTGCTTGCAATGTGGTACAAATTGGGTCCAATCCGTTGTCTTCCAGGTCCCAGAAATGAGTGACCACAGACCAAACCGACATTGTTGGCTAGATTTCTGGCTGTAGCTTCAGAGCCAAATTAACACTACATCTCAGTAATCAGTCAGTCTCTAACTTCAGTGTTTCACTTAGATCAACAGTCGGACTCGTTGAGGTTGCCGAGACCAAAAATCACAATGCGAGTGACATTTACTATGTGCAAGGCCCAACTTTGAAAAACAATTAAAGTTTTGTAAAACGTCTGATGAGACGTTGATGCAAGTATGACTTTGCCAAAATATGCACCGCGGTATTTGAGGATCATTTGCTTTCCCGCAAGGCCATTTTTACTCCGATAATTAAATTTTCCTTGTTTCTTGATGTTTTGATTGTATGTTTAAGTCAGATATATCGGTTTTGTTTTGACAGATGGTCTTTCATTTTCTGCAGTTATTCAGAATAAGTACAACTGTTTTATATACAAGTCATTGCTTGGTCTGTCTGAGTGCTTACTGGATTATTAAGATAACGTGCGTCTCCTAATTTAAGTCAATCCAACTTTATTTATATAAGGCCAACAGTCATCTCAAGGCACTTTTACAGAGGAAAACCCAACAATTCCACTTGAGCAAGCACAGGTGATGGTGGAAAGTGAAACACTTCTCTTTAACAGGATGAACCTTGCAGAACCCGACTCGGAGGTGGTGACTTTCTGCTGTCCTGGTTGGGGGGGTGGGGATAGAAGGTGATAAAAGTAGAAAACGGACAGCAAAAAGCAACAAACGGATTGGTATAAATCCACTCTGCAGATATGATGGGGGGCAGGAGGCTCAGACCAAGAGCTTCCACATCAGAGAGAGAGAGAGAATTAAAATATAGGATCTTTGCAATCATGGTTACAACAATAAACAATGATGTTCAAAGAATTGCATGGTATGAGGAATCATGTATTTTTTTTTTAATGAAAGTCAGTATTCAGCAATATCTCACATTTAATTCCAGTATCCTGCCGTATAGTTTGTCTGTGATTTTGCTCTCAGATGCAGAATAGTTTATATGTGCAGATAAGCACAGTACAAAATTCAAACATGGTTAGATGATGATATACAATAAAGAAAATGTTCTTTTTCACCAGGTCTGAAAATGTCTTAAATGCTGATGAAGGAATGGAACTCTCATTTGAAAGTATTAGTAACTGGTGTAGGTATGGCGTTGTCTCTGTTTGAGGGGGGCAGTCATGGAATTTCCCCACATTGAATTCTTAGATTATCTTGTTCTGTTACTCTCTTCACCCTCTTGCTATATATTTCTTTATTTTCTCCCTTTTTGGCTCTTCTTCAGTGTCCAAACAGGAACTGGAACCCTCTCATTTTTTTTTTTTTAAGGAGTTGAATCATTCCATGAGCCAAAGCTTTTCCTGCTCTCCTAAGATAGACGGCGACATCTTCGTGGCAGACAGACAGTTGGCGGTGATCAGTTTTATGGAAGCTTCTCATGGTGCACTCACTGAATAAGCATCCTGTCCTCTCATTCAGATATGTAGCTATTAAAGAATATAATTCATTATTGACCAGTGTGTAGAGTTAGAGTTAGATATGCAACTTCTCCAGAGCTACTCTAAAGACCAAAAAAAGGTTTCTCAAGGGCTTATGGTTTCAGCTTCTTCAATGAAGACAGATTGTTGCTTTTCTAATAATATATTAGCTTCACTGCGACCCGATCTGTTATGATTTCATTTTTTTTTACTGTGCAAAATTTATGCTTACATGACAGCGTTGCACCTGCCTCCTTAAAACGACATCCTGAATATATGATATGCATGTAGTATGTGTTGAGTGTGTGGGATGAAGTGGAGGAAATTCCCTTCTGATCCTGAAAAGACTGATGTGCCCTGTCTAGCAGTGCAATGTTTCCCTTCTCTTTATTATTAATTTCCTATTTTCCAGCCATCTATGTGTCATATCTTAAGATCCTTGCCTTTATTCCCATCAAGGCTTTAAAAAAAAAAAAAAAAAAGAGAAGGGGATAAGAAAAAGTCAAAACAACTGGCCCACAGAAAAGCTGTCTGGATATTCCATTTGAGCAGGATACTATATTTAACTGGGGAACGGTCCAGTCTGTAGACCTTCCTCGGGGGGCTTCAGATCTTGCGTGGTGTCTGAAGAGTAGAGCTGGCCTCCGAACTGCGCTCATTGTCCCGTTGGCTCGTATCTCCGTTAGTTTTGACTCCACGGTGCTTTTCATTTGCTGACACAAAGGAAACGAGACATGGGAAAGAATGACTCTGAGCAAAGCAGATAGGATGATGATAGTAACAGTTGGTTCGGTGAATCAATCAAAGCTTTACCGAGCTGGAAATGTAATCTAAAACGTTACTTATCAATGCTATTTTGCACTGCACCTAACCCTAACACTTCATATATACAGAATATAATACTTTTATGGCTTGCATATATACGTTTTATCTAATGTAGATCTTAATTTCAACCGATAAACACGAGCATGAGCAATTAATTTTGTGCCAAATCAACTTCAATAGCAATCCAATGTGCCTGGGGCCAATGATTTTCAGATTTTTTTGGAGTGAATATAATCTTGCAAGTGAAAAATGTTTTAATATTGCACTTTATTTAACACAAGATGTATGGCAGAAGGGTCATTCCTTAGATCCCTGCTTATACAGCCGCGCCAGAGGCTTGAATCTGTGCTGTCATTCCCTTTGATTACCCTCCATGTCCAGCTCCTGACCTTTGCACATTCATTTTCATCTTCAGGACGGGAGAAGGGAGCGGAGGGAAAGAGAAGTATGGGGAAAAATAAGAGAAGTGGGGTTTGCGGCTTCTGGACTTTTCTGAGAAATGAACGAAATGTAATATGTTTCCCATTAATGGAGGAAAAGTAGCAGTCGGCAGCAAAGGAAGTCAAAGCATGAAATGGCTGGCTTGGTTTTTTTCATCTTCCAACCTTCTCTTTTCTTTCTTCACACCCCCCCATATGCTGTAGAAATGTCTGTTGAGTCACAGTTAGACTGAAAACAGTGAATCCTGACTGAGAATCACAACCTAAATGGGCCATGAACACAGCACAGGATGGAGAAAACCTCGTAATTGGTGAGAAGACTAATCAGCCATAGATGAAACGGCAGAGACGGAGTCTGTTTCGGGGCCTGATGAAAGCTTCGCTGCAGAGTTATTGATTAGAGGAGGTGAAATTAGGGAAAAGAATGATGTCGCTTTGGGGCGAGTGGAGACACGGTGGGAGGAGAAAATGAAGAACAGGTTGAGGAAACGAGTCTCTGCTGCCGGCGCTTTACGTGTCATTGCAAGGGTTTGGTGAATATGAAAAACTAATGAGGAGTGACAAGGTAATGAGTGTGCAACAAAGATGTTGCCAGTAACATCTAGTTACCGTTTCCAATGTCCAGTTTTGGTTTTCAGTTTAATGTTCACCAAAACGTTGAACTCTTCCCTGAGAGTTTTAATTTTGGAACAAACAAAGGAAGTTGTGGCTTTTCCGTTCTTGTTACTCTCCCAAACTGTGAAATGTCATATGGCATTTTCTTTAAATTGAGAAATAATTCAACAATAACTTGTAGAAATGTAGCAATCGTATTCTCCAATTGGAGTCACAAGCATGTTTGAACAATAAAAAAAAAACAGACATTATCTGACTGAGAGATCTCACCGCAGTATTCTAGGAGTAAATTAAGTTGTGAAAATAAATACTCCATCTTGAAGCGCTCATGAAGCACACTCATTGTTAAAAACATCCTCCCCCATTGAGCTGAAACACAGGACGGAGAGAATGAAGGCCAGAGAGCGAGCCGGCGAAAGAGATAAAGATACAGAGATTGGGATAGTTCCCATATGTGCACGGAGACACCTGATATTAGTCCTGGTGGGCGAGTCAACAGTCTCTGTGAGTGACACAGATGTTCAGAAGTCAAATGGCTGCGGGAGGAGGACAGAAGGAAACGGACTCGTCCTAATTTGTTTATATTGAGCGAGGATTTTTAATAGACCCATAAAACCAGAATTGGCTAGGCTGCTGACGGGCCTTTTCCTGTTGTTACATCTTTGTCTGCAATCCAAGCGTTGCGTAAACCCTGTGCCTGATTTGTATTATCACGGCCATGTATTTATTGAGCATTTTCTCCACGTTGTATTTAAACGCACTTAATTCATAGCTTAAAAGTATTCCATGACATCCTCATGCTGACACCTGTGTTGATGATATTCTTTTCCCACATGGGATGTAATTTCCTCCACTTCCTTCACTTCATATACGGGTCTGTCATTCAAGCAGGTGTAACTGATTCCCCGCACTTCCTCAGCTCTCCTTTCTCCCGAGATTGGATCCTTCGTTCGGCAGCTAAGAAAAACATTTGTCTTTTTTTCCCCCTTCTTCTTCCCTCTGTCCTTTTCTCTTTTTCCCGCCCTGTTTTCATGTCCGTCATGATCGATTTGTAGCATGTCGGTAGGGTTTAGCTGTACGGAGGGAGCGGCGGGGGGGGCGCTTGAGGTGAATGGGATTTCAGTTAAATTTACGACCGCTGAGGAGAGATACTCTTTGGCAACATTTATATACACATTCACCAGGTCCAGATGTTGTGTCCTCTGGCTGCCCCGGGGTTTCAGTAGTAGCGCGGCTCTCCGACGGCTGTATTATGCTTCCTTAAGTTCAAACACTGTTTATTGGGGGAAAGTGACCGGAGGTCCAGCGCATAGCGCTAATCCTACATTGCATGCCGATGGATTTAGCCGCAAATTCCTGATGACATCTTCGTCAAAAGGTTCAAAGCTGCACGCGCCGTCGTGTCCGGGGTGAACGGTGACATCATGGGGGTGTGAACCACGGAGCAAGTGCGACTGTCTGCTCAGAGACTTTAGGCCCGTTTATTGGCCTTGTCTGCTTGGCTCAGGTTGTGCCGTGAAGGTCTGAGGGATGATGTAATGGCAAAATAAAATTTCAGTTCACCAAAAGGTGATATATGTGTATATATATATATATATATATTTTTTTTTTATCAATCCTCTGAATTTATATTTTTGTCCTTTTTACAGACGAGCCTTAAAAGAGGAAAGGGATTGGAAGGTTGTGCACAGTTTACGCAATAGGAAAACATCTCAAGCTTAACATTTTTTAAACGTGTTCATTCACTCACAAGAAGTCCAAACTACATTTCGACACAGGAAGTCATGGATGGATTGCACCTGATTTGGTGCAAGTCATTTTCAGACTAAGCCAATCATATCCTTATTAGCCCTGGATGGACTTTTAGTTCTTGATGATCATTTTAATCATTGTAGTTTGGCAGTAGGCTATCATAGAACATGAATGTGATTATTAACATTAATTATATTTTAAGCTGATTTCACAATTGCATTTTTGTTTTTTTTTAATGTTTTAAAGCTTAAAAGACTATGAGAATAATGGTTTTAACATACTGTCAGCTGTCAATTTCTCAGGGCTGTATTAGTTCTTTCAATGTGTCTGACGTATGCTTGTAACACTATTGTGAGACAGAAAAGCTGTGAATAATGAGGTCACTGTTTTGCTGCAAGCATAAAACTGTATGCTGTATTTCGGAGACACCAATAGAGATTGCAGGATCTGTATTCCTGTCTTCTTGTTCGATGCTGGAGGTGTTATATATTCAAGCCATTTTGCTTAAAGAGAATGTTGAACACAAATTTTCAAGATACAATACATTGGCAACAAGTTCATTTGTGGACAGTAAAATGTATGAGGTGTCAGTCTGAATCTTCTTCTGTTTACTTCGAGTACTTCGTGTTGGGCTAACTGAACACATGACACCCGAAAACCCCAGCGACAGATCAGCAGTGTAGCACATGATGCTGAAAAACGCTGATAACTCATGCAAGCAATTGGAACATAATTCGATTTTGTTTTGCTGTTGTATATGAATCACACACCACACATGGCTTCTAAAAGCACCACCAGTGTTGTTGCTACTAGACTTGCTCCTAGTTTGGTCAGAATACCACGCAATTGCCATGCCCCTGGAAGGAAATCAGCCAGCGGAGCGGATGATGAACAGCTCAGTGGCAATGAATTCTCTTTGCGTATGTTTATACCTCCAGCATCATTCCATTGCCGTTTCCTGATCTATTGCTTTTTTTTGTCAGCCTGAGTTTACTCTGGACCGTCCTCGTACATCTGGGTTATTTTTCAACTGACTCGCTCTCACAGAGTTATCAAGGCAAATATGGGCTCAGTTACCTGCATGAGGCATAGCAGCTGGCTGCAGGCTGAAGAATGATCCCCGGCTGCAGCTTAAGTGTTTATTAAATCCAGGACTTATTATCAACTCTGTCAGCGCGATGCTGATGTTGCTTTGGAAACATGTTGGAGCGTGGTCAGTAGAGTGTTTTGTAAACCCTCTTCGTGAATAGAGCTTTTTGGGAGTAAACCGGGAGCCTGAATACATCTGTACTACATACAGATTGTGTCAGATGAGATGCTGATATGAACAAAAACATATCATCCCAGAGAGAGCGAGAGGGAGACGGTAGTGGACGTGCACGTTTGATGTAAGCCTGTGCATCTGTAGCAATGTCTAAGTTGCTTCATAGCTGAAAAACAATAAATTTGGCTTGAAACACCGCTGTGGCCTACATGCCTGCATACAACTTACGGCGGGTGATTTATAGGTTTTTTTGGGAGCATTCCAGCACAGGAGTTTTGGCTTCAGGTTTACATTCAGTGGAAGAGTTGAATATTTTAAGTGGTAAAATTGCTTTACATTCAACCCACAGTTAGTGGGGACGATTTATGTCTCTATCATCTTTTTTTTTTTTTTTTTTTTTTCTTTCTGCCCTTTTTACAGTGAATGCAAATCGAGAAAGCCGGTAAAAGCAGCCAAGTGGAAATCAAGTCTGGCTCAGACTATAAAGCCTCTAAAGGGCAGAAATATAAATGGCATAGTTTGTCATTTTGCTATTTATCTTTCTATAGCAATTAAATAGTTTCGGATTTGACAGAGGCTCTGTGTTGTAATTATAGCTTTACATTTATGTCCAATATTGGACATAAGAATAAGTAGCGCTTTGTTTTTTTTTCGTTACTTAAATTCTTAAAAAAGCAGAACTAGCCAGTTATGTCTATAAAGATGCTTGTTATATTTACATATTCCAGCCAAATAATTCGTCAGTTGGTTACTTGCTGTCCAAACATACAAAGGTATTAACAGGTAGAAAATAGCCCACTGATTTGAAGACATAATCATCCAAAAACCGGAGCCTGTCTACTCAACAAGCTAAAACACAATTGAAGGATCCCCGTGGGTCAGGGAGTTAACTTTAACAATTCCATTTCACTGAAATAGATGAAACACGCAGCAGTTCTACTGGATAGTATGACCAGTCTTATCTGTTTTCCTCTCCTCTCAAGAAGAATGGTTTGGTGTGCCGGACCAAACGGATATCTAATTTCCCATTTAAATTCCATATATATTAAAGTAAATCTCACCTGGAGAGAAGTTGGTTGGAACAAGCAGAAGTAAAACACATGTTTAAGGTGAAATTCATATTACGTGACAATCTGCCTAGTGGATTATTATACCATCAAGCTGGAGGGACAGCAAGTGCGACTTCAGCATGGAGATGAAATGATACGGGGGAGAAGTTAGTCTTGATAGGGCCCACATGTGTCTTTCCTTCCCAGCACAATTGAGCAAAATTGGTCTTAAACTGGTTTTAATCGCTCTGTTTACCCCTATTTGTCCCTATTCGCCTTTTGACTCAGACATATTTGTGTTAGTAGGGGTTACACAATACCTTGTTATAGTCTAACCTCCACTGTGTTCATGTGGTGCGGCATGGCTGCTTAAATTCTTTGTTTGAATGGTTTCCCAACTGTGAAAATCAAATAATTACACACCGAAATGGCTGTAGAGTTGCTTAAATAAATAAATAAAACCCCACACAAACACAGAAAAGTCCTCAGGGTGACCATAAAAGAGATGCTTGCAGCCGGTCGAGAGGCCGACCGCTCCTTTGCCATGGAAACCTCACTGTTAACCCCAGTGTCTTGTGGGAAAACGTAGTGTATCTCTAGTGTTGTCACGCAGATACCAGAGTGCTCACAGACCGACTGTGAGTGTAAGGCATTCAAAGTCACTGTAAGTCAGATAAGCTCTAAACAGCAGGATTCTAGGCGATTTAAATCCCTGGTGACTTACCAAACTGCACTTTGAAGGATTTCTATACCCGTTTTTCTCCTTTTTTGTTCATAATTACAGTACATACTGTATAAAAGCAAGTTTTTCACCGATTACGAAGCAAATAAAATCCCACACGATTTCAAGATCCTTTCCATTTGTTTTCTTTTCAAAGACACTTGTTCCTCTCATCTCAATGCTCCTGGTTGTTTTTAGAATTTAGTTTTGACAGCATGTGTCACTTATATTATGAGACCACCCCTCAGTCCTCGCCTGTACGTGCTGTTTAGACCCATATTCCCTATGGAAACTGTAACAAAGTCTCAGCGCCATACAAACAGTGTTTGGTAGACTAAGCTGCACTCGGGGCAGAAGTCAGCTCGTCTGCTACATCAACAATAACAAGGACTCCTTTCATGGGACAAGTCCTGTTCTGTTAAGCCACAGAAATTACTGTCTGTGTGTCTCTTTCCTGCAAATCTGTCACTCGTCGCTCAACTCATTATGGTGAAGTGGATTTTAAAGTTAAGTCCAGGCACTGAAGTCATTGTCAGGAAATCTGCAGGATGTGTTTAAATACTTTAATTGTGATGCTTGTTGTTATTTTTTTTGCTTCATTTCTCTTGTAGAGTGCCAAGAGTCTTCAGAACAACAAGGACTCACGTGTGCTGTGGACCAAAGATGAACTTTTAGTGACCACAGGCTTTGATATGGTGAGAGAATTTCTTCCTAAACAAAAATGATATTGTTACCCATACACCATTAAGTTTTGTTTTTGCTTAATATATTACCAGTATTTTCTTGTTTAGTAGTTGACTGACATGATTTCATTAATAAGTCTTTACCACAATGGTTCAGTGTTACAATACCAGCACATTTTTTGATGAATTTGAACTCTGTTCAATATAAATCAAGACTGCATTCACTGTGGCGTGCCTTAAAAATAGCGAGTTTGGCTCATTATGTGAGGCTGAAGCGAAGATGAATTGTTCTCCTGTTTTGTTTCATTGCAGATGCGTAATCGTGAGCTGAAGCTTTGGGACAGCAGGAAATTGAGCTCCTCAGTCAGCTCGCTGTCACTCAGCACCTCCAGTGGGTGAGTAGAAATGACTTGCACAGTCATGAAACCTACCGCGTCCGAACAGTGAGAGTTACCAAAGTGACGTGTGTGCGCCGTTTGCTCCATCCAAAGCCGCTGCAATGGGGCAGGAGGCCGCAGTAGCTACGCTGACACGTCTCTCTCCTCGGCTGGCTCCTTGTCATTTCTCCAGTTGCTCGGGTTTATTTTTCCAAACGCGGCTGCCGAGGACTGGAGAATAGCAGGAGCGTGGCCGTGCTCCAGGGAGGAGAGGAATGAAAGGATGGAGGAAGAAACTGAACGGAGGGGGTGGGAGGGAAGATTCCTGTGTTGGATCCAGTTCATGCATTATGTGGCGATTATAAACAGGTTGGAGCGCCAACTCGATTCCAAACTGGTGCTGGCCGGTCTTGGTTAGGTCATGCAGTGTACTGGGCTGGATGAAGTAAATTTATTATATTGCTGTTAATACTGTGGGATAAAGTAGGGAGGTTGGTTCACAGAGTACTTCACTACACATACACATGAGCAAAATGGCTGCAGTGGCTCATTGTCTGTCCATCACAGGTGTTTGCGACTGTTTATATGTTCTAAAATGGAGTGGACTTTATTAATTTGCCCAATATGCTGTGTTTTATTAGTTAATTACGTTTTCTTTTAATGATTGTGATCTTCTGCAGGTAACACAATGAGATCTCAAGTCAATGCCGATCACTTTACGTCCCCTCATTCATCACATTAAAACAATTTGCTGCCTCTCATTATTTTTTTTTTATATCGCCAGTAGACTTTTCATAAAATTAAAGATGCTACAAAATGCCATTGTTTGCTCCTCAAAGGAAGCATCACACAGAATGTGTGAAAAGATCAGTACAATTTCATTAGGAAGTGAGCGTCTTTCAAAACCAGCCACAGTAGTGTTGGTTTGATTGTTTGTGATGCTTGGTTGATTTAACTGGAAGATTTGTCTCTGTGAGTAAACTTTGACATTCCTGTCTACAGAAAGAAACACCACAGTCTGTTGCCGCCGTTTCGTTTGTGTGTTTGCAGCATCACTTGAAAAGAATATATAAACAGTACGAGGATTCCTCCTGAGCTGTCCGGCTCATCTGGGAACAAACTGTTTAGGCCCGCTACCTTTTCACTCGGCTCCCGCTCTGAATCTCTCCACACTTTATTTTAATAAATCAGCACCAGAACAGATCATCTTGGATTTATTAAGTAATTTTCATTAAGCATTACATTTGAGACAAGCCCTTTGGTTTCCTGTATTCAGATATGACTTGATTCAAAACAGAGATTTTTCCGTCAGACGTAATTGCAAGGGTGTGTAACATCTGCAGTGCGTTGGATGTTTCGTATTAAATCACTTCCATTGTGCTCTCGTGTGCTAAGATAGTGTGTCAGAAAACGATCCGCCACAGGGCCACATCCTCTCCACATGCCAGTACACAATCAACTGATAGACGAGACTTTACCCTTTTAATGCCCGTTTTTCCTCTCCAACCCATGGTGTCGTTCAGTTGAAAGATAGCTGCGGATGCCTTATGTAGATGCTTAAATCTACCGTTATGCGGTTTTAAACTTTTCCTTTCCTGAGAGCAGTTTTTGACCGTAACCATGCATGGATTTTGATTCAAGAGGCAGATTCTGTGTGCTGAGGCTGCACTCTTATTATTTGCTAATCTCACCAATGAATGTGTCTAAGACAAGCAAGGCTGCAGTAGTGAAATCAAGGAGAAAATGCAGTAATTACTTTCTTTTCATTTATATGTTTTTAAGTGGATAGGCCAAACCCTTTATTAGGCTAAAAACCCTATAAATGTTGTGTATAATCAGTAATTAGAGGTAAAACAAAAGGCTGGTTTGTTTGGCGGTAACGGGCAAGTTCAAAATGTTTATTTTTGGCTGTTTGAACATTCCTACTGTATCTTTCTTTTCTGTCTGTGTTTTATAACTTAAGTAGAGGATAAAGGTTTGTGCTTTGGCTTTAATTCACTCATGCTCGCTCCCATTTATCCAGTACCTAAATGTGTGCATGTCAGTTTTTATTTAAAGGCCATTATTCAGTCTGTTCTTTTTAGGTTGAGGCCTGTCCTCAAATTCCCTTTGCCTCCTCTTGAATTCTTTTTTTTTCTGGATTTTATAAAAAAATTTTAATCACAGTAGTTTTTTTCTAATACTTGTTGTCTCAGTTCATTGTCACATCAGCCTGTGCCTGCTCCGTTTGACCTCACAACAATAACGAACACAAAAAGCGAGCAGCGGGGGAAGCTTAAAGTCAAACATCCGAAGTGGGACATTTCCTCCCTGTCATTTTAGGCTTTAGGTGCACATACGGATGAATTTGTTCTTTTTTGCTCTCATGCCTGTTTCTAATTAAAAAGACTGTGGTAAGCATGGTGTGTAATTGGAGAAGTGAGCTGTCTCGCATCAGATTCGCCGTGCTCGTCCACAACATTCAGTAGGACTGTTTTCTTTGGAGTGTCACAACATAAAGAGGCCCGGGATCACGAGCCAGTGAAATGGGGTTGTGGGTGGAATATAATTTGGACGCTGAATAACGGAGGGGAAATGTTTATCCTTTGGTTGGGGTTGAAATGGAGACCGAAAAAGTGAAGGATGGCGGGTGTTGAGGGCGAAAGGGCTGTTTTGAACGGTGCAGAAGTAGCTATTACTGCACGCCCGATTTCCATACGGGCTGCAGATTTGGACACCAGAGAACAGTGTGGACCTCTGTCTACGACTCCCGCCCCCATACCCTTCCAAGTATAAACCCAAATTATAATAATGACTTTATTTGGGCCTCTAAGCCAGCTGCAATCAGTGAACTTTGCGAGTCGGCGCGACTGCAACTCGCTTGCCGTGTAAGTGGACGAGTCGTCATGATAATTACCCATGCTTCCCTACTTCAGCAGCTACACACATACACATATTGACCACATTGACGGAACTCTTGATGATGTTGGCCCGAACATTTGCTTGTAACCGTGTCAGAAAGTTGACAAGTGAGTCCTCCAAGGGTCATTTGGTGCAAGACGCAGCCTGACAAAACAGAGAAAGATCTGGTTGTGGCCCCTGTAATTGTCCCGAGTCACTATCAATATTCTGCCGTCTTCCTCACTCACGTGGACTTGAACACATGTGCGCAGGCATCCTCTGTTTCGTCTCATCATGGCACACTTGGACTGCTCTCTCTTCTTCTCTGGACCTGGTGCCCACCAGTATCCAGCCTGTCTGATTGGAAGTGACATAAGCCTGTCCCTGGAGAGCAGACCTCTGTGTTTTCATAAACCCAATCATAGGTTGCAGGCTTTGTGTTGAATAGGAGTTCCCCAGGTGTGATGTGTGCATGACTACACCTTACTGGACAATCTATTTTTGCGTGTTCTTTTTTGTAGGCAGGTCATGTCTGAGAGCAGGATCTAGTCACTGGGTGTAATTGAGCCCAACTCCCTCTAATCAGATAAATTGAGAGGAGGCCTGTGCTCCAGAAAGGAACAAGGCTTTTTTACAGAACAGTCTCCCCTTTCTCCCGCCCCAGCTCAGGCACTCTCAAATCAGTCCCAGATGAAGGCTTTCCTGTGGGGATTAGGTGCAGCTGCAGCACCGCTAACCAGAGCAGACCCCCCCCAAGAAAGAAAAAAAAAAAAAAACCCACTCAGTGTTTGAACGATAGTTTGACCTTGCGCTTTTCGAAGAGTTCATGTTCTAAGGGAAAATAGAGCTCTGTTGTTTGCATCCAGCTCTGGAACTAGTGTTGAAGGTGGAGGGCAAGGCAACAGCTCCGATGTTCAGGTGATCCTCAGGGTCAAGTCGGCGATTCAGACGTTGCACCTCGTCATCGGGAAGACCGTGGGGGATGGTATGGAGCAAAGATGTGACCGCACACGCTCTGTCAAAGAACCTGAACTCAACGCTCTTGACAGTTGAAACGTGATGTCTGGAATCTGTTAGTAATTTGGGGTTTCAGCTTGTGATTCAGTGGAGGAGGGAGTTTGACCAGAATACGTGGATGAAAAGGAGAGAAGGAGGGAGCACTGAAATCCCCTCATATTTTTAAAAGCTATCACCTCCTGGGGAGCTTTATTGGGGTTTTGAGGATGATCGTATGGTTATCCCAACCTTCCTTTACTCTATAACACCTCTTAGGATGTTCTCCTTTCATGCCTGGCCATTAACAAAAGAAACAAATGACCTATTACTCCTTGGCTTACTATCGTGTCAGAAATACAGCTGTCCTGCTTCAATGATTCCCGTCCTGAGCTTTACCCGACCACCTCAAGAGACCTTTAGTCTTTTCTTATTTGTTCCTCTCACATTCCGGTTTATTGCTTTCCTCCCGATCTTACACAGATGAAATGAAAACTGAGCGCCGGGGTTTTGAAGGTGCTGGTGTCTGGGATTCTAATTGAGTGTTTTAGATTTTTAAATTTTTTTTTTTAAACCTAATCGAGCTGTTCAGAACTGGTAAAAGCAGATGGAAGTATGCGGAGCGTTTGGCAGGGGATACTTAATATAATTCACAGAGGGTTTTGATTTCATCCCGCAGGTATGTGCTCAGCACTCCAGGGATCAGAAGGACCCTTTTGTGTGAACTCGCCACAGAAGGAAAAAGTCTCTCACTCCCACCTTCAGCTCTCTTCCTTCCTCTTTTTCCATTCACCTTCATTTGTTTTTTTTTTATTTGCGCTTACAGGTCTGAATATAACTTTTTGCAGACAAAGCAGAAGGTCACCTGTCAGTGGAAGTCGTCCGGCATTTTGCGCTATTGAAAATGTTCTTTTAATTACACAAATGACTCAAGGCAGGTCCTGGAACCACAGTTTGGCGTTTGAGACTTCTTTCCATCCTCACAAAACCAGCAGCAGAGTCGCACTTGCCCCCAACATCTGGAAAAATGATTTGTGTTTTTTTTTTTCTTTGATCAAAAATGCGCACACAATAACTTTGGGGATCTTCACCCTTCCAAATGTGGTTCACACTACTTCAAGTCCCCCCCCCCCCCCCCCCCCCCCCCCCCCCCCCCCAACACACACACACACACACGCACCCACACACACACGCTCTTTGTGGTGTTAGTCAGCCAATAGCCAGAGACAGAGGTGTTTAGAAGGTGTGCTTGTCCAGCGATGGAGGGATAGTGAAATCACTGTTAATTGCTAGGAGATTGTCTCGGTTCAAGTGGAGCTTATAAGTAACCATACATGAGCAGCCACAAGATTGCTCTGATATGGTTTTCCTGGCTTTCCAGTATCTGCATTTCATCAGTTCGCCTTCCTGTACTCCTTTGTTAAATCGGTCTGCCATGCCTTTAATATTCTGTGCTCTAATTTAATTCCCTCTCCCCCCCCCCCCCCCCCCCCCCCCCGACTCAATTGTTTTTCAACGCATGCTTGCATTTTATAAGACTCATGATTGTCCCTTCCACAAGGATCAAGAACCGTAGCGAGGACACAGGGCTCCTGTTTTTCAGTCTTGCTTTGCTTCTGGACGCCAGTTACCTCCTGGATGCCAGCCACCTCCTTCTGCTGTGGCAGCAAGAACGATCCGAGCACCGGCGAGACGTGTGTTTCTCATTAGTGCGTGGTTTCCTTTGCCTTGCGCCCCGCTCACGCCCACCCTGCAGCCGACTCTCCCCCAAACCCTCTGGGATTGCTGCAGATTGGCAGCGTGTTCCTAAACACCATATAATCTTGAAAAGAATAATAGATGCTCAAAGTGAGGCACGGAAAGGCGGGTGAACAAAGAAATGCAGGAGTTGCGCATGTAGTTCTTTAGTTGCAGGCACACATGGGAGAGAATAAAATAAATTAACCTTCTCTCTTAAATCACGCAGCCCAAGATGAGACCGACACAAGTCAGATCAAGTCAGCTTTATTGTGAATTCAACAGTATATATGCTACATACAGAGTAACAAAAACTAAAATACAAGCTCAATGAGAGAGAAAAGACATGGGCATGTTTTTTTCTCTACATTTTCTAAACAAAAAGTCTGCCTAATGGAAAGAGACTCTATATATACATTTTCAACTTAATTCATGACACTCAAGTCATATAAGGGATGAGGAAATTGGAGCATTTTATCTGCTTTACAATTTATGCTTAACTTTCGATAGGCCAGACACAAATCCAAGCTTCATAAATGTCCTCTCATTTCTTCCCATTGAGTTTGGATTGGTTGTGGTGATTAAAACAAAAGTTATCACAGTAAAAAACGTTAACCTCTTATCTGAACTTATTGCTGCTGGCACGTCAGGGTGTGTTTTTCATGTTTTATTGAGCCCTCAGAGATTATTTTTTTACGTTTCTACTTTTCAACACAATGAGATCTACTCTTTGAAGCGTGTTGCTTGAAAAACATTCAACTTTCGAATGCTCAAACTTGACCCTTGTTCATTCTTAACTTTGGGTCACTGATTTTCGATTTCGGTCAAAAACTAAATCAACAATAAAAAACAAATGACCACTGGAAAGTTTCTGCCAGTTTTGACTGCCAATGGTGTTACCACAGCTGAAGTCATAATATCTCAACCGGTGACTTTTCCCACATGTAAATGATCTGTGTAATATCTGTGCAGCACTCATCCACATCTGGCACTACAGTGAATCCAGCCCAACTTTCCTCCCTTCTTCTTTTTACATTGGTCTGAGTGAGCACACTTTTCCTATAGTTTAATAGAGAGAGCAGGCAGGGAAAGGTGGATTGTCTGCTTATTGTATTCTCTTTTATGATCGCGTTTCCATGATAGAAACCAGCCATCTGCAGCCCCTCACAGGCAGGTCTTCTTTCTGAAAAGGAAACCCAAGCAAACAGAAGGAAATTCTTTATTAAAGAGCCCCTGGGATTGGTTGGTGGCAGGTGGGCCGCATGTGCTCCTGGCTGATGTCCCTTCTCATGTGGACCTTATTTGTCTGCACTCGCTGTGGAAACATGTCCGCATCAGTCAGGCAGCAGTAATGTGCCACGCTTAGTTTAATGGGAAAAGTGCTGAGGCATGCTGCTGTTCTGCTCGCGTACGTGTGTCCTGGTTCTTTATTGTGTGTAAGTTTAGAGTCTCGCGTAGTCTCATGTGCATACATAAATGATTGAAGCTTTGTCTTTATGTGTGCTATGCGAGCATGCAAGTTGCTCAGTAGGAGAATATAGCAAGGGGAAAGAATTCAAACGGCGTCACTGTCTGTCGAATCTCACTTGTTTCTATGGAAATGTTGAGATAAGAAAAGCAGCTCTGCACCTGTGCGGCCCCTCTGTTTTTGTGCTCAGGGGTGTATGCGCGTGTGTGCTTGGCCGAAGCAGATTAAGAAAAAAAATCATCTAACTGTAATAGGAGGGAGAGTTGAGGCGGTGGACAGAAAATAATTTCACCATTGTGCACAGTAAGTTAGAGAGGGAGAGAAAAGATGGAGGACCATTGGGGCGGGGGGGGCGCAGTCAGTCTTTGGTCTGTGTACTCTTGAAGAAACCACTGCAGATTTTCCTGCCCTTACATCGACTGAAAGCCCTCAGTTTGAAGCCAGCTAACATTATTTCAGCGGGGTCAATTAGTCAGCCAGCTATTGTGTGGTTTCTTTGTGTTCAGCTGCAGGGCCAGAAGTCTGAAGAGCTCGGGACAAGTGGGTGGTAGACTTTTGTTCGGTCCAGGAGTGTAGGTCCTCCACTGAGCCTTTGCTCTCTTTTGTCCAAACTTTTTTCCTCCTCGCAACAAAAGATGAAAAAGATTGTTGGCTCGATTGTGTTTGTTGGGTTTTGGGAAGTTGGATGACATATTGGAGATGCTCAGTTTAAACATTCAATTTAATACATGAGTCTGCTGATTCATTATTAGTGGTTTTTAGATATTTGTGAAAATCAGTCTGCCAGTGTTGCCGCAATGTATCTACATGTGGGATCGGTACAACACGACATGCTTTGCTGTTTCTCAAATAGACTTTTCATCCATGGCATCCTTTCAGTCGTGATTCTGGTGACAACGAGGCACTCTTTCTGTGCAGCACTTCCTTATTGTGTGTGTTGCACGGATGCCTCTTGCAGGCGGCACTATTGGAGGAGCTGCATTCCTCCCAGTAACCAGGGACTGGTCAGTCATACAGTGCATACATGCACCTGTGTACATCGACACACACTGAGCCGCACTGTCTCGCATACAAACATGCCTGGACAAATCTGCCTTTTCTTGGCTTTTTTCAGCACATGCAGACCATCACTAAACAGTATTCATCATCTCTCAGCAGGATTAGACAGTTGGGATGACGCGTGCTCAACCGACCATGTCTTTCTTTAGCCATGCAATCACGCGGTGCGAAGGCAATACTTTTAACAAGATTGTATCCTTTAAAACAACAGTGTGAACTTTTCTCCTTTTGTTTGTTTATTTTTCATTTTGATTTCAAAGATTGTGTTATTTTTACTATATCTTAAATCAGTTGAGTCACTGACTGTAGTGAAGTAACCTGTGTAACCATTGAATGAGCCATTGCCTACTGTGTGCTGTGTCCACATGTTTACTGTATCCTGCAGTCTTTCCTTTGCAGCAGTTTTCTTTATGTGCCAGCTGTGTGCATTGGGCGTCGGAGTGAGGGGTGAAAGGGCAGAACGTTCACAAAGCACCTTAGATAAACATGTTTGGCCAAAAGGCCAACTTTGGGGTGGGAAAGGGGGCCTATTTGGAATGAAAAGTTTTAGGAACCACTTGTTCCTCAGAGCCCAATGGGACAAAGCTGGGCAGCTGCTGGGGTTTTCACTCTGACTTACACAGGTGGTGTTGTAGAGGAACAAACCTTTCAATAGCATGGGACTGGAGAAAAAAAAAACCACATGGGTTGATGGACAAATGATGAAAGAAAGACCCCCCCCCCCCCCCCCCCACACACACACACACACACACACACAACACACACTTTAGTGGAGTGACTTGTATTATTCTAATGGTTTTGCACACATCCTGGCCATCATGGTCCATCCACGGTCCACTGCTGCTGTGAAGCTTCGAAGGCCCACAGCTGTGAGCTCACACGTGGTGCATTGTCTCCACTGTCCGCCACGAGCCAACCACTGCACAAACCAACACGCAGGCACAGGGGCATACAGTATTAAGCTGTGCCACAACGCCAATTTATAGTTTTGGCTGACGTTGAAGTGAGAAGTGTTGATCGCTGTCAGAAAACTGCTTACATTGTCTACAGTATCTCTGAGTATGGCAAGTTCCATGTAGTTTTCAATTTGTGTTAGTATGATGTTTCACAATGTGGCAGAATGTTTTGTTTTTAATTCCCTCGTGCATGCGACGTATAAACATAAACAGAAAACACACATCTGGCTTTTCTAAAGTCATTCTCTGCTCCAGTTTGACATTGCACTGCTCGTGTGTCCTACCCTACAGGTGTCTGTCGTTTAAAGGATGGGATATGCTTGAAACAGACTATTTATTAGATTGTACACAAAAGCAGAAATGTATGTATAATCATATCTGCTCAAACTAAACAAACCTTTCAAAAACATTTTAGCCATGTTCTTGCCTTGATCTTGTGAATTGAAATGACAAAAAAGGTACAAGGAAGTCCACATTATTGTGGCTTCTGCACACTGCTGCGTTAACTGGCTGTACAAGATTATCTTCATTTCTACAGGTTATTATCTGAGAAGTCCAAAAGCTTGTAAATAGAGTTTGCTGTGTTTGCACTGAGGCGTCAGTCTTTTCTCATGATCATCTGCTAAAATACACCTTGAAATCATCAAAACTTTTGACATTGGCATTTGTTGGGGAATGGAAGGGAGACATTTTCAGTGGGTGTGTGACTCCATTGCCCTCCCAATAGTGAAACAAAGAACCCAAGACTGCCGAAAGACATATCGCTTTTAAATTACAGACATGCACTGTCAGGAACTTCTGCCAACCTCGAATCAGCAGTCATTGGTATAAATCCTGTAATAATCAATGGAATGGACAAGACACTTTAGAGACATAAAGAGAAAAGACAGAGGGGAAAAACATGCTGGCTGCTCAGACGCTCAGTTAGGGTTGGCACAGCTTGCTTCGCTCTCGACCTTTAGTGGGTTTGTGTAAATTACATCCCTCACGAGGGAAAATATGTGGTGGTTGAACTGGAGACCCCCTGCTCCCCCCCAAAATGAAAAAAATAAAAATAGGAGTACCCTATCCATCATTAAGACTCCTTCAATGTCTTTTTGTCTTTTTCTTCATGACGTCTTCCTTCTTTTTTAATATATTCCTTTGTTTTCAGAACCCTTTTCTCCGTTCAGTCGCACTGTAATCACTCCTGTCCAGATTTTTGCATTCTTCATGTCTCACTCCTCCATCTCAACCCTCTTCTTAATGTCTTTATTATCAGTCCCCTCCCCCCCCAGTCCCTTTCCTTTGCCACAGTTCTGCTATTTTCTACTGTGCATGGAGGATACATTTAGCCTGCGGTTGCTCGGGAAGTAATGACTACCTCAGTAGGGGGGTCTGGTGAATCGCTACCTTCTCAAAGCCGCAGCGGGCTCTGTGCGGGCTGATGCAGACTTTCCACTGGGGTGAACCCGTCGACTCGGGGTGCCTACCAAGGCGTTCGGCCGCCATGCCCTTACCCCCAGGCCACAGCCTGGGCTGGCAGGCACCCACACAGGCACGCGGCGTCAGCCTGCCTAGCGGGTGTCCATGTTTATGTTTGTCTTGTGCGGCGGTGAGTTTTTTACTGCCCTGTTGTGACCCATTTCAGGCCTTTGGGTCTTCAAGTGGCCATTGGCAAGACCGTGATTGGCTGTGGCCGCTGGCCTGCATACTGAGGCAGTGAAGAGATTGTACTTGTAGGCTGATACTGGAGGTTTTCTGTGTTTTTGTTTTTTTGCAATTGAAAATTAAATTGTGTGTAGTTTTAAATTACTTCCCATCATTTACCAAACTATAACATCAATCCTTAACTTTGCTTTAGTCCAGCAACAAAATCATCTTGAAAGCCTTTTTAATACACTGCCTCTTTATTTCACTATATCTTTTCTATGAAGTCCTCTTTATAAATGCATATCTTTTTTCAGTTTTTTTATAATACTTTGTGGTTTTGCTTTGAGGGCCATGTCTGTATTGCATTGTTATTAAGACGTGTCATAGAAATGAAGTTGTCCTACCTTAAATGTTGATGTATTAGTTTTACTTGTAGTAAAAGATCTCAGACATTTCAAAGGATAAACATACTGATTAAGTTTAGCCATCTTGGCATTCTGCAGTTGAACAAACCAAAATAAAAATAACATTTCAAGATATGAGGTAAAATGTGCTAAAAGCATTATACACAAACTGCCAAAAACACATCTTATTTGTAGCCTCCATTTCAACCATCCTCATGGAAAAGGAGCATATTCCATGTAAAACGTAACCATCTTTATTTTTCAAGTGTATTTGAATGCAGTTATGTTATATTCACCTTCAAGAACAAAACCTACTTTTAGTCTTTTACATTTTGTATGGTGGAGTTCAAGTGGAGGGGTTGAATAAATTAATTCCTGCTTAAAATGGCTTTGTATTGCTATAATCTATTATAGGTTAAAAAAAAGAAAAGTGTTTGTGTTTAACCTCGACTGATGTAAACAAGCAATCTGATTACAGCCTGTTTCCAGTCCGCTCCCCATTCACCATGTCGCTCCAAATCACTGCCATGACACCTGTGACTGTCCAGACCCTCCCTGCAGACGGGATTAGCGGATCAACAGGTCCCCCCCCCCCCCCCTTTTGTGTGTGTTGGAGGGTAATGACTCACGAGGAAACATGTTGCATACCCACCCCCCTTCCCCTCTGATTGTTATTATTGGGCAGAAACAAACAGATATTTGTAGACCGGAGCACAAAGGTCAGAGGTCAGGATCCCTCAGCCCTGTGACTGCAGGGCGATGGTTGAGATGTCCATTATGGTCCTCCTGTGAATTGACTGCATGTGGACGTGTGTTTTGTGTGTGGAGGAAGTAGAGTTAGTCTGACTGATGTGGATTACTGAAGTCAACCTGACAGAAGCCATTAGGACGACACACTCCACATGCAAAGTTTACATACATATGCCGACAGTTTACGTTTCAACCACTGAGCACATTTATCCTCCTGAACATCATTCTTACAAACAATGTGCCCGGCAGATTTATGAACGCTGCTCATAAAAGCTTACAAGAGGGACTTGAGACATTTAATCCACCTACACGTGTGGGGAGGAGTTTCCAACCTCTGATCGATGTATGTAAATCATGCTGTCTGCTACCAGGACGCCGTGAGTGCTCAGTGTGATGAAAAGGATTACAGACACATAATCTGTGCCTGTCACCACCCTCCACTCTCCACACACAGACACAAACATGCTGAAGAAATATTTGAAAAGCAATTTGTATCACGGTTTCAACTCCTTAGTACCAAACGGCACACTGTCCAAGATCAAGATCATCTTTTTTACAAATCATGAATATCCATAAATATCCTTGCTTTTTTCTTTATTCTTAAGCTATTAAATTACATTTTTTACTTTCTTCTTTCCTATTCGTGTGATATGCCCACCCACCCACATTTCAGCACAGCTCGACTCTCTTTGAGCTTAAACAGGAGCTCCAGCCACAAACACTGAAATCTGAAGATGTGTATACATAGTGTGACTGTGTTGCAAGTACAGTTTAAAAGTTATGCAGGATGTGTACACAACCGTGTTTGGATGAATGTCTGCTGGCGTCTTAAGGGACGCATTGAGTGAGGCCTGAGTGCTTGACCCCGAGGCTACGGAGAGCTTGAACCGTGTCAGTGTTGCTACTTTTAAGTTATGGGCATCTGCTGTTAATATTTGATGGTACAGTTTATATTTTTGTATTTCTTGGTGGAAGAAGGAAACACCAGATTAAAAAGTGAAGTAACCACTTTCACAATCAAAACAGCTATAACTTCATCTCACTGCTTTTGCTGAAAGAATAAATGAGAGCGAGAGTCGGTGCTTTCTCAATTGACTTGTTGATCTGAGGGGGGGTTTTGCTGTAATTTTCGTTCATTTCACATCAAACAGTCCAAAGATCAGTTCCATACATGCAACAGATGTTTGGCTCATATGAGGCCGATTAAATATTTTAATGATGATTCCGATCATTTCCACTGTGGTTTTTATGATCCACTTTTTATCCCGATATTTCGCCGTAAAGGCTTGATTTTATAGCAGCAGGGTTACGTTGTAAAATAAGACCTTAATAGCTGCTTACCTGAACTGAACCTTGTTTTCAATGGGATATAGCAAACATGCCGACGTCTCCTCTCTGACCTCGTGTGATATGAAGATCTCTGTGTGAGCCATGTGTTTTTCCTCTGCCGGGTCAGCAGGAGTTCTGGTGAGATGCAGCAAAGTGCAGAGTGATATTGTTTCAATTAGCACCGGGGACTCTGCCGAGCTTTCCCTGCTGTGACCCCTTCCAGTGTCTAATGAGACTTGCAGTGACTTCATACTCCAATTTCTTAGTGTGCCCGGTTATGGGAGCTTAAATAAAAAGAAGAAAAAAATCTAAACAAACATTTGGCTCAAAGTAAATAAAGATGTTGTAAAGCCAGAGCTGATTTTTAAATTCTTCTAAGACTGTTTTATGCAAACAGTCAGTTTTATAACAAGTTTTATACAATAGGAGGAGAAATTTCGGACAACTCTGAATCGATGACGGCTCCCACTTAGTGTCACTTGCCTTGTTTCTATTTTCCTTGGTCAAATGATATTGGACGTAAATGTTGAGGTTTTGGGATCCCAACAAACAAGAAAGTATTGTACAAGGCTTTTTTTGAGGTTTTCCAGACACCAGTGTGGCAACTGTAACAATTCACCACTGAAAATTGAGTTCCATGCTTGAGTTCCTCTTGTGACTCTGACTATGGGGACACAGTTGGTAGAGCACATTCCAATTCCAGGTTGCTGGTTCCATCCCCCATCTTGCCCCATCCATGTCTTGAAGTGTCTTTGTGCAACTGTCTAGACGGCAGTTTCTTTCAGTGGAACGTGAGCACTTTGCATGATGATCTGCGAGTGTGAATGGGTGTGAATGGGTGAAAGTGATGTAAAGTTGATTGAGGGAAAATGCACTGCATAAGTAAAGTCCAGTTATCATATTTGTAAACTTTGTGAGCTTTCTAAAGTAAAACAGCTGCCTTTACAGCCTCATCTCTTCATTTGCACGGAGTTGTGAGAGGAAGTACTGCGCACTCATTCCCAACCGGCTATTATTATGTTGACCACAATCAAAATTAATAAAGAAGACCAGAAAAAGTGTTTGCTCGCATGAACTTCATCCGAGAACGACTGGCCGTAATTAGTTTAAACGTTAGCTATGGTTGAGCCATTAGTTCCATCTGATGAGCTCTTGGATTGGATCGAACTCTTCTGGCATAGCAGCGCTATCCACTCATTTTTATGTTAAAACCTCATGCCTTTAACCTTCCATGACTGCCTCTCCATCTTCAACCTCCACTCCTCCTCATTAAGACCACATTGCTCAATTGCTTAAGTTCTTCTCAATAAACCAAACCCCCCCCCCCCCCCCCCCACCCGCTGTCCCTCCATTCCTTTCAAATGAGAAGCACACATGGGTTCCTTTCCAACGGTGACACACGGTTCAGTTTAGGTGCTTTCTTTTAATTTTTTATTTCCACTGCTTTACAGACACGCACATTCATTTGCAACACCTCCACAAATGCCCCTCAACACCTCCTATCACTACATTCCCAAAGACATATGCATTTTTTACTGCCTGTATTCAGACCCCCCCCCCCCACACACACACACACACACACATGCATACACACTTCAGTCTCCTCACATTTCATCATCACACCTCCTCAATTAGTAGACTCTTCTTTACTATCCATTTTTACAGCATTCATTATATCATTAGTCATCATTTCTTACTTATTTTAACTCGCTCTTTCAACTCCATTTCATTATTATTGCTATAAATCTGGTTACATCCTGCTCATTTGTATGATTTCTGGTGCAATAAACCAGAAACGGCAGGAAATGTTTATGTGACTTTGGTGTTCGGGAGATGACATACGTTAATTTTGCATTATTAATGTTCAATGAAGTTCAGCTAATTAAATCAATTAAAAGAGGAGGGTGTCATATTGTAGAGATTGCAAACCTCCTTTAAACCGTTTCATGATTAAACCACCCATGTGACTCACTTTACAAAGATAAATCCAAGATGTGATACTGAATCAAACAATGGACAGTGGTAATCTGGAGTGGATGTGGCTCAGTAGGTGTAGCAGATCATCTTCCAATATGTAGGTTATTGGTTTGTTTATAGGTGCAATAACGGTTATGATCGTTTGGAAAGGATTAAGTTATGCTGCAATATGAATTACTGTGATTTATATGGATGATAAGAACTAATAATCTTCTGTCGGGGCCATGCTAGTATGCAAGTATTTGAAGCAAGATGAATCACTGCTGCAGAATCACCGCCAAATATGTATATTCAATATGAAGGAGAGCTCATTATCCCACTCGTTTCGAACAGCCCTGCTCTGATATGGATGTGATCCCAACTCGAAATGTTTTCTTTATTTACATGCCAGTCAGGCATGGACATTTAATTTCACTATCTCGATACATTTAATTTGGACATCGTGTCTCTGCCAGTTTGCCTTGTCCATAAGTTAAAAGGATCCATGTGTATTCTTTTGTGAGAAGAGATGATAACTGAAAAAGACATTGATGACAAGCCAGGCATGGCAGAAAGTATCTGCGCTGAGGAAACCACAGTGCCATTTATTTTTACATCTAATAACGTACAGAGCAGCATGTGAAATGAATTGCATGTGTTCCTGCCATGTTGCCAAAAACTAACCAAAGTCAAATTCTTCTTTTGCTATCTTTTCCCGTTTTCCTTATTTCTCTCTTTCTCATTCCTCTCACTTCTTCTCATCTTTCTTTCCTTGTTGCTTTTTTTTTTTTTTTTTTTTTTGCCAGAACATTATCCCGGCCATCTGCTGGTACAGAGACTGGCCGCTCGTATGGCAGTGAGAGGAACCGGTGGCACACCACCCTTCATCTGTTATTAGAACTTCAGAAAGATTTAGATGGAGGGATGGAGGAATGTGGGGCAGGAGAGCCTGACTGAGTGCTGCAGGGAAATGAGTAGAAAGCCAGAAACTGGAGCCAAAAAACCAGGTTCCAAAAACAAAGTGGTGGTGTGTTTTCTCTACTCAGCGCTTCTTTTTCCCCGTCTACTCTTTAACTTTCCTTTGCCACAAATCTTTTTTTTTTATTTTTTTTTTTAGCATACAGCAACCCCCCCATATGCTAAAGACTTTAGTAACAAGAATTTTTTTCTCCCTCAAACTATTAAAAATACAAATTATATTTGCAGAAATGTTAATGAAGATAGATGCTGCTTACATTCTGGAAACAGAAATTTAGTCAATTGTGCATGTGTATACTGTTTCTTGTTGGTTTCCAATGAGCTGAACTCTTCATCTCGTGACTTTAATGGGATAATATGATGCCCCCAACCGCTTACTGCAAATAATGTTGACCGAGGTTGGAGAGATGGTTTGAGGTTACTGGGAGGTCAGCTGTGCTGTGTAGGCAGCAAGGCTGATTGAAAAAATAAAATACAATAAAAATAGGAGCAGAAAGAAACTGAGGAAAAGAGATTAAGAAGTGCAGTGAATAATACAAATGCTGCTTGTAGCCTCGTGACCCCGGGTTTTGACATATTGTCCTTGGCTGTCTCGCTTCAGCGCCGCATTTGGAAACGTATTAAACAAAAAATAGCAACAGAGAAAGGAGAGGGAAAAAAACAAGAGAGAAAAGGAAGAGAAAGGGCTTGGAAAGAAATATATTTTCGTAATTCCATCTGGACTTTTGTGGTTAATAATTGTGAAAAGGGTCCTTGAAACTACAGTAGGGGCCATTGAGCAGCGCAGGCCAAGTGTGAGCGTCAAAGTTGGCTCTTATCCAGGGACCAGGTTACTCTTAAAGCCAGGGGGGGAAAAAAACAGAACTGTTCTATGGAAGGAAAGGAGAGAAGCAGGCAGACACGCACACACGAGCTCCTCTGTGCTTCTTGCTCGCATACATGAGCATTTGCAGCTGGCTGGCCGTAGAGAAGGATGGAAACATGCGTTCCTTCATTTAAGCTGTCAGACATCAGCCGTCTTGTCTTCTTACCTGGAGCCACAACACTATCCACATTTTATACAGCAAGCATGCATCTGTCCGTCACATGCTTAGAATCCCGTCTATTGAAATCAGAATCTATTGACTCTCCGGAGGGTGCATATTTTTTCTGTTGTTAATTCTTTAGGAATTTGGTCTCTTGGAGGAAATTGACATAATAAGGACAGGAGTAGTGCTGTTTTATATGCTTATGTTGTTAGCAAGGAACCCTGCACAAGCGCTTCCAGCTATGGTCCAAGACATGCTTATTTTTGTTTGCGGGTGTGAGAGTTTGTGAGAGAGCGTGTGTGTGTGTGTGTGTGTGTGTGTGTGTGTGTGTGTGTGTGTGTGTGTGTGTGTGTGTGTGTGTGTGTGTGTGTGTGTGTGTGTGTGTGTGTGTGTGTGTGTGTGTGTGTGTGTGTGTGTGTGTGTGTGTGTGTGTGTGTGTGTGTGTGTGTGTGTGTGTGTGTGTGTGTGTGTGTGTGTGTGTGTGTGTGTGTGTGTGTGTGTGTGTGTGTGTGTGTGTGTGTGTGCGTGCGTGTGCGTGCATCTTGCATCAATTCCCTACGAGCATTGTACCTATAAAACACATGGGTGGTCAGTCTGTTTATTGTGTGGGTTTGCAAACAGCACTCACCAGTTTGAGATGTTCACAATTGTTGCATCTACTTTCGATCAAAATCTTTGTTTCCATTTTGCCCCTGGCTCGCTGCTGGGTAGGAAGAATTCCTCCACCCCCTCCCCCACAGAAAGTGCACATTAAACAGTCTTTAAAATGTTTGTATTGGGTGGTGATGCTCTGTAGGATATGGAAATAAGGAATGCTTTTGTAGAGAATATGTACACTGTTCATCGTAATTCAGTCTAACTCACCACACTGCAGTTGAGTTGGAAATATTATGCAGATCAATAGTTAATAGTTACAGCACTATGTATAGAAAGAATTACTAAATTAAAGTTTGTAGAACAGCATATAAAAGAGAAAAAAAGCTTTTGTTACTATTTTCTATCACAGTGGCTTGCCATGCTAAAACTTTTAGGTGCATGAAATTGCAGTTGTAACCACCATGTGATGGGCATATTTTGGCATCTTCTGTGACATGTTTGGTGCCAAAGATGTGAAAACAAACATGCTTTCTTCATTTTAGAGCAGCTACCCTTTCCTTGCAGTATTTTCATGCCGCTTTGGCTGACTGTCGTGTTTACTGAAGCAAACGTTTGCCCAAACCACAGGCTCTGCCTTTATACCAACACAAAAATGGCAAGCAGACACTAAGTGACTGTCTGTTTGCTTTGATTCATCGCTGGAATTATTGGCAGTTTACCGCAGCTCCGGAGGATTAAGAGCCAATTGTCTGGCAATTTGGTGCAACGTGTGTCAGGTGAAAGGTGGATAATAACAAGAAAATGACAACTTGAACAACTCATGGATATTCATTTAATGATAACATCACTTTTTTTTTTTTTTTCCATTTGTACAAATAAGTTCACAGAGTAAAAAACAAACATCAATAAGAAGTTTCCCAAAATAAACAGGGAAAGATTACCAATCACATTGAAAATATCTTCAATGTATTCTATTTTACAGACAAATATTCCAGTTGCATTACTTGAATGTTGATTCTGATAGTATTTTGTTAGCAGGGTACAGTTAGCTGTTCACTGGGAATATTGAAAGTAAACTACAGAAATTCACAGATGTGTCTTTGGTTTGTTTGCCAGAAGGTCGACTCTTTCGGGGGCTTAATGTACTCATGGGTATGTGGGCACATAAAGGGGTTGAGTGACAGCAACTTGATGTCTGCAAGTCTTTCCACAAGACAGAACCTGTACACTCTCTCGCTCTCTCTCTCTCTTTTCTCTCTCTCTCTCTCTCTCTCTCTCTGGCGCACACACACCAAAGTCAGTGTAATATGTCTGAATAATGAGTCCAAGGTTTCTTAACATGAGGTCGGCTGAGCTGTTTATTTGGATTTTACCAAGTCTTGTTCAACACAAAACCGGAGCAAAATTGTGCGCAGCATTCCACCAGGCATGTTATTTTTGCTCAAGGGCAATGCCATGTACAATTACTATTTGCTATGTTTTTGTTTGTGGCCAAGTCAAGTAGTATGTTGTATATGGATTGTGGTTTAGGGATGACAGTCTCCCTTATAGGGAATATAAAGAATAAATAAAGTCTCTGATGTTTTCTTTTGCTGTGGTGAAGACATGTGATTGTTTACTGTAATTATGGCAAGCTCAAAAATGGTTAAAACTCATGTATGCCCTGAAACAGGATGAATTCAGTCAACTGTTTCCCGCTGTACCTTTTGTAATCCTTCTTACCTTCTCTCTTTGTGATGGAAAATCATACAGAGAGCTTGAGTTTGGAGGAGGGGGATTTAGTCTCAACTCTGTCCAGACTCACAACTACTTAGTCTGTCTGACATTGTGGGGGCAAAGCCCTTTGACTGACTTCACTGGTACCAAACGAGTTGTAATCTTCAAAGATTTTAATCTGGTGTTTTGTCTGTTAGTCACAAGTGGTGGGTTGTGGGCACGGACGGGTGTTAACAGTCACAAAGTTGCCCCATGAAAACAGCATAAAGAAATACATTAAAAATGTACATAAAACAATGTAGAGCCAAATAAAGCAAAACAAACATCAGCTATTTTCTTTGCACTACTTCATTTGGTGTCTTAAAGGTCTTTCACAGCAAGCACTGATCCCTTTGGGTTAGCATGGAAAAGTTCCATTGTTCAGCAAAAGCAATTCCTGACCCTGTTGAGTTGGGCTGTTGTGATGGGGGGGGCGCAGAACAACCCCATAACAGCCTACAGACACAGGATGACATAAAGTCATTATGTCTCTTAACCTTAAGCGATCAGTCAGTCCCAAGTTCATCAAGTCCAGCATCACAGCATGAGGGATGAATGTAAGTGAACAAGTGTCACAAAGGGAAGACGCAGCATCGAAGTCAAGTAGGACGCTTCAGAAATCCGAACACTGTTTTTGAACTTGTTTAATGTCTACATAGACAACCAAAGGGCAGTCCATTAAATGTACAGTACGTCCCTTCTTTGCTTGTTGGTTGGCTGAAACACAGTCCTCCACGTTTGACCACTGCGGAAGCTGCTCTTTGTATTTCACTCGAGGGGCCAGAGATGAGGAATTACAGATCCTCATTCAGACCAGAACAGTTAAAGCCACTTGTCAAAAGTAGGAAGGCTTGTGTGAAGACATGTTGTTATTTGATGTACAGTGATCTTGGAGGAGCAACACCTCATATTCCAAATTGCCGTTCTGAACTGCTGGTTCTGGGATCATAATTTGTGGCTGTTTGTGAGGCAGTGCCCCATTGTCTAAACCAGCTTTAACTCCATCCAGCTCCAGCTGAGAGGGCTCACAGTCTAGGTCCAGGTGGCCCTTGGCCCTTTTCCTGCGAAGGTAACACACCACTCCCACCGCTACTGCAATCAGTACTAACAGTAGCAAGATAGCAATGGCAGGCACCAGCATAGTGGTTAGCTTTGGATCCTCAAATTGTGCATCGGGGCCTCTCGTGCTCTCAGGAGCTGTATGGGCTTCAGTGCAAACACTGTCTATGCCACTTGGGGCACCAAGTGGACTGGCGCACACCGTATATGTTGAGTTGGGGTTCAGGCCTCTCAGCCTGTACTCTGGGAAGGATGCTGGTAGGCTAAGCTGAATTGGCCTGCGATCTGGCCCTGAGAGATTTCGGTAGGTAAGGCGAATTCCACGGATATAAGGCCGCATTTCAATGTAGCGGTGTAGATCCAGCAGGATTGAAGTTGCCGTTGCTTGATGTGAGCTGATATCCGGTGCATCTGCAGTGACCGTTGCCATGGGGGGTTCAACTTCTGGTGGTGAAGAGGGGTGTGCGAGTTCACAATACAATCCAGAAGTCCCTGGTGGACATGTACAGTCTACCTGACCGTGCTGGTCCAAATGACATGTGCCTCCATTCAGACAGGTTTGGGGGGGGCAGAAACGCTGCTCCTCATCTGTGTCAATGCTGCTGCCACTGGGAGTTGGCACAGGAGGCAGTTGAGGGCCATTTTTTCTGTTTGCTGGATTTTCACTGGCCTTTGGTTTCGGAACAGCTTTAGTAGTCGTTGGGTTGGTCGTGTCAACAACAGGCATAGCGGTCGTAGTTTTGACAGTAGTAGTAGTGACTGTAGTTGTAGTGGGGCATCCAAAATCTCTGTGCTCTAATCTCTCTAATACTTTTCCTGCATTGATAGGTGGGAAATGGCAGCGTGTCTCCTCTGGTCTCTCCAGGGTGATGCTCTGCGCTCTGAGCCACCTTGGAAACCAGGCTAACGTACAGAGACAGTTGAAAGGGTTTTCAGCTACTGTGAGCTTTCTGAGGTTGGGGAAGAGCTGGGAAAACTCTTCAGGAAGTCCCTGCAGACTGAGGCTGCTAATGTCCAACTCCCTCATTTCTTCGAGGTCTTGCAAATCCTTAACGTTAATTGGACCCATTGGGTTGCCAGCCAAGTTGAGGCTTGTCAGCCCGCTGGTCTCCTTTAACACTAAGGGGAAGGAATCAAGTTGGTTTTCTGAGATATCCAGTTCATGGAGATTCTTAAGATTGCCAATTAGCTCAGTATTTAGACTGGTGAGACCCACACCACCCAACCTGAGTGACTCCAGGTCTGGGGTCTGGAGGTCTGAAGGCCCCAAAGAGGGTAAGACATTAAAACGAAGATCTAGCAGAAGCAGTCTGGGCATCGAGAGAGCAGGGAGAGATGTCAACTGGTTACCCTGCAGTTTGAGTTCTAGTAGGTTTTCAAAGACATTAAAAGCTGCAGGGTGAATGGTCTTGATATGATTACTATACAAATAAAGACGCTCTAGGAGTGCCATGCCATAGAAGCATTCCTCTGAAATGTGTGTGATCTGGTTTGATGACAAATCTAGATTTCTCAACGAAGTTAAGGGTTCAAATACACTATCAGGAAGTTGAGTTAGTTTGTTTTGACTGAGGTCCAACATCTCCAGGTTTTCAAGGCCGTCAAAGTCTTCAGCTGCCAAGCTTTCGATCCCGTTGGAAAACAGGTAAAGGCTCTTTGTGGACGGGTGCATGCCTCTGGGAATGGTTGACGAACGTCTTTGGAAACACAAAATGCTTTCTGGGTTGGAACAGGAGCAGTCACTCGGGCAGTCACTGGTGAAGATACCATGAGGAAGGATGAGGAGAAGCAGAATGGGCATCGGCGGAGTGAGAAAGATCTTCATGGTGCAGATTCTTTCTCTCTCCACGCACAGCCTGAAACGAGACAACAAAGAAAAAACCAAAACATTAACCACCTGCATATTCAATCTTAGAAAATACTAAGCAAAACTTGACTGAATTGATATGTAAAACTTCTGCTGTAGCTAGAAGAGATAACAGAACTTATGTATTAAAAGCAACAAAAAAGAACACAGAATTTATTTCCTCAAACTTGTTTTATTTCAATACAGAGAAGTTTCTATACCAGTTTAGGTCAGTTATTGATTCACAGCATGGCTCTTTACTGTGCTTAATGAACTAATAGTTTCAAAGGTTTAACAATTCATAGCTTGTGATCAAAGGTAGTCTTTTGTCACAAGGACTTTCAAACAATAGAGCTGTCAGCGTGACCTCAGGTAGATGGTGCTGTGTGGGAATACTTTGCTTCTCCTTCCACTGCACATTTTCCAGTCTTTCAAGACTGAAACACAGGGAGGCAAATGCCTTTTAATTGAGTAACCATACCAAACTTCTGGTTTCTTTTCGTGTTATATTTAACTTTTTTTTAGCTTTACTTAGAAGTGTGTGTGCTATGCTGCATGCATAGCATACGTGGATAATTTCTTTTGAGGCACTGGAGCTTCATTGATTTTGTGCGTAACAGTTAAACCGACTTACAGCCACTGCGTTTTGTCTAACGAAGTGTGAAACTAGAAAATGGACTAAATTAACTACGGAGTAGATCACCAAAAGGATATGTCACTGTGATGTAAGCCCATTTCACCTGAGCCCAAGCCTTACAAAGCAAACACCCTGCAAGAGTGTCAACACAGCACTTGAAAGGGACTGAAAAAAGGGGGAGGGATGATGGAAGGGTGGAGGGAGAAAGGAATGAGGAGCGATAAAGAAGAAACTAGTTGCAGACAAGAGTTTTTGTAGCAGTTTATCATCCACATCTGTCGAGTGAGACGGCCTTGGGGAAAGAGGCAACGTGTTTCAATAATGACCTCTGTAGCTCCTTGTAGAAATGTTCTGCCTCTATTTTACTGTTCAGAAAATCCACACAGAAAAACCTTATACCAATAACTTGATAATATAATCATAGCAGCCAAACAGCCTGTTTAGTTACTTTTGTCTTATGTCGCGATTCAAGTTATGTGGTTCAGGAAAATTTGTTTCAGGGCCATGAATTGTGTATTTGTCTATGTCTATACTGTGCAAATACCTGAATAGTAAGCCACGTGTGAGTTTAATGCAGATAGGGAACACACACACAGAAAGTGTTGTTCTCGCAACGCTTACCTGCAGTGTTATTTCACCAGTGTATAGAACAAGAGAAAATAAAGGGATTTGGGAAGATAAACAGGAGATGAAGGGGATAGAAAGAATCAAACAACAGCTGAAGCATACACCGAGGACCTCAGGGTTGCATATCATCACTGTGTGTGGGGTGCTGCATTTCGTTTCCAGTGCATGGTACTACACGTGTGTCTTCAGATCAGAACACACGCGTGCACACACACAAACACACACTCTATGTTACAAGGTGCTTATTCAAAGCACAGGCTTAATGCACTTCAGTAATTGCTTAAGTGAAGTATTATATGTGTTTGTATTTCTTCTAGCGAAAAATCTGTCTGGAAACTTAAGTTTTGGAGGTAAAGAAAAAGCAATGAGAGACGGATCTAATGCCAGAATATACAATAACATCAAGGCAGCTATGAGAGTAGTCTGAGCTCTGCAGAAAAAAAACTCTTGACTATTTTTCTAAGAACCTCATCTTGGTGATTCTGCTGTAGCTCCACGGGGCAGCATGTTTATTTGAGTGTATCTCATTCCAAAGTGGGCCAAGCACATCTGATAACCCCAAAGAAGAAAAGAAGAGAGAGGCTGTAGTGGAGGTGAGCGAGGAGGAATCCAGCCTGTAAGCACTGTAGGTTGAAGATAAACTGTGGCTTGGTAAAGCCGATTGGCTTGTTGTTGGTTTTTTTTTCCTCCTTTTGGATGCAATTGACTTTTGCAGATCAGTGAGTAAGATAGAGGAGTCACTGTTGCGTGCAGCCATGGCGTCCTGCTGACTCTTACGAGTGTAGATGCAGGGCAGAGAGAGAGAGATAGTGAAAAGAGAATGTTGTCATACCGCCGAAAGAGAAATGCCCCCCCCCCCTTGCCTTCCTCCTCCGTCTTTGAGTTGTAATTTCCTTTTCTCTCCCTTGTGCACTTTAAACATTCCCGAAACAGACTGAGATTGAAAAAGTGAGTCAGTATCTATCATTGACTTGGCATTCGCAGATTAACATTTCGGCTTTAGAGGATTTATAATTGTGTTGTGACTGGACCTGTTATACAATGATTGCTCCTACATCTGCTTTCTTCAGGTTTCAGGTGTAGGTTCAAGGGTTGTATTAGAATAAAAATGTGTTGGCTGACAAATATGTGGAGTTACCCGTGGGCTACAAATGGTAAGAAGAAAACAGAGAGGAGACCATGAGAATGTCTACACGTCCTCGAAAAGGAACATTAAGGCGGCAATAAGAAGAGGTATGAGGAATAAACACATTCTACCCTCTCCCCCAGTTCGAGTCTTAGCCAGGTTTTTCTTTCTTTTCAAAATGAGGAAGAAAAGAAAACACAGGCCGAGGAATAGTAAAGACAAACGCAGGTTTCTGTCAGTGGGGGCACCAGGGTGGATAAGCCCTGGCTTTGAGAGAGTGAAGTGGGCTTCATCAATTAAATCCCAGCAGGCTGGGTGTCAAGAGTTCTTATCTTCAGAGCTGTAGGCCAATACTGAGGGGCAATGAGGGGTACAAGAACGGGTAAAAGGTAACGGGGTCTGTATGTGTGTGGACTAGCCGCAGGTCTGTGTGCATATTTCGCAAGCTGAGCTATAGATTAAAGGGAAGCAGCATGCCAAGTTGCAGTAAGGGAATAATGTTGCTCAGTGCAGAGTCCCATTCAAGAGGCCCCTTCTCTTCAGGACCTTATCGTCTCAGGGGACAATGCCCATGGTATGCTTAAAGAATGATGGACACTGGTGTAGGTCTGTTAAAAGACAGTGCTCTTGCACAAAGTACACCTGTGCTGCGTGTGCAGATTTACTGACATTAATTCACACAGTTTATTATTGATAGAGAAACGGCGAATCCATGGACATGAAAGATGATGTGAACCTTTGACCCCATCCAGGTTCTATTTCCCCTACTTCCTTCTTTATTTTTACCACTTAGCCACTCATGACCCTATGGTAGAGAGCAACTCCTCTGGATATTTCAACCATTTTCCACTATCAGTGAAGTCCGTGCGTCAGCTGGTCCTTGTTATATGTAATTCAGTTGTGTTATCCATCAACATGACAAAGGGGTCAAGAGAGATTTGGGAAGGAGAAGCAAGATTTGTGTTGAGTTTCAGAGGATGAAAAAATAAAAAAAATCCTCAAAAGGCAGCGCAGCAGAGAAAACAAAAGCATGTCTACAGCAGGAGCATGTAGCACAGCTGTGTATTTAAAATATGTAAACTATGTAGGACTGTTAGTATGCGTGTGATGCAGAGAAGTATTGGTTGATTGCATGAGACATCCCTCATGCTGGTTGTACCTGTTCAGCAGTATTTCATTGGCAAACACGTTATGACAGAAGCATGTGAGCAACACATGATTGACATCATCCAGAAAGGAGGTTTCAAGATCTCAGAAGCTTAACAGGGAAACGGGCGACGTCAAGTTTACTCAAACTTTTAGTGCAAACTTGGGTAAGCGAATATGAAGGGGAAAAGAGCTTTACCATGACTGTCCTTGGCAATAATCATCGTGAGGCCACAGTATTATTGCTGTCAAAGTGGTATGAAGGAGGATTAGGAGCTGTAGCAGTTTTTATGATGTGCTGCATACACAAATCCTCCATGCGATTCCAGTCTGAACCTATAAAGACCCTATAATTGTCACATTCACCTCTACATGTGCCAGCTCATGTCAGAGGGTTCATGTTTTAATTATTGCAAACAACTATTTTAACAACAGGCAGTTTTCTGTCACCACTGACCAGAAACACACCAGCATCATATTTTTCTAGAGCCTTTCATCTTGGGAAGTGTGAATATATATCTGAACCAGTTGTGAAGTAGCCAATTGTTAAAGTGTAAAGCCTTTTCATCTCTGGATTTATAGTTTGGACTAAGTCTGCTTATAAGGACAGTCTGAGGCAATACCATTAGAGCCGGCAGGTGGGGAACTTGAAAGAGACCATGATCAACAGTCCATGGGTGACTGGGAGGGTGGCGAATTAGTTTGTGGTTTTGTGATTTTAAGGGAGTAGTTATATTTTGTATTTCTATTCTCTTGTGTTAATAGAATGTATTTGCCTGAATGCAAAGACTTTTCAGAGGTGATTTGGTCAGATAGCATCAGTCCAAAGAACAACAAAGCCAAAGAAGCCCTCGGCTATAGAGCAAATCCTTAAGGTCAAAGGTCAGACTCAGATTAGTGTTTCCACTTCTCCACAGTATTCTGTGACCTCTGTTGAAACCCTGGTCCAGACAACACCAAGAACAGACCCTGTTTGAACTAGGTTACACGCCCAGCTCCAGTTACATACATGTACACCTGAAGCTCGCTGTTCTTCGTCTCTACTACAGGTGCTTTCTCTGCTCCTTTCGAAGCAAACATGAAACCCAAGTCTTCTGGATTGTGTCGGAGTGAATGATGCAACCTCTGCCAAACCTCTAGAATGAGCTGACAGTGCACTCCCATCTGAGAGGAGACAGGAGGCGAAAGGGAAAGGCAAGAGGAAGAGGTGGGTGCAAAGCAGACTTGAACTGGGTCCGAGCAACAGCATGTGGCCCGTCTATGTCTGCCTCCGCTGAGGCCGAGAGCGCAGAGGTCAGCCACTACAAATTCCAAGAGGAAATGTGGACCATTTCCTTTTGTTTTATTGCCGAAGAACATGACTGCTGGTCCTGAAGATGCTTAACCTGATTGTGGGTTTATGGAGATGAACATGAGGGGTGATAAAGGATGCACTGACTGAGGCTGACTCTCTTCCCGTCCCGTCTCAGCTCAAACACACTGTCTCCTTTTGTCTCCACGTGGAAGCACATCTCTCATCTGATGACCCTGCCCTGTGACCTTTGGGGACAGCGAGCCACTGAGGTCACAGCCGCATTTCTTTTAAAGACACAAACGGATCCGTCTGAGATTTTGACCACAAGACTCTCACATTACACACACAAAGGATTTCTGTGCGCCACTGCTTTGATCCATTGTCTCATTTTTCTGTCGTGTTTACACCTACAACTTTTGTCAGACTTGTAATTGTGTCCCTCAGTCCGTCTGTCTCTTTTTGATTGTCTTTTCAGTCACAACAACAAACCACGCGATCACAGAAGTTTCAGTTAGGTCATTGCGAGAGCACCGCATCACCAGGAAACCATAAATATGTCATCCTCATGTCACAAATTTGGATTCTCTCCAAGTCTTCATTGCTGCTTTGGTATTTTGTGCGTGACTTTTGATGCCTCATTCCAAAAATAACTTTAAACACTTCATTGTACTCTTTGACCTGCTGACGCTCAGCGCAGTGATGTGCAGAGCCCGGAGTTTGGGGCAGGGACACACAACACCAAAACGACTCTTTTTGTCAGTTTTTCTAAACACAGCAAGAAGTTGACCTGGAGCGTGAATAGAACAGTGTTTGTGCAGTTTGTCTGCGTTTTCCGTTTAAACTGGGCTGACAGACCAGTTTTATCACTCAGGCAGAAGCCCAAAGTAATGTGCACACACACACACACACACACACACACACACACACACACACACACACACACACACACACACACACACACACACACAGACATTGTGGCTTCCCCGAAGACATTTGTTCCACCTCTGACATGACGGCATGCTAATTTGTCACCAAGCCGTCATGTCTACCTGATCTAAAAGACTGAAAGTTTAAAGATCGATATTTTTCATGGATAAGTAAAAAAAAAATAAGCGGAAAATTTGTACCAAGTCGGCCAAAACTGTAGCATGAATGAATAAAAGCGTACGTCTTTTTATGAAATTATGTAGAGGGAGACCACACTTCATGCTGAACTAATTGTGTAAACATTTTTTTGTCTTTGTTCTTTTATTGTAACTACACAATGAACAAGTTTGAAACAGCCTGCTGCTCAACACTGAGAGGGTGTGTACGTGTTGAGTAGGAAGCGGGCTTATTTCACGCCTGGCAGGCCAACTATCCTTCTTATACAAACAGTGGCACACGTACTCACTCTATCATCTTGGTATTTAAGACTATCGGCTTTCTGGAAAAGGTATTTGTTACATGTGGCTTTATAGAATCGTGAAACTAAGAGCTTCACACAAAACAGCTGATTGGTGGCAACGGTGTTTGAGGCAAATATCTCTAAAACTTCCGTCCTCACTCTGTCATTTTGGCACCCTGTCCTCCCCTTGCTCCTCCGCTCACCTCTCCTCTCCCTCTCAGGTTTGTTCATGTAGCTGACAAGAGTATGAGTGGAATTTGATGAAGGCATGTCTCCCCACCTGCCACAACAGACCTGTGAGGCCTCACGGCAGCTATGTAGCAACTAAAAGTAGTCATTAGGTCTGTGAGCTCCACGTCAGACATGGTAAACAAAAAGTTGCACCCAGGCTGTACGGGTAAAATGCTTGTCTATTTTCATACAATTGTGCAATTTATGAATGTGGACTTGTGAAGGTGGATTCAGCAGTCAGAATGCACACAGGTGAAATGAGAATTTCTTCCTGTGCAGTTCATGGAGTCTGTCTGTACTATTAGATGATACGCCAGTTAACACAAAGGGATATTGTTTTCCAGAATTCCAGCAAGAGAATGATATTGTAGTAAATGAAAAAAGTGCCAGTTGACCCACCAATAAACTGGGAAATATAGATAATTCAATACAGTTCCTCCAGAAAATGGTCAATTCAAATCAAATTTGGAATATTTCCCTGCAGTTCTGTGCAGAGCACAACACCCATGCAAGCTTCATCGTTTGTCTTATGTCAATAAACTTAATTTGCTCTTGTTGCAACAGATGGTATGGAGTATGGAGAAACGCTCTTGTCATCTTTCAGGGGAAAACCATGCAAAACGTTTACAAAAGATTTGTAATTCCAACAACTGCTTACATGACTCATTTTTTGGGAGGCATTGGTTATTTTGAAATATTTGGTGGGAAGGATTTAATACTGTATTAGTGACCATAAAAAGGCTATAAAATTCTGAAGAAGCCTGTTTAATGTCTTCTATTACTCATAAAATATCTGAACTATGCCCAATGATTGTAATGATTGAGTAATTGACAGCTATTGTTTTATGCCAAAATATGGAAGAATCAGAACTTTTAAACTAAATCTTGTAAATCAAAGCCTTCACACTGAAAGGTAGGCATCCTACCTGTTTTTCAGGCCCTCACTCCAACAACCCCCCTTATCAGACTTACCATTTGTGAACTTTCTAGTCATTCTGCCCCTGCAGTCTCTTTCCCAAAGGAAGAAAAAAAAAAAAAAAAAAAAACTCAAGACATGTGCCACACACACAAGATAAATGCAAAGTGGAGATCACTGGTGCTGATTAGAATGTCACAAAGGAATTTATTGTGAAACTGCCGCCTGCTCTGGGCCAGCGCCAGCGCCGAGGGAGGCTGGCTGGCAGCGGCGTTTCCCCCACCCCCATCGCTGACATGCCTCGTCAACATGGCCTCAGGTGCCTTGTGATTACCTCCTCAGCTCTGAATGTTGAGTTGTTTATTAAAAACATACATCCGTCGTACGCTTTTTTTGAGCCAGTCATAGCAACTACACATTTGAGTTATTAAAATGTGTGTCAGCCACTTTCATCCTCTCTAATGCCAGATGACAAGCTTTCACCAACCGTGAAGTCAATCTGACAGTTTGCCACAGTAAGGTTTGACAGATGAACAACAAAATTGCTAGGAGCACAACATTGCCTTTGAAACCTTGGTTTGATTTTCACAATGACCTCCTTACACTGGTGCTAACATATAATTAAACAGGTGAAGTCTCCCCTCCAAGAGTGTGTGAAGACCTCAGTCAGCATTGAGACGTCAACATTTGCCCACAACTTCCTATTTAGCCTGCAGCAGGTGTGCAGTGCTCGAAGAGTCCTCACATCTCGCCCACACAAGGCGAGGGAGAAGAGAGGCAAAGAGGGTAGTGACAGAAACTGAGGAACAAACAACTGGGCTTTTTATATACTTTTTCTTGTCCCGCCGACATTTTCAGGATTGTCGAATTTCTTCAATCTGCTGAAAGCAGCAATTGAGCCTACAATGAGAAACAGACATTTTGCCGAATGATCTGCTCATGATGTCGAAGAACGCCATTATTTACTAAATAGATAGAATAGAAACCCTCTAAGGGACATATCAAAATTCCTAAAACACAGCTGATATTTTGTTTTAAAGACTCATGGACAATCGAAATCACACAACCTGCAGGCATAAAGCTCACAACCCAGATTTTAAAAGGTCCGCAGAATTCACCTCAGTCCCGCAGGTCTTTAAAAGAATCCCTCATTTGTGGCAAACCCCTGAGGCCATTCAATGGGCCTGGATGTGTACTTTCAGTCAGCAGGATGTGTGTGTTTTTTGCCCTGTGGATGAATCATACAGTCATGTACAGAGAACCTGAGACGACCCAACAGGCCGCACAGAGGCGCGGAGAAAGAGAGAACAAATGAATGATGCTTTGTCGTCGTAGTAGGACCTCATCTGTGGAGGGAGCCGTTTGTTTGCTCTCATTGACATATCCGTTCATACCAGTCAAGCAGATTCCTGAGCTGACCTGTCAGACTCGGAACAATGCTCACCTGTGTGTGATGTGGCTGTACGCTCTGATGTCAGCGTGTGCATGTGTGTGTGTAAAGTCACGCAAATACGATATGATACCACTGTTTGCTTTTGTAGGCTTGCTTTCAGGACACCATCATGTCAGAGAAGCTACTAAATAAATAACTCTGAATTAGGAGGGTTGTGCTGATGTTAGTTTTCCATTAATGAGAAGTACAGTTGTACATTTGGCTTTGGATTGAGATGTACACATTATTTTAACCTGCCTATGATCTTTTAGATATAGCAGAGTCATATAATACCACAATCCTTAAAATGTCACATGCATACATGATGTCTACGTGTGCTATAATTCAGGCCAGCGTGTACTCCCTTTGAAGTTGAAACCCGAGGATTAATGCAGAAACATGAATGTGGATTTTGACATTGAAGCTTTGCCTGCATGGCCAATAATTTACAGCCAGCAAGCAGATATACCTTTTCACCTGAGGAATCTGTACATGTGTTGCAGACAAAAATCAACAGGAGACAGAACTCTGTGCTCTTGTGTCGGCTGTTCTCCCTGAGGAGGTCTAGGCCAGGACTGACGGAGAGGCGGGGGCAGAAGTTTTGAGGCAATTAGCGAGAGTATTGATGTGCGTCCACAGGCTCAAGGCTACGCTCTTGTCCTGTGTGTGTGTGTGTGTGTGTGTGTGTGTGTGTGTGTGTGTGTGTGTGTGTGTGTGTGTGTCTTTACAAGCCCACACAGTCCGTGTCACAGCTCATTGACAACTAGCACAACACGGGTAGGACGGAGGGTGAGGGGTCAGAGGGGAGTGTAAAGGTGAACACAAAATCAGTCATGCTGTCAGCCAACAATTGCATAAATTCTTTTTATGACTGAGTTAGCATTCCACTCTTTGAGTTTCATATATATATATATATATATATATATATATATTTTGTTTTTCATTTTCAAAGGAATACGTTGCATTATATCCTTTTTGTGAAAGTCCTTTTCTGATCTTGGCTGTCTGCAGTTTGTACGTAGGATGGCTGCAGTGATTAGTGCAGGACATTTGAAGGTATTAGTCATAGTCTTCAACTTTCAAATGAATTTCTTGGAGAAATAAAAGTGAACAGTATGCGTGTTCATCTCTGACCATCTCAACTTATATAGCTTTGTAACAATTTACATTCCTGTCTCTTACTTTGTATCAGCTTGATGTGTTTTTTTTAGCCTTTGCAAACCTAAACAGGGTTTATTTTCAGGGGAAATGTGCTACAATGTGTCTCTCCAGGACATTTTTAGATATTATACTTTCACCAGAGTTCTGGTGTTTTAGGAGTTTAGGAAAATAATACACATCTTATTGGTTGTGGTGTTTTCGTGAGATTCACAGAAAATAACAAAAAGCATCAGAATGTAATTTTGTCAAAACAGTGGCTGATTATGAAAAGTGAATCAAAAACTGTTAATTTTTTTATTTTAAAGAAACTGTTTTGGTTTCTGTGGATATGTAATAAAAAACACAAACGGAGTCTTTATCTACCCTCATTCTGTCACAATTCCACAACTTCAGCGACCAGACAAGCCATTTAAGCTTCAAACTTCCTCCGTTTTCCCTTTTTCCTTTCCCCTCCGTCTGTAAGCCGACACAGCCTCAGTGTATCTATTAAATACCGCGTGTGTGCTAAGAGAGCCACTCTTGTTCTCCTGCCAGTCTTGTTAAGAGGCTCAGAGTTGTGTGAAAGAACCCTATTGAGGAAGCAGGGTGTTGCGCTTAACACAGTCAAGACTGCCAACTGTGTGCGGTTTACGTTTCTAGATGCAAATAATCAAAAGGATTTATTATTAAAATGCGTATTATAAGTACAATTTTACTTATTTAATCTATCATACCCTGACATGGTTATAGTAAAACTTTGCTGATGACAACCATGTGTTAGTATTGTGGTTACGGGCCACATCGTACTTAGAATATTATTAGAGATTTATTTTAATACTTTGCTCACCCTGTGAAAATGCTTCCGCCTCTGCTCGCACTCCACTCTCCTCTTCCTCCTGCTCTTCTTTACCTAAAAAAATCAAATAACAGTTGCAGTTGTTACCAAAATCTGTTGCATGTGTTCCTCTAACTCTTGTCAGCTCTTCTTCTTTTTTTTTCTTCTTTTTTTTTTTTTGTTGCAGTCTAGCCCCCTGCCATGCATTGTTAATTGCACATAAGCACAACAGGAAGTTTATTTTCCTGTTAATTGGTAAGATTCCAGCTGTGTGCAGGAGCATGCTGAGCGCTGGCGGGCCATGTGGCAACACAGCAGTGCAGTCAGAGTGCGAGAGGAAGAATGCTGGCGGACTACTCTCCACTCCGTCAGCTCCCTGTCCTGTGGTATCGCTCAATCAGCCGGAGCCGGAGAGCGTGCAGGTCTAGATTCGCATTGATGTGAGCGTGACACCCTCATGCAGCCAGTTTTACTGTTTTCACAGCAAAGTTCAAGCCGTGATCTGCAACATTTATTTACTTCTGGGTGTGAGATTAAAGTGCGCCACTTTGAGAACTCTTGTGTTTTCTATCTTCTTGTTTCAGTCAGGTGTGTGTGTGTGTGTGTGTGTGTGTGTGTGTGTGTGTGTGTGTGTGTGTGTGTGTGTGTGTGTGTGTGTGTGTGTGTGTGTGTGTGTGTGTGTGTGTGTGTGTGTGTGTGTGTGTCTTCCATCCTGAATTTTATGAATGGTATCAGCTGGCAAGGCCCAACCTGAACACAGCTTTTTAACAAAACAATAAAATTCAACATTTATCAATGATTTCATTTCAATGCCTTTTCTTTTCCTTCATTAGTAGTACAACACATTCAAATAGTAAATTTCACATGCTGGATACTGGACCCGCTCATCCAGCATTTTTCCACTTGTGGTTTTTAAGACATATTTCATATACCTAAGCTCTGAGTCAAACAGTCTTTGGAAGCGGGAAACAAAGACAATCGCTATGAAACCACATGCTGAGCCTGATTGTGTAACACCTGAAACATCGCTTCACTTTGCATCCACCATCTCCCAGTTTTCCTGCAGTGTTACTGTCTTTCCCCCCAAGTACGGCACCCGGTTTGACTAGCTCACTTCAGTGGAACCTTTTGCTACATTATGCATCTGTTTTTTTTGTCTCTCGGGATGTTTTACACTGCTGCACAGAAGTGTCGGTTTTCTGTGTGTGTGTGTGAGTGTGCCTGCATGTTGAAGTTAAGGGGGTTATGCATTCACTAATGGCTGAGCAGTATGTAGTGAGGACTCTACAGTGGTCAGTTTCCGGAGGTCACTCCGTCTTTCTTGTACATTTTTTTTTTGACTAACATAATTTTGAAGATGAAAATCGGCAGTAAAAATATGACTCGTGGACCTTTCTACCACCTCTTCTTACATTTGTCTGAGACAATTCATCTGGAATTAGCACCGATGGCAAACTATCTCACTGTAGTTAGTAGAAACTACATAATCAAAGTCTCATCTTAAAGCATCTACCTGAGAAAAGGTGGGATGAACAGAGGGTAGCTCATTATTGTTGTTCTGTGGGTGTTGAATTTTTAATGTCATTCTCTCGTGCTTGTTTGTCGGACTTACACAAGCAACAAGACGAGACATGTGGCACTGTCACGACCGTTTGCCTGCTCGTTGCAGTGTTGAGTGATTGAGACTCGGGCTAATAGCCTGGTGGCATTCAGATAAACACATGTAGGCATTCGTGCACATACATGCACATATTTTCTCTGGAGGGCCACCTCATGCTCTCTCATGGTGTGGACAGCCTCAGATAACGACACTACCCACCCCCCCACCCCCCCTTCCCTGCACGCCACGACTGAAATAGACCTCAGGATAGAGGGACCAGACAACTGAGAGGTTGAACGATGTAATAAAAAAAGAGCAGCTCAGTGCGTACGTGTTGGCGTGTATGCATGACATGACAACATGATTGTGTGTGTGTGTGTGTGTGTGAATATCACTGCTTTCTGTGACAAGAATGTCTGACACCAGGCTGACCTGAAAGTGAGCTCAAACTGACCCGCAGGTACACACCACACGTTACCTTATCTGTTGGTAAACGATTAAGAGTTAATGTTCATCTCAGTCTTTGTTTATGTGGCTCTCATTAGCTACTGATAACTGATTAACAGAAAGATCAGTCTCTTCCACGTCTGGTTTTGGTTGTGCGTGCGTGTGCGCGTGTGTACCCTCGCTTTGCTCCTGCCCAGTAAGCTCTGGTTCAAGGCTCATTTTCTAATTACAGTGCAGGCCAGAAGTAATTACAACCTTAGATTAAGAGTCATTTATCTTTCTTTTTTTTTTCCCTGTGTGTGCCCACTGAAATGCAGCAATTTGTGGTGGCTCTCTGGGATGATCATCCTCCTTCTCATCCTTTCTCTCTCTCTATACTTCTGTCCCTTACCACTTCACTGGACTCTGCTTAGGAATTTGGGGGGTTTTTCGGCTCTTTGCAAGTTTTCCATTCAGCGTGACAAGGTTAAAAATATGGTGAATACTTCCATCAAATACAAAACTGAAAACAACCCTTTCAGACAAGAAACGGGCCAATCCGTAAAATCGGACTACAGTGAGAATATATATGTGTGTGTGTATGTGGACATGGAGGACAGCAGTTACTTGGGGTTTGCACTCAAGCTGGGGCACTCCAGAGCCTTTAGATCCCTTCACATATGTGTGTATATTTATGCAAGGTTTTGAAGTGGTTCTTCTGAACGCATCATTTGGCTGCATCGGAAAGCTCTTCTTCAATTTAGGTTGGCAGGCGTATGAGCTGGGGTTTGCCTGCACATACCGCTGGTTCAGCATTGATGTTTGCGGCCGAGGCCTTTGAAGCCAGGATTTTCATTTAAGACGCCTCTTATAGGAAGCAGCCTCTGCGCTTGGTTGTCAACTAGAGACCCCCGCCCTTCCTTGCTGTGCAGCACCTTGAAGAGTGAGTTCAATAACAATTTTACCACTAACAGGATGGATTTTTATTTCCTGAATTGTTCCTCTGACTTTAACAGAGTCCCGAAAAACACAAACACACAAACTCATTCACACACTTATTACAACTTTCTGCCCTGTCAACTCCCCTTTCCCTGCCGACTGCGTGACTGCCCCACTCCTGTCCTCCTCTCTAACCTCCACCTCTCTGTACAGCTCCTTCCCTCCCTTCCCCAGGCCTCCTTGCCTCGGCACCTGACTTTTAACCCTGTAATCCCTCCTATGCAGAGAGCAGGATGCATCAAGCACTGCCCCTAATTGGTAGAAAACTAAGCTTTGTTGCGAGAAGAAAGGCAGTGAAAGTCCTCTGCTTTGATGTGAGGGATAAAGAAAAGTAACCATCAAATCAAATACCCAGAGATTTGGCAACATTTACAAAACTTCTCAAAAACATCCCTAAAGACAAGCATAATATTCCGACATCAGTGCCAGCCTCGATTTGTAAAGAAATAACTGATGAAAGTACAGGCTGACAACGAGTCGGTCACCCGATCCGGGAAGAGTGTTTCGCCATCATTATCACAGTGGTGTGATTACAGGCCTGGGCTTCATTGTTGACCTCTGTGACAGAGGGCTCCTTCATCTTAGTCATGCTCCCCATCTGCAGAACGACATATGACAGCGAGAAATATCTTGCTGTGGGGCAGGAATAATCCATCCAGAGTGCACAAATGCACATTTAATGCTTTAATTTGCCATTGCAGGTGAAGCGGTGCGAGTAAGAACTTCAGTCTGGCTCTTGTGTGTGTGTTGTCTCTTCCCTCCGCCTGCTGTCAGTCTCTCAGCAGTGGGAAGTGTGTGTGTCGACAAGTGGCTTTTCAAACAAAACAGTCTGCTGTGACGGCAGTGAAACAGTGAATAAGAAAAGCTGAAAGTCTCTGCATTGTTTTGTGACTTCATTGGCTTCACATATTGAATTTAACTACTCTGGCACACGTTTGTGTTCTTTACAGTGCCAAGCCGTGGCCACTGAAGATGCTGGTGTTGTGCCTCTCTTAAACTGCCCGTGTTTCCATGTGTTTAACGCAGTAACCTGGAAGTTCTGCACATTAGCGATGGATAATTGGCCTCCCATGGCTGCTCTGCTGTCTGCTCGCCTAATATAAACAGATTACAACCATTATATCCCGTCAATGACAAAGCAGCTTCTCCTACAGCATAATGATAGTCTGTGAGGAAACATGGCCTTGAAACAAGCCCTGGTGCGGGGTTAATAGCAGGGCTATTGGGGTAGTTTGCGCTGCTCGTTTCCCCTCAGGAAAAAGATTAAGCGGTTTGCTGTGTCTGTTTGTGGGAGCCATGTAAAAGATGCTAATCTGCTTGAAAGCTGAAAGGATTGTGGTCAGAAGACTGTTCTTATATGAATTAGGGATTTCAAGGGAAGGCATAAACTGACTTATGAGCATCATCATCAAGTAATGACTATTTCAATATCTTGCAGCACCATGAATAGATTGTATTTGTCTAATTCTAAGTTGAGAGAGCAAAAACAGAAGCGCTGTGAGCGCCTTGCATCCTCTTTCGACCACAGATTGATCTGAACATGTTGAGCCATGTCACTTTTGTAGCTTTATTTAGTTTATTGCTGGAGTTGGTCATTGAGATTTAATCTCTCAGGAATTTGACCTCATCCCTCATTATCCGGCTGCACGCTTGTGGAAATCGATGTTTCTCTAATTTCTGTGTGTATACCTTTCCTCTGTCGGCAACTGTGTCATTTACTATATGCCTTCAGCAAAAAGGTGAATGATACAGCTGCGCGCCTTTATACCTCAAGGGTGTTTCAATCCGGTTCAGTAGCTGAAGTGGCTGATGATTGACGTTTTAATATTTTGTGGGGGTGGACCAATCGGGATTTTGACAGAAACTTGGCCAAAAATCAAACAGCAAACACATTTTCTTTTTACCAATCTGTCAAACTTTAGTTGTGTATTACTTTGTTTTTGTTCCAAAAGAGCTTTAATCAGCATGCCATTGCACACTTGGCCTTGATGCTTGTCTTTTGAAACAGTCATCCCTATTTCCTATGTAGTTTTTGTATTGGAGTGAAGAATAGTTGTTTATCAGTTTGTTTTGTGCGTCATATAGAAAAACAAATCAAGCTTAATGTGCTTGTATCACCCCATGCTGCTCACTTAACGCCCATACACTCCCTTTGCCCATTTGACCTCTGTGAAATTAGTGCTCAGGTCTTTCGAGCGCTTCTGTCCTATTGAACTCTGTGTTGTGGGACGCTCCCTCGTGTGGCTCCAAAAAAACCCAACAAAAAAAGGAAAACAGCTGTCCTCTGCTGTGACCACGGCTTGGTGCGGTCTAGACATACGGCTCGGCCCCTACGTGCTGCACGGCGTCCTGCGGTCCGACACCAGCCCGCCTCATTACCGCCCCGACGGATCCGTTTGCACCGCGCACACGCTCGCGTTTTACGCACTTCCCGAACATTTTAAATGCCATGCGTTAGAGTTGTTTAACAGCGGCGCATCCTTGCTGCGAAGTTTTTGGCGTTTCTTCTTATATAGTATTTCTTTGCCTCTGAGTGGGAACTCATGGGAAATAAGAAAGACGTGTTCTGTCGGACATTAAAGGTTTTTCAGTTTTCAACGGAATGTCAGAGTTGTCTGAAAAGTAAATTCACAGCTCTTGCCAGTGTGTTTTGTTCACGAAGAGCCATAAACAATGAGAAATTGTTTGTATTGTGTTCTGGAAACACATTCAGTCAAGGCAGTGCTGATCATCTATTAATCTATTTAAAAGTTACTCCAAAGTAAACTCTTGAGTAACGCGTCTTTACGCACGACTTACTCCTGCAGGACGCGTTAGTGCTCCGCGAGTAGCGCTTCAACATGTTGCTTGGTTTTCAATGCGAAGCAGCAAAGTCTTACCCTTAACTTGAGAGAAGTAAAGTTTGGATCGCAGTGCGTTTATCCGAGCGCAGTTCTTCAGCGATGTAACTCCAGATCTTGTGTCCCGTGTGTGCGCGCGCTCCTCCAGAAAAAAGTTTCCTCGTGAACTCTTAATTAAAGTTCCAACAAATGGTCCTCATCAAATCCTTGGAGAGGCTCAACAGCCTCCACGTCAAGGAATGCGCTCAAGCACTGAGTCCCTGGACAAAAAGCGCTTTATTGAAGCGCACAGAGGAGAGTTAAAGCGGAGGGATGGGAGGGGCGAGACGAGGCGCGGTGACGTTTGGCGCACGAGCGGAGAGCAGCGAGGTGCTCACCTTGCAGCTTGGCTCAGTGCGAGGCAGAGACATTCCTGCGTCCTCACAGTTGGCATTATCTCACCACCTACCTGCATTACCTGTTTAGAGACTTGGTCGATTATTTGTTTAGCTTAGACGTTGCTTCAATTCTATGGTAAAGTCTTGTTTCATAATTAGTATCTCAGTTCAGTCTTGTTGTTCTCCACAGAATGCACTTGACTCAGCTATTCCCGTAAATGAAACATTGGTCTTTCCCTATTGACAAAAAAGACTCAAAAAAGCAATAATAAAATATTTAATCAATTACAATATAAAAAACAAAACAGAAAAACACCAATATAATACTAAGAGCTTTGCCTTTTGCCCTTTTCTTATTTCTTTGCAGTTTTCATTTGCCTAATAACATACAAGTTGTTATCAAAGTGTACGTGCAGAACGTGCGGTCATTTCATTCACAAAGCTATCTTCTTCAAGCTGAGAAATCTATCAGATACTACCCAACACTACTGACAAGTAGCCCGTTGGCAGCTGGGCGCCTATTTCAATATGAGCTCGTCCCCACAAGGTGCCGTAAGATGATAGCTCTCAGGAACTGTGTCACCTCCGATGTGTACTTATAGCCTCATGTCACAAGTTTACTCAGAGCTGCGAACACGCGCCTCACAGATGTTTGTTTTACTTCAACTTGCCCTACCACTGTTTTCTCCTGTATTTGAGTAAAAGGTGTTGAAGAGATGTGAACACTGCTACAAGAGAGACATTGAAGGATAATCGACATAGACGCCTCCATTTTGTTGCATGTGAGCTGCTGCATGTGTTTACCGAACCCGCCACACTTCCAGTATTCTCAGGACGAGGGCACGCTTTAGTTCAAGTTGTTAAGCCACACCGTATATTTCATACAAGTCTGTGGCTCGTGAAATTTCCATTGCTCGTTCTCCTCCTGCTCTTGCTCTTGCTGCAGCTGATATACTATCTGTGTAACACACACACTTGTGCCATTCCATCTGCAAAGCATTACAGTAAATTATAGGAATAGAGAAATCATTTCATGCATGTCCTTCAGGGTCCAGATGTAACTCCTGAGTTGCTTCTGCAGCTCAATTTTACAAATTCAGGACAAGTAAAGAAGGTCTAAGGAATAAATCTTACCCTGATGCATTTTATTACTCGTGTTTCAAGTTCAGAAAGTTGGTGCGGCTGTCTCGCTTCTTTTTTCTTTTTTTTTCTTTTTTTTCACCTTATTTCCTCACTCTGTAAAATCCTCTGTGTTCAAACTGAGGTTATCTAGGTTGGCTGGAGATGAAATGTTGTTTTCCTTCACCTCCTGTGTGCTCGATGATGAGAACTTTTTCCATTTATTTACTTACATTTTTCAACTATCTGCAAACTGTCAGGATACTTAATGCATCAATGCCTGTGTCTGTACAGAGCCAACAAATGCTTATTATTATATAGCATACGCCGCACTGAAAAGGCCTAAAGTCCAGATTTAAACTGGAGATTCTCATTATTGCTTGTTGTTAACCACCGAACCACCATGCAGACCTATTTTATTGCCTCATTTTACCTTTTATACTTATAAAAACTGGTCTTTCTTCATAAGGTTTTTAATATAATTCAGTACATTACTGAAACATAGTTTTTGGTGTAGATATATTGAATAGTTTGACATTTATTACTGTGACAATTTATTCAAATGTCCAATAGAAACGTGTAAACTGCACGTTCCTGCAGCCGATGACCTTCTGATCGGGTTTCAACCTCCAGTAAATTCCTGTCCACTTTGTTTTCTGGTTAAACATCCAGAACAGGAAAGTGTTACTCTCCTTTTTTTATTTACATGCTTGAGCCTTAGCAGAGAGACATTTGGTCAGTAGTATAAATCACAGACCAGTGGCTCTTGCGGCATTTTATGTAACATCAACACGTCGGTCTCCTAATGACCACAGCTCAGTAAAAGATGGCGAGGCTGCATGTAACACTGCCCAAGGGAACCAATAAAACAGTGGCGTAGTGTTGAGATGATATTGCAGCCGGCTGATGGCCCTATAGCCCAGTACCATGCTGTTTTTATTGGTCGGTGACTGACTTTTTCTTGTCCATTTTTATATAAAGTCTGCTCTCTGATTGATTCATTGAAGTTTTTCTTTTTCTCTCTCATTTGGTTCTCCTTTTTCTTGTCGGTACATCCTGAACTCATGTGCAGACACAATTTCATCATGGTGTTCTTTTTTTTCCTGACCCGAGTAGCGTTGTGACAGCCACACTTTCTCCCACATTTGTTTCATCACATCTGATTTCATTCGCCATTTCATTCCTGGATTTATGGTAACTCGAGCATTGTGTGTCAGCGCTGTTACCTCACACATCTCTGGGGCTTAAGAATGTGTCTCTGTAAGTCTGTTATTGCACGTGATGTATTGTTTTGGAATTATATTGTTCTGATGTGTACTTTGTGCATGTCGGTAATTTCGCGGCCTCACAGCTGGAAAGCCCAGCTTCACTTCCCGACCGTGACATTTCTCTATGGAGTTTTCACATTATCCGTTTGCGTGTAGGTTTTTCCTTTTAGCGCCCTGGCCCTCTACTCAACAACATCTTTGTTAGGTTAAATGGTAACTCTTTAATTGCTGGTCTGTGTTTCCTTGGCCTTTTGATGGATGGGCCTCCTGTCGAGGGTGTACCCTGCCCTTCCCCCGATCTTAACCGAGATAGACAGACTCTGACTGGGATTAGTGGGTGAAATGGGGATATAGTAGAGGTGTGCTTCAGAGAACCTATAAAATGTCTCTAAATGCACATAATTGTCTTTTTCTTCTTCGCTTAAACTTAAAAAAAAAAAAAAACTTATTTAGGTTACATTATGTCAGTGAAAGGTTAAGAAAATAGTCATATGAATGTGACGTTGCCAGGTGAAAGGGGAGGGCTGAGGAGTGCTGGTGGCTGGGCAGAGTGGAGGATGAACAGACAGGACGACCGACAGGCAGTGATCCCTGTCACAGTGAGAGGACGATAAGCAAGAATTCAATTGTGCAATCACACGCCAAACTGGGATCTTCCAAGAAACAGCATTACCACACAAGATGAGTGGAAACAAATGAAGCACTGGGGTTGATGGATCTTTTAAGTCGCAGGTGTAAAGGGGGTCTGGGAGTGACGAGGCGTGTCCATCGCACAGAGACACAACCAGAAAAAAGCAGGAGGAAAGTTTAAAAAAAAAAATTAGTTAAAGTATAATTGCCTTTATCAGTATGTTAGTATAAGGTGTACAACAGCGTTAGTTTTGTAAAGTTTTTGTCATTCATGCAAAAAGATGCTGAGTCATAACTCAAACACCTCTTTAAGGAGCAAAATATAATCGGACTGTTTCTGAAACCCTGTCATAATTGCGTCTGTAGATCTTCGCTGGAACACGAGCGTTGGCTTCAGGTTCTGGCGTTGGTGCTGTGTGTTTCACAGCGGGCCTGCGGATTTTGACTTGTGTGTTTAGAGAACAACAAAGTGTTTCCCTGCAGGAGACAGAGAAAGAGCGTCAGTGAGAATGAAAGCAGCTCCCCTCAAAATGACATCTCACTCAGTCGCTCCCTCCCCTCAAGTGTCACTTGGCACAACGAAATGTTGCCGTTTGAAAAATTGGAGTCGGCGGGATGACGGTTCTAATAAATAAATGAGCTATCTGGATGATTTCTAAAGCAGCTTGTGCAGCACATTTTGTAGCTTCACAAGGCCACTTTGAGCCTATAATGACATTTCTTTGGTCTTGCTTATTGGAAGAACACCAAAGTACTAAGTAGTTACTGCATGAGCTCAAAAAGGAATTATGATGTTTTTTTTTCTGTTGGAGCTATAAAACCAGGCTTTTATTAGTCATACGGAGCCAAGTTCAGGTTTTTGGGGTAAAGGGCTTCATAAATGTTTCATTTCTACATACATTTGTGTTGGTGTTTATATTTAGAGATGTGTTGTCTGTAAATGTACAGCATTAGTCGTGTGTTGCTCTTTTGTGCATAGAGAGGTTTAGCAAGTGAACACACTGGGAGGGCCTCGGACAGTTTTTTTTTTCCTGATTTGATTACATTTTGTTGAATTCTTATGGCACCAATAACAATTCCCCAACTTGACCCCTGCTCATTATTATCTCCCGCTCCATTTGAGGTTGAGAGCAGTACGTCCTCCGTTATTGTTTAGTAAAACTGTTGAAGCATCTGTGTTCATTCCTGTTTTGTGCATACGCTTTGTTCCCCCCGTCCACAGCTTTGCGTCTTTCCGTCACACGTAAACGCGCTCTGACGGCAGCATGTGTGGGCTGCCATCAGACACAACCAGGTCCTCTTCCGCAAGGGAACGAACTGCCTTTCTTCTCACAGAGCCTGAAAGCCCAGCAGCTCAGGACAAATATGTCTCTGGGAAGTAGAAACCAGGGAGCGGAGAGGAAGAAGCGAAGTACATGCATGATTAATTAGTGGCTGCCAAGGTGACCCGAATGTGATGGAGAAATATGGCCTACGGAGAGAGAAGTACTGACGGCACTCAAAGCGGAAGTCGTCGCTGTTTGTGTGTGAACAAACATTTAGCATGAGATAAAAGTGAAATGTTGACTCTTCCCACCTGTCCACCGCCGGGCCATTACAAGTCAATCAGCTCATCATAAAGCTGTCCTTTTTAGAGGAACCTTCAGTATAACAATATGATCATCATCCAGTTTACACTCTGCAGCTTTTGCTTATTTAATCGGCCCCTTGAAAAAACAAACAATGCGTGATCTAAAGTGAGCTTTAGTTTCAAGACAGAAATGGCTTGGGATATTTATCCCCAAATTTCTTTCTGCTATTTTTCACTGTTTCGTGGTTAGAAGACAGCTTGTGTTAAGTCTCCATGATCAGTGAAGCACAAACACAGGATGGAATTATTAACCCCCCCCCAAAAAAAGAAAAAAAAACAGCCTCCTGTTTGCTGCCTTTTTATTGCTTTGTTTTCATGCTTTTTTTTTTTTTTTTTTACTATTATTGTTCTAACTTTTGGCTCTTCGTCATATCCCTCCGGCCTTATTATGGCTTTTTGGACTCCCTGGATTAGGCTGACGGCGTCATTTCGAGGAGGCAGCCATGTCAACATGAAAAGACCCTCAACACAAAGACGTCAAGAATCTGTACACTTAACTTCTAGTGAATGCAGAAGCCGTTGAGCTGCAGAGGAGGCCCGAGACGGCGAACACACGCAGACTTGGAGAGGTCAGGCCGTAGTTCACTTTGAGGTTTACTAGTCTGTTGACTCTGTGCACGCTAACACTTCTCATTAGAGAGCGAGACAGACACAGACAGCACAGCTGGTCCATTCATGCCCCGGAGCTGGTCAAGCCATTAAGAGCACATTTTATTGTTGGAACGATTTGGAACTCATCATGAAAACAGTCTTGGCTTCACAAACATGTATTATCAAGCTGATTGAGAACATGCTGCTCTCGGCAGCGGTGGGATTTGTATTTTCCCGAAGCCGTTTAGAATATTTTTTTTTTTTTCTGCTGCTGTGGTGTCCTGAAATCTGGCATTGAGCAACTGTGACGGTTTAACTGTAAACACAGAGATTTCTGCTTGTTGTTGGGAGTAGTAAGAGACGAGGGATATTAAGAAGAGTGAGATTGAAAGAGAGGAGATGGTGAATGACCTCGCTGGACACAGACACAGTTTTCCTGTCATCATCATTAACAAGTGAGACACAGTCGTTTAGTCTTTTCATCCTGTCTCTTTCACTGCAGTTTTGCTCTTCTATTACCTCTCTTTCTCTTGCTCTCTCTTTTTTTTTTTTTTTTTTTTTTATTACTGCACCTGCACATATTGAAATAACCCCGAGGCCTTTACTACTAAACACATCATCACTGACCAGTTAATGAAGCACATATTTTTGTCTGGGTTTGGTGGAGACCAAGAACAGAAAAAGGCAAAGTGAATATTTGACATATTTGATGTTTGACTTTAATTATGACTGTTATCATTACCAGCTCACGTTGCCCAGTGAATAGTGCATGCATAAAGGGTTCGCTTTGTTCCCCCATGTCAGCTTCAAATCTGGTAATACAGTAAAGTCAGTGTTGGTTTTTTTTGCAGACCGTGGCTCTATGTGACCCAAAAATCATAATACTTTGTAAAAATGTTACAGCAGATATGAGTAGTTGTCATGCAAAGTTGCACAGAAAGTCTTCACCTTTTCTTTCCCCCGTCACACTTTCTCGGTGCACCTTTGGTATGTCAGGTATAAGGTAACAGCAGCTCATCCACACACCATGATAAGTTTGTTAGTCCTATGAATGAAACTCAATAGGATGATAATGGCTGCTTCGCGGGTCACATCAGGGCAAATGGTGCTCGCAGATGGGTAATGTGTTTTTCGCCATTGTTTTCCCATTTTTGTTACGTTCATCATCAAATATTTTCAGGCTCATTGCTCAGACTGAAAAAAATAAAAGGTTCATTTCCCCTATAATTTAATTCCAACGATGAAACTTTGATTTGTTACTCGTAAACTAAAACATTTCAAGGCACTTTTGTTCCATCGTTTAGATATTTAGCTCACAAATATACAGTATCTTGAAATACATTGTTTCCTGTGATCACTTGTTTTTCCGTCTTTTTTCAATATGAGGCCATAATTATGATTGCATTTTTTTGAAGATAGAACATGTTCGTTTATATGTCATGGGGGAAGTAATAACTAATAAATAATTTTTTTCTTTTAAACATTTTTACTTTTATAAATAAATAGAGGCTCTTATAGTCATTTAATTTGCTGCAATGGAAGAGTAAATACACTTGCTCGGTACCTGAAATCTCATCAGTCCTTAATTAATTTTTTGTGCAACAGTTTCAAAACACAACTTGAATCAGCTTCATACATCTTTTGACTCTGACATATTATAAATTGTCTTACACGTGCATCATTGAAAAACTGGTCGGCACTCATTACTTACACTCCCAAGTTTCAAACATTTTAATCTCAGGTTAAAATGAAATAAAAACAAAATCTGATATTTTGAAATAATGTAATATTTTAAAATATTCTAATATTGATTTGCGTGATTTATGAGCTATAACAATGAAGAATAAAACAAATATTGCTTGAATTATTCCAGTTTCTGTGTAATGAATCTATTATAGCATATCGAAGTTTTAAATGGGCATTTTTCCATTTTTTTGTATTTTTATTTATCAGTTGGTTTTTGTTTTACTGCTACTTTACTTTTTAATAACACAAAGAGAATATCTTCACAGTATCACTCTCAATTTTCCTGTCTGTCGCTTTTTCTGTGTCTATAGCACAACAAATGATGCGTCCAATGTGGGGACATTTTTTGTGCTTCTGTTTTGTCGCCTCTTGTTTGGGTGTTTCCGTTTGTCACCATATTGTTGTTCTTTTTGATTACAAGATGACACCACGCCTTTGTCCAAACATGCTCTCTGTGTCTCTGAGTATTTTGGCTCTAAAGTGGCCTGCCCGGTTAAATAAAAGAGGTTAAATAAAAAAATAAACACAAGCCGGCAGATAAGGCTCCTTCAGCTCTGCCACACAGTGCTGATAACACGAACATGAAAAGACGGACGTGAAGGTCTTGACATTGGGAGGAGGTCAAGAAGTTGATCAAATGAAAGGAAAGAGTGAGGAAGTCGCTCTTGTTTCACCAGCATCAAAGTCTTGATTGTTGTCTTTCTCTGATTCCGCTCACCTCATGGATGTGAGACCTTCTCTGTTTGCAAAGCTGTGGTCCATCCGAGTGTAATTCAATGAACACCATGTCTGGGTTATTTTTCTTTTCTTTTTTTTTTCTTCTTCTTCTTCTTCTTCTTCTTCCTGAGGAATATTCATCTGCTGTGTTAACAGTTTGGTCAGGGCTGCCTCGTCATGCAGTGGTGAAATGGCTCAAGCTGAGGCTGGATGTGGGCTTGTAAACGTCTGGTCAGCTCTACTTTTTGAGGAAATGCTGGCTCATAGACCGTACGAGAAGTGTGTCTTTCTACGTCCAGGCACTACGCCCTCCCTTGTTTGTCAAATGCTTGTTTTCATAATCGCATTAATTGGCTTGCTTAGATTTCAACACATTCAACTTAAAAATGTTGGAATTTGTATGATTGGGACTAAAACTGGTAAATTGGTTGCTGTCGCTGTGTGTAGGTGGTCACAGAGTGATAGTGTGTCTCCTGTGAACAAGATGCAGACAGAGATTGGGGGGAAAAACGAGAGCAAAGATGCGTTTCGGTGTGTGTATAGGGGCCATATCCAGAGTCACTGTATCATGTCATGGATATGTTGTAATCTGTAACAATCACTTACTTCCAGTGTCCGTCCAATAACTTTCCTGGATGATGCACAATCCAGCTCAAAACACACTCACGAGTAAATATGTACTCACACAACTGCTAAGATTTACGACACAGATGTGACAGCGATCTTATCTCTTACCTCCCTGGGCTTGCTCGGTCTCTCTCTCCCTCTCCCTTTTCTCCCTCCCTCATTTCATTTAATAAATCTGCTCGGTTCTGTGAAGCTTTTATTGGTTTTCAGTGTACTTTATTCCAGCTTCGGTCATTAAAGCAGATTGATTTAGTGAGGGTGTGTCGGACCCACGGAGAGTAAAACACGGGGCTTTGTGCAGCGTTCTTCAAAACAGTACTGAGGTGGAAAGGTGAGGGTTTGATTTCTGAAGTAACCGTGGTTGTCAGATCTACACACGATGTGGGGCAAAAGTTTTCATGATAACCGTCACCGACTTGATTCATTCTATCTTTACATTTTAATGTTTTCCTTTGAAGTCTTCTCAAACCTTATGCTATTTTTCAAAAACATCAGTCTGAATAGAACACTTTTTTTGGGGTTGGGGAATGTTTACTTTTCAGAGATGCAACATTCTTTCTATCCTGCATGAGTGGAATTTTTTGCTTGTGAGATAAAGGGGAGACCAGCAGAGCATGTAAACGAGATAAAGTGAGGCTTTAGATGGACCCGGGGAAAAAAAAGCATGTACGGACACAGTTGCATCTACTGAGGTGTGTGTGTGTGTGTGTGTTGTTTCTCACAAAGAGACCAGTCAGATCCACTGTCGCTGTGTACCAGAGACCGAGAGACGGAGGCACTGATAAACCCTGTTAACTCTCCGATAAGGCCGAGCTAGAAGACACCACAGAGTCAAAACATGTGTGAATGACGATCAGTGAAAGGCGCTCTGTTGAACGCCTCAAGAATGTTTTTGTACCTTCGGGTCCAGCGGGAGTGAGGAGATAAAAAAAAAAAAAAAACGTCTGAAGAAGTTGTTTCAGGGTTTCTATTTCTCTCTTTATTTTTCCCGTTCCCTCTCTCGGGGCGAAGCCCTCACTCATCTGCATACAAGCACCGGACTGGAAGGAACAAGAAATACGAAACAGTAACGTTTGGTTTTATGGCTGAAAGTCATACACACAGAAAGATTCAAATCGTCTATTATACAACGGATTCGTCATCATTTAAAGGAAATTTGACACGATTGGTTATTTGAACCTCAGACTCGTGTGACCTCGGTGTCTTCCAGACAGGGTTTGTTGGTCTCAAGCACCCGAAGGCCCGTCTGACTCTAACCACCGCCGTTTTTAACGGGGCAGTAAGTCAGTCATCAAGCCTGTTATTGTGGAGTGTGTTTTTATAGCCGGCTGCACTGACTGTTCCAGTGTTCGTGGCCTAGAACAGCAACAGCTTGGATTTGTGGCTTTCCACAGTAGGAAAAACCGACCAGCGCAGCACCGACAGCTGACATGATCCTCAGGTTGTTCCTCTATTGGAGATCAATGCACACTAATCAGTGCCAGAGCCAACATGGCAGCTCAGATTATTGTTTTTAAGTTATGGAAGTGGTATGCAAAGTAATTACTTGGTATGGCTGATTCAGTGGTTGTAATGATGGATGTAAAATCTTTTATTGAGATTACACATTGAAGTGTTGCTTGCTTTTGATTTGTTTGGATTGTTTGTTAGAGATTTTATTAATAAAGCTTGTAAGATATTTTATTATCACTGACTTCAGTCTTGAAACATCCTTTTACAACACTTTAGGGTTGAAATTTACAGTGTTCTAATTATTTTGATTTTCAATTATATTTTTACATTTTACAGTTTTTATTGTACTTTTATTGATTTTATGATGCACAGATGGGTTGGCACTTTTCAATTCCGTTGTACTGGTTACAATTACGATAAAGATTCTATTCTATTCTATTCCATCTTATACAGGGTTAAAAACTGGCTTGCACGAGGAAAAGAAAAACATCAGTCCTGACAGTTATTTAATACTCATGATGTATTCTTGTCCTATAACTTGTAAAGGTTGGAACTTCTATTTTTCCAGAAAGTCTATTTCCTGACACAATTTGCGAGCTGTGAAATAAAAAAACTCAGGTTTTCATCATGTGTTTCATAGTCAATTTGACATAATTTATCTGGGCTTTAGCGGGATCTTGCTGATCAAAGTTTATCCGTCAGATAGTTTTATTGTGAATTTTTACTGAAGAGTTCAAAACATTCGCTCACCGGGTGTCTCTGCTCAGCCGTGCAGAATTCGTCTTTCCTCAGGTGACCTTACAGCAGAGACGCTCACTGTGGGTCACTGCTTCCTATCTGCTGTGTGCCATCTCTTCTTTTCACCTCTCCCCTCCGAGGCAGTCACGGCTGCTGATCAGTTCCCAGGCCCCCAACGACAGGTCATTATACGGTCATGTAACCCGGGCCCTTGAAGCCCAGCCTTGAGGTTAACGCGGAACGCATCTCTTCCGGAGCTGCGCATCCATCAGCTGGAACCGACCAGCGCGTCAGCGATATGGACACAGGCACAAATAAACAAAAAAAAACATGCCAATACTGAAAGTAGACGATACCTGAGAAACCCCTAAAACTGCCTTTTTGCTCTAAGTGCAACTTCTAATTTATGTGTTTCAAATATTTAGGTTTCTCATTAGTGTTTTCACACGCTCGCTTCCCTAAATCCATCATGGCCACCCACGTCCCACAACAAGCCCCCCCCCCCCTCCCGGTGCTGATTGCTGAGGTCTCCTGCCAGTTTATGGCCAGAGACCTGACTGTTTTATAACCGAGCCGGCCTGAACCGGTTTACCACACGTTCACAGGCCTGTCTGAGTTTGTGTTTGCGTGAACTGATTTACGGATGTCTCATCTCTGGGACCCAATTTTCCCTCATTTATCCTGGATAACTAGGGCTTTCGGCCATGCGGTGGCGTAGCGGTTAGCTCTCCCACCTCACAATGATATCATGAGAGGTTTGACTCCAGGCTTTGGAGGCCTTCATGTTTGGAGTCTGCATGTTCTGCCGGGGCAGCATGAACAGTCCAAACACACGTGTTTGAGGTTGATTGGTGACTCAAACTTCCTGTAGGTGTGAAAGTGAGTGTTAGTGGCTATCTGTCTCTCTGTTCACCCTGTGATGGACCGGCGACCCGTCCAGAGATAGCGAGATGACTCCAGTGACCTTTGACTGCAAGTCTGATAAAGCAGTATTCAAAGTGAATGGAACTGGGACTGTGAGTGTTGGTGTGTATTATCTCAGCCAGTTAAACTCTGTTTTCTGTGTCTCTTGTGCTGTCCATCATGTGGTCAGACACTTATGTTCTCTCAAAATGTGTTGAAGCGTCAATTATTCTTCAAGGAATTGTGTTTCTACTCATTCTTGGGGTTTTTTTGCGAATATGTGCCTCATATCAACCGTCTTGTCGTGACATCATTGTTTCCCCAAATAGTGAGAGATCTGCAGCCTTCAGTGTGACGGCTGCTTGAGTCATTGTAAAGATAGAGCCATACCAATGACACTCTGAAGCGTTATTTAATTTTTTGAAGACCAGACGGTAATGACTGTGGAAGCTGGTGGGTTTTCTTTTTCTGTTTGGAAACTTTGCATGTGGCTGTGTTTTGAATTGGGGAGTTTAAAGGGGGGGGTGTCAGAGGGGTCACTGCAGACCAGATGACATGGAGAACAGTGAGTTTAATTAAACCTTTAGCATCATGTGTGCATGACTGGTACCATGTGTATTTTTCTGTGTGTGCGTGCTGGTCGTCAGGGGCCAGAGGATGGGGCCCGACCAAGCGAGGAGAAAGGGGAAAGTAGGCGCTTGGCAGCCCATCTGAGAGCTTCGTCACTGGGGCTCAGACACGGCCACAGCTGGCCCCTCCGCTTACAATCCGGGCTTTTCTTCCCCCCCTCAGGAACGCGGTGCGTCAACTCTAATTCCCTTCTAATGAACTGGCTACTGAAGGTAGCTCGGCAAGCAGACCCAGCACACTTATTAAACACACATAGTGGAAACAAAGCACGCAGTCAGTGGAAAAAGTATGCTGCACTTTCAGTACATTTCGGCTCTTAGCGGGGCGACTGTGCTGCTCGACTTGTACGCCTGCTGAGGGTGCTTGAACTCGAATCCCATACTAGAACTTGCCTTCTGGACCAAATTGAGCAGAGCAACACCTTAACCTTTAGGAACATATAGAGAAAGCTGCTGTATCCTCACCAGCATGGGCTTTTTCTTTATTATCAGATGTGTTTAAGTCTCACAGCTAAGCTACTTACTGAATTTTGGATGAATGAGTAAGTCATCTAATAACCTTGTTCTTTCTTATGCTGCTTCAAAGGCCCCTTTGTCTGATGTCTCTCTTTTATCAGACTAAAAGTGTCACCACAGTAATCTAAGAAAATGACAAGAAAAATGTGCATAAATGTGGCGACGAGACCTTGTTTGATATTTTGGAGGGGGTGGGAATTCCTTCTCCTGGTGGATAAATAAGCTTCAGAAGATTCAAGAAAGACCTCTCAAAGGACTTTTTCTGGATTTGCAAAAAAAAATAAAAGGAAAAGAAAAAAGGAAAAAAAAATCCTCTAGATTTACTGGTAGATTCCTCACTCTGTTACTCAAATACAATGAACGATAAACAAACAAAGACGTTGTTTTGCTTTCTTCCATTCATTCAAAACCGTGACGCAGAGCTTTATTCTGTTGGCAGAAGGTCAGAGGTAAGATCCTGGTCACCTCTCATGGGAGTTACATTAATTTTGAAGTGAGAGCAGTGAGATGTCTCCCAGTTAAAAGTCTGGTCAAGTAGATGGGTTGCGGCGAGGGCAGCTTCTGACAGTTTAACGTCTGTGGCGCAGAACCTGCGGTTCACATGCTGCTGATGGCCACGTTTATATGCGTTCAGACGGCACAAGTGACGTCACATTGATTGCATTGTGGACTTGAGAGTTTACAAAGGTGACAAAGCTCATCAGTGGTGATGTGTTCTGGCACAGTCGAGTCATTTGTGCTGGATTGTGGTACAGCGGTTTGGAAGCACTGATCACTGAGATGATTTCCACGATCACCTATAATTTATACCTAAACCTCTGCAAGATAAGATTTCACTTTTCGGACATTCTTGAGGAGCACTAGAAACGAACCCGGGACTTGCTGTCCTGGAAACAGTTGTACAAATCCTCTGTTGTTTCTTCTATGACTCCCACCTAATATCCGTGGATTATTCCACTCCAGTCCTCCCATTGTCGGAATGATGTGGACAGTCATGGACCCGCAGGGTAAGTGTGGATAAAACCATTAGCTGTGTCTAACTCCTTTACACTGGAGGAATACCACTGAAACAGAACAGTGTGTTAACTTACGGCAAAAAGTGGAGATGGCAGCGGAAAGATTTTATTAAAAGAAGAAATGCTGAATCTGTTTTATTGGACAGTAATCATGAAAGCGATAACTGGAAAGCATGTGGCTTTCAGTGTGGAGACACAGTTCTGAGTTATAGCCAAATATGCTAGAATTAATTTTATACCCCAGCACATCTGTGGCCATTAGTAATCTGCCTTTAATCAAGCGTATGTGTGGGGGAGACAAAGAAAGGCCTCAAATATTATTGGAAATTACGTTCCAGTTCATTTTCAGCCACTCCCTGTGCAGCCGCACTGGGGCCTCACAGGTCACTGTGACCCATACGAGAGGCATAACTGTGATTTTGACCTGTTACTCAATCATGTTGATTCACATTAGAATTTAATTTAAAAATGATGAACCCCTCAAAACCTTAGTTTATGAACAGGAACTTGCAAGATGCTTTTGTTATAGGACTTTTTTTTGGGGGGGAGCAAATGACTTTTACTGAATGTAAAAAGTTTTGTGTGTATCTTGATTTGTTTATTTATTTCTATTTATGTCTCTGATGAGACTTGTGTGTCCATACTTAGATTTGTGTATGGATAGATATACACGTGCGTGATACAGTTTGTGTAATGTGGTTGTTTGTGTCTTTTGAGATTTGCATATGACTACAGCAACTACTAATTGTCTCTGGGGGTTTTTTGTGGCCCTCTGGGTTTGCTGGAACTTTTATCAAGTTGGCTCCCGTAATGTTTTGAAAGTAACTCAAACTGTGATTAATACTCAATGAGTGAGTTTCTAAGTTGGCTGCCGTACTCCATGTGCACTTTCACATTTTTCTCTTCCGGACTTGTCCCAAGTGCCTGTTTGATAATCCAAACATTGACTCTCAAACCGTGAGCGGTCCGATACAGCTGGACAAGCTGCAGGCGCTCGGGTGTGTAAAGGCAGGAGGCCAGACCAAGTTTGCTGATGCAGTTCACAGTTCAGTGGACCCTTCACCCTCGGTGTGATCGCTGCAGCGCCTACTGCATCACCAGAGAGACTGATAAAGACGGGGGGGGGTCAGAAAAGATGGCAAGAACAGTGAATAGAAGAGGGTTCATACAGGCAGTGCGGCAGAGAGTCTCCTCCTCTATAGCCCATGATAAGACCATGACTTTGATTTGATGGCATGTAAAAAAATAAGAATGTGAAGATTCTGTAATGTAGGTCAAACATACGGCTCTCGTGTCAAAATCAGCCCACCAAATGGTCCAATCAAGCCTGGGGAGGACATTGCCTGTGTTCAATTCACTGAGATGAAATCCAGCAATTTCTGTACTGTAAAACATAAACGTAAACTTAAACAGCTACGAACCTTAGTTCAGTAACTATCCTGAAACCCACATCTGAACTGCAATGCCTGTAGCAGGAGTGCCAGTTTATATGTAGATAAATAGCATTACACTCAGAGAGAATACACTTCTTTTTCTTAAAAAAATTTCAGATTGCTCATATTAGATTACAATTTTTATCGGGTAAATAACTGTAGAAAGTGCTGCTCCGGCCCCATTGAGATCAACCTGACCAGCATGTGGCCCCTGAACTTAACTGAGTTTGACACTCCTGCGCTGACGTGCACAATAACCGTTTCCTCAATGCATGATGTAAAAACAAAAATAATACACAAATTCTGACTTCCATACAAAGATTCAGAGAATGTTTTCCTTCCCAGGACAGGCTGTTATACAGCAGTGGTCATATCACGTTAAAGTACAGTGTGACAATGATGAACCTGTCTGCTGACAACACATATCAGCAGACTGAAAGTCCTCCAGTGTTTCTATAATTTAAAAAAAAAAAAAAAAAGTGAGTGGTTCTGTGCAAAATGAGGCTCAAAGTGAGATGCAGACAAGCAGTTGCTTTGTTTTGGTTTCATGTTCCTCAAAGGCCACCACTGTTATTTCTCTTCGACTTTACGGCTAGCTGCTACCTGTCATCTGGAGCTTATTGTGTGTTTTTACTTGTGCGGCTGCCCTCTAAAAGGCTAAAGAGAAAGCTCCCTTTGACTGATACTGATCTGGTCAGAGATGCTGTACCTCACCACCACAAACCTTATACCTCCACAGACTGCTTCCATTAGCTCCACCTATACTGTATATATTACACTGCGACTTGTGTCTGATGCTATCAGTGTGACTGAATGGGCATACAGTCATAATGCAGTGCGAGCCCCTGCACATCAATGTGTCCTATTGTGTGGAAGCCGGACGTTTTTTGTTTTTTTTTGTGTTTTTTTTGCACAGTTGAATTGTATAAACTCTGAGGTTTCTCTCCCAGATGCACAATAACATACACTCCGCAGTTCAAACTCGCGCACACACAAGCACTGCACTTGTCTGTCAGCCACACGTCCATTTTTCTGGACTTCCATTACTCAGTTATTCCGATGATTTACATTATCTCGCACATTATCAAACGACATGACATTCCCATAATCATAGTACTCCTGGACAGATTCAGACTAACACACACACACACACACTCTCATGAGTAATATAACTGTCATATCTGCTGGTGCTGAAGGCTGCTGTCATGGGCAGAAGGTCATTTCGGGATGTCCGTTTGGGGGTGTGTGTGTGAGTGTGTGTGTGTGCGTGGCAGCGGAGTGAGGCGATGGCAGACGAGACAGGAGGCGTGCTCTCGCTGCTTTCTGTTTTGTGTAAACTCTGATAGGAGCGCAGTGACAGACTGAAGCCAGGGGGATTTTGGGCGCATCAGTCGGCTCAGTGCAGAGCGTTTGGAAGGTGTTGAGACGTAAGTGGGGGCACATCAGTCAGAGAGTGAGACTGAGAAGCAGTCCAGGAAAAAAAAAATCTTTAAAAAAAAAAAAAATAATTATTTGATAAAGTCTCTCAATTCATCTTTATTCTCATCTATCCAAACCACAAGGCTTTTAAAAAATAAATCACTGTTTGATGACAGTGTCTGCTTTAACGTCACATGCTCTACACAGAAGAGGTTTTATGTGAGGATTATTGTCTCACACACGTACGCCTCTGTTTTCAGCTTTTCCTGAATGAAGCCTTTAATAGTATTTGTTTTCATTCATAATCAGCCCATGTGATCGAGCTCCGCGTAACTCCCACACTGAGCGGGTGTAAATGCATGTTGTCATTAATGCATGTTCACGTGCATCATGAGGCTGCATAATTAGTTTGTGTGTTCATGTGCACTTGTGTGTGTTTGCTCGTGAAAATGCACATACAGCCGTGTGTGTGTGTGTGTGTGTGTGTGTGTGTGTGTGTGTGTGTGTGTGTGTGTGTGTGTGTGTGTGTGTGTGTGTGTGTGTGTGTGTGTGTGTGTGTGTGTGTGTGTGTGTGTGTGTGTGTGTGTGTGTGTGTGTGTGTGTGTGTGTGTGTGTGTGTGTGTGTGTGTGTGTGTGTGTGTGTGTGTGTGTGTGTGTGTGTGTGTGTGTGTGTGTTTTCCTTCCTCTGTGAGAAAAAGGTCTGGTGGAGAGGTGAAGCATGAAAACGACAGTGAACAGTGGCAATGATAAAGTGATAAAGCTTCACTCCTATTATGTGGCTGTTTGACTTTTACTGTGAGAAACCCAAAGATAAGCACTCGGAGAAATTGGGAGAAATAATTGGGACTAGAGGTACAAAGGGAGATTAGGGCGGAATTGAGGTACTGTTGCAGAGAAGGAAAGGACAGAGTGGGAGAGGCGGAGGGTGGGAATGGAGGTGTTTAGGGACTCCCTGTGGGCCAACTCCGACATGGGAACAAGGAGTCGACCTAACGAAGCGTGGACGTCCCTCACTGATTTCACAGGGGCGGGAGGGGCTTTGAGGGGAAAAGGCATAGGTTTGACACAGGAGCAGTTCTTCATGATGCAGTGAACAATCAGGTGAGGTAGGGAACCCTACAGTTAGATTTACAGTCCCATTATTAGTAAGAAGTTTCTGTACATTGACAGTTAATTTAGATATTTCATGAACTTATATCCCTGCACTTATTGTCTAACTATTGTTGCCAGAGTTTCTAAAAAGATCTGTTACAACTCATATGTGTCCTGAAATGTTCCCGATTTGTTAGCGCGGATGTTACAGTCGCTCACAGTGAGTGTATGAACCGTGGCGTGTCACCATGCGCTGTCGCTTAAGGTCCCCAAACGCAGTCTGTCATTATACTGTCATACTTTGAGCATTACATCACGGCTCTGTCGGTCTCGGTTCATGTGGAAGCAGCCGAGCAAGCGTTCGCCCCGGAATAGGAGCGTTGCACAAGGCCGTCATCGCCGGAGCTGCCTCTCCACTTCAATCAGCCGATCTGAGGCCCGTGATGTGAAGTGCTTCAATCTGCCAGCACTCTCCATCCTCATGTCCCGTCTCCGACCCGCTCTGGAAAATAATACAGCACGCTGGCTGTTCCTGCTATTGATGAAGGGAGGGAGGAGAGGGATTTATTTCAGGACACGCTGCCAGTTATAGAATAGGAAGAGATTGACCAGCATCGCCTAAAGTATGTTTCTGTAATACTTCCCGGTTGGTTTGGTTAGTGCATTCAATCACACTTACCCCCTGGGAGTGCAAAGCTCATTAGGTTTCGGTTTCTTTCAATCCTCTCAGTTCAAATCATGAGAGGAAGCAGGTGACCATGGCCTCATTCGAGCGTGTGCGGATAAGGTAGAGCTGTGAGTTTGAAATGATTGATTGGGAACTTTCAGCGCGTTTCAAAACAAAATATTCCTATTTATGTCATGATTGGGATCTTTTTAACCAAAGATGTTTCGCCTTTTTCGTTTTGCAGGACAATAAGGCAGATATTTTCTGGATTCAGAAAAAAATATAAATAGTTTTTCATTTTCTGCCTTACTTGCAATGGAAGCCAACAGCAGAAACCTTCCTTGGTGTTTTGCACAAGGACGAGAAAAAAAAAAAGACGACATTCACTCATAAAATTATGACTGTGCCGCTTCACTTGTCTTATCACAGAAGATCCAAGTGTCATTATCAGTTCAAAATGTGATGTGATGGTCAGAAAGTCCAGATCAGATTCTCATTTTTGCAGTACTGGTTTTTAACAAATTGCGTGATTCTTCTTCATATGCAGAAACTGAGTCTGCTCTACCATCTAGTGGCGCCCGATTAATACTTCAACTTGTACCACTTGTCATCCATTTACTTTCAGGATCCTGATTCCCCTGTTTGATGAAGACACTGGTTTGCTTCTGTTGTCTGGCATGGTAAGATAAACAATAATTTCCTTCTTATACATGCTGTATACAAATAACAATAAAAAAATTACTGTGTTATTATTCATATGTATGATTTTTTGACGCCACAAATTAGTGTCAGAGAGGTACTTAATTTCCGTATATTTTAATGGTGGAAATAATTTATCTTCGAGGCGATTGACATATTTCAATAGCAAATTAAACTGAATTTCCTATTCAAGATGATGGATGCCTCGTGAAACTGCATGGGTTTTTTGGGGGGGGGATGAGGAATTAGTAAAAGTGCAGGTTGGGTCATCAGATATTTGACCCAATTTCATATAAAGGTGAGAATTTTATGTGCAAATTCTTTCATAATCAGAATCTTTTTGTTAATTATTTTGTTCACATTGACTGAAAACTGATTAATCGGCCTAAAAGCACAAGATAGAAACTGGAGAGTTGTTTTAGTGTCGTCCGAAGATGTGACTTAAAGTAATTTATTCTCTGAATCACCATTAATAGTCGAGGAGAGTAGAGGATTTATTGATTTTCCCTCCTTTACAGGGAGACACTGTCATTGATTGCTTTGAAATCTCCTCCTCTGAGCCGTCACTCTCTCAAGGTAAAGCTTATTTTATCAAGCATTGTCGTTTCAAAAACATCTCCTTATTTTCTGTGTGTCTTTAAAAAAAATGTTCCCTCCATATTTGACATTTTCAGTGAGCCACTGTCTGACGGACAGCTCAACACGCGGCGTTGCCATGCTGCCTAAGAGAGCGCTGGACATCATGTCTTGCGAAGTGATGCGCGTGCTTCAGCTGACCAACAGCTGCATTGTGCCAATCAGCTATCAGGTCCCTCGCAAGGTTGGTAAATACATGAACCCACTGGCTCATAGTGCAGATTAACTTAATCTACGTCTTTTCTTTGCACTTTAGTTTAACTTTACGTGCATATTTGCTGTCTCTCAGCATTCGGGCCAGGAATTTCACGAAGACCTTTACCCAGACACCGTGGGGTCAACGCCGGCCATGACAGCTGAGGAGTGGTGGCAGGGAGGCGACAAGCAGGTAAGTTCGCCTCACTCTCTGCAGCTTTACTCGGTGTGTGCTCTGCATGAGCAGCTCCAACGTTTAACATTGCTTGTCCTCAGGTGGACAAAGTCAGTCTCCACCCAGACAAGAGACCCAAATCAAAGGCGTCGCCTGAAAAACAAACTCCAGTCAGGAAGGGTCTGCCCAGTGGGGGGAGCAAAGAGGTAAGGAGAAGAACTTTACTTATATAGTGTGTTTTGCCAGCTTCAGTTGTCTTAAAGTTCATGTGCATGCAAGGGTGGAGCAGTTTGTGGTTCAGTGTCTTTCCCAAGGAGTCTCTCACCTCCGGGCAAAGCGAGGTGGTGTTGTAGCGTCACCTGCTCAATTATCAAATATATGATAATGTGTGACATCGACGATAAAGATGGAGCTAAGGCGGCTACCCCTCTTTTTCACAGGATCCGGCTCGCGGCTGTTCCACCTCCAGTAGTCCTTTAAGCACCCCCAGCAGCAGCAGCAGCGCCGCCCCGTCCCGCTCTCCCTCCTCCACCTCCGGCCTGTCTTCAGGCTTCCTCCCCAGTCCCAGTCCCAGCCAGAGTGTCAAGGCCATTCAGAGTCTGCTGGGTAGAAACACTCGAATAGTACATGCTCCATTCCAGCCTCGTTCAATCGAGGACGATATCATTCATATTAAGTTAATTTTCCCACCAGGGCCGACATCCAAGTTCCGCCACATCCAGGGTGCAGTGATGCACCGCGACACGCACACCACCAACATCCGCGGCCTTAACCTGACCACACCAGGCGAGTGCGACGGCTTCTGTGCCAACCACCAGCGCGTGGCAGTGCCTCTCGCCATCACCGGGGGCCAGATTGCCATAATCGAGGTGCGGCTGCAGCACAAATTTCAGGCGTGTGGATATTTCAAATAGTAAATCTAATTTTCAGTTTTATTTGTTTCCTCAGCGCTCCCAGCCGGGCAGGCTGCCAGACGCGGCGGTCCCCACCGTCCAGAACTCTGGAAATGTGGCCGACTTTTGTTGGGACCCCTTTGACCCACACCGACTTGCTGTCGGTGAGTGAAGAGTGAAACAAAGGACTGTTCATGGGAGTGTCCGACTGTGTGCTTATAATGTTGTTTTTTTTGCATCTATGCCAGCGGGCGAAGATGCTAAGATCCGGGTGTGGCAGGTGCCAGAGGGCGGGCTGAAAGAGACGCTGACAGAGCCTGAACTCACCCTCCAAGGTAGGACAGCACTGATGGTCGAAAGACGACGCAAACAAAGGGAAGTGGTGGTGACTGACTGCTCCTGGGGCTCCTTCTAGGCCACACAGAGAAGATCTACTCCATTAAGTTTCACCCGTTGGCCAGTGGACTTCTGGTGTCTTCATCCTACGACCTCAGTATCAGACTGTGGGACCTGGACAGAGGAGAGCAGGTCAAACTTCTCACTGGACATGAGGACCAGGTGAGCAAAAAATAAATCCATAATAAAATGAGATACTTTCTCATTCTGTTCATAATGAGAATAAATCAAATGCTGCATGCTTCAGATGTGGCCTGTTTTTTAGATGCCAGCCATACTTTACCTCAACATATTGTCAGACAAACACAATGTGATCGTTTTACAAGCTTCTGTTGCTTCTTCATTTCTCTTTGTGCTTCAATTCAGGTGTTTAGCATGGCATGGAGTCCAGATGGAAAGCTCCTGGCCACAGCTTGCAAGGACGGGAAAGTTCGCATCTATGACCCTCGGAAGTCCACTGCCCCCGTACAGGTAGCAACAGCGGACCACCATTAAAATAAATAAGAAAATTAATGGTCTCTGGGATTGTTTAGTCAAAATTGTATGGATTTGATGCTGTATTCATCTGTTCCTGTAGCTATATGCTGTCCAAAATCATTTATTCATTAATACATAGTAGTCCTGCCACATTCTTGGTTATAGACAACAAAATTCTTTATATATGACCTCACTATTATACTGATAAACTACACTAAAGTGCTTCCGCACACAAACGGAGGCTAAGAATGGAAACACTGCAGACATGTGCAGCTCAATCAGTCATTTCACTTTGTAATGTCAGCACTTGTTATTTCATGTTTTCAGGAGGGGGCGGGTCCCGAAGGCCACAGGGGCGCACGTGTGGTGTGGGTGCATGACGGCAAGTACCTGTTGGTGTCAGGATTCGACAGGTACTGGAAATAATTCAAGAAAACAGTTTACAATTTTTGCCATTTTTATCAAAAGTTTAAAGTACCGTTCTGTTAAAAAGTATAAACTGTACCGTCATTTCATTAAAGCACTTCATGCAGTCTGTAAAAGGATTCAACACGGTTGCCATAGCAGCGAGACTCGAGAGAACTTGGCCAACAAGCTTCTTTTTTTTTGTCCCTCCACAGCCGCAGTGAGCGAGGAATCTACCTGTACTCGGCGGAATCCCTGTCCTCTGGCCCCATCGCCAACAGTCCCATAAACATCTCCCCCTCCACACTCATCCCTTTCTACGACCCCGACACCGGCATCGTCATCCTCAGTGGAAAAGTAAGCAGACAAACTACAAAACATGTTGGAAGTCGTGAGATACTCTGCAGCCGCGGTGAAAGGGTTTCATCTGTTTTTCAGGGTGAAACCAGAGTGCACATTTATGAGGTCATCACTGAGGAGCCGTACTTTATTGAATGCAGCAGTTTTACCTCGTCTGAGCCTTACAAGGTATCTTTACCTATGCACTCCTTAAATCGTGCATTTTGGATGACTTATTTTGAATTTGGTCATTTGTGTGAATTGTTTCTCGTCTGCAGGGTTTGGCTTTTCTGCGTAAAACTGAATGCAATGTGCGTGATGTGGTGGTTGCTGTTGGACTCATGCTCACCAAGTCGACTATCGAGCCAGTCGCTTTCAAAGTGCCAAGGGTCAAGGTGGGTCAACTGCACCACCTGGTGGCCACATGGAACCACTGCAGCAACACGCCTCTCCTGATGACTTTCTGTGATACACTTCTATTGCGATAACCACAGTGTGTTACTCCGTGTGTCTTCAGAAAGAGTTTTTTCAGGATGATCTGTACACTGAAACTGCGGTGTGGTGGGAACCGGCTCTGACTGCCTCAGCCTGGCTCTCCGGCTCCAACGGCCAACACAAAAAGATCAGTCTGAAGCCGAAAGACATGACACCAGGTTGCCAAAACACAGCCAATACACCGATCCCTGTCAGACATGTCTTGGCCTGTTTTTGTGCTTATTGCCTGGTGTGTGTCTTTCTTTAAGTGAGTGAGGCCCCCAAAGAGGCTCCAGTGAGGAAATACCTGCCCTCATCTTTTTACCTGGAGGAAAAGACGGATGAGCAGAAGAAGGAGGAGGTGCCGTACATGTCCTCAAATCATCCTGCATCGCAGATATAAACACAATGTTAATTCTTCTGTCTTTGCTGGAGTCGCTGAGTTACGAGTTCTGGTGTTGGCCTGATACGCACTGACGTTTAGTGTGTGTGTGTGTGTGTGTGTGTGTGTGTGTGTGTGTGTGTGTGTGTGTGTGTGTGTGTGTGTGTGTGTGTGTGTGTGTGTGTGTGTGTGTGTGTGTGTGTGTGTGTGTGTGTGTGTGTGTGTGTGTGTGTGTGTGTGTGTGTGTGTGTGTGTGTGTGTGTGTGTGTGTGTGTGTGTGTGTGTGTGTGTGTGTGTGTGTGTGTGTGTGTGTGTGTGTGTGTGTGTGTGTGATATGCAGCTGCTGAGTGCCATGGTGGCGAAGCTGGGGAACATGGACGACCCACTCCCACAGGAGTCCTTTGAGGGAGTCGACGACGACGAGTGGGTGAGTGATTGTGAATCAAGCGGAAGCAGGTGGACATGATGCATCACGTTCTCCCAGAGTGCACAGTTCATGCTCGCAGATGAACGGATTGTTTTCTGACAAAGCACACAGAGAAATACAAAAACTTCCTCCTCCATCTCACTCTGTCCATGTTTGTTTATGCAAGACTGTAAAAACAAAGTGGAGAGTGGCTGTAACTGATCGTCTAATTGAGACTGCCGAAGCATTAAAATCTGCTTTTTTTATTTGACATTATCAATAAAAAGTTTAATTTTGTCCAAACGCCAAACTACACAGACGCATCTCGAAAACATTGACTACAATGCAAAAGTACACCTTTTCCCATGATACCACTGAAACGTGTTTTTACGATGGATTTATTACACATAAACGTGAGTATTTCTAGAATTTCTTTTCTTTATTCTATATTATTGTCGCTTGAAATTTTTAAATATTCGAGTATTTTGTAAGAATGAGTGCTTCTTTAAGAGCGAGGCCATAATCGCCACAATTAAAATTAGAACAAAGCTTGACATTTCATTTCATATCATCAGTGTAGAAATGAATTACAAATCAATTCACTGATAATACGTTTTAAAACAGAGGCATCGAAAACAAATGTATTATCAGTGAATTGATTTGTAATTCATTTCTCATTTCCCAGTTATTTCTACACTGTTATTGTACTGTAATCTGTGGGATTGTCATTTTTGTTGTTCAATCCCACAGATTACAGTACAAAAACAGTGTAGAAATAACTGGGAAAGCCGTTAACTTTAAAAACGATATTCTATTTTTAGATGCTCCTGCAGTTATAACGACAAAGTATTCTATTGCTCCACATTCGTCAGCAGCTCTATGACACAGTTCGGCTCATTTCTCTGTTCTCCAGGACGACTGAGGGGAGACGTCGTCCAGCCAACCACGAAGAGGAGTGACGATGGACTCGTGTGTGACACCCAGACGACATCTCGGCCTCCGGAATAGCCGGGGGGGGGGAGCAGAACAATTTTAACTTCAACAAGTTTTAGGGAAATTTCTATAAAAAAATAAAAAAAAACCTCAGTACTGTATGTATGACAATATCTGTTAAGGTTTGGATAATCAAATATGACACTGTCTAGTTGGTAATAGTGGATTTTTTTTTAATCTGTCAGTTTGAGATAATCTGATTCTGTAATTGTTCTGTATTTGTATGGTAGACAAAGGAATGATGTCACATTTTACTATGCTTGGATGATAATCTCACTGTATGAGAGTATACAAGACGCTCTCAGTAAATATACTGGGACTACATGTTTGGGAAATATATTTACCATATATGTGGTAAATTATAACACAAGGTCGGTTCAAGTGGAATGAACCTTCAGGCGATCACGGCAATAATATCTCCACCGTTTGCAGCATTGCTGGTTAATTCTCAGAGGCTCAAACAGCCACAGATACACATGGATGACAAACACCCTGTGAATTAGATGTTTTCTGTGCTCGTGGTTGAAGCATGACGATACTCTCTGGGTTGTCCGTATCTTACAAAAAAAAAAAAGACTGCCTGTTTCAGTGTCACGAGAGCACAATTGTGAGTGATGATGTATAGAGTTGTTGTGTGTTTGCACATTAACTTCCACGGTGCACGACTGTTGGCGTCCTGTAATGGCCAGTCATGAGCATGTGCTCAGTCTCCATGTGTCTTTTGAAAATGCAACATGATGAGCTTTGCGATTCTGTCGGCGGTGGACCCCGTGCGGCCGATTCTGTAAACTCGTCTTCCTGTCGGATCAGGAAAATCTCTCACACACACACACACACACACAAACACACGAACACACAGGGTTACTGTAACACACTCAAGCTTCAGCAGCAACAACCTCACCGAGGATACAACAGGGTCGCCAGTGTTCATGTTTGGCCATGAACTGGAGTTTTTTAATCACCGTATTGCCATGTTAACGTTTTCTTTGTTCGCCATATTTGCCTAAAAAAAAAAAGTTTTAACATAATTATGTGTCACTGCCTTATTTGTCATATTTTGTTGAATCTTCTGCCATTCCTTCGAAGTCTGATCAGTAGGAGAAAACAGCCAAATAATGAACTGCTGTTGGACACTGAAGCCAAATCACCTCCTCATGTTTTGACAGGGACCTTTATAATAAAGTAGATTATTTAATTGTTCTCTTTAGTTAAACTTTTAACATGACCCATGCTCATGTTCTGACTCTTTTATGAGCTAATTCTCATGGCCTAGTTTTAACTTTTAGTTTGTTGCGGTGACGTTAATCAGACAACAATACAGTGTCAATCAGTTACAATGCATTCATCGTGTAGTTTTTATTCAGGCGACATCAGTATCAACAATCAACTGGACTTAATCCTGCTAGTTTACAGCCTCAGATCCAACTGAACCAGCTTGTTCTGCTGCGCATGGATGTGTGCGTCATTTTGAACACAAGTGTAATCAGGGTGTGTGGGATATATACTGCTGTATGTGTCTGTGACTCCAAACGGTCACAACGTGGGATTTTTGAATGGGATAAACTTACCTTTTATTGTGTTGAGAACTTTTTGTTTTGTGAGTAAATTCTTTTATTTCTGTCTTATCGAAGTAACACTTTGTGGATTTTCATTATTGTCTTACAATAAAACTTTTTCAATCCAATAATGCTTTTCTCTGGTTTGGCTGTGTGGTTGCCATAGTGAATGAATCAGTGAATACAAGATAAATACCCCAGGAACGTGTGTTGTTTGGCCTTTATCTTCAGATTTCTATGGGGGAAACCTATTGCCCGTTTTTTGTTGCCGTGTTCACACTCTCAAAATGGAAATGGGACTTTCCCAATTGGTAACTTTACAAGTTCCAAGCTGGATAATTGCACCAGACTGAGTGACATCAGGTCCACTTCCAGAGTTCTCCAAAACCTTCAACTTTCCCAGTGGGACATTTTTTATTTTGCCGTGTTCGAAATGCATTTTCACTTCACTTCACTTCATTTTCACTTGCTTAATTCATCTTTAACTTCCCATGGCAGGAGAAATGTATGACTTGATAAGACAATATATTTTTTTCCAAAAAATAGACACAAACTTTTCTGTGTACAGTAAAAAAACAAAACAGTGGTGTTGAATTGACACCAGAGAGCAATATGGGACCACAAAGAGAGAAACTACAGATGAGACAATAGCCTCATCAGTATATCTGAATCGCTGGTGCTGAGGACCCCAGTTACATTTATTTTTGCTACTGTGGTTACTGTAAGTTAATTTGAATTATTTTCAGATTCATTACAAAAAAATATGCATTTGTGCCTCTCTCTTAAAAATAAAAGGCTGGTAAATAAAACTGACCGTAGTTAACGGAGAAGACAGACTGCACGTCGTCCTCCTCGCCTGCAGGGGGCACTGTAAATCTGAGCGCCCTCCCTTCTCAGTCCTCTTTGGTCGCGGCTTCCTTGACCTTTGAACCCCTGGTAACCTTCAGTGTACATGTGAGAAAACAGACGCTCCGCTCGGTCTGCGGCAAAGCTGGATTATATTTTAAAATGGTAAGATTGTGTCTGACAGTGTTAGTTTTTATCTCCCCGCTCCGCCAGTGACTGTTGTCCAGCTGTTCTGGACACTAACGGGATTCTGCTTCGCCTACTGCATTTATGTAAAGCGGAAGTCTCGTTTTGTAACCTGTTATTTAATGTAAAGTCAGTGTAATCAAAGGTATAGAAAACATGGGGACGTGTAGAAATCGTGCCTGTAATGACGGTGGTCGTGTTGCTACATAATGATGTATCTCCTGTCAGCAGACCTCCACCTCTGTCTGTCTCTCGTCTCTGATCATCAATCTCAAGGTGTTTTTGTTTTGTTTTTTTCACATTTGCAGGCTAAATATCTGGCACAGATCATAGTGATGGGAGCTCAGGTGGTGGGACGTGCATTTGCCCGAGCACTACAACAGGAATATGCAGGTAGGAGCGACAACAAGGCCTGGTTCTGTTCTGCGGTGTTAGTCCTACTTAAATTGTATTGTCAGAGACTCAGTCGGTACATATCCTCCCTCACTTTCTTCACCCCATAGCTGGAGTGTAACATGTTTTCAATCCCATTAGAAAGACGTGTGTAAAGATAAACAGCATTGACAGAGTGGTCCAATGCTGGAGTAAAAAAACATCTGCGATCTGAGAAGCTGTTAAGACTCAACACCCTGATGTCAGAAGGAAGAAATAACTTTGTAAGATGATTCATTCATAATTAAATGAATAGGATGTGCCCAGCATCAGTTCCTGCAGCTGACACATGCAAACTAAAATCCTAAAAGGTGCAACACACCCGCCGGCACACGTTGCCTTCCTTACCCAGTCACGAGGACACAGTCTTTTTAAGCTTTGTTTAGTTCATTACACAATGAAGTGTGCTTATATATCATTTTTCTCCCCCTGGTGATCCCCGCATGATGCTTTTTTGTGCTTGTTACTAATCAGGATTCACAAATACTTGGAATTTGTGAATACACTGTTTGTTAACTCTATCTAGTGTCATACCGGCTCCATCATGGAGGTGGGGCTGACTGCTTATGTGATATCTCAGCGCTAACAATTCCTTAGAAACATATTGTTTCATTAGATGGACTATACTGTGTGATCAGATTTAAATAAAGTAGATTGTGTCTAAAGTCCACAGACCCAATAGTTCTTCTTTCATGTATATTTGTGTAAGGCCTTGAGGGGCAAAATACTTGACTTTACAAAATGATTTTGTGTCTGATTTCCCTTAAAAAAACTGTTTCAGTTTGAGTTTTAAATTAGGTCAATTATGATCCAGCTCCACGGTCCCACGTTGTTCTTGAATATCTCCTCGGTATTCCTGCAATCACATTTTGTATTGATTGAATTTCATTGCTTATCTGAAGTAATCTTGACTGTAACGAAAAACCTAATAATGAAACTGTCATTATCATAATTAGTATCATTTGTTTTGGCGATCTGACAGTTTCATAGACGTATAAATGCAGACATCATTTTTAGAACTACCTACCAATTTGCCCAAATAAATCTTGCATGCAGCTCGAGGTACATTGGTTTAAGCGTCACTGTATTTTTTTTTTTTTTTAACTCTGTTGTGTTTTCGCTCACAGCCAGTCAGGCAGCGGCCCGGGCCCGGGGTAGCGCCGGTATGCAGTCGGCCGCCGCCTCCAGCATCACCGGGATGAGCCTGCAGGAGGCCCAGCAAATACTCAATGTGGCCAATCTGGCGCCTGAAGAGATCGAGAAGGTGCAAAGTTACTCCTGCTTGTTCAGCTCGTCTCATCGTCGCTTTTTGCTGCTTACGCTCGCTCACACTCGTGTCCTCTTCATCACACATATGCACCAACCCAGCTCAGAAATCCCTCTGAATAGATTAAAATCTGCATCCAGGTTGTTCTCACAGGATGTAACTATAGCGACTGGTGATATTAATAGAGCCATTAGGGTATTGCAGCTCTTTAGGTTAAATCTGGGGATGTGCATCGGCATAAATAAATGAGTTATTCTCCCAGCTTTTGTCCTGATTGTCCCTCAAACGCGGTCAATCGAATGCTAACGCCAACCCCTTTATTTCAGAACTACGAGCACCTTTACAAAGTGAACGACAAGATGGTGGGCGGCTCATTTTACCTTCAATCAAAAGTGAGTGTTCTGTCTCTCTCGATGTTTCGTTTGTGTTCTACAGTGCACAGGGAGGGTGTCACTATGAGAACAGTGTTTGATTTCTTCAAAAGTATATTGTATTTTTTGGATTCTCCGTGAGATATTAAAACCTCCCTGAAATGTGGAGCGACGATTCACTGTCATCCGAGTCCACGCTCCTTCCAGAAGTCTAGCTCACTCCCACCAGCAGGCGGGCTCATAGGATCCTGGTTAATAAAGACCTCAGACTCTCTTCATTCAGTGTAAAAACTGAGCAGCCCTATTTAATACACAATTTATTTGAAAACATTAAAACTTCTTGTGTTGTATCATGTGTCTCTGATTTGGAGTTTTAGCTGTAGCTCGCAAACCGTCACGCTTTGATTTTCTTTTTCTTTTTTTTTCTCGAGGTGGTGCGAGCGAAAGAGCGCCTCGATGAAGAACTTAGCATTCAATCGGAAGAAAAGCCGCCGTCACAGCAGAAAACCGAAACATGAAGGAAGAGAAGATCCTCCGCGCCCTTTCTTTCCTCTCCCCGCTCTCTGTAAATTATAACCCAATTAAAAGCCCTTTCCTTTTTCTCTAAAAATTCACTTTGTGGTGTTTTATTTTAAATGAATCCATTTTTTTTATATATAGATTCTCATGCTGTTGCATTGAGTAAACACTGTCTTAATATTACATTGTATGTGGGACAAAATGAAAACACACGTATCAAATGCAACTTTATTAAATCTTTTTTTTTTCATTGACATTATTATCAATATCGTAATAAAATTCCTCTAAAACAGGAGAACACCACTATGTTGTACCAATTGGAGACTTTTACAACTCTAAAATTCTGCATGTTCAACCTCAGAACATGATGCCAGGAAAAAATATATTTTCATATAATCATTTTCTCATATAGTGTATAACTTCTATATTTACCTATAATAAAAAAGGCACTTGTAAAAATTAAAATACTGACATATCTCACAAATGTGCAAAAACATAACTTGGAACAGGCCTTGCATGGCCTTAGTCTCATCATTAACCCTTTGTGCAACACTGTGGCACTTCAGTCAATGGCACCCCTTTATAAATGACACTGACCCGACGAGCTGACGATTTCTGTGCCCTGGATTTGAACTCCACTTTTCCTTAATGTGAAGTGAGGTTTACTTTAAAAAAAAAAAAAAAAAAAAATCTCCAGGAGCCCGTACCACTTTCTTTTAGTCGTGAAAAAGTAAGACTTTATATTCAGACATTTTAGCGACTGAGGATGTATTTTTTTGTTGTTTTTTTTTTTTTTTACAATTACTCCTGGTTCCCAAAACAACAAAACAAATAATGCTCTACACTGAGAAGTGATGAGACGGCGTCCCCATATCTCCACATGCTATGACGGGGAAGAAAAAGTGCAGTTTATTACAGGCTGAGCTCAAAGGGTTAATGGATCATAACAGCTTATTTAATATTGAAAACCATGTGGATCCTGCGAGGATCCGCGTCGTGTTGCTCAGATTTCTGCCGCCACACCGAGTCTCTGTCCCTGGCTTCGACCAGCAGAGGAGAGACAGACATTCGGGATGGGAGGGAGGGAAGGAGAAAGAAGACGAGAGCCGCCACATCTATGGGTTTCGCTGTTGCCATGGAAACCGTGTCTAGCCTACTTAACACCTGTTTCTGATGACATCACATTGCGGGATTGTCCACTCACAGCGAGGGATTCGTTTCAGTACCCAACCTGAACCCAGAGACAGGGCTGGTGTGTGTGTGTGTGTGTGTGGGTGTGTGTGTGTGTGTGTGTGTGTGTGTGTGTGTGTGTGCGTGTGCTTGTGCGTGTGCGTGTGCGTGTGTGCACGCAGGGGGACGATGATGAAGAGGAGGAGGGTCTTGTCTGAGATAATAAAGACTCATAATTACTGAGGCAGAAACAAAGGTAGGATCTTCATCTCTGCTGCGAGTCCTTGCGGTGCTGCGGGCAGCCTGACAGCGCCGCCTCAGACGGGGAGGGGTAAAATGTGGGATTGTTTACAGTGAATATGGCTTGTTAGACTGCCCACTTCTGCTAAAAAAGCTTTGCCATGGGGGAGCTGAGCCTTTTGGGTTTAATCTAAAAAAAAAAAAAAAAGAAAGAAAGAAAAATCCAGAGGGCAGACAGAGTTCAGTGGCCTAGTTTTCTGCAGGCTGGTATGCTTGTGAGCGGCTGCCACACTGGGCACAGCACAGCCACCGACTTCAGAGCTGCGAGGGCCGATTGGCGGGGAGGCGGCCAGATGGAGGGCGGCTGCACAACGCAGCAATCCTCAGCCTCTTTTCCTCCACTGGCACACAGCCTCACCTCTCATCTCCTCCCTGTCCCCTGCCCATTCATTTTTTTTATCCAGTCGATTCCTCTTCTTTTTTCTTTTTTTTTTGCTCACCCTCTCAGTGCTTTGAATATTAAAGATAGTTCGTACGCTGTGACGCTGAAGCCCGTACCTTCTCCGAGTTGTAAAAACCTGGCGTGATTGTCGTGTAACCGTCATGTCAATGACTCCATCGGAGAGCCACATAGAAACATGCCTCCCTTCTATAGCAGTGGTTCCAAACGTGTTGGCTTGTGACGCCTTAAAAGGAGAGCCATCTGTGCTTTTGACTTGTCCCAAAAAAATCTTAACATTTTCTTATCACGTTGTTTCATTTTGTTTTTGTTTGGCAGTCCTGGACTGGCCTCATTCAATATCGATCTACTTTTGTGGGTCAAAAAAACCTGCAATGTTGAAGTGACCGGTTAATCAATGGCTGAACTCTTACTGATTTTTATAGCAGAAAGGTAGTATTCAGAACCGCCCAATAGTACTTATGGTAGATACTTTTCCCAATTTATGACGGAATTACAAAACCAACTCATTTACGTGACAGTGGTTCAACTAAAAAAAGTCTCCGCCTGGAAGAAAGGACAGAATGAGCAGCAAACTTATGAAGTATTGTCTTGTGTCACTACAGTCGCTAAGGATATTTGGCTAATGAGGAATACATAAGGGACTTTTTGAGCAAGGTTAAAATTGGAGGTTAATATTGGTGACAATACAATGGGTGAGAATGTGAATGTGTGATTGTCTCTGGGTTCCCCCCCCCCCCCCCCCCCCCCTGTGATAGACTGGCCACATGTCCAGAACCGAAGGAGCCAAATTTCAGTTGGTAAAAGTGCGCACTCTTCAAGGTCAGTTTGGAACCACTGCGCAAATCTCCATCCCTCTTTTCCTTTCCTCCGTCCCATCCGACGACTCATCCTCGACAGCAGAAAGCTGAGTGCAGAGCAGCAACACAAGAAGCAACTTCAACATCAGAAAACAATGTCTCGTCTGAACAACAGCACAAAAAAAACAATGACACAAAACAGCAACAACTGAACGTTTCACCTCGGGGACGAGGCGATGGAGGAAAAACAAAAATAAATTCGACACCCAACAAAAGCAGACGGGAGGAGTGGAGAGAGAGAGGAGAGTAGTTTGAGTCAGTCTCTTGAGGGAATGTTCCTTGTGTTGTGACGATCCTCTCTCGCTCCTCGACCGCTCGCCGGCGGACACAGTCACTGTCACACGCGCGCACCATTACTCAGCGAGGAAAATGGAATAAGAGCAAACTATGTCATAACGAACCGCGTTACCGGCTGTGACATTTCATAAAACATTTAAGGAACATAGTTGTGTTAAGTGCATGTTGACTGCTTAATCGAACCGTGAGAAGTTTCCCAGAACTTTCATGAATTTCTTTTTTTTTTTTTTTTTTTTTTTTCTCGTCTCTATTTTATTTGTTTTGCCCCCTTTGGACAGAGGAAAATGAGGCAGTTTGTAATAGTGTGGCTTTGTAGTCAGTCCAGCTGTATGTGGCATCGAGTGCATCGCTTCTCCCTCTGGGGCACACAATGCGAACATCCCACTTGCCCCACTCCAGGTATTTATTTTTGTTAAACTTGGAACAAAAGATCGACTGACAGGAACCAAGTCAAACTGGATGACCACCTGTTTTTCACAGCTGGTTTTGTGTTTGGTAACTTTAAAAAAAAAAAAGATATATATACAAGACAGCACTGTCTATCGCCACAGTGGCTCTTTCATACGCAGACTGGCCGTGTTGATTCAATTACTGGAAATAAGCTGGACAATCCAGGAGCCAAAACAGTGCTGGTCCTGTAAACGGTAAGTGGGGTGTTACGTATCATGTCCTGCCAGAGGGGGGAGTCAGATGTACCAGTGCAGTAAATTTCACTTGTGAAGTAGAGGAAGTGATGATTGGTCATTGCCAGGTGATGGAACACCAATCGTCTGTGCCCTCAGCTCGCTCTGTGCCCTGAAAGCCCCTAGTCTGCACACCTGGCACACATTCTGGTGGACTAGGCTGGTCAGTTGTTGGTCGCCCTCCCCAAAAACCGGGGACAGATTGTCAAAAATGATCTTTCCCATGTAACGGGGGGGGGGGGGGGGGGGGGGGGGGTTAGCAGCAGTTTTGAGGTTTCAGTACTCTCACCAGCTGACACTATGAAGTGTTGTGTTTAACTGTACAAATACAAGACCGTTTTGAGTTCACTTGCTTTGGTCTGGCAAGCTTGTCTGAATCATATTAATCACAGCAACCTGTGAAAAATAGGTCACAACTTTATGATAATATGAACGATTTCCTGTGGCGTGCACGGTGGGTGCGTCATTCATGGTGTATGTATCTCACTGCGAAGCCGGAGGCACACTGTCAAAGTACAGTTCATATAAATACTTGATGGGTGATTCAGGACTTTTGTACGAACACGAGAGCACTAAGACGGTTGACTTGCTGGTCCTCGTCCGCAGGACCAGCAAACAGGAACGAACGAAGTACAAAATAAGAGAAGAGCGAGCAGCCCATTGTCGGGCCTGACAGAAGTACACAGCCAGACATGTTCCTGAACGGAGCGTTTAGACCCCTGTTTTAGTTTCCCAACCTAAACATGAGGCTCGCGTTGTTTGCTTGATTGTTGCGAGGCAAAATGTTCTCTTCTCTGATTGTAGGTTTTATTAGTATCTCTATTGTCTTCTCTTTTTTTCCAACGACTCTTCAAAACGCATTGCGTGGATATGATTGTGCAAGCCAATCCCGATCACCTTTGACCACTAAGACCCTCCCATCCCAACCCCCTGAGCTCTTCTGGAATGTGTGTTTGTATTATTTTGTGTGTGTGTGTGTGTGTGTGTGTGTGTGTGTGTGTGTGTGTGTGTGTGTGTGTGTGTGTGTGTGTGTGTGTGTGTGTGAGTGTGTGTGTGTGTGTGTGTGTGTGTGTGTGTGTGTGTGTGTGTGTGTGTGTGTGTGTGTCTATCAGTTGACCACAGCTGGCTTGAGCACCACAGTGCCTGGGGGGATGACCACCCAGGATAGGGGATCATGAGACCCTCCTGTGGAGAGGTTCAGAACCCCCCCAGCCACCTCGTTCTCCGCCTCCTCTCCGCGGCTTTTCTTCGTCTGGTGGCTGTGGGACCGGCGCTCCGACGCAGCCCCCAGCATGGACACCATCGGCAGGCCCAGCGTCGAGGAAGGGAACGCCGAGGACAGCAGGGGGGACTTGGCCAAACCCAGCGGGGAGCCGCTGAAGGACAAGATGGACGCGCCTCCCAGGCTTCCTGGAGGGGAGTTGGGGCAACCCAGCGTGCTGAGGTCTAGGGGCCGAGGGCTGAGGGGGGACAGGGGCAGGCCACCACCGAGTCCCTGCAGAGCGTGACCCCCCAGGAGAGCGGCCGCCGCCCCAGGAATGATGATGTGGGCTCCACTCACGTAGGGGAGCTCTGAATCTTTCACTCCACCGCCAGCAAGCCCTCCGCTCCGACTTCCCTTCAGCAGTGAGCCCACCCCCCCTGAGGAGCCCTGCTCCTGAGCAACAAAGTGGCCGTGGGCTTTGATGTGCTTGCGGAGGGAGCTGGGGTCTGTGTAGCGCTTCAAGCAGCCCACCATCTTGCAGTAGTAGGGTTTGTCTACATAATGAGTGCGCGTGTGCTTGAAGCGGTCGCTGGAGTTGGAGTAGCGCTTGTTGCATCCCTCGTAAGGACAAATGTACGGCTTTTCACCTGCAGAAGATGTTAAAATCTTTAGTGCTCCGTTTCACAAAATCTTCCCCCATCTACTAAAATGCTTTTTATATTTATTTTTTCATCAAACACTCGCAGGCGACAGACCTGTGTGAGAGCGATTGTGGATCTTGAGGTTCTCCAGGCGTGAGAAGCTCTTGTTGCAGGTGGGACAGCGATGAGGTTTCTCATTAGTGTGAGTGCGAATGTGGATTAGCATTTTGTACCTGCAGTGACAAAAAAAAACAAAAACATCATGAACAAAAAAAATCCATCTAGAATTCTCCCTTTCTATCCCAGGAAATGATTTTGGTACCTGGCATTAAATCCCCTCCCTTTGCGAGCACAGCCCTCCCAGTGGCAGCAGTACCCAGAATCCTTTTCAGGTTTTACATGGAAGTCATTGACGTGGTCCACCAGGTCTTGCAGCGAATCGAAAAGCAGATGGCACTGAGGGAGGGAGAAGCACATCAAAGATGAGGAAGCCCTCCTGATCCAGACCAAGGTTTAACTCCAAAATGAAATGGTTCTCTGGACCTTACCTTTTTCCAGTGGCAGGCCAGTTGTTCGTCCGCCGAGAGGTCTGGAGAGGCTCTCCTGTCACTCGTCTGGCCAATGAACATGGAGGACGGCAGGTGAAGACCTGTACCAGCTCCGATTGGCACAAAGAACTGAAAGGCCTGCGAGATGTGAGAATTCTGATAAATAAAATAAAAAAAGGGGGAGGAAGAAAAAAAAAAAAAGAAAAGAAGAACAGCAACTGTGAAAATTGCTGGCCGTGAAAGAAAGAAAGATGCATGCGATGAAAATGTGGATGACAAGCTGATGGTCCGACCGACAGAGAGCATGAAACTCCACTAACACGCTGATTCTTATCTCTTCCTTTGAAAAACCAACTCTGTATTTCCTCTAGTAGTTACCCACTGTGCGCTACATCCCCGAGCTCAGCATGAAAGCTGTGAGATTCACTGAACCTCAGCTGGGTCTTAAAGAGCTAATGCACTGGCTCACCCACACACACACACACACACACACACACACACACACACACACACACACACACACACACACACACACACACACACACCGTGCAACGCAGCTCGAGCAGAAAACAAAGAGGAGACTTGAAAACATGTTGAGTACAGAATAAGCAAGGCATATATCAAAGTAGTCCTAGGAACCAGAGAACGAAGGAACGGTGCAAATCGATTGTGATCCCGTGGCGATCTTTATTTTCAGCCATCTCAGATATGTACGTGTGACAAATTTCATAAAGTGAGACCAATTGTCTGTGATGGGGAGAGGAGGAATGTGTGTGTGCAACCATAGTTTTAAACGTGAGACAGACGAACGTCAGAATAAGCCATTGTGTCCTGAAGGTCCACGGGGGAAAAGTGAAGTGTGTATGTGGCGGTGGGCTCAAGGGGGGGCTGCGCAGGACTTAGTGGGAAGCAGTGTGGCTGAATGGCCCCAGCCAGCATGTCTCAATTCAATTGCGAGGGAATTGAATTAGACGGCGTGAGGTCTGCATGGCTGTAGTTTGCCTTAAATCCAGTTACACATGCACACACACATACAGACAAGCACAGACACACACACACGTCATGCCAGCAGGGCCACTGAGTGCAAGTTACACAGGCTGGGCTATTTGTTTGGGACACAAGAGGTGTTTGATAAGAGCCACAAGCACACACACACACACACAGGGAGGCCTCCAACCCCTCGAACAGCCTGAGTCCCTTATGCCAGTGTGTCACAACACCATGTTGTTCCTGAATTGCTGACCCCAGCAGGCCGAGTCATTTTCTGCCTGATGTAGGAATTGGAAAGACAGTGTTGTGGTGAAGATGGTGAAAGTGAGAAGAGCTTGGAGGTGCGTGGCGGCTGGTACGTGGTTGTGCTCACCCCTGAGGGGACGTAGTGGCCGTTGGTCATTTCCGGAGAACTGGGCGTGTTGCGAGAGGAAGGAGACATGCTGAGGTCCACCGCAGGAGGGGTGGGAGTGTCTGTTCGATCGTGGGGGACCACCTGCACACCTGAAAACAAACACCTGTTGCAGCAACCTGTCACTCCAGAGAGATTTGCGGGAGAGACACCGGAGACCTCTGTCTTTAAAAAGCACACATGGGGGACATTACGAGTTGAAATCTGCCTGTTTGAGAGTCAATTTGTTTCCATCAGACATATTTAGACAACTGCAACATGAACTGTCACCTCATTGTATACCGACATCCCTTCTTTTAATTTGTACTCAGGTACAGCTGCTGAGACATTGCTTAAATTGCGATAAATTATAAGCAACTTATTGTTGTCAAAAAATACTATCGTATAAAAAAAGAAAACTAAGTTCTCTCTAAGACGTAATGTTAAAGTAAATGGATTTCACTTGTTAGTTTGAGCAGCCACCAAAGCGCTTCACATTCACACATTCACCAATGGAGGCGGCTGCCATGCGAGGTGCACAATCCATCTATTGGGAGCAATTTGGGGTCCAATGACTTGCTCAAGGACACTTCCACATATGGACAGGATATCAAACCTGCGACATTCCAGTTGTACCCGCAACCAACAGAGCTACAACCGCCAGTAAAAACATGAGTTACCTTTGAACCACATACTATTACAAATCCAGTAGCAGACTGTTGGTTCCATTTAAAATATTAAGTTTAAAACTGATTTCTCAGACGAATGATAAAGTGTATTAAAGTTACATTGAGCACAAAAGTTACTAACCCAACACAAGGGAGAAGACTTCCGAACTTGATCAAACCGGGAGAAACGTAGTATTTGAAATGGAATCAGATAACACTGATTCTTCCTTTTCAGAAGAAGCCTGAAGGAAGTGTCCCCTTCAATAGATCATTATTACTATTATAAACTGGGTTTATTTCTAAAGTTGGTTTTTGTACTTTAATAAATAATCAAATCCATATTTCAGTTGAATTGGAGTGCGTCCTTTAACACATGTGGCCGTGTCAGCTTGGTCTTGCCGTTGCGTACCTGTGCGTGGAGATGCTGGTGAGGCTGGCTCTATCACTGCTGTCCCGTCATCGGCCATATGGAGCTGGCGAGCACGTTTGGGGTGCAGCGGGGAGAGGGCAGGAGAGCGCGTCCCTCTGTCCTTTCCATTGGCTCGCCGAGGGAGCTTCAGGTCCAGGGGCTCGTCCAAGGACAGCATGGCCGCAACTCGCCGACCTCCTAACTGCAGAAACGGTCACAGAGTCACAGAGTTAACCAAACTTAATGAAGCCACACTGGGTGTCCATATCACTACAATTAAATGTTATTTCACACAATATTACAGTGACAGATGGCAAAAGACAGATTTTTCTACACCTGCGGTATTTACAATGTGAATGTTGTTGAAAGTATGGCGCATTCCACAATCCCGCTGGGTAAGAAATACTCTCCAACAATGGCAAACTGGCCACAATCATAAACTGAAACACTGAGTAAGCCAAAGAAAAATAAACACACACACGCATGTGTGCGCGCACACACACACACACACGCACACGCACACGCACAGAGAGCTCAGTGACCCCCTTCTCTTTTTCCATTCTGACCTTTACTCGCACTCTCTTCCTAAGGAATGTCTACGATCCAATCCAGATGGTCGCCCCCAACGCTGGCCCTGATTCACCCCACCGGTTGGCCCGCCACAAGCCCTTGCACCCTGTCACATTACCGCCTCCCCCCACCCCCCCGCTCATTCCCAACCTCCACTGTGTGCACCTTTAGACACCACCGACCTTTGAGACCCACAGGCAACCCTCACAGGCCTTCAAGTCCAGCTGAACCCACTCCGTCCACCTCCTCCCTCCTCTAAACACACTGACCTCTGGACCCAGCCTGAGGGCAGAACGCTCCATCTAGCTGTCATTTTCAGTTCTACTAGTGGTCTTCCTCAGCCACGAGACCCCTACATGAACTCCCATTAGGAAAAGAATAAGATGATTTATGACTTACTGAAGTTGAAACAATAACATCAAACCGAAGAACTAAAAATAAGGTATTTCGCTTCAGCATCAATCCCTCTTCGGTTAGTGTGAGGTTGTTCTTTGTTCCCGATCTGGCAGTGCTGGTGCCGTCCTGCAGGATTAAAGTCGAGCTGGCCATTGAACACAGTGCGGTAGGGTTCACTGCTCCTACACCCCAGGCACACACGCACACAACTCCACAGTTGCAGCGCGTCCTACATTTCTGTTCCAAGTGTCCACATAGCACGCATACACACATTACGTAGAAGCATACAAGCACAAATGTGTACATGCATGTGCACATGCACATACTCTACAGTTACATCCATTAATTGGTGAAAAGTCAAATCTCAACTGTGGGATACATTTGATTGCCTTAAGGCAAGTGTGTGATCAGGTGGGCGTCTCTACAAGCACCAAAGAAGCAGATTACACATATATACACTTGTACATATCACTGTTCAGCGAAATTGCATTGACTTACTGTAGATTTACTTTAACTTCTACCATAACTATTCATCTGAGCCTATTTCTACTTTTATTAAAACTTTGAAACATTTTTCTATATGAAAGACTTGGTTTCATCTCCACAAGAAAGTCTGTCCTCATAGTGTGACTGTCTAAAACAAATGTTGGCCCGCACAACGGGGAACACATTCCCATCCACACATACATGCGCGCACACACACGAACACATGCAGTTATTCAAACTGTAATTCCAACAAATTCATTCGTCGTCCCTCTCTTTCACACACATCCTCGCACTCATAGAAGCCACGGTTGGTGGTGAATGGTGGGCTTTGAGAGTTACTGGCCAGGGGCCACATGAGAAGCCCTTGTGTCTGGGAGGCATGGAGCAGGGAGGTCACCAGGTTTGCCATCCCATCAAGGGACGGCCACCAGCACACACACACACACACACACACACACACACACACACACACACACACACACACACACACACACAAACACACACACACACACACACACACACACACACACACACACGCACACACACACACACACACACACACACACACACACACACACACACACACACACACAAACACACACACACACAGACGCAGAAAGAGAGGGACGGGGTGTTGAGACTTAATCAGCCATAGATAAGGGGATGATAATGTAAACGCGTACTGATACAATTCAGAGGGTACATACTGTAAAAAAGATGTACACAGAGCAGCATTATGGCGGTATCGGCGAGATCTCGAAGTGATGCACACACAGGCACTCGTGTTCCTCACATGCACATAGAAAAAACATCTGAAGACAAATCTGTGTTTTTCTGAATCTGATTATAGACCACTGACGAGCACATAACCCACAGGTCTCTGGAGATATCCTGCTTAGAAAGACATCACACTATCAGCTTGGTACTCCTGAGTACTGTGAACTGAAGGGAACCCACGGTTGTTCATTCATGGTGAGGTTGCATATTACAGCAATAAGAGGCAGAATGAGCTCTCATCACTTTTAGAATATAACGCACGTCAAAATGCCTCCTTAGAATAAATCCCTTCAAGCTTACAATAGAGATGACTTTGGCGATGTCTTCATTATCTGCGTGAACAAACCTGTTTAGATGCGTCAGGGTGGATGTAAGCTTCTTTCACAGATGTGGCGAATATTGCATCTCCGTTTCTGCCTTTTCTCTGTGCTGGAGCCGTGTGACTAACTTACTGTAACTCCTTCCACATAAACTGCCAAGAATTTGGGCCTTATTGTTTGGCCAAAGTAGTGTCAAATTACCTGTCGTTCACTTTGAATGAGTAAAAGCCCTTACCCGGACCATGAGTTACCTTAACCTTTCTGCAAATCCTGCTGTCATCCCCTGCAGGGACAAAAGGTCCCCTGGACCTCAATCAGCCTCATAATCCACACTATAAAACACAGTAAGACTAACACATGGAAGCACACAACTCAAGAGGGATAGATCAGTGGAGCGTGTCATATCACTTCAACTCTGTCTGCCTGGAAGACTCTTCAGTGTCTGGTCTCCAAACTCAAACACTCTCCTGCTCCTAGTGCAAACCGTCCCATATGTATACCTCCATAATGGGCTGTACAGCCAATTTATTTAGGACGCTCCGAGAGCTATCCACTTTCTACTCCAAACAACATCCAGCCATTAAAGCGCCCTTCCAAAGATATAATGAAGTGCATTGTTTTTATCGTTTACGATGCTGTGCGCTGGAGAAGTGCCAGTTCAAATCAGCAGTATAATGCAATACAGCATCCATCCCTGCAGCTTTTATTTCGGTATTACATCTCGTCCTCCCTCAAATTTCAGAGTAATGAAGAGTTCAATGTCACATCACAGCAAGATAATTCTGTTGGAGTAATGTCTGTATGGAGTTTATGTGTTCTCTCTGCAGGAGTTTTCTCTTCCCAGAGTCTAAAGAAGACATAATGATTATGATATATTGGCCCAATATTGGCAGCAGGTACTGTATGTGTAAGGAATTGTGTTTATGTGTGTTTAGTCATTTCCTGGATTGAGCGAGGGATTTCTAACATCAACATATTTTAACTGAAGAGTTGTTTAATTTATTTGACAATTATCCAATATTTGATTACCGATTATTGTTTTAACTGTTCAACCTGGGAGGAAGATATTGAATACGTATATTTACATCCTTATGGTCTGAGTATTGACTGCAGGGGTTTAAGTGATTCCTATGTATTCTAGGAGGTGGGGCACAAGAAGAGATCTTTTTTTGTGTTTTGCTATGTCTGAATGGTGAAAACTGAAACAAGGATAATGCCATTTTACTTTCTTTCTCTCTTTACTGGACAATGAATATAAGAAAAAGCCTCAGTAAGATCCTCAGTCTGCTTTAAATGAATGTCAAAGACAACAAAACAATAGGCGATTTAGGACAGCTCCACCTTAAAGAATAACAGCTTACAATAACAAATCAGCAAATGTTTTCCATATACGCGTTGAGACTACAATCTACCATTTCCTCAGTTCAACAATAGAGGATGGCTCAACAAGTAAGACCTGTAATACTATGCAAAAGATTTTAAAGATTTCTATTAGTCTTTTTTTCACTTCCAAAGTCCTTTTATTTTCTCGATGCTGTCGGTCAATTTGATTGGTTAGATGTGTTTGAATTGAAACCCTCCACACACACAGACCACTCCGTTACAATAGAAGGTAGTTTATGTTTATGTGTCAACAGCTTTCACTATATTCTGTACAAAGTATCCACATTACTCTGAACTTCACTGAGGTTTAACTTCACCGCTAAGATCTTGATCCCATGCACTTCACCTCAGGCTTTCTGCCTTGTTATAGAAATGCCTTCACAGATGTACACATCTATATTTAGTTTATTTAGTTCATTTTTGGGGGGATTTCTCTATTGCCCTTTCTATTGTTAAAAAGTAAAACAAAACAAAAAAACTAAAATTTTCAAAGTTTCAGCTGGTTTAAGGACAAGCTGGATTTTAAATCAATACCATCACAGACATTACATTTGTATTAAATTCTTTTTTATATTTATACCTGTTGTGAAGCAGCCAGCATGACAAATATTTTTGGGAAATTCTGTGAAACCCTACAAAAAACCAGAATGAAACTATAAACCTAAAACAACCAAAGCTTCATAATCCGATCTCAGGGGAGTTCAAGTCTTTTGTTTTAGGTGACATACGAAGTGAAACAAAAAAAAAAACAGAGAGCGATAGTCGGGGAATCACGTGCACCGACACATGTAGGAGATGTGCACCCGTATGGGAGACGAGCCAGCGATTGTTCAGGCTGGTTTAACTAACCACTCGCTCATCAGGTCGCCCCAAAATTCAGCGAAGTGGATCACGACAGCTCCTAGTGAATTCATCACTGCTGCTGGAGTGGAGCAGAGGCTGGCTGAGAAGTGACTCACGGTGTGTGTGTGTGTGTGTGTGTGTGTGTGTGTGTGTGTGGATCTTGGACTGAAGTTACAGGATCTTGACGGTATCCTCCACAGAACCACAGTCACCGACTGGAGGCCTTGTGGGAAACATGAAACAGAGAGAAGGGCCCGCTTACAGGGAGAACCGTAGAGAGGGGCAAAGCGTCCGGAGCTGTGTGTGTGTGCGCAAGTCTGTGTGATATGTGAGTGTGTGCATAAAGCTTCGTGGCGGGTGGCTGTGAAGTTTGGGGAAGGGGTGTTGGCTGGCCCCCATGCAGACTTCCTTGCTCGGCCGTGGGGTCGACAGTGTCTCTGAAAGGCAGCATTGTCCCTCTCTGGGCCCTCTCCACTCTCCCTCTCTCCGGCAGAGTAAACACTGACTACAGCAGCTGAACGGGAGAGAGAGCGGAGAGGAACGATGACCAAGGGGGCCACAGCGAGGATATATGAGGGTGAGGAGGAAGTGAGAGAGGAAGAATCCTCAAAGAGAAGCTTGTTGTGTGTCCTCTTTAGCAATCTTTGTCACCTAGTTCACTGCATTACCCTTTCCAGAGTCCCTTTGAAATAAAAAAAAATAATTAAAAACCGGACGTGTATTCCAGGGTGAGAAAGGTGGGCTGGTTAGTGAAAGGGTGAGGTAGCACATGGGGGGAACAGGGTCAAACATAGGGTATATGTTTCAACACCTCTGTGCCCTGAGGCTGGGCTTACAAAGATCAGCGCTGACCCTTCTCCAACCGACTGATCTTTGGCCTGATCAGATCTGAGGCGATGAGGAGGATTGTGTTCCTGCTCTCAGTCCGGTTGGGCAGAAAGCAGAGCCAATAAAAAGCATCAGAGAATGTAATCGCCGCGCGGTGTAAGATGATTATGTTACAGGATGTAAAATCGTATTGTGCAATATTTTGTTTTCTGTAAGCCTTTCGGGAACGAGAGAATGTGTGTGTGTGTGTGTGTGTGTGTGTGTGTGTGTGTGTGCGTGCGTGCATGTGTGCGTGCTGCCCCCTCTGAGGTTGGCTGTAACTTAATCTCCCTCCTGCTGTGACCCTGGGAGGTGGTCTGTAGGAGGTAAGCCATCTCTCCCCAGGGCTCGCTCGCTCTCTTTCTCTCCGTGCACACACACACACACACACACACACACACACACACACACACACACACACACACACACACACACACACACACACACACACACACACACACAAACACACACAGTACGAGAGAAAACAGCCAACAGAGCCAGAGAAAAGGAGCATGGTGGGAACGATAGCGGCGAACAGCTGATGGCATTAATGGCCGTGATTCAGAGGAGTGTTGTTTAACGTGGTGTTTTAAAACACTGGACAGTTGATGAGCTGTGATAAAACATTATATTACAGGCAGAAGGTAACAACCGCTGCAGGCCATGCTTTGATCCTACATGGTAACCTTTTATCTTGGTGAATACTTCAACATTATTGAGTGCAGATGGCAAGTCATCAACCAACTGCTGCAGGTTTCATATCAGATGAGTTGAGATGGAATCACTCTCAAAACATCTCATGGTTAATATTTGTTATGGTCTCACAAAAAAAGTCAGTTTGTAGACTTTTATAATTCTTGTTTTCATTGTTGATGATTTTGTACATATACTCATACGTATGTTAAATCCAGGAAATCGTTTGGCGTCTTTGCTCACTTGTGTGTGAATTACCTGGTGATGAGCAGTTGGTACAATGACAGGCTGAGAGTTCAGAGGACTCAAGAGTATCAGTGTTCTTTTTTTTGTCATTGTCCATATATAGTTACGTAAGAAAGCTCTCAACAGCTATCAAATAAATTCAATCAACCAGCGAGCATTTGTTTGTGGTCTTAATACAGGTTAAGCTAAAAAAAACAGTCACAATACAATGGTAGCATCTTTTTTTTCCTGATTTTATTCCAACCGTGAAACGTCGATGTATTTTAAATTTAATACACATAAACAGAAAGATTTCAAGCTTTTTTTGGTTGGAATATTAAAAAATTTGGAGATTATAAATAGTTAAATTAAAAAAAGTACACTCAGAATACTATTAAATTGTTGCGTTGACATTGTATTTGTTTTCCAATCATTTATGTGCTCAGTGCATATCAAGATTATAAACCCTGAGAGCAAGTCAAAGGGCTACTCATTAAAAAAGATTGCCATGTTTGTGAGTCATTTATAGTCAGTAATTGTCCAGTTAATATCCCATAAACTAAAAAGGTGCAGGAACAAGGATTTCCTACTATTCAAACTGGTACCTTGAAGTACCTTGAATGTCAAGTTACAGCATCAGTATTTCGCAAAAAAGCTTTGAAAAGCGAGATGAAAATCAACTTTACAACAAAGCCTGTTCCATTGAACTAAATCCCACACACGTGCTTTCATAAATACAGTATGTTTCCATCAGGTTTTGTAATTCTGTGATGCTTAAAAATCCACAGACGCAGAGTCAATTGTGGCGAGACCTGCTGGGTTTTCCATCCAACAGGTGTGAAGGACAGGGTCAAAGGCCACTCAGTGAGGTGTGGGTGCGGCGTGACCTCCGACCCCTCACAGATGGACTCAGCATCTGCAACCCGGACCAGGAAGAGAGAAACTATGGCGGCAAGTTTCCCAGCATGTTCATACACACTATGCTCAGTGGGTATTTGCAGCGTCAAGGCAGTTTTAACGAGTCTAATCAATTTCATCTTATATTCTCCAAAACTGCATGTTGTTAATGAAACCAAGGCTAAGGTTGATCGGGGTAATGCCCAATTTTTCAAGCGTTTGGAAAGTTGGACATGAGAAAACAGACCCAGAATGGTGCTTTTCTTCTCTTCTACTTGTGTCATCGCTGACGTTTCTTGAGGTATTAACCACGAGTGAATCGACCCCACCTCTGCTGACACAGACACACACCCGAGCCTCAGCCCGGGTTCTACCCACTGATGGATCACTCAACACGTACACACACGTACACACAACTTACAGATTTTTTCCTGCTTCTGTCCTTCTCAGTTAGCCGCCTCCTCAAACAGTAAACCTCAGTTTCCACTCGTCCTTCTCCTCTGGGCCTCTCTTTCTCCTTATTCCATTATTCTGTTCTTTTTTACTTTTCTTTTTCTGTCACATGCCCCTTCTTGTTTACGCTCCTCCTCTCACACTATAGTTTTCCCTCACCTACCACTGCACTGCAAATAGTTCACAAAATGACTTCCTGTATTCACAGTAATTGTTAAGAGTCAAATAACATCTACATTTTTAAGAAGTTGCATGATCTCAATTTTTTTTTTTCATTTTTCCAACTTAAAGCTGCACCAGCCCTCTGTGACCCTGCTGCAAAGAGTCACACGGGCTCTTTCATAGGATTATGTAATAGCAGCATGCATCGAGCCACATGTATGAAAATAGGTTTCTGAAGTCACAGCTGGATTGCAGAGACCGAGCGACGCGTGCAATAACATGCTGCAGCACACGGAGAAACAAGAAAACACCACGGAAATACGGCTCATAGAGAAGAGACAGAGTTGCAGAGAGGTACGAAACAGGCAGCAGACGAGAAAAGAACATGCAACGGGAGGAAATCAAGGAAAAAAGTGGAGGATCGATGGAGGAAAGGAGGGAGAGAGTGCAACAGGAAGCTTCTCAGCGAGCTACTGATGGCCTCCAGCCAGGGCTTTCAGACACTGAGGAATTCCAGGCAGAAGGCAGGCAGGCAGGGAGGGAAGGTGCCAGGAGGGAGGGAGGCACAGAACGAGGAGGGCGGGTCGCCGTTTTGGTTTGTTGTCAAACGGCAACTGCTGCAAGACGAAAGAAGAAGAGGCGCTCAAAGGAAAACCCGTCTGTGGTCGGATAACAATATGTTGTTACGATGCACAACTTTGGAACGAACAGTAAAACTCTTGCAGTATGAATGTTACCTTCGCTTGTGGTTTTATGCTCCGTTGCAAATTATGAGGCGTATAAGTACAACACTTACAACAATCATAACATTTTTGGAAATGCTTTCAACTATTACACCCAGAGTGAATGAGGATTTAAGTGTTAATAAGTCTCCATAAGAACAGTTTTGATTTCATATCAAGTAAAAATACATTTGTCATACTTTGCTTTTTGGATATTTTGAGTGTTCGTGAATCTCTAAGAAATGATTTTAGTTTTCCCACAATGTATCAGCGCATGCTCCGAAGACATTTTCCAAGATTAAAAAAAAAAACTGCTTTCAATAACAAGCGAGGCTGAACTAGACATTTGGGGGAAAGTCCAGCAGACTGTATCTTTACAGTGTCGAGACGGCTCTGACAACGGAGCACTTCTGCACAGTCTGCCATAATGTCAGATTAAACCTTGAATGATCCATAAAAAGCCGGTTGACTGAGACTTCACATTGTGTCCATAAGCCTCATGGCCTGCTAAACCAGAGATTATGACATGGCACGGTGACCTTAGTCCACTCTTAGCGTGGTGGGGAGGGGAGAGGTGAAGAACATCCAGGAATTCATTTTTTAAGTAAACCGAGTGTGCTTCTGAGTGAAAATATCAATGGAGGATTTGCTCTTTCTTGACAAAAGAGAAGAGGAAGGTATAGCAGAGGAGAGAGACTACAAATTGGCATGAGGGTAGGAAACTTCCCCTCAGCCATAAGTCAATTTATTAGACTGCCGAGTAGCTGCTATATGACATGAACAGTATGTGATTGAAAGCCCACGTGCAGCAACATGTGTTTCGAGTCACTGGTTTGTTTTTCTCCCATCTACTCCTTCTCAGAGTCACATGAACTGCATATGTTTCAAATCAACTAAAACAGTTTTAATCCATCTACTATCAGGACAGCAATTCATGGTAAACAGCTAATCCCCCACAACCCGACCGAGGGAAGATGACTCCAATCGTGTGTTGACTGATTAAGCAGTGAACCTATCCGACACTAACGCTAGAGGCACTTCACACGCCGGCACCGAAGCCTTTGAAGAGTGGTGAGTAATCTTACAATAACGTGGGGCATTTCACAACAGAGCAGTTTTGCAGCGCAGCAAAGGGCAGCAGGAACCAATGAATGCAGCATGGGGCCGACCACCACCCGAGAGCAGAAGAGAGGATTGTTTTTTCACTCAAGAAATGTGATTGACATCTCCACCTTGGCTCACCTTGACCTCGCAATTACTCTCCTGGGTGTCTTTACATCCAGCGACCTATTAAGTGTATTTCCTCAAATGCTCACTTCTTCATCCCTCATTTTCTTTGCCTCGTACCGCCATATAAACACAAAACAGTCTGATTCATTTTTGGACATTATCCTAATTGTCTGTCATCACTGTTTCTCTCTTCCTTTCCCTATCCCTCACAGACCCCCTCCACCCCACCACCCCCCCACCTCCTCTTCAGTCCATTCCTGTGGCCTCTCCCAACAGGCAGTGATGCAATCCTTCAACTCCTGCGCGCAATCACAGGGTCTGGAGTTGGCTCACCAGTCAAGCAGGGGCGTCGCCACACCAGGCTCAGCAGGAAAGCAACAGGAGAGGAAAGAAGGGAGGTGGGGAGGCGAAAGAAAGAAAGAAAAGAAGGAATGAAGCCAGAGAGAGAGAGAGAGAGAGAGAGAGAGAGAGGAAAACAGTCTGGGAGGCTGTGAGAGCGAGCGGTGGGCGATAGACTAAAAAGTACCGTGATAAAAGTTAACAGCCCAGTTTTACAGTTATTCATGACTAAACTTTGGGTAAACATGTTGTTGTTTTGGGTGTATGTGGTGAGGTCTGCGGGGGGGGGTTATAGATTGGGCAGTGTATCATAACTTTCCTTAAGTGCACTGGAGGAACTTCTGAATCGTTTTTTGAATCTGGCTGAGCGAACAGTGCAGATTCTGAGCTCTCGTCCTCTCATCAGCCCACTAACCAGCTGTGTGTGTTTTGCTGGGACTCCTGGATAGGATCTGTATTTCGGAAGTGACGGTTCTTTGCTACTCCCACACTAAATGCTGTCATTCTCGCTGACTCACGGCATTATTCTCACAGGCAGAACTGCAGTATAAAATCAATGGATATTTGTCAAAGTGGCATTTTACTTTTCGCTATGAAGGTTTTACAAAGAAAAACATCCTTTTTCTACACATTTCTCCTGTTGGGCGGCTCAGATAACATGTTGGCACAGACCGCATACAGTGGATATGTAGTGGCATGCAAGGGATGCATGCAAAGCGTGATCTTATCAAACAAGATGCACTTAAACCGGCAAAGAAAGTGAGATTACAGCACTTTTAAAGGGCTTTAAAACTTTCTAAGCTTTGAAAAAGTTTTGTGCAGATGTGCATGCCCGTTTACACGCACACACACAAAAAGAAACCCCACACACGTTCAGCTTTACCATTTTTGCAGAGGCAGACCTCCCCTAAAGGCAGCAGAAATGAGCACAAGGTCAGGTTAGGAATGTGAAGCACTGGCACCTGCCTGAATCTTTAAAATACCAGGTTTCTTTGGGGCACACACACACACTCATGCATTTACACATGCACGCACGTACAGACACAAAAAGCCTCTGCTGGCAGCCACTCCCTAAACCTCAGGTCAGGATTACACCTCAAGAGAAATGACTTCAGCTCAAAACAAAGGGAGCAGGTGTGTTTGAACAAAGTTTGACGATGGACACGTTAAAGTACGTCAATAATTAACCACCACCACTGCAGGCTCCTTCTTACGAAGTGTATTTAGCATATCCAATTAAACCCAAAAGGAGATTTCTGTTTCCCTGCTGATGAATCAGCATCAATTTAGGTTCATGAATGTCTTTATCATTGTCTTCACCCTCTCAAAGATAAGAGTAAGGACACGATTTGAATAGATTTCACGCAAGGTTCATTTCAACAACCCTTGCCGGACCAATGTGGTCTGCCTCCAACAACAACTTCAAGCAGCCGTGTGAGAGCAAAGGGAGCCACGGTGCTTTTTTGTTGAAAGACACATACACGGCAGTGTGCAGTAGTACGCTGGCTGAGTGTTGTGGTGTTCAGGCCAGTTCAGAGTACTGTGGTACCGCTCCAACTTTGGGAGGGGTGCGTCTGTCTCATAGTCATTTCCTGGACAGGGATATTATGGCACCACACGCATGAGAAACAAACCCTTTTCACAGCTACACACTGACCCCCACCACTTCCATTCGCTTGCAACTCAATAAGTCGAGGGTGTGCAGTGAAATCCCTGGGAAGCAGGTCTTCTTATTCAAAAGCCGGGGTAATATGAGCTCAACAACAGCTTTATGCAACACGACCCCCCGGGGCCGAGGCGTGGGGTGGTGGGGGCTCTCTTTATTGCTCAGCAGTGTTGCTGAAGTTTATGTCGGAGGTGTCGCAACTTTCTAACTTTTCCACCTCTGAATTTATGGCTACTATTTATGGCTACTGTCTGTCTGTTGAAAGGGTTGATGACACCTGTGGTGAACAGGGAGACGGAGAGAGATGTACTCCCGAACAGGGAGTGTCTCCATTTGTGGTTGTTTGCTAAAATGTGAGTCTATATGAGCGCACGAGTGTTTACGTACAAAGACGAGGACCGGGGCAGAGGTTGTGCTTTCCAAACCAAAGCATATTGAAAAGAGAACAAAACAGGAAGAGGGAGAAATACGAAACAGCAGAGAGCAATTAGTGGACTATGTGACGTGATGTGTGTGTTTGCGTGAGTGTTACAGGGGGGGTGCACCGCAGAAGGACTGGCATGGAGCTCCTGCTTCTTTAAATCTGGGTGTGCCCCCCCACCCCCCGACACACACATACTGTCTGCTATACCTCCATTCCAGCAATCCTCTCATGTGATCTCTCATACGTCTACACACCAGGCGAGTGTTCTCTTTTCTTCAGGAGGCTGTGCCAACCTAATGGCAGCCCTGTCGTCTCCTCCCTCACATGGAGCTCCTGCTTTCTCTGAGCAGCCCTCCACCCCTCCTACCTCGGATGGCAATAACACAAGGTCAATATGACAGTCTTTTCAATACCCTCTTCTTTTTTCCTCCCTTTGTCTTCATCTCCTCTCCATTTCCCCCCCCAGTATTTCTATGCTTAACTAAGTGACAGGCTCCACCCTGCAGCTTTCATCTTTTGCGGCTCCATCCAAGAGAGAGAAACAGAAAAAGAGAGCAGAGACAGATGCAAAGGGACAGATGGAGGGCGAGTGAGATGGCGACAGACAGAGTTGAGCATAATGCTGTAAAATGGAGCAGCTCGAAACTCTTGATTTGAATTTGTTGACACATTCAGTTCGTACGATCTGTCAGAACAAGAGTCACAAAGATCTGGAGCCGATTCCTCTTCCCATTTGGCCAGATATGCCAAACAGTTAATAGATGTCCTGTGGACAAGGCAATCATACAGGATATCTGCAGTCTTGGAAAGAATGAGAGTCATAGAGAATCTCAATTAGTGCTGAAGGTCAAGGTGATGCTCGTGCTTCTGTACACTCGTGTCCTTAATCAATACTGACATTTAGATTCAGATAAAGACCAGCTAAGCCCATCATGACTGACGGACACATTTATTGAGACCTGAGCAAACACGCAGCCCAAATGGAGCGCTATAAATATTCAATATAACCCCTAAATTTACTTTTAGCAACCAAAGTCAAATGGTGACTCTGTTTCATCAAAGCATTGTAGGTCAGAATGACTCTTCATTAAACTAAATGAAACCTACAAGTGAAAACATTTCAAAATTACAAACGGCTCCCTTGTAAGAAAAAAATGTGCATGGTACATATGAATTAAATTAGTGCTGGCAACATCGCCACAGAGAAGGTAAACAGTTTCAGGCCAAACTTTTTTTTTTTCCCCTCTCCCCTCTCTGTTTTACTGCACGTATACGATGGAGAGCCACTTATATAATGTACGTGTCACTCATGAAGCTGGGGGCTCATGGAAAGTGGTGGACGAAAATGCGAGGGAGGGACGAAGGAAAAGAGGGAACAGAAGCAGAGTTTTAAAAAAAAAAAATGAGGAGGAGATGGAGTCCTAGGGAACTGAGGATAGAGGGAAGAAGGAGGGAGGGAGGGAGGGAGGGAGGGAGGGAGGAAGGGGGTGGTAGGAGGAGGGGGTGAAGGGGGCAAAGTCTGGAAGCTCGCTGACAGGACTGGATATGCCCAGACAGAGAGAGAGCCAGGCCCAGGCCCAGACTTGAGAACCTTATTTGAATTTCAGAAATGCTCAACACGTCTCTCCTTCATCCCCTTTTCCTAAACACTATCAGATCAGTTCTTTTACGCTCCTCTTTCTCGGTGTGCTACTTACAGACATGGCCCCTCGTACCCAGCTCCTCCCTTTCTTTTCATTTTGAACTACAAACACGCACATGCATACTTCAGTCACACTGAACTGCTGGAAGTGCTGCTGAGGGCAAAGTGGAGAATCCAGGGTGTCGACCAAGCAAGTAAATAACAATACAAACCAGCCGTGTCGTCATTTGAACTGCATTGCTGAGAGCATGTTACTGTACGTCGCCCACAGCTCCCTGAATTAGATCTGCTTTGACTTCCATCTATAGGTTAAATATTAAGTACGGCACTGGAAACTTACAGGAAACAGTAAAAATAGGTTCTATTTCCTCTATCATTTGTGTCAGTTCCTTTTCACTGCTATTATTCTCCCATCTCCAAACTCTCCTACTTCAAATCTTACTCATCGACTGCCCTAGACTTGGTCTGCATTTTGTCTGCAGGTCTTTGCAAGCAGAAATTTTCTCATCATAGAAACACTGAGTGTGGAGTGCACAAGGCGCATTGAGGAGAATAAGAAGAGGTAGGGTGGAGTAGTTGGAGTGAAGCACAGAGTTTGTCTGTGTTTATTTTGGAAATGCAGGCCTGCAGGCTTACAGCAAATGAAGTGACCCCTGAACTCCACCATGAAGGATCCTTGCAGACAGTAAAAGCTCAGCACTCATGTGGGATGTCCCACACAGGTGATTTAAAAAAAAAAAAAAAAAAAAAGGAGCAGACCATATATTCTCAGGGGTACACTTAAACCCACCCTGGAGACCTGGGAATGGTCTGCTCCAGGAGGAAACAGAGAGGCTGCGAGGTGATTAGTGGTTACAGTTTAACTGAAGAAAAATGCAGTGTGCGAGCCCCGGCCAACCAGGGTGCAACACACTGTGCAATGGTCTCCTTCACTTTGTAAGCCAGCGTGAGTCAAGCGCCGTATCCGCTCTTGTCTATTCTTAATGCATCTGTCCAGGAGTGTTGCCATCGCCACACAATGACACATCACACTGCGCCGCTCCAGAGTACGACTGTGTCACTCCGCAGGCACATGGCAACGATTAGTGATCGGGGAGTTTGTGGAAAAGTGGAAAGTTTTGGACTGTTGATGTTATGAAAGCTGAGACTAATTTACAGTGGTTCTCAAGTTTAACTTAAGTTCAACTCTCTAATCTGGTCTGCTTTGCCTGATATTCTTGTTGAGTCATATTAGCTGGTGACTTGTATTATAGCTTTTATCTGCGACGAACAGAAACATCAGTTAGTAATCCATCTTTCATTTATTCCGCTTTAACAAACATGGGGTCAGGGGCACCGAGGATGATCCCAGCTGTCTATGGGTGAATGTATGGGACAATCTGGACAAGTTCAATATGATATGGCATAACTATTCGTTGGAGCTGTACTATACAAATGTATTTAGCAAATGATATGCATCTTTTTCTTTCAAACAAACATGAAGACTGTCACTTCGCGCTAGGTTTGCCCAATGTTGCCCAGTCTCTCTCTCCAGCAACACCATGCCTTTCGTCTGATATGTCATACTTTAACAGTGGCTGTATTTCATCTGTAACCACCTTATTACATCAATCGCAAAGCTGTTCAAATCAACTGTCTACATATTCAAACGCAACAAAGGGTAATGCGGGCTGCCATGGGTAGCAAAAAACATTACATTTTTGACATTAAAACCAAGCAATTCCAACATTAAAAAAAATAAAGTGACTCTTGTCAGCGTGAAGATAAATACAAGTGTGCATCAGGTGCCTTGTTTTCACTGCATGCTGCCTCATTCACTGACCAATGTAATCCTCCCTCCCCTGCTGCTGAGTTGCCTTTCAGTGTGACCGTAATCCCTGCCAGCCATGGATCCCCGCTGTGATATTAATTCAAACACTCAGACCAGCTCTACCAGTGCAGCTTACATCACACCCACTTACTGGTAGTAATATTGGTCCTCCTCAGAGTTTTTTTTCTTTTTCATGTGACAAACATTGTGGCTCTGGAAAAACAACTTTTTGTTGTCGCCTTAAGATTTCAGGGGACAAATCATTTGTGGTGGCAGTAGCCACACGGTGAGACTCAGTAACAAAATATCCATCCTCTTATCAGATGTCGTGTATTTTTATTAGGTCAGTTTAAAGTGCAAGTGGGTTCCCAGCATCCCTCCACAGCCCGCCTCGTGGTTGCTCTCTGACGCAGGAATATGCCATTAGGGTCCACCTTTTCCACCATAAAACAGCTGCCTTTCTCTCGCAGTTTTGGTCCTCCGCTGAATGATGTCACACAGTGAGGCACAATCTCAAGGCGCACGGAAAACTTGGGGGGGGGGGGGGGGGGGGGGGATCCACACCCATGATTGGATTGCAAAGGCTGGCATCGTGGTGATCCTTTCGGAATATAGTCACTGGTGGACCAACTACATTATGACAGTTGGTGTCAAACTCCATCCAAAACTCTGCCCAAGCTGTTGCTGTCAGAAACTGTCCAAGCAGCGACATACGGCCATGCATGTAGTCAGGACCAGAAAATATACAGTGAAAGAAAATTCTACAGACACACAAACATCTCGTATCGTCTTTGTGACCACGGATGTCAGAGAAGCACAGCTGGAACACGACGGACATCTGGCTTTGTGGTGGAGATGAGGGCTTTTTTCTCTGCAGTGACTAAGTGCTGCGCGAGAGAGGCGTCGCCTGGATAACCAGGACTGATGGCGTTAGATGCCTCTCTGTCTGGCCCTGGTCTTTCTCTCAGATTTATGTTACGCTTGACCTGAGGCTGAACTGATCATCAGCTGATTGGATAAACAATGCAGCAAGCAGTGCGTGGATGTGAGGAGCACCTGTGTGCAGGGTTCAGAGACGGTTTATGGATTAAATAGCAGGGGCCTGATAGAGGGAGGGAGTCAAAGTTCTCTCTTCAGAGGAAGCCTGCGTGGCCTCTTTCACTGCTCCTCTTCTGCGCATACTTTGAGAAAAGGCCAGTGGGCCTATGGCCAGAACGCCTCCGGTCTCACATGTTATCTGTGGGACATTTTCTCTCAGGCATCCACATGTAATATTGTTCATAAAGCACTGCCCAGTCACCCTGGAAATATAGTAATTTTACTTCCATTCAAAATGTGTCCAGAGCCCCTAAGTGTGCCTCGATTTGCATTGTAGCCTAATGCTTTTTAATGATCGGGCCTTCTTTCCCTCCAGCACAGGCCTTGTTAGGTCTGCCTTGGCACGGCTTTGCTCTCCCCTGGCATCTTCTGTAACAATGGGCCCATGGGAGGCAGCCAATGGGGAGAAGGTCCATCCCAAACCCCAGTTCCAGTGTGCACACAATTAGGCTCAGGGACAGTGGAATTGCTTAATTGGAGGAAAATAGCGCTTTATCTAGGCCTCTCCGCCTGCGCTCATCCTTGCCCCCTGGACTACATGCTTGGCCTCAACTAATTTAGAGACGGATTAAACAAATATGATAGAATGAAAAGACAAGAGACTTCTCCCGTTTCATTCTATGTTATAAAAAACCCCATCTAAACTGAGGTTATGGAGCATTGAAAATTGCTTGCAGTCATCTGCAGTCACATATTTACTGTTGTGATCAAAAACATAGCTGCGAGCAAATATTATAAAAAATTTCTGACTAAGAAATACAGCATGCAACTGCTGGATGATGTGAATTATCCTAATGGAGAGGACACAATAAAATACAACTTGTTCAGTCAACAGATTTCGAGGTTGATGTTCATTAACCTTGTTTTTTGTAATGTACCAAAACATCACTGGTTTACATGACTGTCAACAGTCTGCAGACGTTGAACTCTTTATCAGATGTTGTGGCAAACATCACAGACTTCAAGATCTTGCACAACAGCTGGCTGAGATGGCTGATGTTCTGTCTGTATTTCTATGTATATAGGTGTGTAATTAAATAGGGCAGGATCTGTGCCTGATGAGTGAGGAGTGGGCTGCTGGTTTCAGGGAGGTTGCATGGTTGAGACAGGCCGCCACCATTTGTGCGCACACACACACACACACACACACACACACACACACACACACACACACACACACACACACACACGCCGGTGGAAGCCGCGGACAGTGCGGGCTGTCCGAGCTGCAGGATTTCATTACACCGCTGGAGAGAGAGTGTCTGTAAAATAGGTCACTGCCCTGTTTGAACCCGTGCGGCTTTTTCCACATCGCGGGGGCGCACACATACAAGCATGGACGGACACACACACACACACGCGCGCGCGCGCGCACGCCAAGCGGACAATAAACTGAACTGACAGGCAGAGACAGGGTCGCTCCCTCGCTTACCTTACAGCGGAAAACGCCGCGGATGTCTCCGGCTCTGTCCCCGTCTCCCCGGCGCAAACTTCACGCGCAAAGTCCCGTGGCTCCAACAGCGTCCGCTGCCGCTCGTCAATCCGTCGTTTCTTCTTCTTCTTCTTCTTCTCCCTCGATAGCAACTAAACACACAGCTGACACGTCTTGAGAAAATATTACTATGTGTCTGGAGAGGCCGTCCAGACCATTGTCAGGTTTATTTCTAAGCATCGGTGGGGGGGAATCAAACTAATACGCTCAAAACGCAGCGTTCGTGGCAGCTGTTTGGTTTAAATATCTAAGGGATGACAGCTCTGTCTGAGGTCGTGGGGGGGATTCTTTTGCATGTTATCAGGCCACTGGACACCGGTCAGAACAAAAAGTGTAAACACCCAAAAATCCGTCAAGACCCCCGGCTTCAGGAGCGCAAAGGTGATTTCTTCTTAAATTCAAAGCGCATCGCTTAATGGCAACGCTGGTCAAGTGGAGGTTTCCTCCGGGTGGTCGTGGTTCTCCAGGAAGGGGGGAGTGGGAGGGCAGCTCGGACCAGAGGGATGGCACGAAGTGGTGGGTAGGGTGGACAGGGCGGGTTGCCTGCGGGGTGTCGGGTTGGGTGGAGGGAGGGTGGGAGGATCGTCTCTTTCCTCTTCGGTGCGTTTTTTCTTTTTTTTTTTTTTTCTTTCCCCCAGATGCCGAGGTGCGTGCGGGGCTTGCGCGCTTCCCGTCTGTCCCCGCGTCTCTTTCTGCGTCCGCGCCCTCCGAGCACTCCGAGGAGAGACGCTGAGTGTTTGCTGTGGTAGTGGTAGTCTCCCCCACGACCGTCTGAATCGCACAGACAAGCCGCCCGGAGCCCAGCCAGCCAGCCAGCCCGTCAGGACCAGCCCAGAGTCTGCCAGCTCAGCGCATGCTTACTGCTCCGCCCATCCACCATGGGCAGTCCCCGGCTCCTCTCCAAACTCTCCCTCTCTCCCCTCTCCCCTTCTGTCCCCATGGCTATCTCTCTCCAGCTCTCAGAGCAACACCCCTCGTGTTTTGTAGTCCTGCTAAATGTTTCCCTCCCCAGACGTTCTTTGGAGGAATCTCCGCTCTCCTGTTGGCCACCACATCTGCTGCAACAGGCTGTCCCCAGACAGTGAAAACACACTGATGCCATGGAAGCAGTCAGACTCTCTATTCCATTTTTACTTCTGAAAGAATCAAATCAACACCTATAAACTATAAACCGCAGACTATATTTGTTTTCACTGATTCTGACAGCCTGCGGTGCAGAAAACACACATTATAGAAAGTCTCTGGCTATAGTCCAGACCTGTCACACCTGTTTTAGTGCAGGGGCCACATGATTCCGTTCTGTGTAGGGGCCGGAGCAGTAACCTGAGTGTTTACATACATTTCATTTTTTTTTGTTGTTGCTTGTTTTAGTGCAGAGGCGAGTAAGGTATGAAAAAGACTCCATTTCATGCTACACAGTTAATATCCTTTTACAAAAACAGAACAAGCACAATTCGAGCAATTTCCACCGACTGTAATAGCATATTCAACATTGCCTTCTCATGCAAAATACAGTCAGATATCACAAAATCAAGCACTCTGTTGGCAGTATATTACATTTTTCATACATTCTTTTGCATATTCACACTGACAGGAGTGACAATACTCCAGAAAAAAGGTTTCACTTCATCTGATCCTCAGCTCAGGTCTCAGTGGAGTGTTACATAAAAACCAAAATCCCTGGTACATAAATTAGCAACAGCAGTTATATATAATGAAAGTATTCCAGTCAATATCTTGCAGGTTGAATTCGAGCCTTCAGGTTGGCTTTTGGCCATGGGGGTATTTGTTTCAGACAGGTGATTGCATTTACTCGCAGTCCCTCCGCAAAATTTCAAAATCACAGTGTAACTTCAAATGTATTATCATTATATCGTTAAGAACTGTGGTGAATAACAACACACTGCACCATAGTTCTCAAACAACTATGTGGTTTCTGCATAAAACACTGGTCTTTAAGTTGGGGTCAGGTTTGTAAAAAAAAAAGTAAATCCATCATAAATATTTTGAAACATAACTTCTCACAAAATATTTTTGCAAGCAAAAATAAAAACATTTTCGACTCTGTATGAAATATCCAAATACATATTTTGGGATTTTGGAACTGTCGGCTGGCCGAAACCAACAAAATAGAACACCAAAAAGAAAAAAAAATGGCACCATCGTCATTTTTAGCTGCTCATCAGCAAAGATTCAAATCCAACATCTGAATGTTATTTTATTTGTCTCACAGCATTATTCACAACCAACTAAATATAAATGTCTCACTATATCATCATTATTAAGTGCATCTCTTTTCTTGACCACACATTAAATATATGAGGAAAAGAAATGTATACCAACCCTATTAAATACCAATCTAAAGGTCAAGACTCCATTTATCTGGTACACTTTCAAACCGTCAAGAAATTTCAGCATTTTGCCAAAGGTTTATCCTCATTTTTCAACTGCTGACGTTTTTCCTAATCCCATTTAGCTCCGACAACAACATCATAAGGTTACAATTATGAAATAGTTTTACAAAAATAATATTGAAGAAACGTTTTTGAATCCATTGCGGAAAATGTTGCATGTGAAATGAGTTTAAGATTACATTACAATAACAGTGTAATCAGGGAGCGAACCACGGGGGGCCAAGGGGGGGCTCGGGACAGGAGCCTCCCTTAAAACATGATTTGTGAAAATTTGGGGGGGGGGTCTCTAAACTATTGGTAAAATGCTGTTTTTTCCTATGCATTTCCTTTTTTTTTTTTTTGTTTTTTTTTTGTGTGTTTTCAGTTTTCTTATGATCATGTGTAACATTAGGCTAGTTTTAATTTATTTTTATTTGTGCATGAGGGTGAATCTTCGCTCTTTGGCTTTAATAAAGTTGCCGGCCTGCATGCAGTTCTTGTCCTCACCATTGAAGTATGGGGGCGCTCGTCTTAAACGTCACTAATCATACAGCCGCTCAATTTCAAACAATGAAGCCTCGTAAATTTCCGATTTCAGAAGAAAAATAGGCTGGGGGACTCTGAGGAGGAGCAACAGGAAGCTGAGCCAGGTCTGTGGTGGCTTCTGTCTGAAGGTAATGTCCATAAACTGTATTATTGATATTCACTGTGTTGTATTATGATGGTGCTGAGGACTGGATCTCTGGTAGTCTGGACCATTTTCTTTATCTAATTCTCATGGTTTGGTGTCAATTATTGTTTTGTTGATGCGGGTTAACGTATGTAAGGGGCTATTTTGTGCATGTCAATGTGGATTTGATTCTCGGTTGGAGTCACACTTTAGTTTTTTTCATTGACGTTCAAATGACTTCCAGACAAAACATCCATGCAATGTCCAGGAAATTCATACAAAAAACTTTAATTGTGGCTTTTTCATGTCCAATTGTGGCCCTGAAGCCAATTTGGCTCATTGGGGTAGACAAGTAGGCTGGTATAATGAATGCGTTTTGAGGCAAATGTCTTGATAAATCAAAATTCACACCTTTTGAAACAACTTTTAATGAAGATACCCGAAGAGCATTGTCTAAATCAATCTGCAACATGTGTCAGAGCTGTACGTCAGAGATGTGTGTCTGTATTGATCACGTTGTCTGATCAGCTGGATGAAACCGCTCACCACAGGACTCACAGTTCTTTTCAGGGCCTCTTGAGGTTTTCACTTGCCACCACTAGAGGGCGTAAAACAACGTGGATTGGATTACCCCAGGAAACCTCTGGGAGTCTGTTTAATGCTAAAATGTCTGCTTCCGAACTGAATTATTCAGTGTGTTAAAATAGATGTATTGTCATTAAAGCCGCCCAATTATTCACGTCTCCTGAATCGTATTCCCTGATGTTTGTTCTCTAATATTCGATTATTTACAGACCTCAGATGAAACGAAGAAAACAACAGTTCAGGTTTGTATTTGGTCATATGCATCAATTTCCTCAAAGCTTTGTGACAAAACACCGGGACACAAAAGAAAAAAAAATCCACATATATATATATATATATATATATATATATATATATATATATATATATATATATATATATATATATATATATATATATATATATATATATATATATATATATATATATATATATATATATATATATATATAAAATGGCTTATTTATGCTGGTGATAAAAAAAAAGAAACATTAGACATTTTTGGGCTATTTAACAAAAATAAATAAATAAATGTCAACGTTTTAAACGTGATGTAGTGTCTTTTCCTTTATGATGATGATTTCCAGCTGTTGTGAAAATGAGCTGCAGAAGCCTTTGTTTGAGGACTGGTTACTAAAACAAAAACAGACAAAAAAGAAAAAAGCAGCACCTCTTCATGTTCCTGCGTTATGGCTTTGGTGTGTGTGTGTCTGTGCTGCAGGGCTTCATCTAAACGATACACACACCTAAAATGGTGAGTAGCAGTGATTAGACCGGTTTGTGCAGCAGCAGCAGCAGCAGCAGCAGATCCAGGCTGTCTGTCCCTAAAAGCCCTCCCCGGTGCGCTGTTGCTGCGCAGGCGGCGCTGCCAGTCCGTCAGCTGATCCCCTGCTGGAGTATCCGCCCCTGTGGCAGACAGTCCCGCTCTTTATTTACTTATCAGTCTGAGCTGTCAAGGTGCAAATGACATTTGGGTGACTGCTGGCCTTTAAAGAAAGATTTAAGGAGTGAATCAAGGTGTATTCTTTGTTATAGCGTGCATCAATCCCATTTGTTTTAATTAATGCTTGGAACATTTAAAGGTTAAAGTGAAATGTAAATAAGATTATATATATATATATATATTTAGTTTTTTTTTAATCGAAAGACTATATTGATAATATACTATACATTTACTTATGTTGTTTTTCCCCATTAAAGCCTCTATATCCTCTTGATCTCCTCTGTGCAGTCGGTGTGTTTGTGCGCTGGATGGTCCTTTGTTTACGCGCAGTCCCCCCTCCCCTGTCTCTGCGGAAGGAGGCTTTTGGTAGTGCAGTGTGTGACTCCTACCAGCTGTTTCCCGCCTTGAAAGCCATCCGATCAGCTGCGCACACACACACACACACACGCGCACACACGGTCATGCAGAGGGAGAAAGCAAAGGGGAGGGAGGGAGAGAGAAAGAGAGAGAGGTAGAGCGCCACACACAACGAGGGAACCCCATCAGCTGGAAGTCGAGTAACATTACAACTCTCAGCAGCCTGAAAGTACTATATTACACCGAAGAGGGATTCAGATCTCCTGTTAGAGCTTCACCCTCGTCGGATCACGGTGTTTTTTTTTTTATTTTTGTTGTTGCTTTTATTCCACGGAGCGTGTTTTTTTTTTCTTTTCTTCCTTTCTTTTTCTTTCTTTTTCTTTTTTAGGGGGGGGGGGGACGAAACTGGCGAGAGGCGAGCATGGAGTATTTCATGGTACCAGCTCAGAAGGTGCCCTCCTTGCAACATTTCAGGAAAACGGAGAAAGAAGTGATTGGTGGTCTCTGTAGGTGTGTATTCTTCACGCGATCCACGCCGCACGGCCGTGTGTATGATTGTTATTATTGTTCTAAGTCATCTGCCGCGAGCACACACGCACTTAACAGCGACGTCGCTGAGGCAACATGCTTGATGTGATCTGTTATTGTGTACACGACCCGCTCCCGGGCAGCTGCGGGCTTTATTTCTCAACTAACACTCGGGTTGTTGTGCCGCACATCACGGCAGGGCTCCCGCTCGGACCCGGGCACCCGCCGTGCGCCGTTATTTTGCACATTTTCCAGTGAAATCGATGCATTTTGTGGCTAACAAACACAAACCACGTGGTTCCGTGCACACCACGCTGCTACTGCGCTCCGGAGCGCATCCCCGCATCCATTTATCCTCAAATAATCCCCCCCGCTGTCTCCCGTGGGGGCCGAGATTTTAACCAGACGGGGACGGGTCGTGCCAGGTGGCGTGCTGCGGTGCGATTGCGGGGTCTCGGGGGCTGCTGGTCCCCTCGCTGCGAGCTGAAGTTATTGTGGGTAGTGCGGCCATGCTTGTGGCTTCAGCTAAAAGTGACGGGGGTGGGGGGGGGGGTCTAGCGTTTGTTTCTTGCCCCGTGGAGCCTTGTTTTCCTTCACCTCCCATGTGTTAAAATGCACAGCTGCTGACACAGGCGCCACTGTTTGACGCGGCGGCGGTGTTTCGGTGGCGTTTGAGCGCGTCCCGTGCGCGCCGCGGAGCCGCCTCCACTGCGTCTTTTCATCCCGCACCTCTGCCATGCTGCCTGCCGCATTGTTGTAATGGCGGAGGACACGGACAGGCTGCCGGAGCACCGAGCTGGTGTCAGGCCGTGGTGCGACAGAGACCGCGTGTTTGGAGAGGGGATGGATCACATTTACCGTTGCGTGTCCGGTAAAGAGACTTTTAATGCTCGCGGGGAGGCCGGAATATTAAAAGTGGCGTTATTAATAAGGGGGTGTGTGTGTGTCGCGGAAGGCCCCGTCGATACGTCCGCAGCCTTCTTTGAAGAGGGAGGCGGAGGGATCTGCTGCTGCTGGCAGAAAAGCATTCTGGGAAATGTAGTCGCTTTTTCGTTTCAGCTCATTAGTGACTCAAAATAACATGTTATACACGTATGACTTAAAATGGGTCTTTATAATGCAGAAAGGTGACATAAATCTTAATTTTTCTTTAATTCTGTACCACAAGGACACCCTTTAGCCCACATTTGGTTGCAACTCATAAAAAAATATCTCAATTGTTTTAACATTACAACAGCAAAAAAAAGATTTATCTATTAAGTTAGCATTTGATCTGTGAAGTGGTAGCAAATGTCTCATTTTAATCGCATTGTACAAGTTTCATATTTTAATCTTGCTATACAGGATCCATTAGACTTTATAGTTCCACATGGCTCACAATAAAAACTATTTCTGTTGTAAAGATGACTTCAGTTCTCCAATCCGTCCAACCTGCTCAATTGCTCAATTCGTATCCAGAGGGGAGGGCTGACCTTAATTGAACTCACAGGTATCACTGAGGGTCATTTGAAGTAATTTTTGTTTTAGTCTGAAATGCATATTTTTGGACTTCCAGAGGAAACCATAGGGGGAACATTCAAACTCCACTGCATTGCATGACCCCAGACTTGAACTTGGGGATGTTGTCGCTCCAATGAGCGGGTTCAAATTATTACACTGGCATATGTTTTGGTTGTTGTTTTTTTGTGTTATGAGTCCGCAAGTTTGCAGTGGAACAATTATTCACTCTGTTAGACAAAATACTCACAAGCTTCATCTTTAAGCATTGAAAAATTACAGCAAACAGCTTGAAAATAAAACAGTTGTATTGTAAACAGCATGTATATTCATTCATATTTGTTAAATTTTCTTTTTCATTGGCCCCTTGTGGGTTGGTAATGCCCAGCCAACGGGCCTCATTCAATACCCGGGGTCTGTTTTAAACATTAAACACCTGACACTTTTTATAAATGAACTCAATCACAAACAATTCTCAAAGAATAACTTTCACACGTTTTAGCGTTGCGCTGCTTATAAAGATGTTTTAAGCTTCGACCTGTCCGCTTTGTGTCGGCACTTCCACTGCAGTGGTCCGTGGTCGGGAAGTTGGAGCTCAGTTGGCCAGTGTTGGCAGTGGATGTGTTTGTTGAATATGCCTCTGCAGTGTTGCTGCGTGTGTGTTTCGCTGTGTGTCCCTGCACACACACACACACACTCCTTTTCTCATCTGTGTCTGCACAATTGTTCCCAGTGTTTGCACTGAGGCAGCTGAGTCAGTACAGATAAGAGCTTGGCGAGAGAGGTCGCAGAGATACTGGAGTTGATACAGAGGATGCTATGGGAAGCTTGCAGAGAATTTCTCTATCAACTGAGTTTGTGTAGCGCTTATTGCATGTGACATGAGGGGTTCAACTATTTTTTCAAATCCAGAAAGTTAGAGTTGTTACTCTAAACCTGAGTAGGTTTTGATACAAGCAGACTCCAGTCAACCGGTCAGGCTCTATGTGCAGCATTTGTTTGTTTCGTGCTTTTTCATCTTTATCTTAACTCCTTGGCCTTCTCCCTCCAGTCTGGCCAACATTCCTCTGACCCCAGAAACGGCCCGGGACCAGGAGAGGCGAATCCGCAGAGAGATCGCCAACAGCAACGAGCGTCGGCGTATGCAGAGCATCAACGCTGGATTCCAGTCACTTAAAACACTCATCCCACACAGCGATGGCGAGAAGCTCAGCAAGGTGGGTCGTTAACAGATTTGGATGGGATGATAAGTTTACAGGTCTGAATCCGCTTTCGTAACTCAATTGTTGCGTTGTTCTTCAGGCCGCCATCCTGCAGCAGACAGCGGACTACATTTTTACTTTGGAGCAGGAGAAGACGCGGCTACTGCAGCAGAACAGTCAACTCAAGCGAATCATTCAGGTGAAGACGAATCACAACCTCCTCGCAAACGTGTTTTTCCCGTCCTTCACTACGATCAACTTTAACAAACATTTTAAACTGGACTTCCATATTTCATTTATTTATTTTTTTGGGTTCCCACTGAAGGAGTTAAGCGGTTCCTCTCCCAAGAGGAGGCGTGCAGAGGAGAAAGATGAAGGGATCGGCTCTCCAGACATCCTGGAGGAGGAGAAGACCGAGGATTTACGGAGGGAGATGATCGAGCTGAGACAGCAGCTGGAGAAAGAGCGCTCAGTCAGAATGATGCTGGAAGATCAGGTAACGGGGAGACAAGCAACAACGCAGGGAGCACGATCTCAGCGGTCTGAGAGTGCGTCTGCTGATCGCTGTTATTTTGGCTTTACGGTCCTGCTAATTTCTATTTGTCAGATGCGTTCCCTGGATGCCCAGCTGTATCCAGAAAAACTGAAGGCAATCGCTCAGCAGTTCCAGGAACAGCAGGCCCAAGAGCTTGTCCGTCTGCCGGGGCACAAACAGCTGGAGAGGGACCTCACTCCAGCCCACAGCCCACAGGTTAGAAGCATTTGCAAGTCACCGTGACTCATTTCAACTGTAACACGCTGAGGAGAAAAACGCCCCCGTGCTAATATTCACACTAAATGATAGAATACAGGATGCAAATCAAAGTCTGCACTGAATGAAGAAGACAAGTGTTATCATTCCTCTATGGGCTTGCAGTTCAGTTGTCTTTTCATCTGAAACAGGAAAAAAAGAACCAACCTAATGTAATTTGCATTTCACACCAAAAACTTCTTCCTTTTTTCTTCTTGTGAAGCAGTGTCAAATTTCATATGGCTCATCCTGCACTTACACCAACCCTCCAACAGAAATGCAAAGGCATCTTAACTCTCCTCCGTACTGAAGTCCACTGTCATCTCGGGACACCGGCTTGAACTGACCGGGCAACACAGACACACAACAGTTGGCTACTGAAAGTGTAAATCAAATCCGGATTCACTCAGACATCTATTTTTAGTGTAAGTCTGAAGCAAAAAAAAAAGTAGTGGATCTTCTGTTTTTATTAGAAATTGGGCTATTGTAGTTGCATTTATTTGGCGAGTTGTGTGTGTGTATCTTGATTTGTGTACACACACGTATCGTGTGCTTTTATGTACGTCTTCCAGCCATGTGAGCTCTTACCCGGCTGGATGTTTACAAGTGGAACTTAGACTTTTTCGATGTGTGAGCCTTCCACTCTCACTTCGGAGAAAATAAAACCCTCCTTATGTCGTCATTTGTACCATGGCAGGAGAGTAATCAACTCCACTGATCTGAGATGGAGGGGAAGACGACCACACAGATCTCTGTACGCACACATGATCAAATATTATACATATACAAATTGTTATACACATACACATCTTTTCACATTTTGAATACAGATACTTTCTTTCTCGTGATAAAACTAACAACTCTTTAATACAGACTCTCGCATGCATGTATTAAAGCACAAACACAAACCTACACAGACCAAAATCCGTCATTTTGCTACAATAATAATCCCAAATATTTCTGACATGGTGAAACTAAAAGAGTATTTTCATCTTTTAACAGATTTGGTTTTTCGGGGACTTCTTCTATTCTGCAGGTGTGACTTTTTTTTTTAAAACAGAAAACCCCTTTATTCTATATAACAGGTCAGATCAGGTTATTTGACTCGACTCAACTCAGTTAACTGTGTGAAAGCCAGTCATGTAGATTACATGAGTACTTTATTTACTTTTCATAATATTAACACACATAATATTGTGTTTCTGCCTCTACAACTACATTTTTGATGATTTGCACTATGCAGATAAAACTGGAGGAACATAAAGTATATATATATATTGCCAACAGCAACAGCATATATATATATTTGTTTCTTACTTATATTGTTGGACACCGGTACTCATTTATGCATGAAAGGTTGGAAAAAAGAAAAAAACTAACTTTATAATCTTTTTAAACAGCTTCACTTTGATAAAAGAAATGACCTAAATGTCAAGTATTTCAAACACAAACGCCACAATATATGTTTATTATCATGTGGATTTACAAAGCCACATACATGAAGTTAAAAAGTCTTAAGAGTTACAATTTTCATTTGACATGATTGAGGACTGAGTCAATCATGTCAACTCATCAAACACGTGCGCACACACACACACACACACACACACACACACACACACACACACACACGTTAATCCATTAGTGTACTGTAGATTTCACAAAGACATACTTGCACATGACAGTCCAGAGTTAGAGCTGTCGACAGCTCGGGCAGATTTACAGTGTGTTAAATGATTCGCTCGCACGTCTTTCTGCTGCCCCGGTATCCTGTTTCTGCTGGCTTATCCCATCAGAACATGATGCCAAATCAATCTCCGCATGATGCATGCCCATCCACTCTTTGGGGCAGATGGGCACTCGTAATAAAAGATGATTTGATACGTTCTACATTAGTCATTTGACACTGTGTGTCTCGCTAAGTAGAGCTTAATAACTATAAAATAAATTAAATCACTATCTGCCATCAGTTCAGAAATAACTAACATCCAGGGAAAAGGTGACTGTGGAGCTGATTTACTTTGTGGTTTGTTACCAACATGGTTCCTATCAACGTTGATACTGTTGAGCTTTAACCTTTAGTCCGGTTCAGACACTATTTTTACATATTCAGTTGAGTTGATCGTAATTACAAACAGCCGCAAATCCTTTTTCCCCTAAATTATATTTAAAAAATTGGCAGCCATATAAAATAATTTTAAAATTAAAATATGAATACATTAAAAAAAAAAATTGCTCTTTTACATGTCATTGATAAAAGTTTGACAACTCTGGCTAAAAATGTGTTTGCACTTGGTGTTTTACTGGATTCATCGAAAGCCTTTGATACAGTCGACCATAAAAGAATCTTTTCAAAACAAATTTCATATCTTAATACTTTACAAACATGCATATTTATGTATGAATAAGTTAATAATAAACACGACCTTCCAGACTAATTTTACAACTTCCCCTGTTATCTTCAGACGTTCATTCCGACGCAGCGTAAATCCGAACATCAACTTTTCTGAAATTTAGTGGGCCCAAACTCTGGAATTCTCTCTAAATAACTTAAAATGCTTCCCTCTTTTCTCAAAGACTGAAATATTTAGTTATCTGTTGTCCAGGTGAGATCCCACAAATTCTATGTTGATGTGTTTTAGGATTAGGCTTTAATAGCTCCTTTGTTTGGTTTTATGCTTGTTTGTTCTTTCATCCTTTGTTATTTTATTGATAGAATGGTCACAGCAGATAGTCAGACACTGAATTCTTTAATGCTTAAGCTTTTTGCATCAAGTGATAAAAACAAAGTATTAATGCATACATTTTTAGTTTTTGCGAACAAGAATAAACGTAGTCCTTCGTCATTTGATTCTTTTTGGCTGCTCAAAAGACACTGTGAAGACAAACATTTCGTCAAACCAATGATTTTTAATTCCCCCAAGACTCATTTTTTCCGCCCAGCTGTTGTAGGAGACGGTGGAGGTTCTGGTCAAGAGGATGACGTGGGAATAATATATCCCGACTGCTTCCTTTCCCCAGGTGTTGGCCCCTGCTACGCCTCCTGCGCCGACACACCACGCTACGGTCATCGTCCCTGCTCCCGCGCAGACTCCCCAGCCCCATCACGTTACCGTGGTAACCATGGGCCCAACATCCGTGATCAACACAGTTTCCACATCTCGACAGAACCTGGACACCATCGTCCAAGTAAGATTCTGGCAAAAAAAAAAACAACCTGCTCTCAATGTTGGATGTTTGTTGTCAAGGAAAACTCCAGGTGTGAACACTAGATGGTGCTGTTGTCTGACGTCTCCTGTTTCCCCAGGCGATCCAGCACATCGAGGGCACCCAGGGGAAAGCTTGTGTCGGGGAAGAGGAGCAGCGGCGGGCGGTGATCGTCAGCTCGGGCCGCGTCCTCTCCGACGCAGCGGGCTCAGACACGGCCTCGAACAGCGACGGGCCCGATGACTGCTTACTGCCTTGAGTTCAACCCCCGTCACCCGGCGTCATTTATTACGCACATACACGCACACACCGACACACAGAAAAGGCCCAGACAGACCCTGGGGCCATGCGAGGCGACGAGTTCACAGCACTCTTGTTCAGTGGACATTTACAGGGCTGGTAGTCAGACTGAAGCACTCGTTCTTTTGTTTTTTTAAAAAATACACACCATGTTGTACCGTGCTAGACGGCCCAGGTAGGTTTACACATAGACATTCGTACAAGCAGTGTGTCCTGCATCTTTTCTCCGCTTAACTTTAGCCCCCTCTGCTCTCTCATTCACTCACAAACTCTTTTTTTTTTTAATGGATAGAATAGCAGAGCAACTACTTCCCGGACTGATCTAAGAATGCTCTTGTCGTACTGGATACTAGTATTGCGAATGTCTGCTAAACATCTCTCTTAACTACCAGGACTGTTATCTTTATACGCGGCGCTAAAGCCATGTGACTGACCCGTGGAAAAGGGGGAGACGAAAGTGGACGGAAGCGCCGCCGCGGTGGTGCGACATCTTTTTAAGCCTCCCTCACTTCCTGACCCAACTGAGCTGTTCTGGAGAGACACTGTGAGCTGAAAAGACTGTCCTGAAGTTCCAACTCCTCATTTTGAAACAACTCGTTATTTTACTTTTGTGATGTCGACTTTTTTTTTTTTTTTCTTTCATGCTTTGTTTCTTTAAGTTCGGCAAAAATGGAGACTCTAAAACGCCGTTTTCACGGCTGCCTGGTGCTCACAGGAAAGACGAAGAGAGCGCGCTTACCGGTTCACAACTTTTACTTGTTTTTTGTTTTGTTTATTTGTTGCCGTCTTTGCTGGGCTGGGTTCCCAGCAATCCCACATATGTATTTGGACTGTTCTTTTTCTCGTGGCCTGTCAAAAAAACAAACAAACAAAAAAGATTGCTTTGCTAGATCATGACACCCTACCCTGTTTTAGTATGAAAGCACCTGGCTTGTTAAATAAGCTAATTAATGGGCCCTGTTGAGTAATATCCTGGTGTGCATGCGTGCGTGTGTGTGTGTGTGTGTGCGTGGGTGAGCAATGTGTCTCCGTAATGTTTTGAATCAGAGGGGCTTCGGGGTGCTCTGGACTCTGGCAGTCTGCAAAAAGCGCCACTGTTGCCTTGTACTTAAAAAAAAACAAAAAAAAACAGAAAGAAAAAACTCGCACGTACAAATACGACTGACATACAATCACTTATTAGCTCAATCTTCTGAGCTTGTTTTATTTAGCCCCTATCAGTGTAGCTTTTGTCCAGGTTGTGGGACACGTATCAAAGCTGAGTATGCTTCAAATAGGAGGAAAGTGCCCGGTCATTGTTTGAATGTGCCATGCAGGTGACTGGGCAGACCACACGTGCTCTATGCATTTCTTTTTTTTTTTCTGTGCGCTTTGTGTCTTATTGTATCATGCTATTTACACGTTTCTTACATCTTCCTTCTTTACGTGTTCGTTTGCCTGAAACTCTCGGTTGGCAGAGCGATTTGAAGACATGTAGCGGCGGGAGGCGGCGGCTTGGCTTGCCTTACTAACAGCCGGCGGGTGCCGCGAGGCACTGTGACGCCAGCCTTAACGCAGCCACACACACCCCCCCCCCCCCCCCCCCCCCCTCCCCGTGGGGTGTGTTACACTTTATGTCAGCCCTTTGGTGGCCACTGGAATCCTTCGCTTCACCCTCTCCTGTCAGGCCTGTAAACACCCGCGGTGTGTTGGAGAGTATAATCCCAGTTCTGTTGTCTCGATGTCTTGATGATGTCTCCTGGAAAACAGAAAGAAGGTTGCTAACGATACTAATTCCATTCAAGTTGTTTTTAAAATGTATTGTCTTCAAAAAACCTGTATCAAAATGGACATTAAGTAGATTTTACACATAAACATGAGACTGTTTTTCACCCATAACGTCTGCTGTTAGGGTATGGGATGTAAAAATGAAGGAGAAAAAAAAAATCCTCAAAGAAATGTTAACATTCCATAATATTTTACTCAATTTCAGCTGAAACTGAGCGCGTGTTTAGAGATTTGGTTCATTCAGTGCTTTTGACACATCACTGCAATTTTTAACATTGCATTTAATAATAGTCTTATCCCTTTTGCATCAATGCATAGACGGAGCTTTGAACGGCTTCGCGGGGAACGTTGAACACACTTCGTGGTCTGTCATGGAATTACCCTTTAAAAGATATTGATGTCAGCTGCACTGAAATGAGTGGAACTGAATCGTGGGACATTTGCTCAGTACTTCTCTTTATATTGCATCCTCTGCTCCTTGTGGAGCTTTATTTTTATTCAGCGTTACGTTTTCTGCTGAATCTCAGAGTTGGTTTATTTCCATCTGTTGCCATGCACCAAGCTATTGTGTGTTAGTTAACATTGTGTGGACATATCAGATTATCAAGGTAAAGAGGGGCGGGCCCGGGGATCGCTAATCGGGGTGAAGATTACTAAGCACTTACTGTACTATACTGGAGTTTGCCTCTTTCTTTTGTACGAAGGGGCGTCTCCTCAGTTGAAGCTCTTGAGGTGATGAGTGGAAAACGTGAAAACCGCACAGCTGTGTATCCCCACTTTCCCTCCATGTCCGGTCCTCCCACATCCTGTCCTGTTTGCCCCGCTTTTTTTAAAAAACTTTTTACTGTCTTTATATGTCTATATCTTTTGTCTTTTCACATTTTGCAGCTCCTGTCTCCTCTCTCTGTTTGTTTGTTCTCTGTACATGTTAAACCTGTCATTGCGTATGGTCATCAAGAAGCTATTTTCTTTGTTGTTTTGTTTATTTTGTCTTTTTTTTTTCAAGAGAAATGTTTTGGGGATAAAGAGGCTTGTGCCTTTGTAAAGACAGAATAATAAAGTTTGTACTTTGTTTTTTAAAATGTTGGCCTTTCTCCGTGTCTTTTTTTTTTTTTTTTTTTCTTAAATGCCAAATTAATATTTCACTTTGAAAACCACCTCATTGAACCTGCTAAATGTCTCTTAATTCTTCTAGTTTGCCGTCACTCCGGCGGTATGGTTGACGTCCAAGTGTCTGGTCCTGATTGGTGGATGGGACTTTGCAGCACCCTCCCCTCCCTCTCTCTCGTGCTCAGCAGCTAAATTAAGACTGACCGTCTACTCTGTGACGACTAAAGTGCACACCAGGGACAGTAGGTGGCATCTCCTGCCGTCATCCGCTGACACACATTGATTCATTCCCAGCAGCGTGTTCACACCCTCACACATTCACCCACAGGTACTCCTGGTTTCGGTGTCCAGCTGTTTAGCATTTGGTCAATAATGTAAACTACAGACTAACCAGTGCGGAAGAGGTTTGATGTCATTGCACACTTTGCCAGGACGCTCTAAAATGCTTGGTAATGGAACATTTCCACTGTGGGTGTCGTCTAGGATATTTCAATTCTACCAGAAACTCTTGGCGTTTAACACATTGTTTTTCTTGTTTTTGTGTAAGTTTAGAAGAAACAAACAAAAAAACAAAAGACTGTCCCATCAAGGTCAGAGATAGTTTTACAACTAAACTGAAGTTGCATATATAGATAGAATATGTGGTACACATCAGCTCTTTAATAATCTATAGTCACTATTTACTTCTTTTAAAAAAAAGTTCTTACTTTTCTTTACTGTTATGTTACTCTTTACTTGTCTCACTCATTTAGTACGTCTCAGTAGGCATTGTATGGGATGTCCTTTCCTGGCCTGCAAGGTGTTGATGAATTATGACTCAAATGAAAATGTCTCTTCACTTTTCCTCTCCTCGCTGTGTTCAAGTGTTACGATGTTATTTAGGTGTCAGTATAAACGTGGAAAGACATACAGTTACAGGGGAGGAACAGTAGTTTTTCAAAACAATGTGACATCAATTTTTATATGACGAGACAATCAAAATGATCAGAATTGAGAGGAAGTCATAACTTAGCTCTCCGAAGTAGTTGTTCGTCAAGAAAATGTCTTAAAATAAACAACTCTCCGGCCTATAGCTTATAATCTAATGACGGATTCACAAAATTGGAGAAAAAAAAAAGATATACTGTATCAGAATTTGATGTCTTTTTCGTTTGCTCTTGTCCACAGATTTCTGGACTCCTACAAAGTCCACAAACCTGCTGCCTGCATCAATCAGGTGATTAAAAAGAAAACTAATGTTGTTTTGATGGGTAGTATGAAAACAGTCTGACCTCTTGTTACAGTGTTGTAACTGCAGGTATGAATTAATGAGGAACTCCTCCACTGGTCAACTCAATTAGCAAAGAGACAGAAACTCAAAATGTTTCCATGTAGGACAAGCAATACGCTAACAAAACAAAACAAAAAAAACTCAAACAATCAATAATCTACATTATTAATTCCATAATAGTCATCAGTAATGAGTTCATGACTGAAACAGGTTTAGATGCTGCTGGTTTCCAAAGCCGCCATTAACAGGGTCAACTTGGAGAAGGATGGTAATTTGTATTTGTCGCTTGGCATTGACAAAGAATGAAAAACTCATGAGAAACACAGATTTACATACACAAATCCAGCCCCTCTCCCATGTCCTCTGGATTAAGGCTGTTTTACGCTCAATACTGAACATGCTGTGAGGTTTGGACACACTATTTGGGATGGACATGCTCGAGTGGGGAAACTCCTGCCATGTTTGGGGATTAATTTACAGTCGAGATGTTGATTCCCGAGGAATTGTGAGATTATGTTCACCACACTGTGTCTGCTTGAGTGTGATAAAGTAGTAATCCTCCTAGCGTTCAGCAGTGTCGGGGATTTTGGGCTGAGTCAGGGCTCTTTATGTTCCAGACATACCCTCTCCCCGGCTCCCTCATCCCTCTCTCTCTCGCTCTCTTTACACACACACACACACACACACACACACACACACACACACACACACACACACACACACACACACACACACACACACACACACACACACACACACACACACACACATTCCACCAGCATGGCTGCTGAATGAGCTTTGGGTCTTGCTTACTTGCTTACTGGTGAAGGTTTGGCAGTTCTTTCAGAAGCTCTACATAATGCGTGTTTCTTGAAACATCATAGGAGGCATGTGATCAAGAAATACAAAAGAGAAAAACAAGCACCTTTCAAAATAATGTTGGCTACACAGCTGTGTGATGGTTAACTTTAACACCTCCATCTCATGGCGAGAGTCTTCCCGGTTTGAATCTTCATTCAGCTCTGCAATTGTGGAGCACTTTTTTTTTTTCGGTGTGTGGTTTGCATGCTGTGGTGCACTTCTTATTCGCCTTTTAATTTGAACAGATTTTCAGTTCGTAGAGATGATGGTCATTTGAATGATTTCTGTTCTTGCTGATAGGTGAGTGAAATTGGTCTTGTACATGGGGATCAACGCTTACTCCCTGAAATAAAATAAAAAAATTTGCAATCAAGATTTTATTAGTGTTACTGCACACTGATTTCAATGCTCTTTCATGTATTATGCCATTGAAAGTTCTACAATATAGCTAAGGTTGTCTGCAATTGTGAGCCATGAGAACTCAAGGGCTCAGGCTAAATTTGAAAAAGAAAAAAGAACAAAATGATAAAGGCTGTAGAAATCATAGACTTTTTTCAACATTATTTTGAAGGAATACACAGTGACAGAGACCACTCTATCCAAAGATAGATTTAAAAAAAACAAAAATAAAATCTAAACAGACACTATTGGTATAAAAAAGAGGATTGTTATTATGTTATTATTTCATTAACCCACATTCATTTTGGCTGCAACACGCCTCTGACCCATGGGTCCATGTTAACATGTCTTTTCTATTCTGTTTTGATGTTTTAGTAACAAACATACACTTTCTGACCAAGACTGGCATGGGCAGACTGATGCTGCTCCACCGGTGAGTGGACAGACTCTGGTCTTGCACTGATGTCCAATCCAAACCTGCAGCCTCTTTTAAAAGGAGAGTCAGCTGCTCTGTACATGTAGAGGCTGGTGTGACTCCTGTAACACTTCGAGCACACACACATCTCAGTCCATCCAGCAGCTGGCCCTCCCGGTGCCCCGCCTCTCTGCTCGGCCTGCACTTTAACCTTCCTGCCTTGGTATATATAGTCTGTGTGCCTATCAGAGTTCTCCTGGCAGCCATCATGAAGGGTACAGTCTCAATCTGCTGTCTCCTCTCCCTGCTCATTTTGCAGGCCACAGCAGGTAAGACTTGTAGGTGTTTTTGGTAAAACAACTTGTTTTACTTCTAGCACTGTGGGAACTATATGTGGTTGTTTACAAGTGCTGCAAGTGAATGAAAGTGACCTGGTGACAGTTTTAAAGAATGGGTGATGAATATTGTTGTACGTGTTGGCTCTCGCTTGAGTATCCAATTGATTCTTCAATAATCTGATCGGGGGCAGGATGTAATGTGGCCAAAGGCAGTGTCCTGGCAGGATTTACTTGTCGATTATGAGGAGCAGTTTGAATGGCACTGGCTTTTCAAGGCAGAGTAGACCCCCAGCCAAGGATAGACGGATGGAAATGTTACCCTGGTCTTTCTTTAACACTAAGACTATTTAAAAATCTGTCCCAGTTTGTAGTTACACAGCTGGCGCCATTTATTAATCATGAACTTAGTTGACTCCTTCTTATGACCTAATCTTTTCCCATGTCTTTTAAATAAGAAACAAATGAAATACTATCATGCAAGTGGCTTCTGATATATGAACCAATGTTCATATCACGTTTTGACGAGTTATTTAGAGGGAAAAGTTCGGGATCATTCGAAGCCGCTCAGCTCATACTGTGGACTGACAGCATGTCAGCTGTCCTAAAGCATGGGACCAGCTGATGGAAAGTCTAACTAAAGAGAGGAGAGCAGCCATGTGGGAACCTGAATGAAGAGCTTTTCTCTTCGTATCCATTGATTTGGTCTCTTTGCATCATTTTTTATTTATTTTTTTATTCAATCTGTTCAAGGAGAAGATGTTCCTTTTTATGGGCAGCATTTCCGTGTCACACGAACACATAACGCAATATAGAAGGAAGATAACTTCCTGGATCACAATAAATGTGATCACATGGGATATCTCGGGTTGAGTGTCGCAGAAAAGTGATCACCCACTAGTGCTGGAATAGGAAAGTGTGAACTGGCGTCTGAATCGGGACTGGCAACGTTGTGTTACCCTTGTCTGTCACCCCTGTCCGTCCTTGGGGTGGCGTTCAGCTCGGCAGCCCGGACCCAGGCCTTCATATTCCAGGCTGCTGTCAGGTGTCTAAGATTGGAAGGCCTCCTGAAACCTAACACTGTCCACTACAGTTCCTCCCTTCCACCATTTGATGCCCCCACTCTCCCTGCCTCCCGCCCTCCTTTCCTCCTGACTCCTCACCCCTCCCAGCCCTGTGCTTCCCTTTAGACATGCTGCACAGCTGCTGTCACTCTGCACGGTCACAATCACAATTTATTCCCAGCAGTTGGCCTTTTAGGGACATGCATTCTCCAGGCAGGAGGGGCCGTGGCTCTGACCCTTCCATCAGGCCCGTGCAGGTTACTTTTGGTGGTTCAGTCTTTCATTTATTAGAAACATAATGCGTAGCCATAACGTGAAGTGACATCTTGCTGCAGTGCATACATGCATTATGACTGTAATAACTGCAGGATTTGCTCAGCTGTAAAACTGATGAATTCTATGCTTCCAAGAGTGTAAATATTTCAGTTACTGATTGGTACGAGGAATTCCAGTGAAATAGCTAACTCTGTAGAGAACACCAGAGGAATGTGAAATTGATCCGCCATCATTTCATCACACTTGTCAGGAAAACAGAGCAATCAGCATATTTTTCTTTTTTCTTTTCTCTGGTTTTTTTTTAGAAACCTACCAAAGGTTAGAACTTGTTTCAGTGGTCAGGAGTTTTTCTCTTTTGAATATGGTTCGGCCCTGTGAGCACACTTTTTTACATAATAATGAATCTAACAAGCTTGGAGTGCTGATACCTCACAGTGACATTGCCTCAGTTTTTCCCCATACAGCCTGCAATGTTTTGATTTGCTAATAAATAACCAGATGATTTCACACTCCTTCTCATTTCCACATTTTTATTTGGGTCAACACTTGATACAAAACACATGATAGTATTCTTTGAAATCCAACTGACTGATACTCTATTCTAAACAAGTTTATTTGTGACTCAAAAGTGCAAAAGAAGTGCAGACTTTTGTGAAAATACAAGGAATATTTCTGCCTTTCTTTAAATACTCTCCCAAATACTCATCTAGGGTGGATTATTCCTCAGGCTATAAATGCTTTGGAGGCTGGTTTTGGCTCATGCTACATGATTATTCATGTACAAATACACATTGAATTATACTTTTAAAAATAAATACTGACATCTGTGCCTTTTTGGAGCTTAGAAATGTTCTTCACACGAGTATGTTTATAGTTGGTGGTAATACTATCCATCATCAGTACTGTTATAACATCTCTGGCCTTCCTCTCTCTGCAGACGGTGTGGGTGGGTGGGTTGTGGGGCGGGGGGGTAGGGGAGCACATTGAAAGTTAAAGGAGCATAGTGTCCACGTGATTTCCTCCGATGGCACGCAGCATGTCTGGGACATCCCACTGGGGGTAGTAGTAGAAGCGACACACACACACACACACACACATACGGTCATACTAAACCGTAACGCTGCGCACACCTCCTTAAGACTAACTCCCGCGAGTCCCAAGGGCGCCTGATGTCCTTTGCTGACTCTACAACAGGAGAGCAGGGATAAAGGCATCAGATCAACACCTCAGCATAAAGTGCCTTTGCCCTCATGTCTTTCTTTGAGCCTGTTCCTGCTCCTTATGTGGCGTTGTCAGTGACTTCGTAGACTGTTGTGTCTCATAAATGTGGAACCCTTAGTTTGATGTGGATTTAGTTTTTAACACAATGTGATTGCTTTAATGATTTATCAACAATATATATATATAATGTATTTGCAAGTGTAAAAGCAATCAAATATACTCGAGTTGTATTACTTGCTGAGAGAATATTCCAGGAAACGTTGCAATTTACTTAGTCAAAAGCCACAACTGTAGACCCCCTTTCACTCGCCCAGCTTGTGAAATATGTAGCCAAGTCTGTGAGATGTGAACGTCTCCGAGTCTCCAGACTGACGAAGAGTCAAAACCTTAAAATAGGCGTCAGTCATTCTGACCCCTCCTCTGTCCATCCTTTGACCCATTGTAGGGCTATTTCTGACTACGGGGGAGTACTAGCACCACAAGCAGTGCCACCTGTTGCCATCTGTGGCCTCCTATCACCACACCCTGCACACGCTCTGCTAACTGCTCTAATACCGCTGACCCTTTAGGAGTCCAACACTCACTTGCATTTTTAGGGTTACAGGTTCATTTAGTTTAATGCATTTATACATAATTAATGTAGTTCAACTATTTCCTTATTCTACAAATCAAGAGTTATGTAGAATGTTCATCCGATCTCTTCAAATATGGATGAAATCAATCCCTCTCCATTGATCTCTCCACTGGAAACCCTTGGCCTTCAATTACGGAGGCCTGAATCCCCCCACATCCCCAGGATAAACCTTTTCAGTGGGGGTTCCAGGCCCGTTGCCCTCATCATGTTCACTTTAATCTAATTTACCCCGACAGTGCTGGAAGCGGAACATGATCCTGGGGGTTTCACACATATACAGACGCCTATTATATACTGTGTGAATACATATGATTGCAGAAGTTTACTAGGACACTAACATATATAAACACAACACATAGTTTCTGGTTGCATGAATTGAGCAAATATTTCTCTCAGAATAATTCTTTATTCAGTTTGTCATTTCTCGCCGTGTTTAATGATATGCAGCAAGAGCTGAATCACATTTCCATGCAGATGAGATCTTTACATTTGCACAGATGTTTCACACTAACCGGTTGTGTGACATTATTTGTGATGAAAGAATAGCACTACGTTACATCTATAGTTGTGGCATGACTTACCCCGAGGCAGCGGCGAGCTTAAATCACCGACATTCCTACGGGATGTGCCGACGCCGCCAGAATGTTTCCCCCAAACTGATTGAGGGTTGTGTGGCAACGGGCTCAGCGAGGACACATGGTCCCGGACGCAGATGTCCGGGGTTCAACTCCCATGGCGCCTGCAGGGTTAATTTTGTGCCTTGATGCAAGGGTCGCAGGCCGCATGCAACATTACCTCTCTGATCTCTGCAGAGTACAGTCCCAGGGCCTCCATCGGGGATCGACTGGATTGGAAGGTGTTAACAAGTTCACAGCAGTTAAGGCCCACTCAAGAGGCCATGTGTTAAAAGACATGACTCCTCAGAGTGATGAGTCAAGTTACACAAGGTGAAGTAACTTTTCTGCACAGTACCGAGCAGGTACCGTCACCATTGACTCCAGGCAGCGTCATTCCTCATAGTCTGATGGGGGAAATAACTGAAACAACTCTTCCAGGCGCAATCATCTTCTGTTAAAACCAGTTTCGTCTGATGAAATTAACTCCTGTTTGCGTCTCTGTGCCTGACTTCGCGTTATGGCTTCAGTTAACTGCCACATAACACAGCGTCAAAACATCACGTCGTTCACTAATGTTTTTAAAGTTTATGTAATCCTAACCTGGACTGAATCTGATTCAGTGACTTTTAAGCTAATTATTCATCTTAAATTATATATTTCCAGCTTACTCTCAGAATATTGTTCCTTTATGCACATGCATGAAAGGTCAACGTAAAGGTAAATTTATTTTCCTCCCACAAAAATTGGTTTGCAGGCATCAATCTGAAAGAACATCTGAAAGAACCATTTGTAACATACATGCGATATAATAACACATATACTTCCTCCCACAAATAATCCAGAGCAGAGTGCCAAGAGCCACAGGGGTTTGTAAAATACCTCTGGTCATAAATGCATTCAAATGTTTAAAATGTCCTGACGCATCATCTGCTATGAAAATTTGTACTTTTTCTCTTACTAACTTAGACACACGTGTGGATCTGCTCGTGCACGTTTTCAGGGTTCCAGCATTACTCATACTCTTCTTTCAGACTGGTTTCTGACCTTTCGGTTTCTCTTGTTCTTGCACTGTGTTGGCAGCCACATTGCACGGGCCTATTTTTAGTTGGTTGACTCGAAGAGAATCAGCAGGGTTGCGTTGCATGTTAACCAGCAGTGTGTCGCGACAACCATGCAGCAAAAAAAGCAACGTTTGGGGCCTCGGTTAGGACTTTTATAAGGTCTCTTCACTGTGCACAGACGGATTTGCTCCATTTGGATTTATGTATCAAACTGTAAGGCAGTCTCATCTTCTGTCAATGCTTTTGAATGAATAAGAAATAGCTTTATTTAACTGGCGTTAAGTAATTAGAAAACTCGAACTCGACTAGTTGTGCCGCTTACTTGAGGCTTGTAAACAAACAGATCAGACTGGTCATTAGATGCACCTATAAGTTTGGCCAAGGTAGCGTGTCATTCTGAATGCTGGCCAGAAATGTAAAAAATGACCACATGGCCAGTGGCGCTACTCCAGGTTGTGCTAGAGGATGCCACAACCTGAGCGCTGGGATTTCTCACAATGCGATGCAGTTTATTATTAGGAGCACAAAGCAACGTCATCGCCCATCTCTGGATTGATGAGATATAGACACATTTTTGGTGTTTTAAGAAGCGTAATGTTGATATTATTTGTGTTTGTGGGCTATATTTGATGAAAAAGTTACATTTAAGTAAACATATTTTTAATCTAACTCGACATACTACCAGGAGCTCATTTTTTGTTTTTTTACAAAGACGAGCAAAACATCCGTCTTGTCTGTGCTTTTTTTTCCATTACCCAGATCACTTTGTGTGTAGACCAATCAAACAAGTGACGGAGTGATAAGGCAGTGAGGAAAATGAGTGAATCCCTAAATGTTACTGGAGTTGACAAGAGGAGTTGAAACATTTAAGAAAAAAAGCTTCAGATGCATCCCTTCAATTTGGTTGTTAATTCAGTTTGTCTCTTTTTTTTCAGTGTTAATTTTCATGTTCATTTTATTTAGTTTGGTTATATAATTTGTTGTCATCTTCTTCTTAACTTACTTTTTTAATACAATTTTATCTATTCTAATCGATGAATCACTTTTGGTTATCTTTTGCATTTTGTGATCATTTGTATTTTGAAATACTCTCAATTTCAGTTTAAAATGCTTTCTGCTTTTCTAGATACTTTTGTGGAATAGCAATAGCTTGCCCACAGAATGCATGCAATGTGCTTTGGGGAAAAAAAAAACCATTCACAATATTCAGATCATCGGGTTCTTTTTCCACATTTGAATACAAGTGATATCTTCATCATCCCACTAACATCTCAGCTGTAGCAGGTTTGTGTGAAGCAGAGGAGGGCGGGAGGCGTTATAGGGGGCCTCCTCTGCGGCCTGGGCACACAAGGACAGGCCTTGCAGCCTGACAGCTCTGCGATTGGTGGTTAAAAATAGACGAGAAAAGACAGAGGATTGCACATCATTGTCTCATGCATATTACTGATGGGAACACTCAGTCCGGCTCTGCGTTCCCCTCCTCGCCTGTTATGAAACTGGGGAAGTCCCTATCTGTGTCTGTCTTTTCTTTGCTGTTGTTATTAAGCCCATGGTGATGCCAAACACGTCTTTGTCTGTTTATTTTCGGCATTTGCTTTCTAAATTAAGAGCTGATTGTACTAACAGCTGTGATTGAAGTAACCCGATATGTTTAAAAGTGGAGATGACCGTTGTACTTGTATTTTTTTTTTCCCTCTCTCTCTGTCTCATCGACATACATACTTGAAATATTACAACTTTCATGAAAAAAGTATTAATTATTAAAATGTAGGCAAATTTTTAAAGCATCAGCTCACATGCCACTGAAAGAAATGATGTTAACCTCATCACAAACCATACAGTTGGTACTTTACATAGCATGTTTGTGGGCTACAGTGTAGTTTTACTGACCACAGCGTGAGAGCTGCTGTCTCCTGCTGCTTCACTTCACATGTTCAAGTGTCATTGAGGAAGACACTGTGTCCCAAAATATTTGCCCCGTATGCAGGGGGCAAACATGCAAGCGACTCCATGTACCTAAAAAGAAATCACTCCTTCCTTTCACGGGTAACCTTTTAAAAGGTTTTAACATAAGTGCATGTATTATAAAGTTGTTAAATTACTTTGTTTGACTTTTTAAAAAAAATTGTTTTTGTGATTTAAAAATTCTTTTCTGCACAATATGGCATTGAATCAGATGCATTGCTCATGCAAGGTTGGGCTATGCACTGTTATCTCCAAAACGGATCATTCAGACTACAAAGAAGAAGCAAAATTGATTGAAGCGAGTATTATTTCCCCCCTTTTTTCTCATGGCCTTTGTTCGGGTTCTTTGTAGCAAAAGATCACACAGTAAAAGGCTGCACAGCATAAAGCTCGAATAACAGAATAATGTTCACAGGATGGGTGAATGTCTGCTTTGCATTCAATTCAAAACCTCTCACACAGTGTTTGTTATCAAATGTCATCACATTACAGATAAATTCCCTGCGGGGCCAGAACATACTGAGATACAGTGTATTGATTGTTGTAAATTCACAAATGTCATCATACAGTATGAGACTCTGACTGAACACGTTTGGGTGACTGTCCACATCAAACTTCAGTATTAGACATCATTTAGAACTGTTACTAGAATACTTTCAAAAACTAATCATCCAACTTTTTTTATTTGAATCATCCCTTTATCAGACTATTACAGATATGTTACTTTGTCCAGAGTGTATTAATGCTGCCGTTGTTGTCATGTTTTCACAGAAGGGGAGGAAGATCTCACCTCCATCCTGAGAGACAGATCTCACATTGATGAGACGCTGCGACTTGCGGCTGAGGAGAAAGCAGGAGACTATGCAGGTGAGATCCAAAGATGAAAGTGTTTCCTGAAAAAGACATCACATGTATTGGTCTTACCTCAGTCAAATACCCAGAACCCAACGACACCAATTAAGTTCCACAGGTTCCACCAACTAACTGCCAATCTTCTGGAAATGTGTGCGTCTCTTAACTTTAGTGTTCTCTTTTTAACTTATAAAAACTCCAGAAAGATCAAAGCATCTTTTTCTAGATTTAAAGAAAAATATGCTGACCTCATCTTAAACATCCATACTTTTAGTTGTGGTCTTAATATGTTCGTATAGTCAAAAAAAGATTGTTTTATTACGTGTCAACCTGCAAAACTTGCAACACTTGTGACAGCCACCACCCATCACTGTATTCTAAAAAAAATTGAATTAGACTCAAAAGGTAATTCAATTGGATTTTTTTCTGTTTACATTTTTGTAGATGTTGTTTGGATGTTCTGATTGGGATAATTGACCATGTTAGAGCAGCTCTTGTTTTGCACCGACCACTTACAAGTAAGCTGCCCATATGGAATCACTTACAGTGACACCAATATGTACAATTAAGAGGTCGTATGCAAATTCTTCACGAAGAGTTAACTTTATGAAGAGGTAACTCGGCCAACAAAACCAAGATGAAAAAATAACCCAGGAAACAACATTTAAAAGCTTTATTAACATTTGGTAGTCTTTGGGTGCTATCCCTCAAAGTCGTGGTGCCCCTTTCCTGGATCCAGTTCTCTAATTTATTTATGCTATGTTTTGTTTTTCCCCTATCTTCTTGTCCTCCAGCTGCCCTACAGAAACTGCGAAATATCTACCACAACTCCATCAAGCCGATGGAGCAGGCTTACAAGTACAATGAGCTGAGGCAGCACGAGATCTCAGGTATCACTCCACATTTGGCTGTGTCTGCCCTTTGCTTCACTTTGTCATGTCGTGTGGATTTATTTTCATTTATTTTTTAGTCTGACTTGCTTTAATGACTGATTTGTTGACATGTTTTTATACGCGCCTCATCGTTACGCCATCAACTGATACACAGCAGCAAAAAGTGTCTCAACATTGTGGCTATTTTAAAATGTGGCATTGTTTATCAAGCAACAAAAAAATAAAGTTGTGTGTGGGTTTTTTTTTTTTTATTGAAGAATACATTTTGCTTATTTTTCTTTTTAAAAAAGGGATATTTTTGTAACATCGTAGTTAAAGTGTTTTTGAATTGCACCCTATTTATTGTCAGTGAATTCACCTCCAAGCTGCACACTGAACCTCTACTTTCCCACAGGGAAACGAAGCTCGCCCTCTTGTGGCTTAGCATAAACGGACTTTTTATTGTCCAATATCTCTAAATGAATGTTTTTTTTTTTAATAAGAGAGTAACCCCAATTTATCACCTGACCACACAGGCACATCATCCATCTGTCGACAGACATGTTTGACACTTTGTAGGTCAAATATGGATCTAGATTCCAGCCGGGATCTCTGTCCCACATTGTTACTCTACCCCTCCCTGTTGCTTGTAGAAACCTCACTCCTTCACCCCCTGTACTTCACCCCTCTGTACCTCACCCTCTCCGCCTGCTCTCTCCCATCCATCCCCGTCTCCTCCACTCCCCTCGTCTAACAGCCTACCCCGGACGAACCCTGGGGGACTCATCCACAGGTGGGTGTGGGCAGGGCTTACCTGTGCATGGCACTGCCTGAAGGGCTCTGCCCCCTTCCTTTCACCCTTCATTTACTTTTCATGAATGTTTCACTTTGGTAGGCGCATAAAAGTGATCCATGAATGAAAGCATCGAACAATGTGGAGCGGGAAGTTTCTGAGGAAGAAGGTGCAAAATATTCAGGATATTCAATTTGTAGATGAAAGGAAAGGTTTGTGTTGTTAGGGTGATATATGTGATACATGGAGGGGGTTTGCATGTGCAGCTTTGGCTATAGAAAAGGATTTACAGGTTTGAGGAGGGGACACTGGTGGGAAAGGGTGGTCAGTGTTCAGCTCGGAGTGAATTGATCATCTTAAATGCCACCAAGATTTACAAATACCTCTTCTTTTTTTTTTTTTTCTTTCTTTTTTGTCAATTCTTGGTTGTTGTTGTTGAGATTTGCATCATAAATGAATTCTGGCTTGGGACTTACATTGCAAAACTTTGCGTCCAACCAACCCCCTACACCATGTCCACTCACAACACACATGGCAGCTTGGGATGATGCAGCTTTGCCTGAGGGCATTAAGACTATTGATTTTTATTTTATTTTTTTTTTTTTTTGCCAACATATGTAACCACTCCATCGTGTGTTGTGTGATTTGGCTGCTGTATTTAACTAAACTTTTTGTATTGTTAAAAAAAACGACTTCCTAACAGCTTCAACTGATGTTTTATTTTTTTTTTTGCCTATTTTTTTAATTTTTGAACCCTTTCTGAGAAAAAACAAACAAACAACCTTGTTCTCTGGATTGAGAATGAGACTGAGAGTTTTGGAAACAGATCCTCTCAGACTTTATATATGCATCTCAGCAGACCTGATTACTGCATAACGTTTTGTTGGGATGAAAGAAAAAAGGTTCCTTCAATACCTTCAGACATTTTCCTGAGATTCTATTCAGTGTGTTATCTCCTCTCCCAACAGATGGTGAAATTACCTCCAAGCCCATGGTGCTGTTTCTGGGACCCTGGAGTGTAGGAAAGTCTTCCATGATCAATTACCTCCTGGGCTTGAGTGACAGCCCCTATCAGCTCTACACGGGTATGATACACATCATTTTCACAGTCAATATTATCGTTAAAACCCGGTGTTGAAGCGATAAAATAAACTTAAAATTGCACCAATGACTCTCAAGGTTTATGTTTTGATGACTTCTTGAACCATTTTGGCCTGCAGGAGCTGAGCCCACTACCTCTGAGTTTACTGTTATTATGCACGGGGAGAAGATCCGCTCGGTTGAAGGTATTGTTATGGCGGCAGACAGCTCCCGCTCGTTCTCTCCCCTGGAGAAGTTTGGCCAGACTTTCCTGGAAAAGCTCATCGGCATTGAAATGCCCCACAAGCTGCTGGAGCGAGTGACTTTTGTCGACACACCAGGAATAATTGAGAACCGCAAGCAGCAGGAGCGAGGTGAAGGTTTCCCCTTTGTTTTACACCTTTTCAAATGCCAGAATTAAAACACGAAACGGCTCTGGATTTATAACTTCATTTCTTCTTCCATTAAGGCTATCCTTTCAACGATGTGTGCCAGTGGTTCATTGACCGAGCAGACCTCATCTTCGTAGTGTTCGATCCCACCAAGCTGGACGTTGGTCTTGAGCTGGAGATGCTCTTCCGGCAGCTGAAGGGTCGTGAGTCACAGATCCGCATCATCCTGAATAAGGCAGACAATCTGGTCACCCAGGACCTGATGAGAGTCTACGGAGCACTCTTTTGGAGCTTGGCTCCCCTCATCAACGTTACCGAGCCGCCTCGCGTCTACGTCAGCTCTTTCTGGCCATACGATTATGCACCTGACACCAGCCGCGAACTCTTCAAGAAAGAGGAGATCTCCCTTCTGGAAGATCTGAACCAGGTGATTGAGAATCGAATGGAAAACAAGATTGCCTTCATCCGCCAACATGGCATCCGCGTGCGCATCCACGGCCTGCTGGTAGACCGCTACGTTCAGACCTTCAAGGAGAAGATGAGCTTCTTCAGCGATCCGGAGTTAGTCTTCAAGGAGATCGTGGACGAGCCAGACAAGTTCTACATTTTCAAATCCATCCTAGCCAAAACCAACGTCAGCAAGTTTGACCTGCCCAACCGCGACGCTTACCGTGACTTCTTCGGCGTCAACCCAGTCACCAACTTCAAGCCGCTGTCGGCTCAGTGCTCCTACATCGGAGGCTGTCTTCTGGAAAAGATTGAGAAGGCAATCACAAACGAGCTGCCCGCTCTTCTAAGCAGCATTAACTCTGGAAAGCAGCCCGGCCTGTCAGCCTGTGAAACTACCGGCTGTGGTGAGAAGCCAAAGAATCGCTACCGAAAGAACTGAGGAACACAAAATAACTTGAGCGGAAGGATGTGAGGAGAAAGAGGAGGTGAAGAGAAGGGGTCTGGTGGACGCCAAACCCTGGTTTTGTCAGAATGCTTGTATTGTTGAGACAGAGAAGAGAAGATTGTTGTTTTGTTTTTGTTCTTTTCCTCAGGAGAATAAGGGGAGGTACATTTAGGAACGTTGAGAATGATGCAGATCGTGGGAGGGAGGGTTCATCGTTTGATAAGGCAGCTTAAGGACACAAGTGCTGAAAGAAATGAGAACAGGCAAATGATCGCTGAGGTTCGTTAAAACACATGCCTCCCTCTCTCCAGTGCACACCGACAACGGACTGTCTGGGACTTCGGGTTTGGGGAAATAATAAGGTGGAGAAAAGAAAGAATGTAAAAGAATAAATAACATCAAATAAAAATTGAAACTCCTGAGACTGAAAATAGACAAATACCAGCTCCCTTGTATGTGAATATTACAGGAAAAGAGAGAATGAGTTTTACACTGCAGCGGGTCAATTCCACAAAAGCTTCAAGTTGTTTTTGAAGTAGATTTATTGTGGGTGCGAACGAATACATTTGTGTTTGGGTAGTCTCCAAACCTTTGCTTTTCAAATGGATTAACACTGCATGTTGGATGTCTCAGCCTATTTATTAACACACACGCATTTTTCCCTCTAACGTTAACAAGCAAATGACATTTGAACCAATCTCGCCACACAGCAAATGAGGCCTTTTCTTTCTCTTAGTTTTGTATGCCTGTGATTCTTGGTTGTTGACAACCTGTGAAATAGGTGGAGGTCAGGGTTCAAGGGTCAGAGTCTCCAGGGCAGAGTGGGTATGTTCATTCTGCTTCACTTCTTAAATGTTCTGTTGTTGTTTGAGGCTATAAATTTGTGGAAGTTAACTCTTTTCCTACAATAATAAGCTTGCCAGCTTTTCAACCTGAGCGACCACAAAAAACACATGAATTATGTGCTTTAACTGTCTTTAACAATTTCTTCTGCAGGTTAGAAAGATATTTATTGATTTTTTTTTTTCTTTTTCTGTGTAACTTTTCAAATGGGCACTGAAGTACTCTGTGCATGTGCCAAAAAAAAAGAAAAAAAGAAAGTAATCCTGCTGTGCATTTTAAATAATTACTGCAAGATTGTGATGGTCGATCTCTGTGATGGTGGATATTTTAGCTTATGAAAAGGTTTGACGCGGGAAAGGTGAAGTGGAGGACTCGTGAGTTGACCCCTGACCTCTGTGGATAAGAAGGAACTGTCAACATGTCACGTAGTAGATGATACAAAAGTGCAAGTTCTCAGCCCTCAATGAAAATACTACGAGTGTGGCTTAGTAAGAGTCCCTAATGAGCTGAAATCTAATCCGGAGAATTCTTTGGCTCTGGGTTTTGCAGTCTTGTTAGTACCAAGAAGCTCGTCAGCAATCAGACAGAAACTTGATATCGTTCAGCATTGTCACCAAGCCACACCACATAAACCTTTCTAAAGCCATAGCCTGCCAGATTTTCCCTTTGATTTTTCAATGTTTGAACTAATAAAAAAGTAGTATTTGGAATCGTTGTTGGTTTCTTACAGACCAACGTCCAGTTTATAACTACACAGCTTATATAAACAGGCTACTGGCGATTGTTTCATATTTACCACACAGAGATGACAAGTGGAAGGGGTCTTGTGCTTTAACTTGGTCAAACAATCAGATTAATACATTTTCCAAGAAACACACATAAAAAGTAAGTCATTAAGGTAACGACAGCTCACTGCGCCACTGAATCAACTTAATGGCCAAAAGCACTTCCAGTTCCTTCCATGTCCTTGTCTTACTAACCCCCAAGCTATGTGGCATGAAACAGAGTAATATAAAAGACAATTATATATATATATATATGTATATATATATATAAATAATAAGTTTATTTTCCTTTTTAACCTGTTTGAGTGTGAGTGGTCCACTGGGTGTGTTTAGTATGTTTACACTGCAAATACAGAACATGCCCACCAGAGAGTGCTGTGTAAAAGAAGAAAGAAAAAGGAAGAGTCCACTCATCATAGCAAAGCTTTATAGCATTATGCGGGTTGTGCTTTTAGTATATTTCAGTGTCATTTACCTTCATTTACCTGTGAAGTAGATATTAATTGGGTGTGTGTCTCCATTACGATAGTTGTTGGTTCTTTTTTCTTTTTTTTTTTGTTTTGGTATAAAGTTTCGACTAAACTTGGCCCAACTTTTGGAAGCGTGATCGTCAAGAATAAAGACATCTGATCAATTTGTCAGCCAACCATTGTGCTTTTTTTTTTTTTTTTTTTTTTTTTAATCGCCTGACAAAATCTTTACTTTTCCAAATCAAAAGCCTCAATTTGGTTTCCCGTTTTTAGGCTTTTTACTTTCACATCTATGCCTACATTCAGGCCTTATTTCTCCTGCGTTTAATCACTTGATACTCACCATCTCAAGCAGTGTTTTAGAAGTTACCAGAAATGAGTGATGAGTTACAGTCAGTAGTTGCATCTTCAAAAGGTAGTAGGTTACGTTATCAATTGATGAAGATAAAAAAAAAACTGCATTGTTCTTTTTACATTCAGCATACGTTGCTCTTCCTCCAGTGAAAATAGATTTAGTGAAATAGTAACAAAGCCATTCTTCATCAGAGAGATCCCCCAGTCACCACCAGCCAGCGGACGACCTCGATGACCTGGAGTATTGCCGTCAATGAAGATGAAATTTAGGCCTGTGTTGTTCATGCAGGGACACAATGACTGAATTAATTTTGTTATTCAGGTCGAATGGGCTTGTTTAGTTCAGGTAAAGGCTCATACTGAGGCTAACAGTCGGCTCATGAGCAAGGTGGAGAGTGAGAGACAGCAGCTCTTGAACTGTTTTTCACATGCAACAAAAAAGAATCGACCCCATGTGAATCACCATAAATGTCAGTGTATTACTAATTTTCACAGTTACTAACATGTCACTGATAAAAGTAGTGGCGTGAGAGTAACTTTACATGTGCTATCCCTGAAGCTTGAGGTTCTCCAAATGTCCATTTTCTTTAAGTTTTGGGTCTAAAGGAATGACATTTTCCCTCAGCTGCAATGCACCAACAGTTTGTCGTGACTGGCAGTGGGGAGGGGTGTGTGTGTGAGGTGGAAGGAGTGAACAAAATATATTTCGATGTTGATAGTTGTCTCCCAACTTTCCCCCAAAATTCTGGTTTGAGCTCTTTTGGGTTCCTCTGTGAATTTGCTCTTGCTATTCTTCGGACATTATTTTATAGGATAAAACAATATATAAATGGAAGTTAGAATAAAGAGTTCAGATGCACACAAACAGGGGGAATATGCATGTAGTCATTTAAGGACATTAAAAAGACATTTTCATTTTATTTAAATAAAACTTCCTAATTCTCATTCATGCAAAAAGCAATTGTTAATAGTTTGAAGCAAAACACAAAAGCAGACATTATGAAACTATAAGTGGCGCAGTATATGTCTCCAATAAAAGCTGCAGTGTGTAAATTCAATGCATATTCCAGGTTCCAAAAAAGAGAAAGAATGAATGAAGTGTTTTTAAAAACTAGTTGAAATGAATCGTATCCCATAACCACAGTTTATTCACAAATGATCACAACACAGCAGGTACTGAAAGTAAAACACTTTACTATTTAGTTGAACAATTATCACCTTTTTTTTTTTTTTTTAGTTTGATGGCTGCAAAACGTGGTCGTGACAGTTAATAGACATAGCTATGAAGTCTGCATGTTCTTCCTGTGTGTGCATGGATTTTGCCAAATGGTTCCCTCCCACAGTTCGAAAATGCACATTAGATGAATCAGTGACTCTAACTTCACTGTGTGTGTGTGTGTGTGTCTGTGTGTGTCTTTGTGTGTGTCTGTGTGTGTTTCTTCATGTTCACCCTGTGATAGACTGACAAGTTGTCAAGGGTGTGCCATGTTTTTTGCTCTCCTTCTGGAAAAATATGAAACTGTTAGAAAGAAAAAGAAAAAGTTTTCTTTTCATTTATGAAACTCTTCTAAGATTCCTCTATGCGGTGCAAAGCCCCACTATCCCTGCGGCTCAGCATAATAAGCCTCCCATAAGAAGCAAATCTTTTCATTTCATTCTGTAGTTCCCGTTCATGCAGGTGGACTGCAAGAGAAAAGGCACAGTTCCCATTACAAATCCTTTCAAGTAAAGCTGCTGCACTGCCTGCAGGGGGCTGCTGCTTAACACTCTCTCAGGCTACTGAATAAAAAATTAAGCATGAAAGCTGGATGTTCTTAGACCTGCTATGCAGCACATATACTTTGCTTACCGTAGATTCGTGGTGTGATTGGGTTAGTTAAAGATTTAAATTCTTCAACTGTTGTAGTTTATTAATATGAAATTAATGAAATTGGGGCGATATGTGTACATTTGTGTCATTGATTTAGTTTTTCTTTTCATCTTGATATCTTGGTCACAATATGTTGACATCTGTCTGTCATAAATTAAATCTTAATGAAACTTGAAGGTGTGGAGCAGTGGAAAGTAAAAGTAGGTAGAGGGGCTAGGAAAGCAGAGTTTCAGCCCATTGCCAAAGACATGGTTGTCTCCACCCATCCCTAAAATAGCCTTCGTGCTCGCTACCATTCAGCCTTTCTTTTTTAACCAAGAGTCTGTGGCCCTCCCCTCCCCTCCATCTCCCAGCCCCCATCCCCTGCCTACCAACCAGCAGACAGCCCAGTCAAGGTAACAGCAACCACAAAACGGATGGAGAGGACATTTATTTTCAATACAAGACACCACAAATAGTTAGAGATCTTACCAAGTTAACGCTCATCAAATACCTAACAATGGATAATGTGATTCCTAAATTGTGGTTATGTTAAGTCTCACACTGCATGAGAATTTTTCTTTGAGCGTATTTACAAGTTGAGTGCATAGTTCAGTCAGACTGACAGTGCCACGGGGACAAATCAAAATACACAGAATGGTTTATTAATGATAACATTTTGTGACCCTTCTCAGTTTACCCTTGCTACTTTTTAATAAACATGGAGAAATCCCAAAGACACCAAACGGTAGTCACTCACCCAACAGAGGGTTGAAGACCGTTACAATGCCTAGAATAAATACAGAGGCTATGCTTAGAATATCATATATTACTGGGCGACTTAAGATGTTTTCGAGACAGGTTTCCTATTGAAATCATCAAAGAATAAACTTTAGCAAAACAAATCTTTGTGTTGGACTCTTGCCAGGCAGCGAGAAATCCCCTCTTTGAGCACAAGGGCCTTTCATTTCAGAGTTTGCAGGTGTTGCATCTGCATACCTACGTTTTCAAATTCTCATGTTTTGTTTTCTGTGTCTGAGGTTAATTTATGACTCTGAAAGTGCCCATGAGCACTCTCTGTGTTTGCCCAGTGACGAAGGGCCTAACCTCACATGCTTTCATAACCACTGTTTCAGATAAGGAAATGAAAGTATGTCACAGAGTTAATGAAAACAAAAAGGAAACAAGAGACTGCTTAAATGTTGTGACTCAACTTCTCCATTTTAAGACGCACCATTACGCACAGCTTTTATTTCTTAAAGGTAACACCGGAAGTCTTCTTTTTGTTATGCAGGTGCGCCTCTCTCTCTCTCTCTCTCTCTCTCTCTCTCTCTCTCTCTCTCTCTCTCTCTCTCTCTCTCTCATACACACACTCTTACAAACACACACACACCCGCACACACGCCTGACAGCTCAGCGCTCAGAAGATGGTGGTTGTTGCGACCGCCGCGTTGCCCGCGGCGCCTGGTTAGCGCGCAGCGTCTCCGCCTGTCGAGGCGCACAGATGATGGTCCGACCACCCAGAGAGATAAAAGACAATCTGATGTGACTGCGAGCGATTCAGGGTGGGAAGACGGGAAGGATGGGAGGACGCAGCAGCCCCGATTTGTCATGTTAGTCTTGGAGTAATTATATGGACGTATGTCGATACCCTCTCAAGCACACATGCAATTCCATTAAAGTGGCCGGTTCCGGCAGTGTGCTCCAACCCTGTGGGACTGTCGCGGGTGTTTGTGGTGGTGGTGGGGGTCGTGGAGTGTAGGTGGAGACCTTTTAATTAGCCCAACTCTCTCCGGGCTCCTGTCGTCTGGCGTTCACCGGTGGGGAGGGTGCCGAGCTGTCGTGGGCAAACTTTAACTTCAGATACGAGGAAGGGCAGGACCAGACTTCGTGTCGGACTGACGGACAATCGGGATAATTCACTGGAGCGCACTGTGACTATGGATTGGCGACATTTGGAGTGACAGCGGATAACCAAAGCTTCACGGCTGGTGCACAGACTCGGTGTGTGTGTGTCTGTGTGTGTATGACAGACATTTAGCTCTCTCAATAGATCCAAACGGTTCCGTCTGTGTGCGCGCGTGTAAGTGTCTCTGTGTTTCCTGCGCGCCGCACCTCGTGCGTCTGCCTCCTGCAGCACGAAATCCTCTCTGTTTCGAGACGCAGCGGCGGTGGATGCTCCAGACTACCGGCCAGGAAAGGACGGGGCTCCGTCAGCAAAATAAATAAATAAGTACAAGCGATTTAAAGGCCTGCAGCGAGGAGCGTGTGGGTAAACAAAAGCTCCGGAGGCAGTCTGAGTTTTTGCGCTCATGTTCCCGCTCTCCTGTGTTGATCTACCCCTTAAATTAAAAATGCTTTGCGGTGAGGATGGTAAACGGTGCATCTCGAATCAAAGACTGCAGCCGACTTGTGTTAAATGAAGTTGTTTTTTTGCGCAGTTCTGCACAAAAAAACCATGGTTTAGACCCGGAGGGATTGTCGGTGGACTTGGACTTGGAGAAGATTGAATGGATACACAATACTGGAAATGGATCAGTAACGAAAGTACGCTATCAAACCTGCAACATGATTGAGCATTTATAAAAGACAAATCTTATTTATTGCCGTGTATTCAAGCTGTGGGTTTTTCTGCGTTTTGCACAAACTTCTTTATGATTTACTCTATTTTCCCATCTACTTTTCAATGAATGAAACAAAATAGAAGCTGCAGAGTGGACTTGTATTGGAGCGAAGGAGACAGCGATTGATCCTCCCGGCGTCAGGAGCGTCCAAACAGACGGGAATGTAGAGGAATGCGGGGATTGACGTCAAGCGCTGCAATAATTAACTACTCGAAGAGTTTGGATGGTTTGCTAGCATTCCTACAGCCAGGGCACAACAAGCTGAGTGAAATTTTCTCTCGAGAAGTTTGTTTGTTCTCAGTTTTTCCACTCTAAATATATATCAGACGAGTTGGTATACTGTGGCCACATACTTTGCCTTACTCCTTCATCCACGTTTTTTGTCATAAATACCTGTGCCTTCTGCCTAACTTTTGATTTACGGTCGACTTAAAGGCAGCATGGCATCCCCACAGCATCAGCAACTGCTGCCTCACAACACAGAAGTGAGCTGTGACTCAAGTGGAGATGGAGGCGTCTCTGTTAGAATTGGCAGCAGTGTCAAACACAAACACGGAGGCGGGCCACTCAGTTCAATCGGGGGAGGCTTCATTGGGGGAGCCAAGCACTGCAAGTACAGCATTTCCTCTAGCTGTAGCTCGGGAGAGTCTGGAGGGAGGAGGCCAGTCGTCAAAAGTTTTCGAGCTCAGCGGAGGATGCCTCAGCTTTTCGAGAGATCTGCAGGTCATTTCTGGGATCCAAAGTTTGACTCTTCAATTCTGGAAGAGGCCTGCAGAGAACGGTGTTTCCCTCAGACTCAGCGTCGCTTCCGCTATGTGCTCTTTTACCTGCTCGCTGCCGGTTTCCTCTGGGGATTGTATTTCGCTGCCAACCCCTCCCGCTGTGATAGGGCTGTTTTCCTCATCCCCACTGCTTCCTTCCTCCTTCTCTGTCTCCTTCTCTTCTTTTTAACTTTTACCAAGCTCTACTCTCGCTGCTACAACCAAGCATCTCTGCTGCTCATCTTTGTGACCTTCATCCTGACTCTGGCCCCCCAGATCCAGACAGCCGTCTTCAAAGAACAAGAATCTCCCACACTGACACTGGATGTGGAGGAGTTCAGTGGCATTGGGCCTGAATACAACCTGTCATATGACAAGCGTGTGGAAGAGCGCTCCTGGTCCCCTTGTCTTTCACCTGTCGGCAGTTTCTCCCTCTGCATTGAAGTTCTTCTTTTGCTATACAGCGTTCTCCATATCCGTCTCTATGCCTCAGTCCTGCTCGGGTTTCTCTATTCTGTCTTTTTCGAGAGTTTGGGCTGGCTGCACCTGACCCATGCTGGGCAGAACTGGAGCTTCACCTCTCTGTTAGACTGGGAAACACTAAGCTGGTTTGGCCCAGCCAAAGCCTTGCTCCACCTTTGTGCTCATGCCATCGGCATCCATCTGTTCATCATGTCCGAGGTGCGGTCACGCAGCACTTTTCTCAAGGTGGGACAAGCTATCATGCATGGAAAAGATCTGGAGGTAGAGAAAGCCCTGAAAGAGCGAATGATCCACTCTGTTATGCCCAGACTTGTGGCCGATGAGCTAATGAAGCAAGGTGATGAGGAGATAGGAGATAACTCAGTTAAGCGTTACTCCACCAGCGGTGCAGCTGCTGCCATCTCCAGCCCTAAAAACAATAAGCGCAAGAAAACCTCCATCCCCCGAGGCCAGATCATCTTCAGACCATTCAACATGAAACGGATGGAGCCCGTCAGCATCCTCTTTGCGGATATTGTGGGTTTCACCAAAATGTCCGCCAACAAATCTGCTCATGCACTTGTTGGACTTTTAAATGATTTGTTTGGACGTTTTGATAGACTTTGTGAGATCACTGGCTGCGAAAAGATCAGCACTCTCGGAGACTGTTACTATTGTGTGGCTGGTTGTCCCGAGCCAAGAGCTGATCATGCCTATTGCTGCGTGGAAATGGGCCTGGGCATGATTCTAGCGATTGAACAGTTCTGCCAGGAGAAGAGAGAAATGGTGAACATGCGGGTGGGCGTCCACACTGGCACTGTGCTGTGTGGGATCCTGGGCATGAAGCGCTTCAAGTTTGACGTCTGGTCCAATGATGTCAATCTGGCAAATCTGATGGAACAACTGGGCGTGGCAGGAAAGGTCCACCTTTCACAGGCCACAGCCGACTTCCTGGACGACCGCTACCAGCATGAAGATGGACAGGTCATCGAGCGAATCGGACAGAGTGTCGTTGCCGAGCAGCTCAAAGGTAAGCTCTGACAATGAATGACAGTGCTGGGTAGACATGGAGTTAATCAACTGTGGGACAACTTTAATATTGCTGCTCTCTTAAACTAATTACTAAAGTCAGTTTTTATAAAAGCTTAAATTTTCTTTGAGAATATTTCATTTTACATAGTTGCTTAAAACGGCCTAGACCATGACTGACAAATAGCTCATTATATTAGGGTGTTCACCATTTGAGAGCATGATCAAGAACTTTCCAATGCAAAAAGGCAGAAAAAAACCCAATAATTTAACATCAATATTCTAACTAAACATTTTGGGAAGAAAGCAAACTTTACTGATACCCTTGGGGAAAGTGCTTCTCCGCATTTAACCCTTCGTCTTTATACTTAACTATACATGCCGTGGCAGTGGGGCTGCCACCGTCATATCTATTGAGTATGTTCAGCAATACTCACCACTCAAACAGAAAACGTCCCTCCAAGAGAGCATGTATGATGTTCTCTTCTCAGGTAGATTAAAAATGTGACAAAAGCAAAGGCATTTGTTCTGTTGAAGGTTAGCGAAACACAGGGCTTCATCATCATCATCATCATCATGTCATGGCCATTACTCATGGACGGGCAGAAGCTGGAGTTTGCTATGAGTGCCCTCTATGGTGTTAGTGTTGTGACTGTATTGCAGACAGACGCCATCTTCTTTCCCATCCCTCCCTTCACCGTGTCCCTGCACACTCTTTGTTCTCCTGCTCAATTACATTGCCTTCCAGACGTCCTCAATGTGTCCTGTTCTCTTAACCTCGCTCTGAACCTCAGGGATTGCTTTACAACTTGATGCTACTGTCTGCTCCTCTAATAGAGTTTTGCCTGCAGCTTTATCTTCACCTCTCTATCTTTTCTTCCCCTGCCTTTAAACTGCTTCACTGCAGCTTCTATTTGATATATTTATGCAAATGGCCCCAGTGTGACTAAATGCTGGCTTAATGGCTCTTTTCATCATTTAAGGCCTGCTGATCCATTATCATCCATTGTAAGTGAACTGACAGTGTCTGACTAAGGTTTTGCAGATGGCGTTGTTTTGCTCTTTTGAATTAGCTTTTCAGTCCGGTTTTTCTTTTTGACTGAGTTACCTTGAAGGCTGCATATCTTACTCTACTAGATGTATGGTATATTAGACAGGGTTAAGTACGAATGGGCAATTCACACAAATTACCAATTCAAGCGTACACATGAATAATTTGTGGGTATAAATGATCAATTTATTTCAGTGACTTTTAACAAATAGAATAATATTTTCCTTTACATCGTTATTGTTGTTAGCAAAAACTAAGATTGAGTGAAAGCAGTTTTTGTTTTCCAGCTAGGACTAGTGATTTATGGGCTTAATGTCTCAGATTAATCAGTGACCACTACTACTGCTCCTTTTTTTTCCATTTTGAGCATACATGTGTTATCCTGGGTTTGGTATTTTCAACTTCCACTGTCCGTATCCTTTTCTTAACTGTTTTCTTGGCTCCATCATCTATACAATTGTCTGTTAAGATTGATCCTCTCCCTGTTGCTTCGTGCCATCGAGCAAGCTGGCTGTCGGAAGAGAGCTGTTCTCCAATGCTGTAAAATGTTCTTCTGTTTCGTTCGGTGTGTGTAAATCACTTTGGTAGCATTGCAGCCAGGAATGGATCCTGGCGAGGTCCGCTCCTTGTTGTTTGACTCGGAAGTACATTGCTCTGAACTGAGACACCAGTCTCTCTCCGTTTGCCCTCCATGTATTTTTGATATCCTTTCAGAGTAAGTGTGATATTTTAGATTTTCACAAAGCGCCCGTGAGTGTTTTCACTGCTCCGCTGTAACATCAAGTCGTGTATTTTTCTCTCATCCACCGGTGGGCATTCACAAAAGCCCTCTGCTGTAAGCTATTTATGGTTGATTGTAGCTGAGGTTTGCATGGAGTGCTGCTGCATGTGGTCAGTTAAGTGTTACAGCTGCATCCTGTTGCCCCTCCGCTCTGATGGACGTGGAGTCGAACATATTGTAAATTGAAATGTTGTGCTTGGTATTCCATCTCAACGATGTAAGGCAATTTGACACCATTTGAGATTGGCATGGATTTTTTTTTTCCTGGTTCTATAAAGTGCAGTTAATAAAATATCATTGTGTTCATGTTCCAAATCTGGAGTCTCTGACGAAACCTAATTAAAAAAATATTTACCAGTACAGATATATAAGTATAAGAAAAAAAACCATGATAAATAACTAGCATCAATGAAAAGGAGAGCTGCTCCAAGATGAAAAGTCATAGATATTTCACGGCCAACATAAACTTGGTTGAATGAATGAACTCCCCAAATATTTAGGTTTCAAAATACAAAAAAAAAAAAAAAAAGAACGCAACAAAGGTAGACTCAGGAAAAGATCGGAGGTGAAAATATAATTTGTATCAAAAGAATTGGAGTGTCGACATTTCCTTCATCATAACAGTTTATTGGAAGAAAATATTCTACATGTCAAGCAGTTAAACAATACACAGTCTACAAACTATGCATTTGGAGGGTGTTTAGATGGATGGGATGAGACTACAGTACTGTAGGAAATAGAATGACTAAGTATATATCAGGTACATGTTGAATCAAACCTTTTTTGTACATTTTCCATACGGTAAATAGGAGCTGGAAGAGACTCCATATCGGTGAAGAGCACCTGTCTTATTTCTTTCCCGAGGTGCCTAATACAGAATGATTGCACCTGCAGAGGATTATCCCTCTGGAGGAGACTGTATGTGTTGTCCTATTATTTTTCGGCAGAAAGCAAAATCCCCACACAGATCCAGGCATTTTTCTTCTCTCCTTCACAAAGTCATTGTTTTTAGGAGAAGGTAAAACTTTTTCTGCTGCTGTTGACTGATGATTGTGCATTATTGTAAAATTAAAAATACCTCTTACTGTATCATAGTGCAGGAGTAATCTGTAATAGTATCACTTGATTATCAGCTTTCAAAAGTAGTGCCCAGACTGCTTAAGTACTTTAGTGAAAGCAGCTATTATTTGTATTATTCTCGTTCACTAAAGAAGATGTGAAAACAGCCTTCTTATTGTGACAAACGTCCCTGAAGGAGTCTTGCATTGCAGAGCTCTAATAGTGATTTATTTGCTTCTAGTCGTTGCTATTGCTGCTTTGCTGCGTTTACTCCCACTGCTCTCATCGTGTGATTTCTGACCACAGCGGGGCAGAGTTTTCTGAGCCAAGATGCACTAAAGCCCCACCGCAAGTGAGCTGTTCAGCACCACCGATGTGACAGACATACTACATGAAGTCTAATAGCCCCTATGTGTGGATCATTGTAATTGGAGTTTGGCCAAATTCCGTGTAGAGTTTCCATCCATGTATCTTGCCTATGGCTGTATCCATCTTAGGGTGGCAGGGTGCTGGAGGCAAGGAGGGGTACATCCTGGACATTCGAGATTATAGACATTTATTCATATACTTGGAATGTGAACACTTCCATTCCGGGGTGTTGTTGAGTGTATTTGAAAACATTCTATAGCATTCGCAGAAAGCATATCACAAAATCACTGCAATAAAGGGTTAATTGCTGTGTTTTCCTTTGGTTTGTGTCGCTGCTCGTTTCTGTTGTCCCAAAATGAACCCCCACAAAAAAATCTCTCACTGTTGATACTTCTCCCTCATTTGTATGCACCTTATCACCACTTCCTGGTTGTGAATCTTTCAGGCTGGAGCTGTAAGTTAAACTGAATGACTAAAAAGAGAAGGATCGTAATGAGTGGTGCAAACTCTGGCTTTGATGATGTGAAGAACACTTGAATTAATTTCAGCTCCTGACAGCTTTTTTTTTGTAAAATTGCCAAGCTCCTGTCCACTAACGTTCATATTATATATATATATGCCTCTTATGAACCAAGCTGCGTCATCTTACTGCATGTTCTTAGATTCAGTTTGAGAACGTAAGATTGACCTTTTTGTAAGTCATACTGCTGAGCAAAGCTGTTTGAAGCAGCGCCATACAGTATTACCTTTTCTCACGCCGCTCTCCTCCCATTGCACGGCAGGAGATTGCTAATTAAGCAAGACTGGGTAATCTCCTAGGCTAAAGTGATTAATGTTAGCAATTCTCTATCATCATATCTGCCCACGCTGGCCTGGTGCTATCCTGACCCCAGAGCGCTTCAGCTGCCTTCCAGCCAGTCGCTTTTTTATCACGGCAAATCATATTGATTGCCTGTAATGAGGCTGTCATGGCTTTGTTTATTTATGGTGAGGCAACAAGGGAGATGGCAAGAACAAAAAGTTTCATGTCATGCAGATATCAAAGAAACTAACTCATGCCGAAGGTTGTGCAATCGGTAGCACAGAGGACACTTTGTGTTGTGGTCAGTGGCGTTCATATATTTCGCTCATTTCCTGCCGTTCAGAAGTATGATTGATGAGTTACATTATGATTTACTCGAGCACAAAGAAGAGCTTCGAAGCGAATGGTCCTAGTAATGAAGGCCCTGTTTCCCTTTATTGACCTTACGTCACTTCTTGCCTTGCAGCAGGTATTGGTTATCGAGACAACCATTTGCACATTGTGGAGACACGCTCACACGTTCATTTCCACACATTCCTGCTCCGCCATGTGAATGCTGTTCCACAGGGATATGCCGTCAGTTAGCAAAGTGTGCAGGGTATTTGCCCGAATCTCAGCGGAGGATTGCTTGTAATGGCTGTTACCTGTGACCTTGGCCCCGATAACGGAGATTGGTTTATGAGGTTGTGCTTAAAGAAGCAAGACTGTGACAAATGAAGGTGAGAGAGATGACGAAAAGCACACAATCGTGGATCTGGGGAACTGGAGCTCCTTTTCTATCTTCAGTTGTTTATACTGTTCAGAAGAAATTGTGTTATCAATTACATTAGGAAACCATGGGATTAAACTTTAAAACATTCACACATGCTTTTTATGAGTTTGTTATACAGGAATAAAATAGAATGATTATGAAAATCACCAAGAAATAAAAAGGACGATCTTCTGTGAAACTGTGCGATAGCATCTACATCACTCACTTATATGAAACCGGAGCCTCTTTGGAATGTCAACAACTAAAAGTTCGAATGACAAAACCCACCATCAGCTGTTTTTGAACATGTTTGAAAAAAAAAAAGATATTTAGCTTATACAGATCAGCTGTGGTCCCCCGGCTAGCTCAGTTGGGAGAGCATGAGACTCACAATCTCAGGGGTAGTGGGTTCGTGTCCCACGCCGGGAGTCACCTTCCCGTGGGCTCACCACCTGCAGGAAGGTTCTTAATCGGTGCATTGTGACCTGGGTGGCTGTTCTCAGACTGTCACCCCCACGACCCGGAAACGGATAAGTGGAAGAAAATGAATGAATGAATGAAAGATCAGCTGTAAAATCACTTCAAATGTAGTAATTTCTGTGGGCTGGGTTAACCACTATCACATAACATAAACACGCCACCTTACACCGATTAAATTAAATGTTCTGCTGATGGTAGTATCGGCTCTTGGCAGGCAGGAGGGACGAAAGCTGAGAAGGGAGATGATTTTACCCCGTTCTCTATAAACTTGGATAAGTGTGAGTTAAAGTGCAATTATGTTGATCGCTGTCATGAGGTGTCACAAAATAAATCCGCCGCTTCTTCATGCCATCGTAATTCTATCTTTACTGTATTTGTGTAGCAGTTATTGTAGCTGTAGCTGGCGTGTGATTGCCTCCATTGATGCAAAGGACAGGTTTTTTTATATCACTACGATCTTTCATGATAAGGTCACATCTAAGAATCCATGAATCCATTTGTTATTCCGCTTTATCAGGCTTAAGATTACACTGGGTTTGGGAAGATATCAGCTGACTATCAACAAAGGCAGGGAGAAGCATATGACAGGGCACATGCAGAGAGCAAGACACGTATACATACATTTCCACTTTTTTTTTTTTTTTTTCCGACTGTGGGAGGAAATGAGACTACTAGGAGAAAACCTATATACACAGCAAGATTGCTACAGAAAAGCTTAAATGGATGTCTGATTGTGAGGCGAGAGTTCTAACCACTACATCCATGTGCGTCTGTGTGTGTGTGTGTGTGTGTGTCCTGTCTACTTGACAAAAAATTAAATGCTTTGACTTTTTCACCCTAATATATACACAGCTGTCTTCTCCTCCTGCCAGCAGTCAAATACCTGGCATAGTTTTCACCTCGACTCTTGAGCCCAAATCAGTATGCACACACACACAACGTCTGACTCAACTGTCCAAAGACGAGGAGGGTTGATGGTGAAGTGGACTCTAGCCACTGGAGTGGCCTAAATGCTGGGCGGGGTTATAGGAGGGATATTGTTTAGAGCAGAGTGTTGGTAGGCTGCGGTGGTTAACAAGGTTCTTTAAAATAAGCAGCAAGCACATAAATGGATTAGTATTAGAATGAATTATGTGCTTTTGTAGTAGCCGTTGCATTGGACATCTCAGAGGGGGACACAACTGCGCCAAAGCTGCCAAGGGAATGAAATGGCCAGTTTTTATTTTGCGGTGCCTGAGCCCTGGCTGGAACACCTTGGCTCGCCATGGTAGATTACAGCGCTGCCCCGAGAATAATAGCTTAATACATCACACGACATTGTACAGTGTCACTCTGCACTGGGTATTATAGTTCAGCACAGCATGGTACTGTGGCCTGCAGCAATGCAATCTTACCATTTATCATGTTTGGCTTCATCATACTGAACAAGTCTGCAAACCCTCACCAGCGCGCTTTGTAAACATGGGGCCATCATGGCAAGGTTACCGAAGGTCTACGATGTGGTGATTAGCTGAATTATATAGCGGCGTTCAATTAGGTTATCTGCTGTGTCAAGCTGTGACTCAGCATGTTTACAAAATCTCTCATTCAGGTGAATCGGGCATCAAGGGTATTGCTTGCTGCTTTGGCCCAGCAAGCAATCACAGATTTGTACTCACTGCCCGGATCAAGAGAAAAAACCCAAAAATCACATAATTTCAAAAAGCAACAAATAATGTTATCAGCTTAGCTCTGTGGTCTTTCTATTGAGGTGATACTGTTAAAGATTTTGCTCTGAACATCCATGTTTCCTGTTGTGCTCTATAAGTCCTCCTGAAGGCGACAGCTGTCCTATAAGCCCACTGCTCAGGTGTTACACCACCATCTATCCTGACAGTGATGACCCGGGGCACAGTGGATGAGAGAACCTGATAACAGCCGCACAGCTGTCAGTCTAATAAGAAGCCACCCTTCTCAAGCCGCTGACGTGGTTGAATCTGCCGAGCAAACGGCGTCTGTAGCCTCTGCAGTGGAACATGATATGAAACGGTTCGACTTTGTTCAGAAGTCTCTTGGCATTTTTCCCTCATCTCAGTTTGATATGAGAGTGTGAGGCCAAGATAACTTGTTATTGGTGAGAAGTGAGCGGCTGTGGCTCGGTTGGAACAATGGTCCTCTCTCAATCGGAAGCTTGCAGGTTCGATTCCCCATCGTTCCCTATCCACATGTAGAAGTATCCTTGAGAAAGACTGTGAACTTCAAACTGCTCCCAATGGATGTATTGAGCACCTTGCATAACAGTCACCTCCATTTCTGTGTGAGTGCAATCCATTTACCATCGGCTGTACTGCAGGTACTCCTTTCATATTGCTACTTTGTGCTTTAAAAAGTCACCAGTGCTGCAAGATGTCATTTAGATACGGTAACTTTATTTCAATTAATATTATTAGAACAATTTTAGTAAAGAAAATAGTCACCATAGATCCGTTGAATTGTAGTAAAATGCATCAAAGAAAGCAGTAAACAACAGCATTGTTGTACCATTTGTATTTAAGGATCAAGCAGAAATGATCCATAAACACAATTTTGTTATAGACTCTGCAAAAGTGATGGAGAAATAAGATTTTCATTCTTTTTGAATGTATTTAATCTAAATGATGAACACGGTTTCTCCTCCTCATCTAATAAACCCAAATCTGACCGAATAAGAATGTAAAATGTAGACTCACCTGAGGCCTGTCACAGGCTTCATCGTTTTGAAAAGCATATCAATGCCATCCCCGGTAACTGTTCATTTATGCTCTCAGGTATCTGATCTGTTGAGGTGCTTTGTGTTTGTGTTTGAGTCGCTCCATTAGGACATTGAACTGCTGGCTTAATGCAGGTAAGCTAATGTAGTGCAGCCATGCATTGACCTGTTGTGTGGAGGTGGACCCTGACAGCCACTTGTATGATTATTCCATGTCCTCCAAAGAGGTTGTGTGCAGTGGAGGAACGAGAGTGTGTTGATCTGAAGGATAGTTGATATAACAGCAAGTGTTCTTGATCTAAAGTCCACAAAGTATTTTGGACATATGCTGAACTTTCTTGTCATGAAACAGTGGATGAAAGGATACACACCAAGGAGAATATTTGACCCACAGTTTGAAAAAAACACATTTCAATGAATGGGAATTCCATACAAACCCGATTACCAACAGAATTACAATCTTTTCATAGCTTTATTTGGGGGCAAAACTGAGACATTTAAAAAAAAAAACCTGAGGATAATGTCAACACTCCTAAACACAGTGAGGATTTGTATAGGAATCATCAGGCGTCTTTCTCACAGACAGCATGTAGCAAGCCAATTTGTTATGCAGTAGGAGTTTTCACATATGCGAACGTGCGCTGAAGATCAGCTTGTACATCCTCCTGCAAATGTGACTTTCCCTCCTGTGGAGAGAGCACTAGAATAAAAGCCAAACGGGCACAGTGGAAACGAGGAAAAGACACCTGAGAATATGGCCATAGCGGAAAAAACAAGGCTGACTGAAATGGAAAAGTAAGACAGAATGATGGATAGTTGTCTCTTAAGGTCTGTCCCGTTCAGTCGGGGCTTATGTGCTGCTAATTTCTCCAATCATAACACCCTCAGCACAACAGTGCACATGGGGTATGGATGACTCCCATCTGCAGCCTCACACACACACACACACACACACACACACACACACACACACACACACACACACACACACACACACACACACACACACACACACACACACACATACACACACACTAATTCCAGTTCAGCACTCCGGGCCTGCAAAGGCTAATTTCCATGGCAACGGGCCATTGAAAGGGGGTGAGGGTCAGCTGGCTCTTTTTAGACAGAAGGACTGGTGCGCTGATGAACAGAAAAGGGCCAAACTGACTTTATTCAACTAAATCTTTGCCTTTGGCATTGTGAGAAAACCAAAGCGAGTTAGGCCTTACCATTTCTTCAAAGGAGATCGACAAAGATACAAATTGCACACACTCCGAGTCACACAATTGTAAATCTAAAAAAAAAAAAAAGAAAAAAAATCCTGAAGTAAGCATGAGTGGATTTTCTTTCTCCAGCCGTTGTTATCTCACTGTTTGTGATTTTTATTTCGATCTCCCCGGGCACAGTTTGATCTCATACCGTGTTGGACTAAAGTAGCTCTCTCGTTGTCGCACAGACACTCGGGTGATAAATTGCTATCATGAGTCACTGATGCATCCTAAGCTTTTTTTTTTTTTTTTTCCCTTTGTGATCAAGGGTACAAATGCCACCGCTCCTCTTAAACAGATGCACACCGGCTTTTCGTGGCATTGATGCATGGCGCGCTCTTAAGGTGGCACACTATAACCTCCAGGCGCACCGCCACCGCACACTGCTCAGCCATGAACACTCACTTTTGCAGCTTTTGGTCAGGAGTGCTAACTGCAAACACCCACATTCAAGCTGCCACACCCTGTCCTTTGTTTGTGGGCTGTAGTGACTCGTTAGTGTGCACAGTGGGAGTGAATGTGTGATAAATGGCTGTGTGAATTATGAATGAGGGATGATGATGATGGGGAGGCAGCGCCTGCCGGAGCCTGCTGCTTGCAGCGCTCGGTGTGCACAGATCGACTGCACGCTCGTGCGTATGTGCAACGTGGAGTGGAAGTGTGATCAATTTCTCAAGCCCTTCTGTTTTTATGTTTAGTCTGCACATGCATTTCTGATGGGTCGTATTTTCAGCGGTTCAGCCTGTTGAAATGAATGTTGGATAATCCGAGTCCAGTTTTAGCTTGATCCTCTTAGTGGTGAAGAGAGTACATTGAAACGCTCGTCTCTCACACCCTTTCTGTGTTTCTATTAGACACTTTTTTTTTTTTTACCTTCGATTCGAGCAGTCAATTTCCCGCACTGCTGTTTATACTTCGTTTCTTTTGTAAAAGCTTGTCATGGATATTACGTTTCCTATAAACCAAAGGCATTATTCCCTATATCCGCTATACCCGAATCAAGGTTTGAATCCCTCCCCACAATCTGTCTGTCCCTTTACCTTTCTTTGCAAGTATCCCCTCACCCCAACCAAGCCACCTCTGAGCCTGGTTCTGCAGGTTTCTTCCTGCCAAAAGGGATTTTTTTTCCTTTCCACCATCACTTGCGCATGCTCAAATCGAAATGCTGGGGTTTTCTTTGTAAGAATGCCTTTGAATGACTGTTTTATATTTGGTGCGGAAAAATACAAGGGAATTGAATTGATTTTTTGGGTGAATGGTGATGGGTAAACCTGAACTCTAGTTTATATATCCTCCCTTTTGCCCAATCATTTTGACCTCAGAGGGGATCAAATCAATGTCTCTTGGTGAATTAAAGTAAAAAAAAATATTGATATAAAAAATTAAATACTTCAGCTCAAAAACATTAAAAATATTTTAAAAGTGAAGCCAAGCTATCATTTGTCACATATAGTGACCTATATATGAAAGTGAAACTCCCACACATCGACTTGTCAATTTTGGTTGAATGCTCATTATTATTTGTTTTCAGCTGATCTATAAAGCGAGTTTGTTCCATTCATATTCAGGACTATCACCACTATAAGCAATATCAGTGTGATTATACAGTGAAACAGTCCGCCATGTCAAGAGGCTGATTTGTATTTAGTTGAAACGTGGAAAACTTTTCTTTTTAGCAATAAAAACGAAGGATGAATCAATTTAATATCAGCTTATCAGAAGGGAAAGTATTTCTTCATATACATTTGGACTCCAGTCAAGTCATTTCTGGATTAAATGTTATCTTCACTTTCAGACTGCACATCCATCCGTCAATCTTCTATACTTCTCAATAATACCGTTTATTTAGAGGCGCCTTCCTTGACACTCAAGGACACTGTACAATCATACAATCATTCTTCATTCAGTCGAGCTCTGGAGCCGATCAGCACTAAGTACAGTATGTGTGATCTCACTCTTGCTGTTGCTGCTTTCAAACTCCAACTCGTCTATTCTTCCCCTTACTGCTTCATCCTCGCTGCCATCCATCGCATAAAAGATGTTGCATTTTGAACAGCTTGTCTACAGCAGAGTCCAGCACCTATAGCTCGGTGCTCATCTATTATCAATTTTCATTTTTCAACGCAGGTAACAGATGTTTGACTGCCAGGTGTTCCTGAATTGCATCTGCCATGTCCCTCTTGTTTCTGAGGTCTGTTGCTTTTGCAACAGTGGCAGCTGAATATTACATATAACCCCCCCCAAATAAAATCTTAGACCAGTACTGTAAATAATATGTTGAGCCATGGACAATTCATGTTTAATCTGTATTTAAAGTACAAATAAAACTTTTTTCTCTTGGTGAAATTAGCATTGCAGGCATGAATGACAGGATGACATTCTGATCATGTGTTGGTTTAGTTTTTAGCTCTGTTGATACATTTGGTGACAATAGCACTCACTTGTGACCGCATTCTCATGATTAATGCAATGTTTAGTTGTTTTTTTTTCCAGCCGTGTGTATCTGGTGTGTCTGTTTCATCTCTCATATGGACTGAAGTCCCTGCCTCCAGCTCGTCCTCTCCATTGGCTTTAGTCCACGGCAGCCCTCCTGCCTCCTTTCTAGCTGTCAGCTGCTCCTGCAGCCATGTACTTTATAGCCCCAGGAATCCCTCTGTGCTGTCACTCCTAAAGGCCATTGCCGGCTTATGTGTGTGTGCGCTAAGTACTTGATATATTCCCAACGGGGGTCATCCCCCACCCTTTTATCACTTTCATTTTGTCACTTCATTTTTTTTTCCTGTCGTCGCTTCGTTTTTCCTCCCTCCATCTTGATGCCGTCTCATTCGCTAACCATTGAGTCATCGTGCCGCATCTGCTGTTTTTCAAATGGCACCTTTATCAACAGTGAAACATTACAGCAATGTTTATGCAAGCAGGTTTCATATCAAACTGCTCCCTGTCCTCCTTATTGAGCTGTGAGAATTAATAAACATGTCATTGCAGCTTTTCGTTGGGGTGAAAGTCATAGTGCAAACACAAACATACATACACTCTATGTTTGTTTTTGGGGTTTTTCTGGGGGTTATTTTATGTGGTGGAAGCTCAGGTTGTTACTCGCCTCCTGATTCACTCTTGCTCTATCATTGGCCTGTTCTGGATAAAGAGTCCTCAGCAGATCGCTCACATTTTATCGTCAACCCCTCGTGAGGACGCCATTACTCGCAATGTTGAATGAACAAAATCTGCAGAAGGCGAGGACAGGTGGCGTACGAGAGGGAGGGAGGTTTTTGTGTCCAGCCGCTGTCCGTTGTTCTTGCTATGATCATCAACCCCGCGGCCACAAAAGTGGCCACTGATCAATACGGGAGTAGTGCTTGTAACTGTGGGTCAATAGCATCTCTGACTGAGATTGTTTAGCATGTGATAAAATCGAACTTCAATTATAAACAGGACTGTAATGGAAAAATGCCTGACAGTTAATTAGTGGTGCACGTTTTATCATCTTTTTTCCAGGTCTGTCTTTAACTGATTTTAAAACTATGATTGAATATCAAATGGCAGGCTTTTTAGGGACCTCTTCAGTTTTGTGTGTCACCACACTTTATGGACTTCATATTGTACTGGGGTATGTTGTGAAGTGTAATATACGGGTTTATTGGGACTATATACAACATATTGAGACTTCGCTGACATACCAAGGCCAAGAACAGAGATCATCCCAGGGTAAAGCAATAATCCAGTACAATAAAAATGCAGTTTAATAAGACATTATATAACAGTTTCTTCTTCAAGGTAAAGATTCAGGACTGATCTTATTTGTTTTTATGCTCTTTGCCAGACGTTTTCTAGTCTCCTGTCTCACTCATAGACTGAATAAATTACTAAATGTTGTTACATAGATTAAAGCGTTAGGCAAATGTGGAAGGATGAGCGTCGCGTGAATCGGGAAAACCATATTGTTACAAGATTATCACAGAACAAATAAACTATTTTTTGTTCAATGCTGACTTTCTAATGATTTTCACCTCCAAAGTGTTTCTTGTTCCCATTGACATACATTTCAATAGATAAGTGTCAATTATTTTTACAAAATATTTATTGAATCTACATTTCTTTACTGTTGGTTTTGTACTAAAGTTTACTTTATAGTTTCAATTAGTCTCCATTACAAAACTCAAATTTAAAAGAATGTGTATTTTGTTGAAATAATAAAAAGGTTTTTAGCCAGTACCTATTTGTTTTTAATCAAGATTTCTTCTCAAAAGTAAGAAAACGTTGCTGGGAAAAAGCATCTTCGGGCCCCCAGATTTTTCCTGCTGCCCCCTGGCCCCACACTTTGAACACCCCTCAATTAAGGTGTTTTCTATTGTATTTTAAGACGTGTTATTTGATTTTACACTGTAGTTATTATAATCACATTCATTTGAGATATATATGTATACTGTATAAAAACAGATTAAATCAGGTATTTATTTCAATTCAAAGGCTATGAAAATGATAGGTTTTTGCTATAAAGTGAGCTATTAAAAATCTAGATAAAGAGACTTTAACATATTGTGAAGAAGAAAAAAAGGCGTCCGTTTAGACAGATGTGCTGAATAGTAAAGTAGCCATATGGTCATCATTATGTGCGAGAGGAAAAGCGGAATGGGGAATTAGCATTCACAGAGCTGCGTGTGGGTGAAGGGTGAAGGAAGATGGTGTTTTAAAAAGATGAGATGGAAAGAGAAGAGCCCTCTATGCCAGCGATGAGGCAAATGGATATCGGCTTGAAAACAAAAGAACATGGAGGATAGTTAGGTTAGAGGCAGAGAGAGAGCAGGGGAGCGAAAAAGAGACACAGTGAGCCTGTGAGTGCGATTGACAAACGGGGGAGAAAATACAGGCCAGTGAGCAAAGGAGATGGAGGTGGGGGGGGTTAAAGATTTTGGAGGGATGTCAACTGTATCTGTTGTTCTGCCAGCAGACCGTGGCGGCCTGGGACTGTCGAGGATGGAGGGATCGGAGGCACAGAATACAAAAAAAGAGCGCAGAGAGCATGCGAGACAGACGCAGCCAAGCGAGAGTTAAAGACTTTGGAGAGATGTCAAGTGTTGCTATTGTCATTTTGAGTGAGCCACGGTCGGCCCTGATTGAAGCCAGACAAAAAGCAGAAACTGAATATGGACAGTTTGCTTAAGTGCCACTTTTGTTTACGTCAGTGGAAGACAAAAAGAAGGGAAGGATATTGTTTGAATTTGTTGATTGCGACAGGAAGAATGACCCCAGAGTGGCCTGTTGTGCCGGGACAGCGTGTGTAAGCAGAGAAGAACTGTGACGTAATTCACAGTTTGGAGACATGTTTTCATGGAAAGCTAAAGCTGAGAAGGCCCAGGTGTTGTACAGGACCTGCTGTTTCTTTTCTAGGAGCTGCGGCTTATATAACTTGTCCTGAGAGGTCACCGTGGGTTATCGTGGGCCTGAATGTTTGAGAGCTCTGTTGATTTAGCTGTGCTTCACAGAGTTTGGCGTGTACACATTAGAAGTGGCTTCAGCTCGACACAGTCTGCAGCACTGTGTTTGCCACGTATTTGGTGCAAGTTCAGAAATGTTTAGTCGCATTGTGTCTTTAAAAATGGAGAGTTTTTCTCCTACAAGGGCTCTACAAGAAGGCCAACCCTACTGCAGGGGATGATTATCATTGTGCAACCTTAAATACTTATACGAACCATCATGATCAATGACATGCGGTTATCTTTGCTGAACTGACTCAATCTGCCTCATTTCTGCTTGGCAAAAGTTAAAAGAAGAAAAACGACTAGTGCATAAAAAAATTAATTAACTGGGAAAACCATGTGCTGCTTCAAATCTGTTTTTGGTTTTCAGATGAAGTAAATGAAGTGGATTTAGAAACTGGGAGCTTCTGCTCTATTGTGCTGGGAAAAAAAAAAAAAGAAAAAAAATCATTGAGCAACTAAGAACTATATCAAATCCCTGAGGAAAACTTTCATTATGAAGTCGCCTCACAATAGCTGCTTCTTTTCACATTGTTATATTCTATGTAAAATGCGACGATTTTGAACAGGAGATGCGGCAGCATTTCATTCCAACTTCAACCAATCAATCAAACTTTAATTGTATAACATTTTTAGTACAATCAAATGCAACACAAAGTGCCCACCCATCTGCCCATTGTACAGACATATCAAAGATACATAAATGAAAAATTCTAAAATCCTACAAGGTAAGGGTGAAAAGGGAACATTAGTTAAGAGCCTTAATGAAAAAGTAAGGTCTTGAGCCTGCTTTGAAAAACATGAGCATTCTCTGTAGCCCTCACGTTCTCTAGCAGGCTTTTCTATAAACAAGGTGCAAATTACTGGAAAGCAGCCTCATCGTAGGTTCTTGTATTAACAGAGGGAATGATCAGAAGGCCGGTGCCGGAGGACCCGAGAGTTTGTGATAGTCCATAAGATAAAAATAAATCTGTAAGATAAGAAGGCGCAAGACAATTAAGACTTCTAAAAACCATAAAAAGAACCTTAAAATCAATTCTTAACAACACAGGGAGCCAATGCAATACCTTTAAAACTGATGTAATGTACTTTCTGGTTGTTTTTTTTTTTAACGGGGGCAGGGGGGGGGGGGGGGATTACAGTAATCAAACTGTCATGAGACAAGGGATCAGCATCTCCATGCAAACTCTGGATATATTCCTACGATGATAAAAAAAACATGCTTTACATGTGGAATACAACCAAGCATGATTTAAAACTGGCACCCAGGTTCTTTATTTGATCTGATGCTTTTAATGACAGTGCCTGTAATTTAGACAAATGCTTCTCTCTCCTAGCTGTAGGATCGACAATTAAAACCTCAGTTTTGTCTGATTTTACGTAGTGTAGATCATTTCTTTGTAGCGTCAATGCTTGTCAATGCTGGAACCCCTGTGTTATTGGATATATTACTGTTATGGAACACATACAGTTAAGAATCTGTTTGCCTGTTATATTTGTGTGTGTGTGTGTGTTCAGTCAATAGAGAAATGTGTGAAACATCCTCTTCTATATATTATTCATAAGGCAGTGTGTGTAATCAACAAAGACAGCATGTAAACCAGCCTTCCTGTGTCTTAATGGATAAAAGATTAAGTTGTCACTCATTATTTGAAACGAGTCGGCGTTCTGTCTTACATGTTGTTTGGCTCCCCAGAAGGAACTTGTGCTCTGGAGAAGTTTTCAGCTTTGAAGAGGAAGGTCACTGCTCACCCTCCTCTCCTAACTCTCACCCATCTCTGCTTGTCCTTTGCTGTCAGAAATGACTGCTGCAGTCGAGTCCCCCTGCGATTCCTTATGAAAAATGCATGTGTGTCATTCATGCTTTTTCTGATTGAATGGGTTCACTCAGAGATAGCAGAGACATTCTTTTCCACCATCCCCACAAACCAACATTCAAACATGCTCTATTTTTTCAAATGTTTCTCCTTTAAACATTTATTTCTTTTTTTTTAGATCTGTGCAATCTCTCTCTCTTTATTACCCATTCTGTCCTCTGTGTCACAATAATGAAGTTCTCCTACGCAGCTTGTCATGCAGTACAGGTTTTCTTCTTGTTCCTCCTGTCCTCTTCCCCCCTTAGCAGGGACAGGATGTGCAGTATATCGCTGGACGGAGACACAGTGGAGGCAGGAGGAGGAGGAGATTGTTGCTGGCATTGCCAAATGGCATGAAGAACTGCACAGCCTAGCGGTGCTTGTTTCCCTGAGCCACCTGCTCCACTGCCCTCCTGCTCTGATACCTGGCCCAGCAAAGCAAACCTGTCATTATGGGAAGATCAGCCACCTGGTGTGTGTGTGTGTGTGTGTGTGTGTGTGTGTGTGTGTGTGTGTGTGTGTGTGTGTGTGTGTGTGTGTGTGTGTGTGTGTGTGTGTGTGTGTGTGTGTGTGTGTGTGTGTGTGTGTGTGTGTGTGTGTGTGTGTGTGTGTGTGTGTGTGTGTGTGTGTGTGTGTGTATTTCTTTATTTCTGTTGTAACCACATAAATCTGTTTGTACTGTTGCATTATGGGACTAAATAAAGGCGCAAACATGATATAAAGTCAGAGTAAGTAGTTATGGCTAAATTGACTGTGGTTTTTCTTTAAGATTCGTTGTAAGTCAATTAATCTCTAAACACAACATGTGGGTGTATTTGTCTGGGTCTTCTGCACAGGTGTGGAAATCAGGTTGATTCCCACAAAAAAAACCCTGGGGATTCACACTTCTGTGCGAACAAATTGAGGTCGCCATAGGAAAATTCATTACACGTTTAAGGGAGGCTTGAATAAGGTTAGGTAATAGATGCCTTGTAGTTTCGACTCTGCTAGAGAAAAGTCTACAGGAAGTCTATGAAAGTCAGTGCAATGCCCCTCAGAAAGTAACAAGTGTGCGTGCGTGCGTGTGCGCGTGCGCGTGCGCGTGCGCGTGCTGAGTCTAGCATATCTGCCAATCCTACCTCTCCCTTTGTTGCCCTGTTTATTCGCTGCTGTTAATAAACCTCACTGGGAGCATCATTGGCTTCTCGGCCTCACTTGAATCAGAAGAGAGAAATGGGGTAAATAAAAAAAAAAAGCTTTGGGATTATATGCTCAATATATTCAATGTAGGTGGAGTGATCATTTCCCTTTCATGTTTTCCACTTTCACACCCATAATAAAGGTAATATCTAATAAAACACCACCAGTTCAACACGTTCAGACACTTTTCCATTAAATCCATTGTAAATATGCACATTTTACCACTTGACAGCTTGTCAGTTTTTTGTGTATTTATTATGTTGTAAATATTGACAATTCTAAATATTTATTATTCTTGAATATTCAGATTTTATTTCTTTTGTACAATATGGAGTTGCTGTAAAAACTGAATTTCCCCCATGTGGGATGAATAAAGTCTCATCCCTGTTCCCTTTTCAAAATGTATTAAAAATGAAGCTGTAACACAAGATTTTTGCTTTAGGTTGTCTTCTGGGCCGTACAGGCGCAAAGTGGATAGTCCTCTCTCTTTTAATGACAAGTTCAAGTGCAGTTTACTTCTGTGAAAATGTATGGATGAATGCTTGGGTGCGTTGTCTCTTCATTGTTTTGCTGCTGGTGAGTTTACATAAGGTGGTGCTTATTGTTTCCTGTGGTTTACATTTCACGGAGCTGTTGCTCTTTTCTTGTTTTTTTTTCTGTGGCAGTACTAACCAACAGAGTCCCAGTTTGCTCTTTATGCAGCAGAATGCCATTAATTCTATCCTGATGAGGTCAGAGATATGGTTAAAGCTGTGGGTGTGTTCAAGGTTATTCTTAAAGCTGAATGGTTAAGGTTAGAACTAGGGGCTTATCACAATGAGTCAATGCCATGTCCTAATAAGGACGCCCAAAATTGTGTGTGTTGAATCCATTTTTTCTTCTTCTGCGTATTTGTTTGGCTCACCCAAGCTCTGCACGAAATCACTCCGAACACTGTGCAAAGAGGGTTCAGGGGCAACCATTGTCCCACAAGAGCTGGGACGTGCTCTGACGAGGTAGGAGGAAGGGAGGGGTAGAGGTGACGCTGTTATTTGTTTTTTAACAGTGTTTTCTCGTGTCGCTCTCGTCTGTCCTGAACAAAGGGGCTTGGAGAGGGAGATAATGTGACTGGGCTCTCATGGGGAAAGGTTATCTACTGTTCCCTGTCAGCCGATCGCACAAGGCAGGACTCTTCAAGTCCCGCAAACCTTCAAAGGCTGTCACTAATGATGCTTTTCAATTAGCCCAAGGTCACTGGAGACACAACCAACACACTCGTACCTGCTTCAGAGAGCGTCACGCAGATGTGATGTGACAGATGGATCCTCAAAAGCAGAGACGCTCAGCAGGAAATAAACTGGAGACATCAGCTGGAATACAGAGTGAAGTTTCCTGACCTTTTCCCCTCTGACAAGACCTTTAGAGCTCAGCTTTAGTTTTTTTTTTTTTTTAATGTATTGTGGAGTCAGCTGTGGGTCAGAGCCTGAAGCTACTGTCTGACAACACTAAAAACTCCACACAGTTGAATAGTAGTGTAGTAGTTCACACTCCTGCCACATGGCGAGATCGTTGTTGGGCGGGTTGGACCCGTCTCTGTGGAGTTTGCATGATGTCCCTGTACTCTACTTTCCACAAGAAATGCATGTGGGGTTAATTGTTAACCCACAATTGTCCCTAGTTGTGATTGTGAGTATGTGATTTTGACCCGAAGTGGTATACATGATATGGATGAGTTTTAGGTTGGATTGTAAAGATGAGACATTGTTAGTCTACAGAACGGCACAGGTGGATGGAAAACAAAGAGCTGCATGTAAACTAATGGAACTGCTCCCTAAAACACTCACAGATATTGCACAAGTCTAGTTCAAGTCCTCCATTCTGACCTGTGAAGTAATTCTCTGAAACAACCTGTTCGATGCAATTAATCTAATGTATGTCCTCAATAACATGCAGAGGACAGACATGAATTTCTGACCCATATTTTTTCCTCTATAGTAACATACCAATGGGTCAGTGGAGTCGTGGCGTCTTGATTCATAGCCAAGTGTCTAGTCCGGTTTCAGCTTGGGCTCTTTTCCATGTGGTGTTTTTCATGTTCTCCCTGTGCATACATGAGATTTCTATCAGTGCTCCACAGTTGCTATTGTATCGTTTAATCCCATAAATTTTTATTATGAGTTTGGTTGTTTTCTCTGTAGTGTTCTTTTCTAACTTGTTTAAAATGATCTTTTTTTTTTTAACTCTAATGTTTCTAATATTAGGTCTGTTCATTTCATTCACCGTCAAATATTCTCTGCTTCACATTCGTTTTCTTTTTTTTTTTTTCTCCACTCCAGTAGTGTGCAGGAATGCACATTATTAAGCTTGAAATTCTTCATTATCTTTAATAAGCACTTACTGTATTGGAGAATGGAGGCTGAATGGTCCACTGCTTTCAGTTAAGACGGATTTGGCACGGTCCCCAACTCTCACAGTTTTATTATTAGTCTGCAGGCGCCTTTTGCTTTTCATTACACGATTAACATTTACCATGACTCAAAACATATTAATGAATAATGAACTATGGTTGGCTTACTTGAGTATTTATGTAGGCTTTAAGCCGAAGACGATGTGATGTTTGTCTGAATTAATGCTCCAAGTCTGATTTTGAAAACACAAGAAAAAGACAAGAAAATAGTTCAATTTCACAAGTCTACTCACCTTTTCAAAGAAAGAGTGTCTGATACATCTTTACCTGTGGTATTCAAGCAAGTTAGGAGAGCGCCTAGTGCCACTGGAATTCAACATAAGGGAGAAGATGGAAGGAGACAGAAAAGACATAATGGGAGGGGCAAAGTAACCCAGTTGACCCGAGAGCATAAACAGAATTCAATATGTATCATAGTCGGAGGCAGAAAATAATTTAATTAGCCAGCTAATGAAATCACTCGGTGCTGTGTGTGTGTGCATTGCGAGCATTTATGTCTCTGGCTCTGACTTAAGCGCACTGTCACATATTCTCATTTTCAGAGGCAGTCAAAAGCTCTCCGCGGTCTCCTGCTGCCTCTTCCCATCGGTGCTGCCACTCTGCATCACTGGTGCGGGGAATTAGTTTGTTGTTAGTGCCGTTTTCTGCCTTCATTTCCCATCTCTGACTCTCATCCACCTGGCTATCGATCTAGTTACAGTGAAGTCGTCCATCTCCACCTCCACTTGTGTTTCTGGGTCGGTTCGACAGGGTGTGTAGGTGGTTGGAGTGGGTGTTTTTGTGAGTTGCACTTGTGTTTGCTTAGTTTTGCGTTTGCTCTTTTCAAAATGATTTTGTACACATTTTGCTTTTGCATTTGAATCTTTCAAACGAAGAATGCATGCTCATGTTTCACCCATATATGTGGTCTTCGTCAAAGATTGGAGCCCCTGGTTGGCTCGGTGGAGGCAGAGACAGGCCTGTCTGAGGTACTCAGTGGAGATAATGCTCAGACCCTGAGGCTGCAGATTCGCTGACAGTTGAATTATGTGGCTCCACACACGGTCACAGCTACTTACCTGTGCGTCTGACAGATAACTGTTACTGTGGTAGTGGCTTGTCACGACACAGCGATGCAGACAGTGAAAGACTGAAGAAGAGTTCGGTCACACACACTTGGTCTTTTCCTCAATATGTGAAATTCGACGGTTATGGAGTCGAAGCCCTGGAGTTCGGCTGACTGTGTGTTTGTGTCTTCATGATTATATCATCACACCAATATTGGCAGGAAAAACCCAAACACGAAGTGAGCCATATGTCTGCATGAAAAAATATGTACAATGCTCAGCTGGAGCATCTTCTACACTATCCTGTGTATATGTTCATTTTGCAGCTCGTGTGCCAGTCAACTCAAACGGGGCTAAAAGCTCTTCAGAACTGTCTAAGCTATGCCCATCTTTAAATCGATCATTTTGGACATTTATTCATTGTTGTGGTATTTTACTGGTATCTGTATGAATAAACCCAAAATTAGCAGACTCACAATATGCAATAGGGTAATTATTCTGGGATTCTCCTTTAATGAGTGCATCCCATAGCTGAGCACTCACAGAAATACACGGAATATGCTCTAACATACACACCACATACCTTGTTGGAGTGATGGACACGTAGTGATAGAATACACAGGTGTTCAAACATTTGGCAGATACCTGTTGAATGTGAACACGGCTCAGACATCAGATGTGAATATATAAAAAACAATACAAAATGCATATATATTTATCTTAAATTCATGCTCTCATTACAGAGAAAGTCACAAAGAAAACTAATGAATATACAATCATACACATACACAATACATCAATTTATCCTCAGGCTATGCAAGAGGAGAAGAGGAATATATGTGAGGATGAGAAATGACTAAGCATGTAAAAACCTTTACATTTATACTACGCATACATGTTGAGAAAATAGAAATGACTCATGTGTCCGTCCTTTTACAAATCGAAAAGATTGATATTCACCGTTTCTTCCCTCCTAAAACCTGTTCATTCATTTCACAGATGTTCTGATACAACTCTACAGCCACCACTTTTCTCATCTCTGCAGAGATTATGAAACCCAGCACTGCCCTGAAACAATTACATCTGAAAATAAGAACTGATCTTTCGCTGACACCCTGCCTCTTTTTTTTTTGGACTTTCTGTTTCGCTTCGCAGGCCTCAAGACTTACCTGATTTCTGGCAGGAAGATGGAGCCTCATTCTCACTGCAACTGCTCCCAGATGGGATTGGCTGGGCCAGAGCACGCTGATCCTCGATGTCCAACGGCCCGAGTGTACACCCCTGATGGAGCCCCCTCGGTCTGCACCATCCCCCCAGAGAGAGCCAAGGTGAGTGGAAGCTATCGCAATGAAAATTCTGTGAAGTTCTCAAGTACGTCGGTTTATTTCTGGGATCTTTTATCATTGCGCATCCACATTGCCTGAGGAAAAACTGTGAGCTCTCACACTGCGCATCTTTGATTTTGTCTTTGCCCTCTCTGTACTTTTGTGTTGGTGTATCAGAGCTGTGATAACTTAAAACATTTTTTTTACATGCAATGCCATCCATATATTTGCTCGTTGCATTCATTTTAACCTTGTGCACCTTGTTTATTTAATTCTGTCATCTCTTGGTGTGACTGCATGTGTTCACACGCTCTCCATGTGGACCCTCTCTTCTCCTTGACTCAATTAGAGTCTGAATCTGAGAACAAAAGAAGGAGATCTCATTAATTAAGCAGTGAAAAGCGCTGTTCTCTCTCATAATAAGACAGTATAATAACTGACCTTTAGTACTAATTAACCCAACATGTCCGTACATGAAGGTCTCCTTGGTGCTGCCTTCAAGGGAAGTTTTTCTCATTTGCTTCCAAATTATAGCCTACAACAAGGTAATGGACTGGCCAAAGCCCTGCAACGCATTAGTCCTTTTAATTACCTTCAAACCTCTGCACCAATGTGCAGGGGTCACATGAAATGATCCCTCTCTCAACGCACAAGCGCTCCATGGTGCCTGCAAAGACCTCTTAGCTCTCTGATGATACAGGTAGAGGGACAAAGTGTAGTCAATGGAGAAAGAAAGGAGGAATCGGGAAAGAAAGAATGACGAGGCGCCAAAGAATTCATACAGGTCATCAGTATGGTAATGAATTATCTCAAGCAGAAAAACTGGAAGCCTCTTCTCCAGCCTGCCAGCCTACGACTGATGACCTCTCCATTTACTGTCTTGGAAATTGTGTGTGACTCTCGCACAAATTCAGATATAGCTCACACTGAACCATCGGCATCATCAAAAGGCTTATTAAATTTGAGTGTGTGAAAGGACCTTTAGGGCAGCTGTGGTAATAAATGTTTGCATGTTCAATTATAGTGCATAAGCCTTCTCTTTATATTTACATTAGGGAGGGTGTAGAGACATATTTGAGCATGTGAATGTACTGTATCTGTGTCATGGTCAATCATACCACAATATAACTATCACAACACACACTCGCACAAATGACCCTGAGCCAGTACAGACCTCCTACACACCAATTTCACATTTTTCCTACTGCTGCTGTTAACATCCTCCTCACTGGTAAAAAAATATATAGTAAAATCTATACAGATGCAAAGGAAATTCTTTTAAGCTTTCAAGGTTGTGTTTAAGTGACATGTGCTATCATCTTTGTTGCAATGATCCGTTGCATGTGCTCTCGTGGTAGCCGTGTTGTCATCAGCACCCTCTATCTCGAGCATCTTTTCATGTTCTTCTCTGCTCGTGTGCTGTCCTTGATCTGTATCTCTCGGTTTATAAATTCTCTTTCTTCTTTTCTGTCCCCATATGCTGCATCTCCCGCTCTGTTACCTCCGTGTTAGTCCCCCTGTCTATCCTGCAGTGTGGCCCTTATAGCAGTGGAGGATCAAGTTGTGGAGGAAGGTGTGGTCCACAATGGCTGCCATGATGACCACAAAACCAGCATTAGCAAGGTTAGCCTGCTATTATTTAAACTCTCTTACAAAATTGGATCACGCGTTTATATTCAGAAAGGGTTCGTATGTTCCTTCGGGACATTTTATTTGATGTCACCAGATTGTGGCATTGTGCTCGATCTCTGGTTGCAATTATTTAAGCCCAGAAGTAAAAGGAACGTCTTAAAAATAGTTCAAGAAAATGGAACTCCGTGAGTCCTATTTAAACCATGTCACTTTCATTTAAATTGCCTCGGCTTTGAATTGTGTTCACCCTATTTTCGCCATTATATACCATTGTTGACCTATTCAAAAGAATAAATAGTTATTATTACCACGCGTCCCTTTTTAGCAATGAAGGACCTCTCTCTCCGCTGTCCTCCCCAGGAGTGCTCCAATCTCAAGTGTTCTCCAGCAGTGTCTGGAGGGCGCAGCACCAAGGCTCTGAATGGCCTGCTCAGTCCTCGACTCGAGGCCTTGAACAACAGCCAGACATCGCTGTGTGAGATGCTGCAAGAGAAAGAGAAGAAGACCTGGAGCGGAGGAGCCATGGGCATGGACCACTCAGTGCTAATCCCTCTTAGATCTAAGAACTTCAGGGAGAGGAGTGATGCACACTTTGTTGATGTTATCAAAGAGGACAGGTAATTAAAATTGAGGAATGATCCACTGAACCTGCTCATTAATATTTTCAAATCGTGTTCCACAGTGATTTTCAGTTTCAGGGGGAAATTCAATCAAAACTTCATGTATTTGCAATGTTTCAAGTGTAGTCATTGTGTCTGACGTCTGGCATTTCCTTTATCCGTGACAGTCTGATGAAGGACTATTTCTACAAGCCGCCCATAAACAAGCTGAGCCTCACCTTCCTGGAGAGGAGCCTGGAGTCTGCTTACCGTATAAACTACCAGGAGGAGGTGAATGTGCAACATGTCATCACATCCTTACACCATTTGTCGTATGAGGGCGGATATAGAAATAGTGTCTGTACTTTACTATCTTGATGTAAAGGTACTTTAGATCAGAGTGGGATCTCTCAGTAGTCAAGGTTTCACAACTCCTTATGTCTTTTCATGATGCAATCCCTGATATGTCTCATGTCACCATATACTATCATGGGAATATTAGGTTTCTAAAGTTTTTATTTGCGTTGTTTGTGTGTCTGAGTCTTGTCTAGAAAACCTGTTTGCGTTGCAATATGGCTAGACGGGTCAAGACTGCGGCAAAGAGAAATCACTGCAGGACCTCAACAGAGAGTTTACGTTGAGCTGTGATGTCCTCTGCTGGTGTGATGTCAAAAGTGCATCTTAAAAGTCATGGCTGCTGGTGTTGAGCGATCATAGCTGAGATTTGTTCTAATTGCTAGAATATGATTCATTGCTATGATAAAGAATTCTGATTAATTTTATGGATCCCTCATGGTTAAATATTTGAAAAGCTTTTCATTCATCCTTATTAACATTTAAAGTGATATGGTGTTAGGGCAGAGCGGTGAAGTGGTTCGCACTTTTAATTGGTGACTCTCAATTTCCCATACATGTGAAAGCTTCCCTACATCAGAAAAAAACAAACTGTGTAAAAGATGAATGAACGGATTATGCATGGTTGAATAATTTTTGGCCTAATCTGTTTTATTGCATTGTATTTTCTGGCTGCTTGTTTTCTCTCTCAGGTGGAGACCCAGGCAGCGGTGCAGACATTTGCCAGTCCGACTTTCAGCTCTTTCCTGGACATGCTGCTTTGCTGTTCAGTATTCCTGGCTCTCTCCTTGGCTTGTTTTCTTCAACCGCTTGTTACTCAGCAGAGTCTGTCCTCACCGGCACTCATTCTGACAGCTGTCGCTGCCCTGTTCGAGGCTGTGGCTCTGCTGTTTGCCATACGGTGAGATAGTACAAAGGCATAATCCCAATCATGTCAGTGAAGCTGTCTGAAAACCCCTCTGTGTGAAGATCGAGAGAAATTGTGTCAATCAGTCAATTATTGTTCTAGTGAACATGAAGTGTTGGCTTCATCAGTGTTCCCCACTTACTATGAGTTTTACATACATGATTCCATTGCTGGAGGAACGGAAAGGGTTTATGTCTTCATAATGTCAACCAGTGACTGTTGCAAGCTCTTGCTTCTGAAAGTTAAGATTTACCATCAGCATGGTTAGTTCACATGATAATTGCATGGGAATTTTGCTGATAGCAATGTGTTTTCTGCTTTCCAATGGAAATATTGAGTGGGAAATGTGCTCACATCCGAATACATTTACAATGTATTGTGTGGAGAGAGAAGAATTAAGAGAGAGAAACAGAGGAACGAATTTGGGCATTGTTACTTATATAAATACTTGGCTAATCTAAGTATTCCAAGTATTATAGATAAGAGCCTCAAATGAAAATAACCAATTATTCATCAGCAAATAAGTAAATACTGAGTAATGTTTGAGTAAGATATATTGTATTGGGCATTCCAAGCTCTGATCATTTCAGGGAGATTCTTTGAGAAGCCAATCATTTGATTTTATAATATTACCAAGGACTGATCAGGCTGAGGTCAAACTAAATGCTCCAGTTTGCATCACTCTAATACACCGCAGTTATCTCCATTATTTACGCTGTACTATTCTTCCTCTCCAGCATGGCTTTCTATCTGGACAGCGCTCTCAGCTGCACACGACTACTGATGACAGGTATCTCAGGCTGGATCGTGCGTCACGTCATTGGAGCCTTTCTGGTCTCCCTCCCTGTTGTAGCAGTCTTCTGCCATGTCACCTGTGACAGGCATCGTTCCATTCAGGTGATCATCAGATTCACTTGTTCTTCAGTATTATTATTGCTATTGTCTCCATTGGTGTTGGGGGACATTCTGTTTCTACCTGATTGGCCACCATACTTATTTATATGTAATAGATTTTTCTAATTTTGCTTTCCTCTCTGCATCTTTCCCCAGTTTACCATGTTCATCTGCTGTGCCGTCATCATTTCTATCATTCAGTATTGTAACTTCTGCCAGCTCAGCTATTGGATGCGCTCCACTCTTGCAACATTAGTAGGGATAGGACTGCTTACCTTGCTCTTTAACTCCCCCTGCAGGTAGGATTTTTCTGTTTACTAGACATGAACTGTTAGTGTGGAGAAACTGAATTGGTTGCGCCAGAATATTTTTTTTTCCACAAGGTCTTTTGTGTTTACTAACAATCGGTTACTAAAGATGTCTTACTAAAATTTTAAATGGCAGCAGAAGTATATTTCTGTTTTGTTGCAGACTGTGATAAATAGCTCTGTTTGAACTACAAACAGGTCTCATTTATGTTTTATCTCTTGCAGTGTTGCGAACAGTTTGCGCTTCTGGTAAGTATGATAGTTAAAATCTTTGGCATCATAAGTGTCATCTGATCGGAGTTGATACGAGAACGACACAAGTGACAACATTTTCAATAAAAGAAAATTGACATTTTGATTAAATGTCTTCAAGGGTGGTTTCAATGGTTAATTCTGTCACTCAATGGCGAGAATGATGGCCAACAGATCCTTTCTGTATTTAATGTTTCTCCCAGTTACTTATGCTTGACACAATGCCCACAGATTTAGACATTGGGTTTATGGGCCCTTTCAAATTGCACATACATGTGACATGTTTGTTGTAGCAGTAATGGAAAAAGATGTACCCTGTTCACCCTGTGTAACCATGACAAGCTACAGCTGCAATCCCTCAGTCCTTATCTGGATAATGTGAAAATAGAGGTTAGATGCATGGATGGAAACGTGGCATTAATGAAGAGATGAGCGTAGCAACAACAATGCACCTAAAGATCTCAGTAAAAATCTGTAAGTCAGGTACATTCAAATTAGTTACTGCCTTGGAGGGATGGAAGCTCTGTTTATTTTGGCAAGAAAAATATTTGCGTTAAGCTTATGTTTGTCTCCTTTCTTAGAAAATGTTCTCCTACTTCATGGTGTTTGCCTCCTTTCTGACACAGGTCTGATGGCCAAAAGAACACAAGCAACAGCTCCATCGCCACGTCTGACGACTTTGTAGAGTCTGAACCTCAGCCACACCCACAGGACCTGCTCGGCCCTGAAGCCTGCGTGGCCTTTTTTCTCCTCCTTTTATTGGTCTGGTTCCTTAACCGTGAGTTTGAGGTCAGTTACCGCCTTCATTACCATGGCAATGTGGAAGCTGATCAACACCGCATCAAGATTCAGAACATGAGGGACCAGGCCGACTGGCTCCTTCGCAACATCATTCCCATCCACGTCGCTGAGCAACTTAAGGTCACCCAGAGCTACTCAAAAAATCATGACAACGTGGGCGTGATATTTGCCAGCATTGTCAACTTCAGTGAGTTTTATGAGGAGAGCTATGAGGGAGGCAAGGAGTGCTACCGTGTCCTCAATGAGCTAATTGGTGACTTCGACGAGCTCTTGCGGAAGCCCGTCTTTGGAAATATTGAAAAGATCAAGACCATCGGTGCTACCTACATGGCGGCGGCAGGACTCAACGCACAGCAGTGTGCAGATGCAGCACATCCTCACGCCCACCTCCGCGCCCTTTTTGAATTTGCACTGGAAATGATGTGCGTGGTGGATGACTTCAACAAGAACATGCTTGGCTTTGGCTTTAAGCTTCGCATCGGCTTCAATCACGGGCCCCTAACGGCGGGCGTGATTGGCACCACGAAGCTCCTCTACGATATCTGGGGCGACACAGTCAACATTGCAAGTCGCATGGATACGACGGGTGTGGAGTGTCGCGTACAGGTCAGCGAGGAGAGCTACTGTGTGCTCAGTGGCATGGATTATGATTTTGATTATCGCGGCACAGTGAACGTGAAAGGCAAAGGCCAGATGAAGACCTTCCTTTACCCGAAAAGCAGTGACAGTGGCCCCGTGCCTCAGTACCAGCTCTCTGTCTCGCCTGAGATCCGAGCACAGGTGGATGGCAGCATTGGGCGCTCCCCCACTGATGAAATCGCCAGCATGGTGCCCGCATCCAGTGCTAAGAACAGTAACAACACTATAGTGCCCAGCGCCAGCACTGGTTCCTCTGCTGCAACAGGACTTAGCCGCGTGAAAGACACCGCAGACAGACGTCCTGTGGTGAAAACTTCTCTCGCCAGGCGGTCCGTTTCTCACAGCGGCCTCACGTCCATACCTGGAACGTGTCTTGAACGGCCTCCTCAAAATAATAAGCAGCTCATCGTCGCTCCATCAGTCCAACAAGCTCCATCTCACAATTCAACCAACTCCCAGCAAGACAACAAAAAGGACAATGACCATGATGGTAGCATCACTGTCGGAGAATTAACAAGACTTTAGAAAATTCACAACAATGGCACTTTTATTGTTAATCCTGTACCCTTTAAGCTCTTGTTCCTGCCAGGTGACATGCAGATTGGTTGTTTGTTCGGCCCTCTCCGAGGCAGAGGCAGAGTACGTGGATAGACCCGCCAGCCTCCTCTCGTCTGCAACAACGCAAGTGTAAATATGATCAGCAGATGTATTCAAGGGTACCGGGTGGACCATCAGGAGGTTCTCGGGCAGGAACACAGAAAATGGGAGGATGAGTCGAATGAACATTTTCTTGCCCGCTGCAGCTCCCATTTTCTGTCATTTACTTACTTGATTATCTTTACACCTTTAATCCTCATTTTTTTCTTCATGTCTTTTAAGTGCCTTTAGAGTAGAATAATGTGTAGACGCCTTTTCAAATAAGGGAATAACAACAGAAAGGGAAAACTGTAAATGACAAGACTTTTTTGGAAAAAAAGAAGCTTTGCTTTTGTTACAGGTTTACTTTTTAATCTATGTTTTGCTAAAATAGTTTTGCCTTTTATCAAATATGGGAGCAACAGTAAGATGTGTCTCAAGTAGGTTAAAGCAAAGGGAAATAAAACAAGATGTTACCAGATATTTCTATTGGTAAAATCTGCACTACAATGTTGTATAGTCTGTGTCCATGTTGTTCTCATAAACCAGAGAACCCATCCTGAAATGTACAGCAGGGACTAATCAGTACAGGCAATACAGGCTAAGGAGAGACGAGGCTGGGCTGTATGAGTGTATTTGCATGCCTGTAATGTCTGGCTGTCTGTGTTTGTATGTATGTGGTGGTGATCTTGCCTTTAGTGTGAGTTACTCAAATAACTTGATGAAACTTTAGGATTACAAAAACTTAAACAACAGTGTTGCAGGGAGTTAAAAATAAAACAAACTTGTTTGCTGATGTGGCAACATTTCTATCGTCCTCTATTAAGATCTATGTATTGCCTCAGCACTGAGGGATGATGGCTCTTAGCTACATTTAATCAGCATGCTTGCACCATTATAGGCTATCTGCTACTAATATTTGTGCCCCTACCCATGATCCAGACTGGTGCGAGAACTCAAAGCTGTGTTATTATTGATGAATAGTTCAATGAATCCTACAAGGTGTTACAGTAGTGTCTTGAGCTCAGACTTGAGATGGATTCGAGAAAACCACTGCCTTGGTTTGCTGTGGATTACACTGTGTATTAGCTGATAGTGCTTTTAAGACATTGATAATCAAAAGGGAACATCACTAACACCATCTTATTGTGTTTATTTGTGCTGAAAGACGACAGGATGCAAACAGCTGGATGATTTTGCTGCTTTACGCTTTCATCAGCATGTAACTTAATGTAACAGCACTGTGGATGCAAAGACAGTGCACCAAATGTATTTTATATCCCTATATGTTTTTCTGCTTTTCATTCCAAGACTTAATTCTATGTCCTAACCTCAGATTATTACTTGTCTTTCTCACTGTTACACTTCTGTCTTTGTGTGTTTCTTGCTAAGAGGATTGTGTGCTCAGAGGCCAAAAAACAAAACAAAACAAACCACATTAAAATCTGCTTGAATGTCACATTATTGACATTCACATATCCTAATACAAGACAACCTATTGTTTTCATATTAACACTTCATGCCAAGACTTTTTGATAATGAGGGGAAAATTACAAATTTTACCCCAAAAAAATCATTTTGAAATTATTGAATAACCTATTTATGTACATGCTTTGTTTTCCATCTGTGGAGTTCAAGTATCATGTGCCTTTAACTTTAAACTCATACACTTTTCTTTCTTTTGCTTTAAATCAAGACACTTAATGCTTCTCAAAATGTATAATTCTGATGAAGTTGTGTAAGAGGATGACATTTGAGTAGTGCCTTTTCTTGACGTTTCCAATATTCAAAGTAAGCATCACACTTGTTTATTATCTTTTACAGGGGTGGTCACACCAAGTCATTACAACTAATGACGAAAACAAAGTGGTTTCAGTTAATGTTTCTGTTTTCTGAATCTTCTTTTTCATTTCACTGTCATATAAACAGAGGCTTTTTGGGTGTAATAGCAGTGGTTTAAAATGATCTTTTTCTTTGATTTGCTTATGAGCACACAACCCTTGTACCAGCCTACAATTAATGTTTTTTGCAAACAATAAAGGGAATAATTGTTATTATTAAAGGTTAAGTGCTCAAACGTTGTGATAATAAGTGTTGGATAAAGTATACAAGCTACTTTTTCTTTTTCTTCTCTAAATTTTGATAAGCTGTTTTGAACAATCTGCTTTTTTTTCTTACGACCTCTGAACATTTTGAAGACAAACCGAAATAATGACTTAAGTGTGTTAAGTCACAGATTTGTGAGCATATCTGATGGTTTTGTTTGATTTATTGAGATGAAGTGACATTCTGAATCCTCAGAGTGGCACATGGGGAAAATGTCGATGCCAAAGAGTGTCATTGCCATCTCTTGGATTTTGTCTGTCAGTTCTGGTAACCTCCTTGTTTGCAGGTTTGTTGTGCACATGCAAAGGTCATTTATACTCACTGTCAAAACAAAATTGCACAAGGCACTCACTTTTTATGTACAGTATGCCTTTATATTGTATAGTATCTGAGCATTTTCTATTATTTATATAAACGCATGTTCTAGACTATTGAATCGTTTAAAAAAAAAAGAAGGTAATTCTAACAATGTTTAAATAATACTTGTGCGTTCTGCATGTGTGTAAAAACCATGTATGAGTGTTTGTAAAACTGTGTGATTATGTATATTCTGGGAGGTGTGCTAATCTTAGAGGGAATGTGATTTGGACTTTTTATTCTCATTTTTATTACTGCAAAAAGTCTAATAAGGCTCCAATCAATAGAGAATACTTTTTCCTTTGATGTTAAAACTAGCCAAATAAAATGCTCACAAGACATCTGCTGGTAGGTTGTATTGGGCTAGACTGCTACTGCGCCACCAGGTTTTAATGAACTATTGCTTTCTTTGGATATGTTTTTTTGTATATAGCACGCTAATAGGTCAAGTGAAAGTTAATATTGAATAAAGTCAGTTGCTGGGAAATGTTGTGCAGTTGAATTTATAGCCTTCTATATCTGTCCATTAACTTTTGATGGGTGTAAACACAAAAGTATGATTAATTGTGTATTGCAAACAGCTTTGAGGTGCTTTTATCTGACTTCAATATTTCGTTTTTATTCTGCTATGACTTTTAACCAAGAGCTAAAGATAGTGTAATGTTTTTTTTAAAGCGCTTTGGGACCATAGTCGTATCAATTATAACAAATGTGCTATACACAAGTATGTACATTGCAAACAATGCAATGATGACTTTTTCAAATCCACTCAAATATTACCTAGACAGTAGGTATCAACTTGCACATATGTTTTTAATAATAAGCCGGTTTTATTCATAGATATGTTTTAATAAGTATCCTTATAGTATTACATTTACATTTGCCTTCCTTGCTTTTCAGGGTTATTTAGCCGAAGATGATTGCACTGTACTGAATGTGTATTGGGATATTCCTAAAGCTGTAATTTGTTTCTATTTCATCTGCTGGTATATAAGTATAAATAAGTATATATGTTTCTACTTGTTTGAAACAACAAGACAATGCCATTTCCAATTTACAACCAGCGCAAGTAACAGACAGTGCATAGACAAATATATTATGTTCAAACATGTTAATAATGCACAAATAAAAGAAAATACTGTCTGCACATGTAACTGTAAAATTCTCAGTCATCCAGGTTGTGAATCACAAAGTTTTGAGGTTTCACTTTGTGATACATACATATATATATATATATATATATATATATATATATATATATATATATATATATATATATATATATATATAGCTATTATTAAGGATTCACTAAGATTGTGGCTTCATATGCTTAAGTAATAATAATAATAATCATAATAATATTGAGTATTATTATATATTATTTTAGTATTTTAGTCACTACGTTTTATTGCAATGTGTTAAGTCTTCAAAAGCATCTTTTTAAGAGGTTTGTACCATTTTAATGATATAACAAATAAATTTATAAAGTCATATGGTAGAACATTTTTCCCTAAAATGTTGGTGTGTAAAAGTGAAAAGAAACATGAAATTGTCACGGTTCACGTGGGTTCGTGTACTTGTAAAAAACAAACAAACAAAAAAAACCCGGATACGGTGGTGTTGTGGGTGCTTACAATTTGCATCTCAATCTAAAGAAGAGTTTCTCCTTCCGATTTAAATAAATGCAACTGAATTTTTAAATCTGAAAGCACTTTTTAACATAAAAAAAAGTCAATCTTTCGCGTCCACCTCACGAGGCGGCTTGACGTACGTCCACATGACGCACGGTGGGGCACAGGTTACGTCAGGGCGTCACAGCGCGACGCACCCCCCCCCCCCCCTCCCCCTCCCCTCCTCCCCCTTCCCCCCAGTCTAGCTGGGAAGAAAAAAAAAAACTTTTTTGTATCGGAGGAATCAACAGCCGCCATCTTGACGCGGCTCAGAATCGGGATTTCGGGGGGAGCATTAATTTTAAAAACCTCTCGGAGCTCCCCGGACGGCGTTCAAAGGCCATTTTCTTCCGCTGAATCGAAGCCTTAGATCTTCCGATGAGGATTAATGCGAACATGTGAGGGTTAAACGGGTTATTGTCGTCTAGAGAGCCCACTGTATATTTGATTTCCCTTTTAGCGAGCGCCGCTTCTCGCCGTATCTCCGTCCAGAGACGCTGAATTTACCGGCAGACAGCGACGGGAAAAATAATCCGCCTCATAGAAAATATTTTTTGAATTTTGATCTTTTTATTTGGGCCAAGAACCGATTTTATGGCCGCTCGTTTCGTCGGCGAAAAAAATGATTCTGCACAGACTTGAAACCGACGATCTGCGGAGAAAGGGAATCGCCTACGCGGTGTGTAATATTTTATGAATGATTTTTATTTATTTTTCTCGAAGCGAAATAATTTTTGGACGTGATTATTGAGGATAATTATGTGGGTGTTGGGTGTTGGATTATCATGGGGTGATCTTCGGCGGCGGAGCGTGGCGCTGTTGCCTTTCTTTTGAATCCCTTTTCTCCGGGCAGCGTTTCGTCTGTCTGCCAGCCGAGAAAAGAAAAAAAAAAAAACCCTGTTAAATTACCCCTGAACACGCAACATTACTACAAGTCATCGATAATTACGAACCAGTGGGCAACGATTTGGACCGATCCTGCCCTTTTTTTTTCTTTTTTTTTTTAATTTCACTCTATATTACCACCCATTCATAACACTCGAGCAGGATGGCTGACAATATGCTGGATGTCGGACCCCCCACCGCAAAGCGACCCAAGCTCAATTCACCCCTCTCGGGATCCGATGGCCCAGGTAAGGACGGGACACTGCTTTTACACTCAACACAATGACTTAAAATGAAGTTGTTTAATAAACATGCACTCAGCTTGGTTTTGCTTCTCCTTTTTTTTTTTTCTTTTTTTTTTTAAGCGACACTTAACGCGTCCAAACTCACCGGTCACTTCAGCGGAATGTGCAAATGTGACAGTAGAACTGTCTGATCGTCTCCAATCTGAAATATTTTTGATCCTGTAAGCAGTAATTTGATGTCAGAGCATGAGCAGACTCACAGCATCTCCATCGGGAGGATAGCCACTGTTCAACAGGCAGTTTACTCCAACTTTACAGTGTTGCATGATTGGAGATTGACTCTCTTTGAAAGGTGTAATAGTGCAAAATTCACCACAGATAGATGAGAATTAAACGTGGACATTACATCTGGATGTGTCTTGTAACCCTGGCATGAGAAAAACGACTTCATCCATTAAGAGAGGCTTTTTTTCTCCCAGCCTACCTGCACAGATAAAATTGCTGTTCGAGTATCTGTTGAGTTGTTCAAATTAGCGTCTTTCAAATTGACACTTGGGCTCAGCAGAATAACTTTAACCTTTGTTGTGTGATTGGATGATAGTCATCCTGCCCATGAAGGCTCAGCCCTGCTCCATCCAGCCATATGATTGAATTAAGTCAGCCAAAACACTGAATGAGGAAGCCTCTAACTTTCCCCCCTCAAGGATCACTACCAGGAGGCAGCCCGAGGGTCTTCATCCTCATGAGTCTAACCTGCTGAACAGCTTTTCTGTTATTTAGGAGAGTTTTGTGCTGTTAAAAAAAGAAGAAAGTTGTAAGCTTCAAGTGTCTTTCGTTCACACGCCCAATGTCATTCATTATAACTGGTTTATTACTCAGAATGCAACCTTATGGACACCTTTCAATGTTTTCTATAGAATTTACTGTTGTCGGTATTGCTTCTTGTTTTTAAACCGTTCAAACAACATCGTGTGCATGTTACAGGCACATCTGGAAAAGATTTGAGCTTTTTAACAAGCTCCCTTCCATCATAAAACTATAGACGGCATACTAAAAGAAATACTGTATCGCTAATCTGTGATTAATGTTTCATCAGTTTCCAAATTGTGCATTTTAAATGATCAAACTGTTAAACTGAAAGTGTTGTAGAACTGAACCCAAATGAAGAGTTCAATTAAAGATGACATCCAAAGTTTGACAGGCACCTAGAGGTTTGACCCTCTAACCATCGAGTCAGAAGCGGTCATCATTACTTACACAACCAAAGTTCATCTGAATTTGGCAGGTGGAAGTTAAACACCATTTCAATCTTGTATTGCAGGAACCAATTGTTCATGAAATAAGTAATTGAATCTGCCCAACTCTTGTACAACAGAAGAATATAGACGCTTGAAAAGTTGATTTAGGATTTCTGTGTGAGCATCCGTCCTTCCATTTTCTATATTGCAAGTTGCAGGGTGCTGAAGCCAATCCCAGCTGACTATGGGCAAAGGCAGGCGACACCTTAAACAAGTTGCCAATCCATCACAGGGAAGACACAGAGACAGATCACACACTTTTAGGACAATTTAGAACCACCAATCGGCTTTTAGGAGTACCCATAGAAAACCCACACATACACAGGGAGCACATGCAGCCGAAACCGAAAAAGTACTCAAAACCAAACCTTGACTAGTAACTTGAAATGTTTTCGTTATGAGGCGAGACTGCTCACTACTACACTATGGTATAGCCCTTTATGAAAAACAATTGCATTTTAATAAAAAATAGTCAGGGCTGAAAACATTTCCAACTTTCAAAATCTGACATGCCCTTTGTGCATATTATAGCTGTCCATATTTGTACATATATACATAGGATATTTTCTCTGCGTTTAAAATGCACTTCTGATGACATTTATGGTGCAGTTGCTTTTAGGTAGTGTTCAAAACACAAGGGTTCTCTTTGCAACTTTGGGAGTCCATAGAGGCAACAATCTCCTAGATGGCCCTTGATTTTAGTTGTCTTATGAATTGGTTACCTTCTACAATGTATGATGTGGACTTCATAAACTTAGGTATAGTAAGTTTGACTGCAAAATGTTGCTATCGACTGCGTTTGATGTGACAAGTGCAACAACATACAGCAGTATTCCAAACTAACAAAGTTATCCTGTACAGCATTTACGTACACCACAGATACATTCAGGGGTAAATAAATGAAGCTGACAGAGAATTTGCCCAATGTTGTCCATCCTTAGTAATCTGATAATTTTAGCTGTTGTAGCTTTGGTTGTCACATCATTTGTTTCTACTGTGCTTCTATTGGTTGTTAGCAGCTGTGGCTCAGCGGTCATGATCACATGAGCCGCTGTAGTAAGGTCCTGGCCGTAAAATTGATCTAGCTGAAAGTCCTCCATCTTCAGCCACTCTAGCTGATCTTCTAGGAGGGGGTGACAGCAACTTTCACTAGGCAATAAAGCAGGCTGGCAGTGGGCCTCCTCCCCCACCGCTGCCAGAAATCTGTTTCTTTCTCAGCTGACGTGCATGCAGCAAGCATTGACCAATGTCTCTCCAGATTGGCTCTCCTCTGAAGCGCTTGAGGAATGATTTAGGCTCCATGGTCCTTATGTTTTTGCATGGTTGTTCATGCCGCCATCAGACACCAGTGTGAATGATCTATGGGCATGATTTGTTCTGTGTCTGCAGAAAAGGACATGACGTCACATCAGCAGGCAATGTTTGTAAAAAATACCGTATTGGACTGAATATAAGAATGAAATACAGACTGGCTTTACCTTTATCCAAATACCAGTCTTGTTACAGGGCTGGGGTTTTCTTCTTATAACCAGCATTGTCATATATTTGGACTCATCCGCTAATTTCAGATGCTACCTTTCAGTGTGTGTATATTAATTCTGAAGTTGATGTGCAATGGACTGAATTATCATTGTGGTATAGGGAAGAAGATTAAGAAAGAGCACAACTTTTAATGATGGCTTTCTATAGACCTGTATAGGAGGTATGTGTCGATTCAAAGTTTAAGCCATCATATGATCTGCCAAACCACTACAAAAAAGTGCCACTTCTTGTCCAGAACATATGGTAAGTCAGGTGGAAAGATAACATGACTGTTCAGACTGAGCTAGCTTTTAGAAATCTCAGTTGATTTATTTATTTATTTTTTCGATTTAATGCCACAGATGAAAATGGGATTGGTGGTGTTCAGGCCCTGTTTACACAACGTTTTCAAGTCAAAGCGGTAGACTGTCATGGCATTTTAGCTGTTATTTCGCACAGCAATGGTGTTGGGAGTCTCTGAAAACAGTATTCTTTATAAAACCAGATTTTTTTCAGATTGTACCAGTCACCGTTGCTCGTCTATTGGTAATTTTATTACAAATGAACACGGCGCCAACTATAGGCCTGACATGCACACTTAAGCATCTCTTTCTTTGAAAATGTTGCAGTTTGAACAAGTAAATTTTTATGGTCCCGTATTATACAGTTTTTCAACTGTTTCGCAGAGGCGTCAGAGGTCCAACAACATTGTATTCAAAGTGTATTGCCCCAAACTCAGCCATGGTCCTGAATTTTAAGGCAGTCTAAAAGTCCCTCCAGTGAGCTATGCTGAGAACAGGCTGTTTCTGTCTCTGTACAACGAGTTGTGTCTGTGCACGCCAGCTCCACACAACTCTCAGGGAGAAGATTTGTGTTGCCAGATTAGACGGGTTTCCGCCCAATTGGGCTCCTATTGAACACGTTGGGCTCGTCTGATTGCACTGTTTATGGGGAGCCTGTTTGTGTTTTCTTTTCTTCTTGGTTTATTTTGTGCAGTTGTGTGCTTATGACATGTTCTTTTTTTACACATATAATAGTTTAACGGTTTTAACACAAGTTTCTACAGAGGTTGAGATTTAGGCTGGATTTGTGTTTTTGGACTTGTGCCAGATCTGGCAACTCTGGAGAGGATGCGGCTTTCGCTCGCAGTACCATGTGCAAATATTTCCGGTTGATTTATCGCTATGGCTCGTAGAAACGCTGTCGTTCAACCATACTAGTTTGAACCGGGATCTGATCCATAAGGAGAGGCTCCCAAAGAAGCTCAGACTCTGCGGCTGCAGTGGGACATTTCAGAGTGGTTAGTTAAAAATCGGGTTTCTGAATATGTAACTTATTTTGGTCGATGGTTTGTTAGTTGCGACCAAGCAGCTAACGCAAGCTCATACAAATTGTAAGGGTAACTGTTATGAATTTACGGACTGGATTTATTCTGTAATCACCTCATCTGCCTCTGGGAGGGTTCAAAGGGAGTATCCACCTCCAGAGGGAGTGGTTATTTCCCCACTTGATGTCATGAAGGGAAAAGCTCTGAATCACCTGTATGAGCACACATTTGCTAAAAGTTGAAGCAAGCAAGTGAGGAAGATAACAGACTTTCTTCACTTCTGGGTCCTCACACACAGGCTATGGGGACACATATCACTGTTAGAAAACTATTACAAAATGAATTTTGCATCATATTTTAAGAAACAAAAAAGCAAAATGATGCTATTTCCATTAGATTGTTATTCAAACAATGTCTGACTCGTGAAAAAATAAATCAAGCATAGGTCACATGAGCAGTAAAATTAATTCAAATTGCATGTGGTGTAAACATAATGCTTGATGTCATTACAACACAGTTGTGTTGAACATTCAACATTAGGTGCTCTTGATTAATTTCAAAATGCACTTGTGCCAAGACTTCACATGATGGCAATTATCTCAGCAATGTTTGTCCAATCGATAAATCATTTATTAGTAGCAGTTGTCTTTGTAATGTGTCATACTACTCTTAACCATATCTAACCTGCTGCACACAGAACCGACGCTCACAGGCACAGATTAGCAGTCTTTGACGTTTATGTTAATGTGTGACAGTTTTTATGGGGCTTCGGTCTCGTGTGTCAGTATGTGTTTGTGCCTGTGGCCACAACCCAGTGTCAGACTGGTTCTTCACTTATATGGCTGAGTGGGCGTGTCAGTGACGCCGACCTGAGGCAGCACGACGGTTCCCCTAGCGGGATGTCCTCGGTCCCGCCTGCACGTATGACTACTAACCCCTGGGTGTGCATTCTTGGGCAATGTTAGCACTGCTGCGTATTCAGATCAGCTCAGCGTGGTGTATAGCCTGGTGACATGTCTGCAGACGACACTGAATCTGCTACCTAATGTCTCAGCTGAGGTGGAACTGATGAAGATGAGATGGGTTGGTGTTACTAGCTGCAAACCAGACATAATTTTTTTCTTTTCTGTTAACCCTGTGACCCAACACAGGATGCAAGGCCCGTTTTATTCATTCAGACCTCCGCGTCTCACTGCCAAAAAGCAATAACAACGTTTTTAAAATAATTTTCTTTTATTATTATTTTAATTCAGCACCCCTGCCCTAAATATATTTTGGGCTGTTTCTCTTAATGGTTGTGGTTTTCAGCAAATGACTGCTGCCTCCCGCTTTGACATGAGCTGTGTGGCACCAATTTTGTACATATTGAAGTCATCACAGTTTTTCTCATAAAACACCATATTAAAAGTTCTACAAATGTGCCGCCACTCAAATGTGTTTAAAAAAACTAAACCCATGCTGCATTTCCGCAGTTCAAGGATCTCAATTTTCTTATTTTATCGGTGTGATAAAGTAAGTGTAATATACTACTTTCTATCTTTTAGAGATTAAATAGAAAACCTAAAGCTGTGCTTAAATCATGTATGTATTTATATATTGTTTTTATTGTGTTCTCCATGAACAGGTTGTAACATTTATGCATCAACCAAAATATCACATAAAAGATCAACATGTTCTGTGGTGCACAATGGCAACTGTTGGATTTGCTTTCATGCCCCACGTAATAACAAATGAGGAAATGTGTGACTTGTGAAATGCAGCAAACCCTATTTCTGAGACAGATAAAAGATTGGAAACAGACAGTTGCTGTGATTTAACGGCTATGCTTATAGGGGCTTGTTGGGTATCTGATGCAAGTACTTCACTTTATCAAAACACGTAATGACTACAGTATCTTTTTTTCTTAATATTAAACAGTTTGTTTTTTCCACGCGGTGGGAATTCTTCCTTGTATTCAACCTAGTCCATGATAAACACAATCTCGAGCTAACATATCTATCTTCAGTAATGGCAGGTTTCTGGGTGTGTATGTCACGAATGGCCAAGCGTCACTGTGCAAAGCATTTTGGGATTGATCCACTGATTGAGTCAGATGGTACTCTTAATGCATATAACCCTGCCCGTCAATCGGATCACCCTATTTCTAGATGTTGTAAACTAGACTATCTGATCTGTCAGTCAGAAAAAATTCAGTCAGATTGACAAAAAGGGACTATTTAAATGGAACTCTTTTGTGTGTTCTGTCCTTGTTCCAGCATTCCAAATCTTCATTAATGCCCAGCTTTGTTCATTCTTGGGAGAAAAAAAAAAGTTCTTCATTCATGCTCCAAACACAAAATGATGAATGGCGGTGTTCCTAGTCCTTGAAAATACAGGCTCCAAAATACTAACAGATAAGCAAACATTGATTCTAACGGTGCACCAGGACAGCAGTCTAATCAAAATGTTGTCCTTTCAAAGATTTATAGCCACAGACATTCATAGACAGATCAAACATAACCTTGTTATCGTGGCACCTGCCAGTGGATGAGATATATCAGGTTTACTGCATGATTTATCTCATCCTTCAGTGGGTGAACATGTAGTTCCTATGTTGTGTTACAAGTAGGGCTGAACAATTTGGGAAAATAATCTAATTGCGATTTTTTTTCCCTCAATATTGCAATTGCGATTTAATATGCGATTATTTTTTCAAGGTCCTCTTCTCATGTATTTTTCATCAAACACAAGCAATAAATCAATCTATTATAATAAACAATATCAGATTTATTATACATAAATTGTTTTTTCTTATAGGCTTGGCTTATGTTAAGATAAAATCAAATGAAGCATGTATTACACTTGTAAACTTACTAAATACTGTGACTTGCAGTCTTGTCACAACAAGCCAACTGCTTGTCCAATGTGCTTATCAAAGCTGTAAACCCAGGCTTGGTCACTATACTAATGCAGTTTGTTTCTGATAGCAGAGCTCTGTTTGCTTTAATATTATTATTATTATCATTATTGTTGACTTTAAATGAAGCTGTAATAAACTCATCTCTACAGTAATGTATGAATTGTACAAATGAATGCATGTATTCTCTCAAAAGACATCTTGAGGTTAGTATAAGGACAAAAAAAGGAAGCAGTACAAACTATTTTTGTTCCATTGTGGGGGTCTACGTGACGTCATGTCATAATAAGCTTGTTCTATCTTTCAAACCTCAGAATCACTTTATTAATTCCTGGGGAAATTATTTAGCAACGCAGCACAAACAGCAGTGTTCCCAGCTCTAACACAACACAAATGATTGGGACTATTTTCAGGGAGTTTAGCGTGGAGTAGCACGCAGCTTCACGGAGGTGTGAATCGACTGCTACAGCGGAGGAGCGAGCTGATCATTGTTTTGATGCCGCGCTCAGTGCTGTTCTCCTCGGCGAGCTGGCGTTTCAAAACGGTGACATCTGTTGACAAAGCGACCGCCTCGCTGTGCAACTGCTCTGCAAACATCCACGTTGCTGTGTTGCTTTGCAGTATTTTGAGTGTAAAATCCGTCCAAACTGCAACATGTTGTTTATGAAAAGTTGGAAAGCACAGTGCTACTTCCCTAGCCTGCTCACTGGCTGCAAACTGTGGAATGGATTTCCTGACTCATTACTCCACGTCTCATTGAGACCCGCCTCCCTTCAGGAAATCCAGTCCACAGTTTGCAGCCAGCAAGCAGAACAGCAGCAGGGAAACACTTGTGGAGTCATTTCAGCAACAGTGAAGCAGAGACAAGGCTTCATGGATCAGAAATCTCTGCAGGTTGGATCGTAAATTTCCGATGCGTGAATTACGTTGATGTCGGAAACCGATCCCGGATCGGATCGGATCGGCTCCATCCCTAAAAATCACTAGTCCGTTCGAGCATGGTGGGCAGATGACACGCGCAGGATGCAAGTCGTCACATGACCAGATCACAAGAGCAGTCAAATCGCAGCCCTTGCGATTAGAAAATCCTGTTTTATCATATTGCAATATTATCGCAAATGCAATTAATCGTTTAGCCCTAGTTACAAGCAGGGGAAAAAAATGAACAAGTATGAAAATGTAAGCGAGATTGAAGAGGACCAATTTGTGATGGCGAGACTTCTGGGTTAGAGCATTTCAAACATTGACGGTCTGCATTGGTCAGTATTTATCAAAAGATCTCCAGGGACAGGTTCATGGGTAACTAAGGCTCCTTGATGCATGTGGTCTTGTGGCAGCCCCACCTTCCAACTTAGAGGAATTTAGGGGCCTGCTGCTAACATCTCGGTGCTAGATACCACCACACACCTTCACAGCTCTATTGGAGTCCCTGGGGTTGGTTTGTCAACCAAAAGACAAACAGACACATTATTAGGCAGGTGGTCATAATGTTATGGCAAGTCATTGTGTGAGCTGATGTGTTTGGTAGTGTTGCTTTACAGTCTATGTGGTTTGGGTTTTGTGCCCAGTTGGCCCATCAATGGCTCCAGACTTAACTTTACCCCCCGATATATAGTTAGCCTTATGTTTTATAAGTTCTGTCTACTTTGAGGGAATAGAGGGAATGTGTCGCCATTTGCGTTTTACGCCTCTCTGACTCATGTAAGCCAGCAGAAGTCGGCTGAACAGCCCGTTATTATCTCCCAGACTGAAGAGACTAATTGAAAATTTTCATTCGACTGCTGAAAAGCTTTGGGTGAATTACCCCTCAATAGCAGCGGCGTCCTCTTCAGGTGAGAACAGTGGAACTCAAAAATGTGGATCCTTTGGCTAGTAGATGCTTCGGTTGTCACTGCTCGCCGTGTAAATGACTCTTATTGCACTGGTATGATGACTGAACTCGCACTGCAATTTCAGATTTTTTAAATGAGTTCATGGTGAAGGCAACTTCTCAAGTGTATGTCTCTACTGTGGTCTGAAAATGCCTCAAGAAATCTGCAGGTGCTCGCACTCAACCATCCTTATCTTGTGCTGTTCTGACAGTTGTTGCTCTGAGCTTAAGCCCAGCTCAGGTATTTAATTTTAAGCCTGAGGAGGTAATGTCTGAGTTAATATTAATTGCCAGTCCATATTCCATTCTCTACCAATGTAATTACCACAGACGCTGAGCTCGGCGCCATGGTGGGTGTGGCTGTGCTGATAAGATTTATTGGCCAACACACGCGTACCCTCAAGTGATGAACCTTGGCTTAAGTGCGATTTGGATGGTGGTCTTTATTGTTGTTCTCTTTATGTTATCTATGTGTGGACTTATCATATACATTTTTCTACACTGACAACAATGTACCGAGAGCTTCAGAGAAAAACCTTTGCATTTGCAGCTTATCTTCCCTTCCTCTCAGATGGTATCAAACTGCTTTTCTTGAGAGAAGTTTTCATTTTGTCTGATGTGCAAATACTTCTAATCAATCACTGTGCAGGTTATATCTATTCCGATTGGATTTTTTCAAGATGAGATTAGCCAATGTCTTTGCATCCTCTCATTTGTAAAGGTAGAAGAACCCCGTCATATGTGTTGGCCAAGTCCATTATCCAACGTCTGAACTCAACTGAGATATCGCAGTTTAAGTAGGAATGTCCCGATCTTATTGGCATATCGGTTTGGAGGTGGTTGTAGCATTTCTTTCCAATTGATTGGCAACTCTCAAGTCAAAGCGATCATCTCATCTTTTGTTATTCTTTTGCTCGTTTGTTGAATGGCAACAGCTCTCAACTGATCGCTGTTTGCAACCTGCCGTAAACAGAAATGGAACAACCCCACCATAGCAGCATGAGGAACACAGTGACTAAAATGTCAGTGGTGTGAAAAAATGTCAAAGTACAAAACAAGTCAGTGGCCTGTAGCAATGTTGCAACATCTGTAATACCAGTGCCTCAGGAGATGGAAGCATCAGAGATTTGTTCAATACAAACAAGTAGATTTAACAACTTCAAGGTAAACACAATGTGGCGTTTTTGGTCCGAGGGCAGTGCGGCTGTGTCCAAAGCATTTGCCCCCAAAGTCAGTGAGTCAAGGCACCTAGTTATGAGCTTTCACACCTGCACAAACGAAGGCGACTATCTGAGAAAGTGAACTATGATCCACTATAAGCAGACCTAGTCGAGCTTGTGTGAAAGCATACTATAAGTTATTGATCATTTGATGTCTCACTTTGGGAAACCTGGATTAATATAGTCCTCTTGGACATCAACGCATAAAGAAAGACATTTACGTGTATCCAGACCAACACAGGCATGAATTGTCCTCCATAGTCCCAAGTAATCCATTTTGTTGCACAGCCGTTTTACATCTGCCGGTGTGACTGGCAGAGAAGCCAACATGGGACGTTTTCTGTGACTATAGCTTTTTTCTTATTGTTTCTTAGGACTACCCACGCATCCATTGTGTCTGTGAGCATATATAATACAATGTGAACTCCAACTTAAACATTTATAAATGCACGGAGCAGCAGAGGCAGTGGAATCTGAGTTCACCCTTATGATGATCTCTTTTTCCATGGGAGGAAACAAATCTCCAAGTAGCTATTTTGTAACTAATTGATCCAGTCTGCAAAGTTCAGCACTGGCCTGATTCGTATCGTTCATCAATGTATAAATGCAAAAATTACGATTGTCTTTACTACTGTATGTAATCAGGCTTAGTTTTAATTCCCATTTATATGAATTAAATATTTACAGATCCTGCATCTTCAGTGTTCCAAAAGGGCTTTTTCATTGGTGGCAGATGGTTTGATATACCAGGAAGCTTTCGAAAACAATAGTTTCATTCGGATCTTAATGTTTTCACACTTTGTCTGTTTTGTTGGTTTGTTCAGTCAGACTTTTGTGCACTTGCCTGTTGTGTGCCTTTTTTTTCAGGGTGTGAAAGCAAAGCAGACAGCCATGTGACTATGTGATGGAAGATATTTAACTAGAATTCAATTCTTCCTTTGGTCTCAGGTCTTGCTGAAGGAGCAATCTGTAAATTCAGCCATATTAAAGTGCAAAGATTGGTAACCACACAGTAGGATGTAAGGTTTGTGAATGAAGAGGGTTGTTGCGTTAAAAGGAAATTAAAGCAGACGTGTGTTTCAGTTATGTCCTAAGTGCATTTTGGATGTTGATTAATAGCAAATGGGAAAAAGAGAAAATGTATCATAATACTTTAAATGCTTGAACAAACGCTTCAAATATAAGAATCTACCTGGGATAAGGATTTAGTTTTCTGTACAACAAACTGACTGCTTGTTTAGGTTATTGAGCACTCCGTTGTCTAATTGCCCTCTTGACTGTCTCTGTTTTACTGAGAGTATCAGGGAGAAATGTTGTTTTTTTGTTTGTTACTGGTTAAAGCAGATGTATTAATGTTAGCTGATTTTTGATGTATTATTGTTAGCTGATTCTTACTTCAATTTCTCCTTATTCCTATCTAGATCTTGTGTCGCTGTTTGACCTGGAAAATGACCTCCCAGATGAGCTCATCCCCAATGGAGACCTGGCAATGGGAATGTCCTCGAATGGTGGCCCAAGTGGAGGAGGCCCTGGTCTCAATTCCATCGTTCCCGACGCTGCTGCTAAACACAAGCAGCTGTCTGAGCTCCTGCGACCAGGAAGCTCCTCCATCTTGGGAGGCAACCTCAACTCTGCTGGCCCCCAGCAGGGAGGCATGGTGGGAAACCAACTCGGCGCCGTGCTCGGTAAAAGTCCACTGAGGCAAGGCTCGCCGAATCACCAGTCTCCCCAGGGCCAGAAAGGAGGCGTCTCCACTGGACAAGGCAACGGAAATGCAGGCATGGCCTTCAACCAGGCCATGTTAAACAGTGGGCAGGGTCACGGAGTCATGGGCCAGACGGGACCGGTGATGAACGGGGCCATGGGACCAGCGGGAAGGGGCCGACCTGGGCCTGGCATGCAGTACCAGAGTCAGGGCATGCAGGGGCCGCAAGTAGGAGCTGGACCGGGTGTTGGAGGCAGCGTGCTGGCAGAGACCCTCACCCAAGGAGGGCCACAGTTGGGTGCACACAACACATTGAATGCTCAGCAAGCTGGAAACATGAATAAGGTAAGGTTCAAGAGGAATTACTTTCATGAGTAACCTGTTGTGTACTGAGGACATGTAAAACATTACTTTTACAAATACACCCATGTTTATGAAAAAACCTAACTGGACCACTGTTATAAAAACATTGATTATCACTGGTGTTAAAGATGATGGTTGATCCCGTTTTAGGAGCAGCAAATGCATATAAACTGACTTTAACCAAACGTAAATGTATTCAAACATTTTCACCATGAGACCTAATTAACAGTGTATGTTGCAGTGACAACATACAAACATTATCTATTTGTAAACATGGCGTCTTTAGAAATGGTTGTGTTAAAAATGAGTCTGTTGACTTCCTGTAGTCTTTACCTTTAGCAAAATTGAGATGAAACATATATTTAGAGGTCGTTACCGGATGAACTGCTTTAACGCCTCAAACACTAATTGATTTAAATATTTCAGGGGCTTACTAGTGAGGGGGTAGAGTTTTCATAGTTTTGGAGAATAATCACTCGCAGCTAATGGTAACAATCATGGCCCCTGAGGCTGTAGTGTACGCATGATAGTGTCATCAGTGTTCTTGTTCTTAGTATAAAAGCCAATTTTTAAGTTGACATTCACGAAGTAATGATGTTTTTCTGACTCACTTTAGCCAAGGTTAGTGTGTAGTTGCTCGGTTCACATCTGAAATAAATGTTTTGTGATTTGTTACATCACCATCAATATTTAATTACTTAGACTTGTTCAGTTCAAATCATCTTTATTAAAAAAACAACACCCCAAAAAGACATATCATCATCTAGCTTTAATTTACACTTATCATCATTAATATCCCTCTCACCAGCTATAGATCCACTCTTCATGGGTCTACTGGAAGAAGCAGGCGATCCTTTCAGGGGCTTTTCAGTGGTGGTGTTACAGTTTTTTACCTGACAATAAAAGTGACATGTACATGTCTCGAGATGTGTATAATGCAATACTGAATCGAAAACGTTTCCAACAGAATAATTAAAACAATTTCAAAAGTAAGTCCTTTTTTTTCCCCCCTCCAATCATTGACAGCATTTTCCAGTTTTGAAATCCATTGAATGATAAATAATTGGGCGGCTTTCTGAGCGGCGGCGCGGCGCTCTTGCCTGCCGACACTCCCCTGTAATAAGTGCAGATCATCAAGTGGGAGAACCCGTCTGTGAGGAGGCTGAATGTGTGAATGAGAGGGAGGCAGCAGGCAAGCATCTGTGTGTCTGTGCAGTGGAGGGGGAGGGGCAGGCAGCAGTGCAGCGCTCCGCTCAGCTGTCCTGCAAGCTGCTCTTTCTCTCCGTGCCGTGTTCGCTCTTCCTCGCCGCTGCTTCGACCACTACGGAGGAAAGCAGGCGAAGGCAGGAGGCGAGTTCAAGCTGAGAGTAGTAATGCAGTGGGTACGGGTGCAACCGCTCACCGCAACCAGGCTTTGATTCACACCTTTCAATTTCCATAAAGAAATGTAGTATTGGAATGTCAACAACTTGAATGTTCCTTAGGATATATTAAGTGTAACGCTTGTCTTTTAAGAGAAAACACTGTTATTTTCTTTAAACTAATCAGAGTTTCTTAAGACAAAACATGAATGGCTATGTTTACTACTGAATCTAATATAAATATATTGGAGACAAACTAAAATGTATTAGTGAACAGGTATGATGATTGCAGGGCTGTATATAAAGACATATCTATTTTATTCCCCACTTGGATTCATGATTTTGCTGCCTATGATTCCCATTAGAAGATGACAACAAAATCCTTTGATGTGAAAATATCTTAATCGACCAAAATCTGTTTAGCATGAGATTACACAAGCTACATGTGATCTCTGATTTTCATTCGGTCTGTGAGAATTGGAAGCTAAGGCTTTGTTGGATATTGAAATACGCATATATTTTCAAATGTGTTTTGTCAGGTCTGCTGTTGAACTTATCTTTAGTCACTCCACCACCCGTCGCATGTGATGAAAATGATTCAACATAAAGGGGATACATCAGTCAGAGGGGCGATAGCCACCCGGCCAATGTGCTTACTGCTCCACAGGGCTGAGTAATCTTTGGGGACGTTCCCATTTCCCTTGTTTGATCTGGACCAGCGTTCTCTTCAGGGAGTTTCTGGGAAAGACCGTTTCGTTTGGCATCTTCAAACGCTCCTCTGAACTCGATCTAAAAAACGGGTCTCTAGTCCCCTTGAAAACACCAACCTCAGTTCTAATACAAGCGGCCTTTCCAGTGGGCGGGGTGAGAGGACGTGACGTAGAGTGCATTCTGGGTAGTAAGCAACAAAGCTAACTGCAAGAAGCCGAAAGAAAAAGTTGGAAAATATGCTGCGGGTGGACGTGGCGTAGTGAGGAAGAATTACTGAGGAAGAAGTTGTGAGAAAGGAGCTCATATATATCTGGTCTGAAGACGAAATATTGCAGTTGTTTGTGGCTACCCATTAGCCCTTAGCTAACTAGCCTAGCTATGATGGGCTAAAGCAGCAGGACTTCCGGTTTCAGTCTGGACCAATCAATGAGCTGTGTTTCTTCTTCACTTCCTCTCTGGTCAGTGTTTGTTTCGGGCAACAGCGCCCCCAATTGAGCAGCTGTTGTAATTGCGTGACATTTTCCATGCGGTTTGATCTGGTCCCAATAGTGCTGCTTGAACGCCACCCAAAACCAAATAAAGGTGTGAAAATTCTCGGCTCTCCCCCCTCCCAAGTGAGTCCCAGACTATCCGAATGTCAAAGGCTCCTTAATGTTGGGATGATGTATGCATTTGCACATTTGAAGTTTTCTCAGTAATTCTCACACAGCAAGTTTTGATCGACTCCCACCCTCCTTGATGTTAAACTGGAATGCAAAAATGTTTCCACTCAGCTGCCCTGAACATGATACGTGTGCCACTGGGCGCAGGCGAGGGGGTTGAACCGAGGTTCGGCAAGACGGAACAAATTTCTAAATTGAAATCTTTTAAACCAAGGCTTTTCAGTTAGGTTCGAATTTTAAGAAATGTCAAAATTAACATGAGGTGATTGGAATATCAATGAACAGGCAGTTTCCTTCAACTTTTTCTTTAGCCCATTTAAAAAAAAAAAAAAAAAAGAAAGAAAAAAAAAGAATTAATGCCATTTTATTATTGCACTTTATAAAAAACACCAAGTGTTGCTTTGCTATGAGTGAAAAGTGAGATACCCACCAAGTGATGAGCCACAGTCTGATACATAGAAATTAGTACAAGAGAAGAGCGACACACGTTACTGCTAAATTCTAAATGTGTAATTAATTGATGTCTGATCATAGCATATTCAATAGAACAGTACAATTGCAGCTAAAACTAATTGATGATAGAAAATAGTTTTTACTGCCCATAAAATGTCCAACAATGTTTCCGTTTACATCTTTCAACTTAAAATAAGGCACTTGTTAACGTCTTTTGAGTGTATTTCTTAGGAAATCGACCCAAGATAAAGAGTTAAACAAACATAACTATGCCATCATGGATTGGAATCACAAAGTGCAAACTACTGGTTTTCATACAGGCAAGCTCGGGTACAGTTCAGAATCTTGTGTCCCGTCTATTTTTATATGTCTATATGGAAAAACACCTGAAATATGTTGAGAACTTTGTGTGATTTCTGTGTTTATTGGGCCGTTGGTGCATTGAGAGGGGCCTCCGGTTACTTTTTAAAGTAACCAGACTAGGTCCCAAAACTCCCTAAATCGCAAAGAAAGTCTGTAAATTTGCATCACCACTTCATTTTTGTTGCATTTCCCAACAAGTCTTCTGAAGTTGTAGCTCTAGCTTCAGTTTTGCTCTGCACATGTGAGTTGTGTCGTCACCGTCAGTCACTCTTCTGTTAACCTGCCTCTAACTGGTCCGCTGAGCATGGTGTGGTTGCAGTCAGTCAGGTATCACAATGAACTGTTAATCTGTTGTTTCGCCCCTGGTAGTCAGCTAACTGTTGGATTAAAACATGTTTTCAAAGCCAGGTTTTTAAATGACAGTATTGTTGACATTGAAGATAATTAAATTTTGGCAGTTAATATCTCCATTTTGATTCAAGCTTGGTCTATTTCGCTGCCCTGGTTGAATGGTCAATAATTTCCAAAGATTAAAGTTATTCATTAGACAAGGCATTTCTTTTAAAAAAATTGGATGACTGTTTACTGTGTAAATTTGATTCTTTACTTATTAAATCGCTAACCTAACCAAACACCATCACATGGTGCAGCCTTTAATATCAACTAAATTCTAGCCAGTTGCACGACTGTTACTTGTCCCAGTTTAGTGGAGGTTTAATCTGCTCAAGTTCTATTTTGAACTTTAGTATTTATTTTAAGTGCTTTATATATTATATTCTTGTCTTTTGTTTACGATTTGTCTTAATATCACATTTTAAATCGTTTAGCAAGTTGAACTTTACCAAACTGCTTGAAAGGAGCATTACTAGTATTGATTGATCGCTCGATACCCTCTGTCCTGTTTGCCTCCTGTAGATGGCGATGTCAGGGGCTCCATTTGGCCAGCAGTACGGTCAGACCGGGGTCCAGCAGATGGGGGCAGCGGGTGTCAACGCCCAACAACTCCAGAACAAGGCGGCTCTTTCCAACAACCTGCCCCAGTTCCCTGCTGAGTTGAAGGGAGCGGGTAGTGTGCCAAACATGGTGAGTGTCTAACTGGTCCTTAGAAAAAAGACAGAAAGAAAGAAAAGGTCACTCGGTTGAGATGTCCAAAAAAAAATCCATTTGATTCATTAAAGCTGTAGCCGTCGCACGGTCACCGCAGGAGCTTGAGCTTTTGTCCTGCTTTAATTTCCACTGCAGCCTTTAAGAAATGCTGTGAATTCAGGTTGTTAGTGAATTGCTTGGTGAGTGGGTGGGGGCGCTCACTCAGCTGTTGCCCGTGATTGGTGGATTGGCCATTACCGATGATTCATCGGACAGATGCGTCGTCACACCTCAGATGTTAGTGAGTTCTGGGTGAAGCGGGGACAGCACACGTCTGCTGCTCTGCTCCCGTCTGCTTCTTCAACAGGTGCGAGATAAACCGCACATATTGTCCTGCATGCGAGCAGATTTTGTTTTAGTACTTGTGGCTGATGGGTGTTTAATTTTCTCCTCTGCCCTGCGCTCTGCTCTCCGCTGCGTGCCAACTGAGGCTCTGTAAATTGCAGCAAATGGCCGCCATCTGGTGCTGGTGCCTTTTTAATGCCATTTGTCAGAGTGGCTTTACCACTCCAGTTGGCTGCAGAAATCCAGAGTGCCCAGGTAAAACATGCAAACAGAATGACGTGGATTCCCAGAATCAAATGGGAGCTATTTCTCTCGTGAGGTGTTTTTGTGTCGATATCCTCCTGAAAACGCGATTGTGGCGTTACCTTATCCTCACATGTAACTTGACCCCTGTCTAACCTGTGGGTGTTTCCCCACACTCCCTCTCCAGATGCAGCAGCAGGTAGCGTCGATGGGGATGGTCCCCGGGGCGGGCGGCGTATCAGCCGGCCCGACGGCCGACCCCGAGAAGCGAAAGCTCATTCAGCAGCAGCTGGTCCTGCTGCTCCACGCACACAAGTGCCAGCGGCGAGAGCAGGCCAACGGGGACATGAGGGCCTGCACTCTGCCCCACTGCCGCACCATGAAGAACGTACTCAACCACATGACCCACTGCCAGGCCGGCAAGTCCTGCCAGGGTGAGTGAAAGTGTGGGGGGGGGGGGGAACTTATCGGTTGATTCCTTTGCGAGGTACAGGATGGAACAGTTTTACGTTAGAACTCAGTGATATGTCTCTCCTGGGCTGCATGAATGTTGAAATTGGCAAACTAACTAGGTACCCTTCACCTATCTAATCAGTAACTTCCGTGTGTTGTCGTGAAGGATTATGCTTTTCGTTATTACAAAAGAAAAATGCAGTAAACTTTCCACAAAGTAGTTTTACTGCCTTATTTACACTAAAGGTGTGGCACTGTATGAGAAAGGAGTGGCAGAAAGTATGAGAGGGTCATTCAGGACATTCACGAGTACTAGGGGTGGTGAAGGTAGATGAGACCAAGGTCCTGGATACAGAAGGCTGAGCAGAGATGGTGGGTAAAGGATGTTGGAGATAGAACTGCCAGGCAAGAGGAGGAAGACCTCAGAAAGGATTTGTGGATGTACAGGAGGAGGAGGACATGGAGCTCATTGGTTTAACAGTGGAGGTAGGTGAGGTGGGACAGATTCCCCGCCCCCCCATGGCTACCCCTGGAGGGAGCAGCCGGTAGACAAAGAAGGAGATTTACACTAAAGACAGTTAGATCCTGGAGGGCCTGACAGATTAAGTGCATCTTATAATTGTAGCCGCTGTTATGGGCTCTGTGCAGTTTGATTTACAAACTACAGGACAAACACAGTAGAAAGTGTCTCATCCAGGCACCTTTTAGCACCTGTTACCTTTGGCTTTTCAACATAATTTATTATTCTTTTATATGTGGTTGACCACTGACCAAAGAAGGGAAATGAACTCAACAGATAATGCAACTTTTAATGTCCGTGGTACAATCTGAAGCAGGGATCCATTGCGCCCCTTGTTTAATGCTTGAATAGAGTCACTCATCTCCCTCCAGTCAATAAATCCCAGTGACTGACGGTGTAAGCAATTTAACCTCTTTTACACGGCTGTCATGACGTTTGTGTTGCATTTGGACATTTTTCCTGGCAGGTAGCAGCTTCTCTCTCCCAGCTGTGGGCTCTGGTGGAGGTCGTGTGTGCTCGGTGATCTTTGAACTGCCATGTTTATACTGGATAAACACTAATAGTTAATTGCAAAATTGAATTTACAGCTTTTACAACATGCGCACTGTTTACTCGTTGAATATTGCAGCCCTAATGTATCATTACCGGCTCTACGCGCATTTCAGTGGCCCTCGTGGTGTGCGGGTCCAGTGCGTTTATTTTCCTCTTTGTGCAGCGGTGAAGCACCTGTCGTCCGTCTCACTCTCCGTTTTGTCTGCTGTTCATTCTCCTCCAGTGGCCCACTGTGCATCGTCCAGACAGATCATCTCTCACTGGAAGAACTGCACGCGACACGACTGTCCCGTCTGCTTGCCTTTGAAGAACGCAAGTGACAAGAGGAATCAGCAGCGTGAGTAACGTCTCTCATTCATCAGTTAACCTATACGGGATGACTTAAAAACTCCCGAATGTAGCATTTTGTATTGTCTGAAAATCCTGGAAACCTTGTGTACTGCTTAACAAAACAGTCATCAGTCACCAGCATGCCTGAAGTGTGAGTGTGTAGTATGGAGTGGTGCCACCTGCAGGTTGCACGTCCCTGCTACAACTCTGTGCTGGCTCGGCGGCTGCTCGAGAGCCGACAGTGAGAGGATTCCTGTGGAAAGGCTGGGCCCGTAATCTGACACCCAGGGGAGGGGCTCGGTGGCTCTGCTATCAGTGGGGGCAGGGTCTTGGGGCAGCGTGCACTCTAATTGGCTAAAACGCCCTATGACAGATTTAAATCCCCCTCCGAGGCAGCATGCTCCCTGTCAGCAATCAACACAGCAGGGAGCCGCGCAGGGATTTTAAATGGAGGAACAAGAAGACATGTTTTTTGGACGGAGTTTTTTTCTTTTCTTTTCTATTTTTTTATTCTTAGAAAAATCCTTTGCAATATAAATGTTTTAGTGATTTTTATGATGTGGACAGTTGTTACATTGTTTTGCTTTGTTCAATAGTCACTATTCATTTTTTAAATTATATGTTTCGAACAAGATTCATCAAGAAGAATTGAGAAAGAAATCCATGTTTGATGTTTAATCATTGAGAATATCAATAAGTTGATAGTCTATTACAACTTAAAACAAGTGCTTCCTTTAAAATAAGCTGTCGATTGTCAGAGTCTCATATGTTTTTGGCCATTTTAAATGTAAACCAAATTGTTTCTTTTCCCACTTGTTACACCTACATGTGGTTTTGCAGATGCAAATATATCTTAGCCCTTCTTGCAATTATTATTATGTGAAAGGATATTTTTAGGCCTTTTGAAATAAGTCCACATATTTTTTTTAATCTAGAATTGAAATCTATTTTGGTGTAGAACTGAATTAACAGTACAATATTTCACAATTCAAAGCTTAAATATCTTGGAATTGAAAACATTTCTTACTCAATTTCTACAAACACTTTATACCATCCTATAGATTCTTCATTTACACAAATGAACACTACTGTCCTATATGATATTCTATTTCTTAGTCCTGAAGAAATGTGTAGAGATGACGAAGTTGTCAAATATGGTGACTGACTTAATACGAGTTTGAGTTTTGGGGGAAAAGTTTGAGATTTTTAAGACTTTTTACTTATTGAGTGATGCCACCTTGATATTTATTCTAACATTGTTAGGTTACAATCATACAATATTCATTATGATCTTCATTTAAAAATTATGATTGGGTATGAAATAACAAGTCCTTGGTAAGGCCTCAGTGATCAGCGACCCATTAGCTTTGTACTGCGTTAGCATTGATATTGTCATTTCCATGTCTCGTCTCTGCAGCTATGTTGAATTCCCCCGGGGCCAGCCTGCAGAACGCCATCAACACAGTTGGACAAGGCCAGCCGAGTGCCACAGCCATCAACAGCGCTGCCACACACATAGATCCCAGCTCCATGCAGAGGGCGTACGCAGCCTTGGGTCTGCCGTACGGCAACCAGTCCTCCTCTGCTCAGGGCCAGGGTCCATCTCAGCAGAACCCCCAGGGTCCCCAGCACCAGCAGCTACGGCACATGAACGCCCACGGTACAAAAGAAGAAGGCCCTCACTGTTATTTCACTTTTCTTACCCCCCCCCCCCCACAACAAGTGCTCTGCTGATTTATTTGTGAATGATTAGATATAATTTGTTTTTCTCAGGAGCTAATCAGATGAACCAGATGGCAGGGGGTATGGGAAACACTTCCTCAGACCAGACGGGCCTGCACTCAGACTCCTCCCTATCCAACACACTCAACAAGTAAGACATGTCATCTCTCGCTCAGAGGAACTCAATGTTTTTCACTCTTAACTGTGCAGCCAGTAGTGTATTCATAGTATTATATTTTTTTAATGAATGACATTGCAATTGTCCATGTGTTGCAGTCAGCTGATGCCAGATGGGTCAGTAGTAGGAGGTATGGGAAACCTGCCTGCTGCCACCCCTCTCTCTTCTTCTGGGGTGAGGAAGGCCTGGCATGAACACGTCACTCAGGACCTGCGCACTCACCTGGTGCACAAGCTGTAAGTCCGACGAAACAAAGCTGCAGACACTGAACTTCATGGTACATAAAGTCACTGTTCGTTTAATTCCTTTCAGAGTACAAGCCATATTCCCCACCCCGGACCCGGCAGCACTGAAGGACCGACGAATGGAAAACCTGGTCGCATATGCACGCAAGGTCGAGGGTGACATGTACGAGTCGGCGAACAGCAGGGTAACTCAATATACTGCATCTTTATTCTGTTTATATCAAACCATGTTTGGTTTTTTTGTGACAAGACAACAGAAAGTTTTACATTGATCATTGTTTTGAATGTATTTATTTGTCTTATCCTCTCACTAGGATGAGTACTACCACTTTCTGGCAGAAAAGATCTACAAGATCCAGAAGGAACTGGAGGAGAAGAGGCGTTCGCGGCTTAAAAAGCAGCCCGGCATGGCGGCCACAGCCGGACCTCAGCCGCCCGGAATGGCTCAACCCAACTCCATGGGCCCAGGGCAAGCAGTTCGACCTCCGAGTGAGTAACTCCTCTTCTATAGCTACAAGTATTTTTATTTTTTTTTATAACTACTTGGTTGTTCTCCAACAATATTATTCTGAGAACAACTTTGGAAGGAAACATTTTTTTAAATCCTGATTTCTTTCAGATGGACCTGCGCCGATGCCCAGCATGCCAAATCAGTTAATGAATCGTATGCAGGGGCCCCAAGGTATGCTCATTCAGATAGCTGTTTCATGCACAGTTATTCCATGTAGGTTGATGGTAAAAGGACTTTTATAATGCGAAGATGCTTCCCTGAACATTTAACGCTATTTAATTACTTTGGACCTGGGATTTGAACATAATCTCGGTTAAGCCCCCCCTGCCAGCCCAGTACGAGGCAGAATATTAAATTAACAGAACTCCCAAGTATTTTCAGCAGGTAGATAATTGTGCATCTGGTCCCACAGGAATCAATCAGTTTAACCCAATGGCAATGCAGAATGCACAGATGTCTCAGGCGCCCATGGGAGCGAGGACTCCCTCCCCCATGAACCATCCGCAGCAGATGAACATGAGCTCTGTGCCAGCGGTTAGTATCAGTCCTTCTGTAATTTTCTTTCTCTTTCTTTTGAGCAAATGCTTTTGCTGAGATCCATCGTCCTTAATTTGTGTCCTAAACGTAATCTTTTTGTCAACATTTTTTGCCAGGTTTGCCTCGTTTGTTCAGTGGTGGCTTGTTTCACTAATCATTTATTTCAAACTCTGTTCCTACCTAATTGACCACAAACAAGGCTCTGCTTATCTGCCAGTGAGCAATCTTTAATGAAGCGATTTCTTAAACAAGGTCTCTGTCGGTTATTCCTGGTTGCTGTTCGTCACCTAGTATCTATAAGCTCCAGCGCAGGTTGAAAAGACGTCAGCACTAGTTTAAGCCGCGGGTACAATTATTGTACATGGGAGTCCTACTGTTTTGTCATGTCTTTTTTTAATTGCTTTCACCTTCCAGATGGGTATGTCCCCATCAAGAATGGCACAAAGTCAAGGAATGATGGGTAATCATGCCAATAACATGGTGCCGCAGCCAGCCAGCCAAGGCCAGTTCCTGCCACAGGGCCAGTTTCCTGTAACTGCAGGTGGAGCGATGAATGTGGGCATGGGACAGGCCATGTCACAGACTGCTGTCTCACAGGTGAGATTATAATGTGTGCTGCTGAGAGACAGATTCACCTAAACCTCAATGAGCATGTTCCTGTTTGAACGTCCCCCTCATAGCGTTAGTACACGCCCGCGTTTGTGTGTTGTGTATTGCTTTGCTAATGGTATGTCCCTCTTCGTTTCAGCAGCAACAAAACTCTAACCTTCCTATGAATGCCCTGGGCTCTCTTGGCTCCCAGCTGCCTTGTGGCCCCGCTGCACAGCCCACACTGGGTCCCACCCCACCACCCAATGCCTCTGCTGGCCTGCAGCAGCAGCAGCAGCCGCTGCCACAGCAGCAGCAGCAACAACAACAGCAGCAGCAGCTTCAGCCTCAGCAGCAGCAGCAGCATCATGCTCCCACACAGGCCCAGGTGCCCCCACAGCCTTCCACTCCCGCCTCCACTGGGGGGCCTTCCTCCACCCCTACCCACATACCCAGTAATCTCCCTGGCCCGCCCTCGGCCATGGGAACGCCACCCGACCCTTCCCAGCCTCCAACGCCTGCGCAGCCCCAAACAGACCCCGCCAGCCAGATAAAGCAGCCCAGCTCAGTGCAGGCCCAGCACCCCAGCACACCGGTGAGACACCCGGCCAGCTCCCGAAGCAGCTGCTCTCCAACTGCTCACGCTTTCACCAGCTTCCATTAAAATGCTCGTCAGATCTTCTAGTCTGTTGTAAACTCAAACCATCAACATTGTGATCAGAATGTCACTTTCTCTCCTTAAAGTTATCCCAGGCAGCAGCGAGTATCGACAACAGAGTGCCGACCCCCGGCTCCGTGGCTGAGTTAAGCTCCCAGCAGGCCATGCCTGAAATGAGCGGCACCGAGGTGAAGCCTGAAATAAAAGATGAAGATGACGACAGCAACTCTGGGAAAAAGCAAAGCGATGTCAAAATGGAGGTATGAGCTTCATTTTGAACATCATTGAGTTGTGAGCTTTCGTGAAAGCAGCCAGGCTGCAAATATCGAGCTTGAAATGGAAGTTTATTTTGTAATCATGGTAGACTTAGATTTGGACCAATACAGTATTTATTTGATGGTTTCCTGACTCCTCAGTCTATAGCGTGTTAATGCTTCTTGTGCTCACGTAGCAGGATGACGAAACCAAACCTCTGCTGGTGAAAAAGGAGGAGCCAGACGCAGCAGAACCAAAGCAGGAACCAATGGAAACGGAGGAGAAGAAGCCAGAGGTGAAGGCTGAACCCAAAGAAGAGGAGGAGAGTGGGGCCAACAGTACATCAACCACTTCCCCCTCTCAGAACCGTAAAAAGAGTAAGAGCACTCATCTCATGTTAACTTTAGGTGGAAAGGGCAAAGATTTCTCTTCCTCCCTTTTCAAAAAGTGCACTTGAAAAAACACCACAAACAAAATGTACCTTTGTTACTGTGTTTTATATAGAATTCAATTCTAGTATCATGTGTTAGTTGAAATAATCTTTTATGAGGATTTTTGTAAGATTGTCAACTCTTGACTCCAGCTCAGTGGAAGTTTAAACTATTGTGTATGTCCTAATAGTCACATCTCTTTCCTTCATCTTATGATATTTCTGTGCAGTTTTCAAGCCGGAGGAGCTGAGACAAGCCCTCATGCCAACACTTGAGGCCCTCTACAGACAAGACCCAGAGTCACTGCCATTCAGACAACCTGTAGACCCCATGCTACTGGGTATCCCTGTAAGTCCCCACTACTATGATTCAGGCACAAATTCTCAGGTCGTATGTGCATTTCTGGAAATGTCTCTCCCCTGCTTCTGCTCCCGCAGGACTACTTTGACATAGTGAAGAACCCTATCGACTTGTCCACCATCAAACGAAAGCTGGACACGGGTCAGTACCAGGAGCCGTGGCAGTACGTGGACGATGTGTGGCTCATGTTCAACAACGCCTGGCTGTACAACCGCAAAACCTCCCGCGTCTACAAGTATTGCACCAAACTGGCAGAAGTATTTGAATCAGAAATCGATCCTGTCATGCAGGGTCTGGGCTACTGCTGCGGCAGGAAGGTGAGGCGCTACGATATCTGAGCTGGAACCACACTGGTCTGGTTTACGTGTCACATTAATGTGAAAAGTATTGACACTCGGTGCCACGTGGCTGCCACAGTGACATCCAACTGAAATGTGTTTGTTTTCCTCCACAGTTTGAATTCTCACCCCAGACACTGTGTTGTTATGGTAAACAGTTGTGTACCATCTCCAGAGATGGGACCTACTACAGCTACCAGAACAGGTACGAATGCATGCCGGGTTCTTAAAGAACGTTTCCCTGACGGGAACACATTAACCCGCTGACTGAGAGTGGCTTAATGTGGTCAGGCACAATGTGCTCATGATCAGTGTTGTCTTCCTACATTTGTGCTCAGAAGCGCCTCCTTCTGTGCAAAACATGTTATTGCAGCTTTATATTGCTCCACTGCTACACAGTTCATTTGCTGCACATATCCAGCAATAAATGCTTTGAGGTTCACCGACTTATGGCTCAGAATCTAAAGTGATCATTGGTTTAAAAAAAAAAAAAAAAAAGCTTTTGAGCATTCAGTAGGTTTGTTGTCAAGAACATTTGGGCAAGATTGAATGCATTTCACTGTGTTGCATGAAATCGCCCACAGCTCCAGTGCTGCATGTGTGCAGGTTACATTTAGGCACAATAAGCAGCTGTTGGTCTTCTTTACTTTTCAAGATTACAAATTAGAATTCAGGATATCTATTACTTTCATTAAAAAAAACAAAAACCTTGATTATGGTTTTTGAAATATCCATTTAAAAAAATGATGTCACAGGTTCCCATGCCGCAAAGCTTTAGGATTTACTTCATTAAAATGAATTTCGTTATCGTTCCTGACTTGACCACATCATCCATTCATCCGCTCTTGCATGTTGCTAATGTCCTCATGTCACAAATGATTGTTGGTTTTGTCATTTTCCCCCCTGCAGCTTGAAGTTTAATGATGTTGAATAGTCATTCGTTTCCTATCTTTATTCTTCTTTTAGCATGCTGTCCTTCGTTTATTTTCCAGCTTGAATGAATGGCTGGATCATGATCATTTCCATTGTGACTAACGTGTATCTCTGCCTCTTTGTGTGTGTGTGTGTGTGTGTGTGTGTGTGTGTGTGTGTGTGTGTGTGTGTGTGTGTGTGTGTGTGTGTGTGTGTGTGTGTGTGTGTGTGTGTGTGTGTGTGTGTGTGTGTGTGTGTGTGTGTGTGTGTGTGTGTGTGTGTGTGTGTGTGTGTGTGTGTGTGTGTGTGTGTGTGTGTGTGTGTGTGTGTGTGTGTGTGTGTGTGTGTGTGTGTGTGTGTGTGTGTGTGTGTGTGTGTGTGTGTGTGTGTGTGTGTGTGTCCGCTGCTTGTTCTCGTCCGTTCACTCTGCGTTCTGCCACCCGTACGCCGGTTTGCCTGTGCTGCTACTGTGTGTGCTGGCTGCAGTTCACCCAAATATGGCCTTATTGCCGACAGGTATCACTTCTGTGAGAAGTGCTTCAATGAGATCCAGGGCAACAGTGTGACCCTGGGGGACGACCCGGCACAGCCTCAGACGTAAGTTACCCGACCTGGAGGTCTGAACACTGGCCAGTGATCATCAAGAAGACTCAAGACTCTTTATGTGGAAGGGAGCTAAATTCTCATGAGCCAATATGAACTTCCTTGTCTGTTTTTTTTTTTTTTTTTTCTTTTCTTTCTGTGCAGCATGATATCGAAAGATCAGTTTGAAAAGAAGAAAAATGACATGTTGGACTCTGAGCCGTACGTATTGTAGCGACAGGTGATCAATTCTGTTCTGGTTTTTTTGCAAAACCCAGAAATAAATAGAATGTTTCTTCTCGAAGGTTTGTTGAATGTAAAGACTGTGGACGAAAGATGCATCAGATCTGTGTGCTGCATTACGATGTCATTTGGCCATCCGGGTAGGTTTTACTTTTTTGACCTTAATTGACCATCATTCCTGTAATTTGACGCTGAACAGTTTGATCTTTCTTGTTTCAGCTTTATATGCGATAACTGTCTGAAGAAGTCCAACAAAACCAGAAAGGATAACAAGTTTTGTGCCAAAAGTAAGTTTTATATGCAGTAACAGGGTAATGTGTTACTTTTTAATCGCACAGCCGTCTCAGAGTTTGAAACTTGAGCCGATTCTGAATGTGTGTGTGTGTTTGTGAAGGGTTGCAGACCACAAGATTGGGGACGTACATTGAAGACCGAGTGAACAAGTACTTGAAGAGGCAGAACCACCCAGAAGCCGGCGAGGTGTTTGTGCGAGTGGTTGCCAGCTCCGACAAAATAGTGGAGGTTAAGCCTGGTATGAAATCTAGGTAAGCTTCTCACCGGTTACATTTTTTAATTCCATTTCAGTGTTAAGACAAGATTGGCAGGAAGATTGGATACATTTCTAATACGATGGCAGCTTGTTGCTGCTGAAAAGCAAACCTGAAAAGAAGTGTTGGAATATTTCAGGAAAATATTCTCACTTTTTGTGTATTTTCACGTCGGATTACTCCTAAATGTTGTTTCACCTCGGGGTTTTTTTGTTTGTTTGTTTTTTTGGCAGGTTTGTAGACTCAGGCGAGATGATGGAGAGCTTCCCTTACAGAACCAAAGCACTTTTTGCATTTGAGGAAATAGACGGCGTTGACGTGTGTTTCTTCGGCATGCACGTCCAGGAGTACGGCTCGGAGTGCCCCTTTCCAAATACCAGGTGAAACTGCAGTAAAACAAAAACTCTCATGTAAAAGTACTATTGTGTGCTTGTTTAATATTTTTTTTCTTTTCTTCCCCAGACGGGTTTACATATCATACCTCGACAGTATTCACTTCTTCAAACCACGTTTGCTCAGGACTGCAGTATACCACGAGATCTTGATTGGTTACCTGGAGTACGTGAAGAAACTTGGGTAGGTGGAAACTCGCTTCACAAAGTTTCATGGTTTCAGCGCAGTTTTGGCTCAAATATTTGCGTCGTCCACAGGTATGTGACTGGTCACATCTGGGCCTGTCCGCCCAGTGAAGGAGACGACTACATTTTTCACTGCCATCCTCCTGATCAGAAGATCCCCAAACCCAAGAGGCTCCAGGAGTGGTACAGGAAGATGCTGGACAAGGCGTTTGCTGAGAGGATCATACATGACTACAAGGTCAGGAAAATCTCTGAAGAATCGTGTTTTGTGGCCACACCGAGATGCCAAGGAGATCCATGTATACCCGATTTATTCAGGTTAATGTCGCTGGATCCTATTATAGGTGACACGGGATGGAAGGCCGGCCGAACATAGATACAGATATATGTGTATGTAAGGTCTATTCATAGTCTGCAGTATAGAAAACTGTGTTCCTTCTTCCAGAGCTGAGAGAAGAGAAGGACGTCAGTCCTCTCTGCCTGGTTTGGATGTTCTCGCAGATTTTTCTCGATTGGTCAGAAATTGTATAGCAGAGCAATTCCACCGACTTTCTCTCTTATTTTCCATCTGCTCAGAATTATGAGTTGACCAGAAATGACCAGAACTGACAAATTAGTTACTTCTTAAAAACATGTGATTCCACCATAACACCTGTAAACAGTTGAGCGTCACAGCCAGCACGTCTTTGCATTGTGGAGTGGGCCAGCGCTTCCAGAGAAACTGCTCAGTCACAGAACATGCAAATTCCTTCAGGTTACACCAGGAACATCTCGATGTGAGGCCACAGTATTTATTAACTGCTTCTCCATCCTGCCTTATTTATGATCATCTCTGTCTCAAAAGCTTTTGGATCCTGATTTTAAATAATCTTGCAGGTTTGATCCCGCCACAGTAGGTGTCATGTAGAAGCTTTCCACTTTTTCCAAAACGCATTTGGAATGCATATGGTGTCAATTTAACAATCACCGGTGAATATTTTCTTGTTTTGTTTTACTGAAAGACAAACAATGATTTCCCATAAACACAAAATGCCCTTCAGCATTTCACTTTGGGTTATTAAATGACCTAATATTGTTTTTGTTTCTCTTGATGTTGAAATTGGCCTCATATTCATCAGCATCAGTTCACCTTACCTTTAACCTTTTATTTCTAAACTTGTAAACGTAGACATTTGCCGTGTTTTTACGTATAATTACCGTGGAAACGTTAACATCTGGTGTTGTGTTGATACAAATTTCTGAATCGTTTGTAAATTCCTGCATATGACGCACAGCTTGGAAACGTCTCGTCTGAATCTTTCCTCAGGACATTTTCAAGCAGGCGACAGAAGACAGACTGACCAGCGCCAACGAGCTGCCGTACTTTGAGGGCGACTTTTGGCCCAATGTACTTGAGGAGGGCATCAAGGAGCTGGAGCAGGAGGAGGAGGAAAGGAAGAAAGAAGAGAACACAGCCTCTTCTGAGATGACAGAGGCAAGTTGGCTCAATCTGTGAATGGCGCGTTTTCTCGCCCTACATTCTATCATCCTCAAGCAGTCGTTATGTGAAGGCTCTCAGCAACATTGCAGGTTAATTGAGTTATCTCATCTCTCTCGTGTTCGTTTGTTCCTTCGGAATGTTTCCCCTTTGTCTGTTAACAGGGAGCCCAGGCCGACAGCAAGAACGCCAAAAAGAAGAATAACAAGAAAACCAACAAAAATAAGAGCAGCATCAGTCGAGCCAATAAGAAAAAGCCTGGGATGCCAAATGTAGCCAACGATCTGTCGCAGAAGCTCTACGCCACGATGGAGAAACATAAGGAGGTGGGAAGGTTTACTTGGTCGCGTCATATCTTTTTCCATTCTCATCTCAAACTAAGCTGGTCGACGCAGAGCAGATTAGCTTTTTGCACATTGCACAACTTCATGGATCCTTCTGCTGGTTCAATCAAAATATATTCAAATAAAGCTGAATTAGTCATTTTTCCTTGTAGTATTTGTGTGCATAGTGTAACATGGAGAAGAGGAAAATGTAGAGAATGGTAAGACACATACTATTCAATTTAATTTAGCTTTATTTATATAGCACCACATTCAACACAGTCATTTCTAGGTGCTTTTAACAGGGAAAAACTCAATAAATCCACCAGCATCATTGTTGTGTATTTTGAGCGCTTGCTCCAGTAAGTTGAAGCAATGTCATTAGTCTGTATTAGTTGTCTCACTGCATCGCATTACAAGGCATCTTTGTCTCCCTGATCATGAGACACTTGTCTGGACATCTCTCACTGTTCAACATCCGTGACTACAAACAAATAAACACGCCTCCTTAGGATTGGAAAACCATCGCCGTCATTAAAACTAAACTCCACACGTCTTGTCCTTTTCGCCGTCAGGTATTTTTTGTCATCCACCTCCAAACCGGGCCCGTCCTAAACACTTTGCCGCCCATAATGGACCCTGACCCTATGCTGACCTGTGACCTGATGGACGGACGCGATGCCTTTTTGACCCTGGCCCGGGACAAACACTGGGAGTTCAGCTCGCTGAGGAGGTGCAAGTGGAGCACCATGTGCATGTTGGTGGAGCTGCACAACCAGGGCCAGGACCGCTTTGTTTACACCTGCAACGAGTGCAAGCACCACGTGGAGACCCGTTGGCACTGCACTGTTTGCGAGGTAAGTCTCTCTACAGTAACTCGACTTCACGTAATGTGCCATGTGCGCTGGTGTCAGGTGTGATTTAACACCCAACATTTTTTTTTTCCGTCATCAGGATTACGACCTATGCATTAACTGCTACAAAGCTAAAGGCCACGAGCACCAGATGGTGAAGTGGGGCCTGGGTTTGGACGACGACAGCAACAATCAGGGTGGTGAGGCCTCCAAGAGCCCTCAGGAGAGTCGCCGTCTCAGCATCCAGCGCTGCATCCAGTCGCTGGTCCACGCCTGCCAGTGCCGCAACGCCAACTGCTCCCTGCCTTCGTGCCAGAAGATGAAACGGGTGGTGCAGCACACCAAGGGCTGCAAGCGCAAGACCAACGGCGGCTGCCCCGTGTGCAAGCAGCTCATCGCTTTGTGCTGCTATCATGCCAAGCACTGCCAGGAGAACAAGTGTCCCGTTCCCTTCTGTCTCAATATTAAGCACAAGCTTTGTCAGCAGCAGCTGCAGCAGAGGCTCCAGCAGGCTCAAATGATGCGTCGCCGAATGGCCACAATGGCCGGACGAGGTATGCCCATGCCGTCTCCACCTACCTCAGCTGCCCCCGACACCCCCAATTCAGTGCAGCAGCCCAACACACCCCAGACTCCCCAGCCCCAACAGCAGCAGCAGCAGCAGCAGCAGCAGCAGCAGCAGCCGCCGCCGCCGCCGCCACCAAACCCTGCCAATATGGCCCAAGGCTTCCCCAACAACGGTCGCAGCAGTCAGCCCCCAACGCCGGTGCCGCAGGGAAAACCAGGGTCATCTCCGCTCCATCAGCAACAGTCACCTATGAGTAACATGGTACACCAACAGCAGCCTCCGCCTCAACAGCAGCAGCAGCAGCAGCAACAGCAGCCGCTGCTGGCAGCCCTGAGAGTGGCCAGACAGATTGAGATGGTAGCCAAGGCGAAGCAGCAGCAGCAGCAGCAGCAGCAGCAGCAACAACAGCAGCAGCAGCAACAACAGCAGCAGCAGCAGCAGCAGCAGCAGCAACAACAGCAACAACAGCAGCAGCAGCAGAGTTATGCCATGAACGGAATACCCATGAACCACCCGCGCATGATGGGACCCATGCAGGGCCAGATGCAGATGATGCAGGGGCCGCGGGGCCCTCAGGTGATGCAGGCTATGCAGCAGGGCCAGTGGGGTCCAGGGATGCAAAATCCCATGCAGAGCCCACAGGGCCACCAGCAACAGGTGGCTCCTCAACAAGGCCCCATGGCCCCGATGCCCCAGCAGACTCAGCTCATGCAGAGGCCCATGATGCCTCAGCAACAGAGTCTCCAAATGCCCGGGGTAATGCCCCCTCAGGGGCCTCCGCAGCAGGCCATGGCTCCCCAGCAGCAGAATATGCCCCGGGGCATGCCAGGTAACATTGCCCCAAGCGCCCTGCAGGATTTACTGCGCACTCTCAAATCTCCAAGCTCACCACAGCAGCAGCAGCAGGTCTTAAGCATCCTCAAGTCCAACCCCCACCTCATGGCTGCCTTCATCAAACAGCGGACAGCCAAGTACCAGGCCAACCAGCCTCAGCAGCAGCAACTGGCCCCGCAGCAGAATTCTCAGGCCATGCTGGGGTCCCAGGCAGGTATGCAGGCCATCGCAGCCATGGCGAACCAGGTTCAGAGACCTGGGATGGCGCCTCCGCAGCAAGCAGGGCCCCAGAGTATGGCGCCCATGGGCCCTCAAGGCCAGATGATGAGCGCTGCGCAGAATGGCAACCCTCAGCTGTTTCGCAGACAGCAGCAGCTCAGGATGCAGCAGCAGGGAGGCTTGCCTCAGGGCCACGGGCAGTTCCCCCAGCAGCAGCAGGGGCCGGCGAGCTACTCCCAGCTCCGTATGCAGCAGCAAATGGCTATGCAAGGAGGCGGAGGTCCCATGGGGCAGCTTCCTCCCACGTCCCAAATGGGCCAGCCGGGCATGGGAATGGATGGGCCCCAGAACCTCCTCCAGCACCGCATGCTTCAGCAGCAGCAGCAGCAGCAGCAGCAGATGATGAAGCAGCAGATGGGCTCGCCGGTGCAGGCCAACTCCATGAGTCCACAACCTCACATGCTCCAAGGCCAAGCCCCAGGCGGAGCTCACTTACCCGGGCAGGCAATGGCAAACGCCCTGGGAAACCAAGTACGCTCCCCAGCCCCGGTTCAATCACCCCGCCCACCGTCGCAGCAGGCCCCTCATTCCAGTCCCTCCCCACGGATACAACCCCAGCCGTCACCTCAGCACGGGGCCCTCCACTCCAGCTCCCCCCACCACAGCCTCGGAGGTCCCATATCGGGATCTTTGGAGCAGGGACACATGGGGACTCCAGAGCAGAGCGCGATGCTCCCGCAGCTCAACACACCAAACCGAGGGGGCCTGAGCAATGACATGGGCATGGTGGGGGACACGACGGGAGACACGCTAGAAAAGTTTGTTGAAGGATTGTAGCATTTTGAGACAGAAGAAAGGCCTTGTTGTGTTTTCAGCTCATCATTTTTGTACTTGCTGGTGTATAAAAAAAAGAAGAAAAAAATGCAAGAAGAATTACAAACAAGTCTTACAAGGCCTACGAACTGTGAACTTTCCCTAAATCGGGGACTACTTTTTCTTACAACACACAGAGTGGTTTAATAATTGCTGTTAAAAGATGAAAACATAGACACAAAGAATATATTTTTGGTTCAGACCAGCCTTGCAAACCTTTGCCCTGGTTTCTGTGTTGTTTTAATTTGTTTTTCTTTTGTTATGCTCTGGTATTGACTTTTTTAGAAAACAAAACTTCCCAAAAAACAGATATTTCATTTAATATTCCCTTTTTTTTTTTTTTTTTTTGTACCTTTGCAAATTAATGTTGTATTTGTGTTTAAAAAGACTGTAAAGTAATTTGTCTGGGGAATTATTTGCCAGGTTTCACCTCTTGCTCAGTTCCCCGTTCCTGGCTAATTTATTATAATATGCCATTTTTCAAAAGGGACTGTCTTTAGGAAAGCCTTAATTTCTTTCCTGTTTGCAGAGTCTAAAGGAGATTAACGTATTTGTATAGATCTAGGAACTATTGCACACACCCAAACACCAAGCGCAGGTGGAGGAGAAGCCTGCGTCGAAGCTTGTTCATGTTCTCCAGTGCCGGAATGTTCTTTCTACTGGCCCGAGCCCTCGTTTGTCTTGCAGATGTCCATAAGTTGCTTTGTCTCTCTTTCAGTCTAACGAAAGTCTCATTAAGTACTGAACCTCTTTTGCCTGTGGTGGGAAAATTACTTGTTTGACTGCTGATTTGTGTTCAGAGAGAGTTTTGTGCATCATAATCTCTCGCATTAAACTTGAATTGATGATGAACTGTTCTCTAATGTAAATCATGCAGCTAGACAGTACTGTAAATATGCAGAAAAAAAAGAATGAAATCACTGTACAAACTGGTTCAAATGGCTCATTTCGTACTTATATACCATATTGTTAAATAAACCTGTGTGCCACAGACTCCGCCTCTCTCTTCTATGCTTCAGGAATTTTCTCATATATATTTCAGTTGAGTTTCTTAATTGTATCTTCCAATAAAACGTTTTGGTTCAATCGATATCCTCAAACTCAAATGTGATTAACCTGAGGAGCTGAGCTCAAGAGAAACACAAAACGTATTTTGAAGGTGCAGATTCATCAGTTAATCTCACAGTCATGATTTAGAACTGTGGGAGGAAACTGGACTACCTGGAGGAGAACATGCAAACTCCAACACACAAAGGTCATACCTGTATTCATACCAGCTGTGAGACGAAAGCATTGAACCACTTCGCCAGCGAGAAAGTCGTGTTCCATTACGGGCTGGGCCTTTCTATGCTGGACTTGTATGCTCTTCTCCCGTAGTCCAAATAGATGCATGTTAAATTGTGAAATTAAAATGTGGGAATCAGTGTGTGTGTGTGTGGTTGTCTACCTCTGTGTGTTTGCCCTGTGATGGACTGACGATCTGTCCAGGGTGTATCTTGCCCTTGCCAGAGTTAGCTGAGATTTGCTCAGGTGCCTAAACAGGATTAAATGGTCTAAAAGATTGATAGACAACAGTTGTGTCCTGATATTTTCTAGATTTTAGATTAGAAAGTGGGTGTATCAATATAAATAAATATTAATGGGCGATTCTGTGAGGGTTCTCTTCAATAACTAATGTTATACTTTCATTTTCACTGGATGGCCTCGGAAGAGAGTCGTAAAGTTCTCTCTTTCTCGTCAGGCAGATGACCGACGCCTAAGTTACGTCATTTTCACGCGCAGTCGCGGGTCCTGTCAGCACAGTTGTCAGGCGTGTGTCCCTGGGTCGGTCGTCCTCGCACTCTTTTCCCCATTTCTGCTTCTTTTTGTCCTCCCTCTTGTGTGCCATTATGTCCCGGTGTCTGTCGCTGGCCCGGTTCGCCCTCGGTTCCGCACACAGAGCCGCTCCGCGGCTCGTGTCGCGGCTCAGCACGCGAACTTTGTGTCGCTCCTCCACAGCAGGTGAGCTGTTAGCATCGTTAGCATCGAGCAGCTGCAAAATCACATGCAAATTCAGATTAAACTGCTGGAGTCATTCACTTATCTGCATTTGACAAACTTTAAATAGCTGGTTGTGGAGTCACAATCCCTCACGACATTACGCAGCAGCAATAGATTTGATGTTTTAACTCCAACAAGCCATGAAATGTTACATCAGACTGAGCTTCAAAGTCAGATGTCAACACAAACACCCCGACATCTGACCTTTGCAATATCAACAAGCTTCAAGCTTTTGGGAACACGATGCCTCATCACATAGTAAACTTGAACCGTTTCAGATAATTTTTTTAATTAGCACTCAGATGCAGAGATAATATTGTATAACACTGAATGTTAAGTTATTTTACAGCTGATATTGTCAGAGATCCTCTATATGTATTTGCATGAATATGCATAGGAGTAAAGCTTTACATGCAGATAACACACAATCTTATTTGATAGTTTTACTGCTATGTACTGTTGGGGTTCAATTGAGTGAAAATATCAAGGGGATTTTCTATTTGTAGTTCTTGTTATGGTGTGCCCAATTGATTATTGATCACAAATAGGTTGATGTCAAAGATTTTACCATGTGTTGTTATTTCTTATTTTAATACTGTCAATACATTATGGAAATATTCTTAAGGACTTCAGTAGAATATTATGTTTTTTAAAAAAATCATTAATATTATAAGAATGTCCACTTGATTTGTTTTCTGTGGCTTGAATGTCTTTTTCATGTGTCAGGATATTGTTTATGTGATTTCTGAAAAAAATGGATGGAAAACTTTTTTCCTCAATGACTGGAACAATTAATCCTTCCACGCTCCATATCTAATTTCAAGCGATTGTTTTTTTGTACATTTGTGCTGCTTAAGGTTGCAAATATTTTCATAGCGGAGACACAAGGGGAATTTAGAAAGGGAGCAATCTCAATGCAAAACATCCTGTGAAGCAGCTCCACCCTCTGACTCCTCCCGTCCTCAGGCTGGCAGGTCGCACAGCAGAAGAAGTGGAGCAGTCGTCCCGGCGTCTGGAGCTCCGAGCGCGCCTGCCTCGGCGCCAGCCAGCACTCTCCCTACAGCACCCAGGAGGCTGAGAAGGAGCCCGAAGAGGAGCCTCTGCACACCATCATCAGCGACACGGAGTCTGTTCAAGGTGCCGCTCCTGCATGTTTCTCCTGCAGCTTCTCGTTTGATGTCAAACTAACATCGAAAAGAATGTTGCCTCCCCTCGTCTCTCGTCTCTCCAGGTACTTTCTCCAAACATGAATTTCAAGCTGAAACAAAAAAGCTTCTGGACATTGTTGCCAGATCTCTGTACTCTGAGAAAGAGGTAAGAAGTGCGGTGAAATGGGTAATATTTTACACCCGTGTAAGTTCACTGATTGTGACTGATTCTCTGGTTGCTTCTTCGACTGTCAGGTTTTCATCAGGGAGCTGATTTCTAACGGCAGCGACGCTCTGGAGAAACTTCGTCACAAGTTGATGACAGCAGACGGTCAAACGGCCCCAATGGAACTTCACCTGCAGACCGACGCTGCAAAGGGGACGTTTACCATCCAGGTGCTGTACTGTTTGTGGAAGAAAATGTTCAGTGACCTCATAGAGGAGAAATAAAATGGGACGCGAGTATATCGTCCATCAGGAAGTCAGATTTAATGTTTCTCTTTGTGTGTCAACTTGACACGGGGGTACAGTTCCACATAGACAATCACTCTTGTCGATTTCATCCATTCATACTTTACGTTAGTATTTACTTTAACTATGTATTGACCCGAAACCGAGTTGTGATATGAGCAAGTGTAACTTCTCGCACTCACCTTTTTGTTTGAGATGCATCTACAATATCTCGGTTTAGGTCTTGCAACATGCGTAGATTCACTATTTTGAAGTGATGGAGGATTTTTCTGGATTCCAACAGGACACAGGAATTGGTATGACCCAGGAGGAGCTGGTGGCCAATCTGGGGACGATCGCCCGCTCTGGGTCCAAGGTAGGGCTGTTGTGTTATTTTCTACTCCTCTGTGTGATGCGTCCTGCTGATCTCTCTCCTCTGGGTTGCAGGCGTTTCTGGACGAGCTGCAGAACCAGGCCGAAGCCAGCAGCACCATCATCGGCCAGTTTGGAGTGGGATTTTATTCTGCCTTCATGGTGGCCGACTCTGTGGACGTCTACTCCCGCTCGGCTGAACCCGACGCACCCGGATACAAGTGGTCCTCCGACGGGTGAGAGCAGGAAGACGAGGACGATTGTGTTAACGTCTGTAAAAATGAGTTTCAAACCACGAACATCCCGACTTGTCTCTCATCAGCTCGGGAGTCTTTGAGATCGCTGAAGCCAGCGGAGTTCAACAGGGAACCAAGATTGTGCTGCATCTCAAAGACGACTGCAAGGAGTTCTCCTCTGAGGACAGAGTCAAAGGTTGGACAGCGTCTTGTTCAGTTGATCGCTCATCGGTGAACGTGTGATGGGACATGACAGGATTTGTGTGGAATTATCTGACGCACTTTTCCCTGCGCACTGCGGCCCCACGAATAAATAACAATCAAATCATTTAATACAACACATGGAAACCTAACTTCTCCAATTACAGTCAGTCTGTTACTACGTGTATATTGTGTATATTGTTATTGCAGTAATGACGTATTGTTCCGCTCTGTATCACACCGTGTGATTTGATTTGTGTTCCAGAGGTTGTAACCAAGTACAGCAACTTTGTGAGCTTCCCTGTTTTCCTGAACGGACGGAGGCTCAACACTTTGCAGGCGAGTTTCTCTGCCTCCGAGATGCTTCTGCTCTTGGCTTCAGGATATTTAGTCAGTTCTTAACACCTCTGTGTAACACTGGATAAACGCCTTGTATTAACCAACTAAGAAGTTCATTTTCAAAGTACGAGCAAAGAAAGCGATTGCGCTCCTCGTCCACATTTGGATATTGTGCTGCAGAGTTGATTCTCGTTGTTGTTCTAATAGTTCCTTTTCCCTCGGCAGGCCTTGTGGATGATGGAGCCCAAAGAGATCAGCGACTGGCAGCACGAGGAGTTCTACCGCTACATCGCTCAGGCGTACGATCGGCCGCGCTACACGCTGCACTACCGCGCCGACGCCCCGCTCAACATCCGGAGCATCTTCTATGTCCCCGAGACGGTGAGAAGGTTCATCTGGAATCGGCGTATATTAGAAATGCTTTGGTTTCATTGTGTTTCCTTCGGTTTGAAGATATCTTTTCATAAATAACGAGAAGTTACTTGCTCACGTTGTACACATTGGTAATTAAGAAATGACTGCTAAACGGCGCGTTTGTCAACAGAAGCCGAGCATGTTCGATGTGAGCAGGGAGATGGGCTCCAGTGTGGCTCTGTACAGCAGGAAGGTTCTGATCCAGACCAAAGCAGCCGACATCCTGCCAAAGTGGCTGCGCTTCCTGCGAGGTCTGCACCGGCGCCTTACTCTCCTCTGCCTTTACATCCAGGAATACATGTCTATGGAGTCCAGATGAGTAAGCGTGTGTGTGTGTGTGTGTGTGCGTGTGTGTGCAGGTGTGGTGGACAGTGAGGACATTCCTTTGAACTTGAGCAGAGAGCTGCTGCAGGAGAGCGCCCTCATCAGGTACACCACCAGCATTGCACCATCGATTTTATATATTTTTCATCCACAACATAAAAAAATTCAAAATTTATTGAATCGCTGTTTGCATACATGTAAAATACATCCATTTCAAAGCTTTTTATTGTGAAAATCAGAAGGACCATTGATGGAGCTTTTATCTCATAAATACACGACTTTGTTGTTCTTTCCTCAGGAAGCTTCGTGACGTTCTCCAGCAGAGGATCATCCGCTTCCTGTTGGACCAGAGCAAGAAGGAGCCCGAGAAGTACAACAGCTTCTTTGAGGACTACGGCCTCTTTATGAGAGAAGGCATCGTCACCACGCAGGAACAAGACGTCAAGGTCGCCATCTTCGGCTTCTACTGGGGTTGTCATGGGCAGGATCACAATTTTTTATTTTTAGATTTAATTGTAACTGTTATTTCAGTCTTCTGGAACTGTTTTAATAGAAATAGTCTCATGGCCTTAGTAGAGTTGTGACAGGAGAAGCTTTGCCTTTTATTTTGGCATTTTTCTATAATATAAATACCAAAAGTGCCAGGGCTGCATTCAGATTTTGCTAGTTTTATTTTCGTGAATGGATGGCGCACGCTTATGGCTTTATATTCTTGCACAACATCAGCTGTCAGGCAGCTTGTGATTTCATCGTGCAATCTGCACACGGTAAACTTCGTGTTGTGGCCAAAGTTTATTAGATTCGTGAGGCTGTGGATGTATAAGATTAAAATCGCAGCGTTTGTAGGCAAAATAAACCTTCCAAGTGTTTCTCCTGAGCGTCGTGTTGTAGCTGATGATTGAACGGCTCGTTTTGCAGGAGGACATCGCAAAGCTGTTGCGCTTCGAGTCTTCAGCGCTGCCAGCCGGGCAGCACACCAACCTGATGGAGTACGGCTCGCGCATGACGGCCGGCACGCGCAACATCTACTACCTGTGCGCCCCCAACCGACACCTGGCAGAGCACTCGCCTTACTACGAGGCCATGAAGAAGAAGGAGATGGAGGTGAGGCGCCCACACAGGGTCTGACAGACACCGGAGCTTTCTGCGCCGCAGTGCGCAGACTTCGGGTTGTGGAGGAAGGAATTCTGCGGCGCGCGCGCGCGTAAACCTCGGCTCTCCGTCGGTTCGCAGGTGCTGTTCTGCTACGAGCAGTTCGACGAGCTGACTCTGCTCCACCTCCGGGAGTTCGACAAGAAGAAGCTGATCTCGGTCGAGACGGACATCGTGGTGGATCACTACAAGGAGGAGAAGTATGAAGACAACAAGCCAGGTGGGCCACCGCCGCTTCACTCTTAAGTGGTTGGTTTGCGCGTCGGAACTGAACTCCTGACATCTGTCCCGTCTCCTCTCCTCTGCAGCGACTGAGCGGCTCACACAGGAGCAGGCCGACGACCTCATGGCCTGGATGAAAAACTGCCTCGGCCCCAGAGTCACTAACATCAAGGTAATAAACGCCCCCGCCCCTCCCCCGAGGTCTGGTGAAGACAGAACATGTAAAAAGCAAGAACCAAAATGTGAAATTGAAACTTTTTGTGGCCCCCCAGCTGACCCCTCGCCTGGACACCCACCCAGCCATGATCACAGTGCTGGAGATGGGCGCAGCACGCCACTTCCTGCGAACCCAGCAGCTGGCCCGCACGGCCGAGGAGCGGGCCCAGATACTGCAGCCCACGCTGGAAATCAACGCCGGGTGAGGGAACGACGCGTGTGTGGAGTTCTTCAAGAAGAAATCCTGTTGAAACGCTAATAAGACACGGGACTGTTTTACAGACACGACCTGATCAAGAAGATGCACAAACTGAAGGACGCTGACTCGGCGCTGGCTGGATTGTTACTGGAACAGGTAACCCGGGTCACTCTTCTCTGTTTTCATCACTTAGTTGTGGCCTTTGCATTCCTTCATACCGTTCATTACCATTTCAGGATAAACGCCACCAATAACTGACACAAACACTTGAAAAAGTGCCGGCCTATAGAATTGCTCAATCCACCACGCCAGCCGGATTTGTTTAACAGAGATCAATTTATTGAATATATTACGTTACAAATATTATAGTATTTTTATTAGCAAGCGTCTGATACTGTTAGAGACCTTTAAAATCAAGAAAGTAGTGCAGGTGAAATATCTGTTCTCTGATATGAAAATCATTTCAAGGATATAAACCAGTTGGAGACAAATGAATTTGGTTTATTGTGAAATTACTGTGGAGCTGTGTGGCAGAGCTGGCGAGTGAAGACGTGGTGGTTCAGAATGACCTGATTGCACGGTAACCACTCTGCTCTTCTGTTTGTTTGTTTCTTTCAGATTTATGACAACGCCATGATCGCAGCCGGCCTGAACGACGACCCCCGGCCGATGATCTCCCGCCTCACCGACCTCCTGACGAAAGCTCTGGAGAAGCACTGAGCGCCGTGACGACGCGCCACTCCAGACTTTGGCCTTTAGCTGAAGGCCGAGAACTGAAAGGACCCGACGGGTTTCATCTGAAGATGGAAAAGAACAATCCTCTGGAGTTTTTCCGCTCGTTTGTTTTACCGACGGAAGAAGAAAACAAAGGATTGAAAAAAAAAAATTGTCTTTATGCCCTGTAGCCTCATCTCAGCGAGTTTACTGTGTGGTAATCCCTTCATGATGGTGAGTGACTGGTAATCCCTTCATGCTTCAACATGTAGAAAATCTCTTGTTTCTGCACTAAAGTAAAGCGTCCGGCTGAAGGTCGACCACTTCCTGAACACTGACGCTTCTGTTACTTTTCCTTCTGCGCCTAATGTCTTCGTGCTTTTCTCATTATTTAATATTATATATCCACACTTGATTTTACGTTTCACCAGCAGTTAATCTTAAATCCTGGTTGTGATGAATAATCAGACTGAAACTCCCTGCAGGCGTCATTTACGTTCATGTGATGTAAAAAAAACCTCAGTGTGTTTATGGAGCCTGTTCACGTCGACATTAAAGCCAATAAACACGGAGTCATCAGAGTGTCACTTTAAAATAAAAAGTCGGGTTTATTAAAATGGGTAACATCTCTTGAAGACGGCGCCCTCCGGTGTGCGGTCCGTCTCCGGCTGCGCGTCTTGAGCGAGACGGATGAAACGGCAGATTGAAGGCAAAAAGCGTCCAAGTCAAGTGGCGTCTCTTGTGCGACGGCGTCGCGGCGCCTCCGGTCCGTCTGGACGTCGTCGGGGCGCTCGGACCCGTCAGGCCCGCCCAGGCTTCGTCTGCGAGCCGTCCTGCCTCAGGTGTCGCCTCCCACAAACCGCCGCCAAGCGTCAGGAGAGCTTGTCGATGTTGGCCAGGAAGCGCTGGGCCCACCACTCGTCCAGGTCAATGGGCACAAAGTCTGGGAAACCAAACGAGTCGACGTTAGATGCCACGGAAAGATTTACCCTTGTAGCACGTTGGAGAGATGTTAACCTGTGTTGTTGTCTAAATTATCTGGAGTTCAGGTGTAATATTCACCATATAACCGCACGAGATCAATGAACTGCGATACTGATTAACGGATTTATTGCAGGTTTTCTGGTGCCGGACCTTTGTTATGACTGACGAGCGATATAGTAGAGTAACACAGATTAATAAACATCATAAATCTCTAATCATAAGGAACCATCGCATGGGAACCGTTTATGGCCACTAGTAACATTTAACCTAGTAACCATTTAACGTTTTCTAGTTTATGCCTTCAAATGCTTTAGAACACACCGAGTATCTGCTGCACTCTGGTGGTCACAACGAGGTACTGCAGCTAATGTTTTAAACATCCAAGTTTGTATTCACTATTTTTGGTATAGACCAAATACCATCTGTATACTCCAACACAGCAGAGCACTTCTAAATTCTACTATATGCCTGTAATTTAATCTATTGTGTTAAACCTGTGCTGCCATCGTGTTTATTGTGTAGTTTATCGAGTCCGGGTCCAGGTTGCAGGCCGAGAAGCGCGAAGGCGACGGGTGGGGCGTTTTTAACTCACCGTCCATGTGCGGGCTGGGCGTCGTCTCTTTGTAGCGGACGGCTGTGCGAGCCGCCTCTGGCTCCTTCTCCTGCTGCGCCACTTCCTGCCAGGCTGAAAACGCAACGCCGTCAAGTTAAAAACGCGAGCTACACCCGGCGGCGTCAAACAAGTAAAGTCCAGAAGGGCGACTGCAGTCAAAAGAGGTTCATGACCTCTTGGCCTTTTGTTCCCCCATCATGTCTGCACTGAGTGGATCAGCTCCACGTCTGATGTCACCTCGTTTGTTTTGTCCCACCCGATCTCGTTCTCTGACCCCTCCGGGCAAAAAAAATAAAACTAAAGTTCTAAAGTTTGATGTGTGGAGGTGCATCGGAGACCAAATGTAGCCCTGAATGGGTTTTCTCCTAAAAAAGGTCAGCGTCGGACCTTCTTTGTGTCCTCGTCCTCGTAACGACAAGGTTGCTCAAGTTGTTTATGAGCTTCGGTGGCCGAGCTCCAATGCCAGCAGGACAGAGACAGTAAAAAAAACCAAAACCAACAGAAAACAAAGTGCTGAGCCGTTGCAGTCTCCAGGAGACCGAACAGGCCAGTGAATGTTAAAACTACGGCCACGCTTCAAAAGTGGGTCACGGTGTGGACTCGGCAAAAAAACCTTTTTAAGCAGCCTCGAGTGAGTGGTGGGATTACTTCTGAGCAACAACAACAACGAGAGATCAGTTCTCCTAGGCCATTGTGCCCGGGTGGGTCAGGAGGGGCGGGTGTGAAAGGTGGGTGTGAGAGGATTTCATTCTATCAGTGTTGGAGCAGCTGTGTGGGTGGGTGAGGCCTCGCAGGGGGAGGAGGCTTGTCAGCACCTCTGACACACTGATCGTCCACAACAATGTCATTCACAGAACGGGCGGCGGCGCGCAGGAGGGGGAGGGGGGGCGTCTGGTTACGACCGGACAATGAGAGAGGGTCATCTTCCTCACCGTCGTAGACGAACTTGACGTTTTCGTCGTGCGAAGGGGTGAAGCTCTCGTCACGCTGGCTGTCACCGGAGAGCGCCGGCGCCGGGTGGTGGTACCTCTTACCGTTCAGACGGTTGAAAACTATCTTGGGTGCAGGAAGGCTGGTGGGAATACAGAGGAGGGGGGAGGGAGAGGGGGGGGGGGGGGGGGGGAATACTGGGTTTTAGTGGTTCTTCCATTGAAGCAGTCAAGAGATTACAACAGCTGCATGAAGGACCATGTGCCACTTCTCCTTCCTCCACCCCCCTCCTCCCTCTCTCCCTCTCTCTCTCTCTCCCAAGGTCACACACACAAACACACACATGGCCTGCCCGGCTGGTTCAAAGTCAGGAAGGCAGCCCAGCAGAGCAACGGGCTGAGCAATGAGGAAGCGCGTGGCGTGTGTTTGGGAGATCAGTGATGAACAAACAAAAGAGTCGGTCTCAAAGTGATGACGTCCACTGCTGCCATTCAACAACCTGCACAAGTTACCCGATAAACCTGTGAATCATTAAAGTCTCCTCAGAACATGGTGGCTCTTATCCTTACTTACTCAGGCATGCTCCAGGATGTTTGTTTGTGTTTGAAATCATTAATCTTGCTGTCCAGCTGCTGAGTGTTCCCTAAACACCACACAAGACGAAAACAAATATTAGTTTCTTCAAATAAAAAAAAATAAAAAAAAAAAGACAGGAAGAATGTTACAGTCAATAAACAAACCTGTCCTCCGCTGGGTGACCAGTTTGCTGGGACCTCTTGTAATTGTGTACATCACGCGCAGGGAGGTTCACCTGGACGTCCCAAGTTCGGCTCTTTAAAGTACAAAAAACAGAATCTTCTTCTTCTTCTTCTCCTGGATTCGTTCAAGAGCAGCGCATCGCTCCACACCGGCCTCACGTTCACTCACACCGTGTTACCTCAGCTCCGCCAAGCTTGCGTGAACAGTTTTGTAACCTCATGAAACAAGAAGACGCGTGCCGCGCGCTCAGGCTCTTGCGCGTGCTGCCGGGTCGACTCACTCGCGCGCATCTCACGCGACGTCTACTCTATTGCTCCTTTTCACGTCCGCGTCGCGTCACACCGGGGGAAGACCGCACGAGTCACTTTGAGGCTGGACCTCGTCCCTGTTCTGCCACAATGTCACACAACCTGAAACAGCCGCTGTCATTCATAAGACGCTGCGCGCAGACGCACGCTGCGACGTCACGACACGCCCCCCGCGTGCGCCTTAAAGAGACAGTGTTGTCCGCGTGGGAGAAGTTATGAAACTGTCCGACACTGATTTAATATTCTCAAAAAGGGTCAAGTGCTGTTTGCAAAAAAAAAGAAAAAGAAATGACTCTTTCTCTTTTGATTCAATTTCAATATTCAAAGCTCAGATTAATATGTTTGTGATTGTTTACCTGTAAACGCCATTTTTTGTGAAGGCTGATTGCATGCTTAGCCACCACTTGAGTTTGTAAATGTTTGTATTCAATACAAAAAAAAAAAGATTTCATATTTTCTGAGTAATGAACACTAACAGTCTTCTCTTATAACAGCTTCAGTGAGGATCATTGTTATTCTTTATAAGTGATGTGCTATTAATTGTGCTATTAAAAATATATATATATAATAATGAAAAATCTGACATATGGATGTTTGGACTGAACTATATTTGTTTTAATATTAATTGAGAAAATAATCAAAAAAATGCTGCAATTTCACACACTGCACTTTTTAAAGTTCACCACTGTTCTCTAAGTGCAATATACATGATTCGTTTATTTATACATTCTGTGCAATAATAACAATCTCTGATATTCAAAGCTAATGATCTATTGTTTGTATTCTTTTATTTTCCCACTCTTTTTATTGTCCACTTGCTACAACAACAATGACCATTTTCCAATTGTGAGACAAATAAACACTTATCCTACCATATCGTGTCCTAACCTATCCTATTGTACCATATCTTATCATATTGTACTATATGTTATCATATTGTATTAAACCATATCAGACCGTACTGTATTGAACCCTATCGTCTGATTGAAACGTATCGTATCCAACCATACCATATCGATTTGTATTGAACTGTATCGAACCATACTTTAACTTCACAGTAATCTTTTGGGACCGTGGGAGGAAACCAGTGTCCAGAGGAGACCTGGACGGGGGGAACATGCACATGACCCGGAGCAGTATTTGAACCTATGACCATTAGTTTAGCCCTAATAGTGGTAAAGTTGCTGGTTTGAGTTTGGAGACCTTGCTGTGTAGAGTTTGCACGTTCTATCTGTGTCTGTAGTTTTTTTTTTTCTCCCCACAGTCCAAAAGCATTAATTTATCTGGTGACTGTAAATTGTCTGTGTGTGTGAATGTGAACATGAATGTGCGTGATTGTGCCACTCCCTGTGATGGACTGGTGACCTGCTCACGGACCACACTGTCTTTCCCCTTTTTGTAGTCTGGAATCAGTTTCAGTGTTGGAAAGTGTGATATAGAAGCTGGATGGATTCACCTGCAGCCGTCTGTGTCTCCCAGAAGCCCCCATCAGATAGAAATCTCCGTGTTTACAGTGCACACACCAGCAGCCAGGTGCACAGGACAGTTATTTCACACACGCTTCACTTTACAGTGTAACCAGGCTTTATTAGTAATGTTGGTTCAAGTTAAAAAAAAAGTGTTTCATCAAAAACACTCACATTGACTTTTTAAATGATCTAATACAAAGAAATGAAAGCTTCCCTATTCAGCGAAAGCTCTAAAAACAAGATGTATGAAAGATTCTTTTCTATCAAAGATGGACAATGACATGTTTAGATGCGGTGATTTATAGAGAATTATTGTCATACTTTTAAACTTGTATCAACTGCACAGAGCCAGAAGAAGAAAAAAAACCCACAATAACTGAAAAGTTAGTGGAAAAAAATTGAATAAATAACCAATGAAAAAACATAATTTATTAAACCTCAAGATTATTTTACAACTCTCCCTCCCTTATGGAAAAAAATAAGTTATCTGCAATCATGTATACTGAGCATATTTAAATAAAACTATTATGACAAACTATCTGTACACATCAGCTCTTCCTATCATCATCTCACAGCTTTAGGAATTAAATACTTGTCGCAAAGCATCTTGTCTATTTGCGCAAGAAAACAAAAAATGGAAGGCAAGTTTCCAAAACTATACAATCAAGTATGTTTACATCCATTCACAGAATATCCTCTAGAAATCTCCTGGAGTTATTAGTTAAATGTCAAGTATGGCGTTAAAATTGAAAGCTACCACTAAATACAATGACGTGTTCTTAACGGTGCAACAGAGCCTGTGGAAGATCAGATCAGAAGAAAAGATCTTTAGGTAGCGTAATCCTAATCCCTGATCCAGATGAGGTGGAGGTAGTGCTGCTGGTACTGGGTTAGGAACGAGACGGAACTAAGCCTTCATGGTTTAATGTGACTGTTGAGCTTGGGAGGAAAACCTGTATACCAGCTCCAGGTCACAGTTTTTTAACCTCAGAAAACCTTTAGATCACAACTTCTGTTTTCGTTCCACCTCAAGTGATTTTTATCCAGATTTCATTGGTTTAAAACTTGGAAAAGGAAAGCCAATTGGGATTTTTCTATCTTTATTTATTTTATTTTTTTCAGCGTTCAGAAAGGATTTATACATAATTTGACCATTTATATCAGGAACCACACAATACTGTACTAGTCAGACCTCACAGGGAGAAACCCCCGTGTTCCTCTTTTATTTTCAATCTTTCCAAGTTTCCTCACTCACTTCAACGATCATGCATGTTAGGTTGAATATCCCTGTGTGTCCTATATCACTATCTATGTGTGTGTGTGTGTGTCATTCAGAGATGGGGATCGCAGTCTTCCAGCAGGCTGTCGGTGATGTAGCTGATCTTCAGCACATTCTGATAGTAGTCCTTCTCAACGGCGGTGTTCACGGTCCAGCCGACCACCTCCACGCCTCGCTCCGCCCAGTATTCAACGTAATCGCTGGTTTTAAGAGAAGAGGAGGGATCGGAATAAATACGCTTTCCCTCAGAGTAGCACAAAAACAGATTTCAGCAGAAACTTGACACAAGACAGTGAATCCAGAGATTACCGACGACTTCGTAGGTAGTCGTAGTAGTTTTGATAACTACTATATACACGTATAAAAAAACAGGCTTGTGATGATTTCCTGGCAAGCGAATAATGAATGAATTGAAAAGATACAGAATCACTTTGTTTTCATCACACATATGATGCTGAAAGGAGTGGTCGGACGTATGAAACGCTCACAAAATCTCCCCGATGCAGTCTTCTTGTCATTAACTCTTCGAAACCAGGCGTAGTTTAAGATTATCTTTGACCTTTCTGTGTTAAACTTCTCAAACATGGACAGAAACAGTGATGCATTTTGCACATAGTTGATAGCTTCGGGGGTTTTTTTAAGCCGAAAACTTCACTTGACGCTTGACACCTACTGTGAAATGAAGTCTTTCTGCACGAGGATGGCGGAGATCCCGCATAGCTTCCACAGTATGTGGTGGTGCGCCCAGTCCAGCAGGACGTCCAGGAGTCCGGTCCACAGCTGGCCCCAGGGGGACAGGGTCCGGGGAGTGCCGTCCCCGAAGCGGCTCAGCCTCCAGGGCCGGTGGGTGAGCGCCGTGACCACCGAGGGGTCAGTCTGACGCATCTGAGGGCCGCAGAAGGTTCAAACAAAAAATTGGATTAAAAGGTGGACCTGCAAGTGTGCTGAGACTTTCATTCAATTCATTAAACAATATCTTTAAAAGAAGACAATGAGTGTATTCATTATGACGGTAACATTTCCCTTACCTTGTAGATGACTTTGGGTTCAAATGAGGAAACAATGCTGGAGTTGTAAAGGACCGGGAACTTCTTATACATCTCATGAAGCACTGCAGCTGCCTGAAAATGTTTGAAATACTCAATAAAAATATAAAAAACACTGTGTTGCTTTGCATATATATGTACCTAAAATCTTAGTGAAAGCCTTTAATAATCCATGTTATAAAATGGGATGTATATAAATATAGAGATTCTTTTTTAAATGAAAGGGACGTATGGTTCATACACCATGGCATGCATGAAAACCTGTTTTCTACCTTATCCGGTTGACCTTTAACATCGAAGAATATGACCATCTGATGTTTGACACATTCCTGCACGGCCTCCTGCAGAGTTGGAACCTTCTCGTCGCTAAACCGGTCCCTGGAAGAGAAGGAAACAAGAGAAACCTGAGAGGACGTTCCTGAACGTTATACTTTCAAGGTCATATATTATGTCACTTATGGTGAATATGTGGAACGCAACGGGGGAAGTTCCTTAACTCAGTGTTAAGAACAGGTACTGAACACACGATCAGACGTTACGTCAGGTGGATTTTTGGTTTCAATCAAAATGACGACAATGCCTGACATTGTTGTGTTTTGTCCCTTTAGCGCAGGGAAACATCTTTAAATGCACTTTATTGATCATTTAACTTAAAAATATGGACATTTGTGAGAAAAAAATGTAAAAAAAAAATAAAAAATCGTCTCATGATAATTGATCATATGCACTTCATTCCAGTGCATTCGAGAGTCTGCTAATTTATTTTTATTACTGTTTTTATTAGTAACATAAACACCCAGTGGGACCAGCAAGTATAAGCTTATAGGTTTTTTTTCGAGCCACCCATTATATTTGGGCTAATAATGGTCGAATGTGTGCGACTTTGATCAGTTTCACCTCAAAATCATTGATTTTTACTATATATGAATGGAATCTCATTTTTATTATCAACTGACATTTAATAACCACAAAAGACTTATTTTGTAAAATATCCAGAAATCTCAGAATATTTCATTCCCATGAGAACAAAAAGTATGCTTTGTGGTGTACTTCAGCCTGTGTCGAGCTGCAGCATCCAGCCTCCTGAGTTGAACAAGCTGCAGTTTACTGACGAGACCGGAGCCATTGGTGGTGCGATCCACCGTCTCGTCATGCATCAGCACCGGCACGCCATCCGATGTAAAGCTCAGGTCCAGTCCCACTCCAGTTGCCCCGTTTCTGCTGGCCTGAAGAAAACATTAAAAAAACAAAAAACAAAAAACAAAAACACTGTAAAATAGCTGCCGTACAGTCTATATTAAATGTTACAGACTCAACACTACGTGTCAAGGTGGAATAATCGGTACTTTGCAAGACAAAGCTGGGGGGAAAAGGAAGCGAAGAGGAATTCTCCTTCTTCTTTTGCGTTTTACGGCAGTTTGCATCCATAAAGTTGCAAGAGGAATTCCCAGCACTGCCGTGATTGGAATTCTTTGAAATGATTCTTAAGCGGGTTCATGCTCATGTGGGTGTTGTGGGTAATGAGAGGGCTGACAGGCTTGTCCAAGAGCGCCACGGCCAGAGAAACTATAGAGACTAACATCATGTTGGCGAGGACAGAAGGGACGTCCCTAGTTTGGAGGGAAGCATAGAAAACATGGAAACAGCAATGGGACATGGAGGAACGAGGAAGACATCTATACAGTATTCAAAATATCATGGGGGGGGGATGAGAAGACCGTCTTTACCAGATTAAGAATTGGGCAAACATACTTAAATAGTACAAAACACATAATGGGGAAACATCCAACAGGCCTTTGCAGTCTATGTCAAGAATGAGAAACAGTGGAGCATGTGTTGGGGACATCTTGCCGTCTCCCAAACTTTCCCAAGGCCATTTCTATGTGTGTGTTTTCTGTATCCTGTGTACTTCTTCTTGATGTACCAATCAACTATATCAAATAGGGCTGTGCCTTCCCGAAGACCTGATTGGCTGAATCCACCAAGTATGCCGGTACTTAAGGAGGGAAGGATGACGTTGTTGTCATTGTCACTCGAGCACTTTATAAATCAACTTTTTCACTTTTTCGCTGAGAAACTGTTTTGGTGTGGCCGCTTGGTCAACTGAAGGGTGGCATTTTATTTTGGCGTCCAGTAGCTCCTCGGCTGTGGCGTAACAGTTGTCGATACCTTTCTGAAGGAAATCCCTAATTACACACATACAAACACATATTTCCAGCATTTAAATTTTGCCGAACATTCCTGGTTTGTTGACATCTTAGTGTCACGAAAACTCCTGAAGATTACCGAGGCATTATGTCCCAAGATCCCGTTTGAGCCCGAGATCTCGATTTGCACTGGAAAAAAGATCTATGATGCATTTCACAACATTTAAGATTATTCTCGTGGCTTGAAAACACTTTCTTTGAGAAAGTCTGCCTTTGTTTTGGACTGAATCCGTCAAATGTTGATATTTCCGCTTGAGCTGCCACGACTCTTCGATATCCCAGAAACCAATGCGGCAGGTTTCTAAAGATGACATCAGTTATGATCTTCTCTAGTAGAGTGACTTTCTAAATTTGAACAAGTCAAAAAACAACGGCAGAACTCTGCCATAAACTGAAAGTAAGAGCATTTCCACTTGCACAATGTGCAGCCCTGAGAAAACCACTAATCAGTGAAGCTACGGTAATTAAAAAAAACTAAACTTCAATTTGAGGGAATATTAAAAATGGACTCTGGAGCAATGGAAGAAAGTCATGAGGTCAGAGTCCAGACCTTAACCCTGATCAGGGGGTTAAATCCTACAAATACTGTGATTTCCATTGTGTGTGGGCTATCTACTGAACAGTTCCGTCATAACCAATATTTCCTTGGCCCACCTTTAGGGTTCAATCAATAAATCTTTACTCATATAGCACTTTTAGAACAATAAATGAAGCAGAAACTGCTTCTCAGGTCGAAAACTAAATACCCACCCACCCCCTGCCAAAGATAAATAAATTACTCAATAAAAATGTTTAAACAGGCAAAAAGGAATCTATTCTTGAATAATAATAATTAAAAAAAACATGACATAAACTATTTCTCTTGCTGTGTCTGTATTCCAGGACAGTTATGAAACACTGCCTGCACAACTGACTCAGCACCTTCATTGTGCTAAAAAAGGAAAGTGGCATTATACAATTACTTAATCACATAAGCAGACCCGGTGCACAGAGCTTCCATAAGAACTCTGAGAACATGCACCGCAATCATCAAGACAAATTTCTCACAATGCGATATTCTAGGCATGAGCAGTTAAAATAATGAAATTGCACATAGAGATAAAAAAATAAATAAATAAGAAAGTCCTTGATCTCACTTGCCTTTCAGACAAACATCAGCAAACCTGCTCTTTGCAACAAACAGCAGATTGTTTTATTTTTTTCTGAGTCTGACCTCTCTGATCGCTGCCACGGTGTTCTCCGGAGCGTCGTGTCCGCCTCCGCGGTGCGCCACCACCGGCACGCCGCCGGAGAGGCTCCGGGGCCGCAGGACGCGGCCGGCCTGGTCCGCGGGCACCGGCGGGAAGCGGAACATCACCACGAAGACGTAGAGGACGGCGGTGAGGAGGGAGGAACCCGCGGCGCTCCTCGTCATCCCAAACACCAGCACGAACAGCACCGAGAAATACAGCGCCTCATCCCCGACCTGCAGCATCGCGACAGGAGGAAGAGGAGGAGGAGGAGAGATCAGCAGGAAAATGAAGCTCAGGAGGAGGAGGAGGAGGAGGAGGAGGAGGGTGGATGCAGCTGACTACATGATGCTGAGCCAGAGAACAGATCTGCGGAAATCTGCAGCTTCACCTCAGGACTTTGTAGAGGAGGAGGAGACAGAGGAGGAAGAGGAGGAAGACACAGCAAACGTGTGGAGGAAGGTGCTCTGGTCAGATGAGAATTTAATGTAACTTTTTGGAGTAAATCCAAAACGCTCCGTGTGGCAAAACGAGCACTGCTCATCACCCTGAAAACACCATCCCCATTGTGAAACATGGTGGTGGCAGCATCATGCTGCAGGGATGCTTCTCTTCAGGAAGATGGATGAAGCCAAATACAGGGCAATCTTAAGAGGAAAACCTGTTACACGACCTGAAACATCCAGCCAGGGCTGTTGGCCTCTTCACGTGTTAGAATGGACCAGTCAAAGCCCAGACCTTCACCCGATTGAAAATCTCTGGCATGAATCCACAAATTTAAAAAAAAATCCTACCTGCCATTTGAGCATAAAATATGCCCTACTGTCAGATAGCTGCATGCATCTTGCACTGCAGCAACTTCACATTAAAGCAGCTCTCTAAAACAGCCGGATAGTTATTCTGAAGACGCTTTCACTCAGCCTCCTCTAAGTCGTGAGACACAAGCGTCTCGGTTGGTGGAGTGGTTGAGAGGAATACAGGTTGGCCACCACTGCAATAATAGATGGATCAAAACTTTCACATTAAAAATAAAACAGTTTTTTATTAAGATGAACTCTTTTTTTTATTATAAGTTGAAGAGTTACATTTATGCAAACCACAGGTATAAATCACCGCAAAATCCACTTTGCTGAACTAAGAAGAGACGCCGTTTCTTTAAAGGCACAACCATCAGTCTCTGGGTTTCTTCGAGATGCGTTTGAGGTCAGTCGGGACAGGCTGCTGTGGTCTGAGTGGAAATGGAGCTGATGTGCTGCAGCAGCTGGTCACAGTGGAGAGGACTCCTCTGTTTGTCCCTCGCAGCCTCCACTTCCCTCTGCAGAAGTCCTGGATGGACTGAGCTGCCCATCTTGAGGATTTCTACACAATCAAGAACAGAAAGGAAAAAAAAAACATCAACATCAACCATTTCTATAAACAGGAATAGGAATAAAGCCTTAATTTCAACAGCCGATTTGTTTTCTAATAATAATGTTCTAATAATATTGGGTTATGATGATTGAGAATGATTATGTCCTGATATTATTTGCATTTTGAAAATACCAGCATTTTTCGAAATGGAGCATTTAGGGATCATTTAATTGTGAAATCAAAATGTCCAGTCTACCGAGTCCTGCTATTACAACCATAATGTAACAAACTGCCAATCATTATCACCAGATGTACGTTGTACTTGCATGTGTTTTAGGCTGCAGGAGTGCTTTTAAAAACTGCAAGAGAGAGAGAGAGATCAGTATTTGGTGTGACACAGCTTCTGATGGACGGTGGGGAAATCTTTTCAAAGAGCAAATCACCAGCAGGGGGCGGTGATGAACTGCAGCGATACAACCACTGTGTCCACACACGTGTCGGTTCCCTGTCCGTCCAGAGGGAGGCGATAGACTCACAGTCTTTCCCTGATTGTTCCCAGATTACCTGGTGACTTCTGGAGGAATATCGAATAACCTCAACTGCTGTCAGCGCTTCAGGACGGACAATGCAGCAGTGCAGTTCCCGTGGTGACGTGCCACCAGTGTGTAGGAGTTCGCTCATGTACACTCATCATTTGATACCTGCCTTTGTTCTTCAAGGAGATGGAGGGGGTTTTGGCCTTTGTGTACGCTGTGCTCAGGTGGGACGGATGCATGGATGGGCTGAGCTTTGAGTTCGAGGAGAACAATGGCGGCTTGTGGGAAGTGAGCGACGCTCGTGCCAGCACGGCGGGAAGGAGGGATGAGAGGGAGGGAATGGCAGCGGTGTCCATCATTCTGTCGGGACACGTTGCAGACATCCAGCCACTTCACAGATATGCGTTTGAAATCCAAGAAGCATAAGAATAGGATCAACGATTAAAGCACCAAGGAGAGGGAGCGGAAGAATGAGAGCGGGGAGGGCCGAGAACAAAGCCTCAAACGGAAACGTGCATGGGAGAGAGGAATGCCTCCACTTTTGGGGGCGCAGCCGGTCATGGCTGCTGTTGGACTCAGGCGATCACTCAGCGAGAAGTGAGGTCATCTTGTTTCACAAAGAGATTTGAGCGGTCTACGAGTCCGCCGTCCTCCCCGAGAATCAGTTTGACGACCTGGGGTGTCCCACAAATGTTCTGAAGTCAGGGAGTTTTCAGGGGAGTCAGTGAAATACATCATTCTGCTTCACGGATGTGACAAGCACCGTGAAGTGCTTTGAGATTGCTGATGTGGCGAAAATGAGCTATGGAAGAAAGTTTTGCCCAAGCCAAGGGCATTTTAACAAATGCACAGGGCAAGATGAGGATCTGGATTGCAATCCCACCCCGTGACGGGATGTCGTCCCTGGTTTGAGTCCAGGTTGGTCTCGGGGGCCGGTTGTGTGGATGTTTGGGTGCACTGGTTTCCTCCCACAGTCCAAAAACCTGAATGTGGCACTAATTGTTGACTCTGAATTGACTGCAGATGTGAATCTGAGTGTGTGAGATCGCCTGTCTGTGTGTGTGTGTGTGTGTGTGTTTGCCCTGTGATGAATTGACAGGCTGTTCAGAGTGTGTCTTCGCTCAAAACCGGCCCGGACCTGCTCCAGAACCTGGAGACCGTCAGCTGGATAAAGTGGTTTAGAAGACGAAGGAATGGGGATCGAACCACAAACATTGGAACTGGAAGCCGACCCACTCTACCGACTGATCTTGAACCGCTTCTGCTTCTAACTGACTTGTTTTAGTCAAATGATATCAATTTTACTGTTAATATCTGGCCTTGTAAAGCACTTTGGACAACTCCTGATGTTCTGAAATGTTCTGTAGAAATAAACATTTTAAGCCTAATCAGGTCATTAGTTTCTTTGCAAAGAGAAATCCTCCTAAAGCACACGGCTTAATGTTTTATAAACATCATATATTTTCTCTAAAACAGCTGGCTACTGTTTATTTTTAACAAACCTGATTTAAACGGGATTATGTTGTGCATTTGTTATCTGAAGCGCTGGATTTGGTGTTATGATATTCATCTGTGGCAGCACGTTTGTGTCGGCGGGATCAACTGGAAATAAAATAAACAGTCCGCAACTGTGGAAAATTCAGAAACGTGCCATCCAATCCGACACTGCGGGTCATTTTCATTCTCCTTCATGTGAGTGACACGTTAAGGAAGTTTAAGGTATGTTAGGCCCGACAATAGAGTATAGGTTTGGATTACTCATGGGACTTGTTGAAAAGAAGAATACAGACTTGAGGTTTGGGATCTTTGCGAGAATTTCACGAGGTACCTTCCAAGACGCATATCCCAAAAGTATTTACTGCGCCCGATGAGAATAAGAATGAATTTCCCTCTTTTCTCTTTCTTCACTACGTCTCTCTGAAGATGGTCAGTCCCACAGTGAGGCCTTTTATCACCGACTACTGCATCAGTGCTCACCTCCGTCCTGTCAAAAGTAATGACAGCAAACATCCAGGCGAGCAGGAGGCAGTGAAAAACCTTGAATAACAGCGCTCTGGAATTTCCACCAACACATCAATAAAACCCAGCTGCCACAGAAAGGCGAGGGTACAAGAAGAGGAAGAGAGTCTGACAGATAAAAGACGGAGGGATTAAGCGGGATGGGCCCGAAGACAGATGTGGGAAGGTGGGAAGACGGTCCTCATGTGGTTGTCATTAGGTGCAATGGTACTAGAAAGGGGTCCTGAGTGGAGAAGCAGAGATTTGCCACACCCACACACACACACACACACACACACACACCCGGCTCTTTCTAACCCAGGTGTATGCATACACTGGCAGAGGAGAGCTTGCTTATTAACCTATGAAATGACTCTCAGGTGGGCGCTTATTCATATCTGGATCTTGTATCATACTCCTGAAGCCCACCGCCGGCCCAGCCGCTCATGGGCCTACAGTGCTCTGGCAGTTGGAATTGTTCACGGCGCACCGGGTGATAAATTGCGTGGAAAAGAGGGACCGTGGAGAGCTTTTGAAACAAGGGAGTGGAGGGTCTGCTGGCAGAGTGCCAGTACTGCAATCTGACGTTTGATAGAGGACACCCCAAATTCCTCTCATCCCCCTGTGAGTGTCATGGACACAGCAGGCTGGTCTGTAGTGCATTACACCTAAACTCTGCTTTCATCGCAGCCTGTTTCTCAGATAGCTGAAGCAGAAAGTCCGTCGCACGTCATCATTTGAATCGTATTAAGTGCATGCACATGGAGGTTTTTTCCATAAGGAATAAAAAAAAAAAAAAAAAAAGCTAAGGCTTTAAGACCAACTACATAAAATGATGTGTCAAGCATCATTCTTATGTTGAATAGTGATAAATCTGAAAGACATTACGTCTATCGTACATTGAGTAAATCAGGAACACATTCCTTCAGTTTCTTTTGTTTTTTCTTTTAAACTCAACTCATCCATTTTTGCATTAACCTTCACCAAAGCACAGTTACACCTGCAACTATTAGGGTGTCACCATCAATCAACACTCTATCGTCGTCCTTGAGTATGTTTCGTCTCACCGAGAGTTTTCTCCTGGACCGAACCGTCTGGATCGTCCAGGTACAGGACGAGCTGCTGAAAGAGGAGCTGGAGATGAGCAGAGCAGACCTCGGGGTCGTAGTCTTTGGTCAGGCTGGACAGCCATAATCCAAGTGACTGCAGAGCCACAGCCCGCACCTCCTCGCTGCTGTCGTCCAGTCGCTTCAATAACTCTGTGGAGGGGGGGAGGGACAAAACATGATGCATTAGGTGAGATGAAAAAGAGCGTAAAACTCAGTGGAACCATGCATGTACATACGAATGCTAGTATGGAGTTGTGAATTGTTATGTGTGTCAGTGTTTGTCTCCTACCGGGGTAAATCTTGTTGAGCGCGTCACGGCGCAGGCTGGTTCCTATGAGTCTGAGCGTTGCCGAAAGAGAGCGACAAGCCAACAGTCGACTCATCTTCGAGTCCTCTTCCAATGCTGACAAAACCCGAAGGCTCAGCTTTTCCTCCACGCACAGAAGCTGCAGAAAAGGAAATCAGAGGTCAAACCCAGCGAGGTGAAAGTCATCCTGCATTCTACACACAGAACATTTCCATTCAAGGAAAAAGTCTGGTCCCTTTATTTTACAAACGTATTGAAACGATGGACTGATCATTCAAATACACACAAGTCTGGAAACATCTGACAAATATCCTCTGATTCAAAGGGTTAATCAGCACCGCCTGGTTTTACCTTTATAAGGTAACAGGCCTGGATTAGTGTGTACAGTCGCATGGATGTGGAGCCTGATTTTGGGAGCACGGCGAAGACTGATGTTCTCATCACACCGACAGATGAGAAAAAGAGGTAATGGACAAACAAGGTGAAGCTGAAAGCACGGAGCCACAGCCAGGAGGTGATGGCTAAAACCTCTGTCACCCTGTGTGTGTGTTTGTTATCGAAACCATGAAGGCAAAACAATTAAAAGAGAAGAAGAGGAGTGAAGGGAGCAGGAGGAAAAGCGGAGGAAAAATTTGGCAGAGAAAGGATCCGGGGATTACATCAGTGACAATGTGAGGGTGCCAAGTGTAACTGGAGCTGCTAATTGTTTTCACAGGGAGTAGTGAGGAAACAGTGTTCGAAATGAAAGGCTGTTTGATTTGCCCGTGAAAACACACACATAACTTACTGTTGTTACATCTGTCGGGACACGCTGATTCGATCTCAAGCACACTCGACTTTAAAACCTGATCTTTTCAAGTAACACGGCTTTATTTAGTCACCACATCGACGGCTTTCCCCTTCTTGGGAGGACGCGTGTGCAGTCAGCGTCGTGACAAAACACTTCAACTCGCACGCTGACGCCCGTGTTCACGTTGTCCCCCAGATGCTCGCGCTGCCTTGTAGTTAACGATGTGCGAATAGAAGAGGTGCCTGAGCCGGTTTCAGCTGGTCACCCTCGCACACGCGAGCACAGACTGCCAGATGTGCGTGCATTGGTGCAAACGCACATACTGTAACTCAGCACATGCTCTGACAGGCAGGTGCAAGAGCATGTTCCGGTGATAGTTCCTTCATATAACAAGGCCCCGGGACAGTGGGAGCATTGTTCCTCTGGGGACAAAGGTATGTGAACCCGATTGCCCCCGTGTACACCTGCGACCTGCTGTGGCCAACTCTTTCAACTATGGGAGCAAAGATGGGGGATGAAGTGGGGTCCTAAATTTGGCTGCGTATTTTAACGTAAGATAGACAGAATAGAGAATTTGAACTGATTGTCAGACCCAAGAGGGGGGGGGGGGGGGGTTGCAAAAACGCAGCACCAGAACTTTCCCTTTACAGCTGAGTCAATAAAAACTGTTTTTGTCAAATTGGAGATTAAACAAACATATTATTGGAGAGGCTCACATCCGCTAGTTGCTTCCAAAGCCTTGGAGGCCTCGCAAAGGTAGGGAACAAAAAATATGACAAGTTGGTTTTTTTAATTTTCTTGTGTGCATGCAGATCGATTTCATTGCTTTTAATTGATTAAAGTGGTAACCTGCATTATGTCTGCAGTGCTGGTGAGTAAGTTTACCTGCCCAGGTGAGATGGCCCCTCCATGCAGCAGGGCAAACAGGCAGCTGAGGGCTGCGGTGCGTACGGCAGCAGCAGTGCGTCCCACCTGCCACACCAGATTAGGAAGCAGGGTGTCGCATAGAAACGTCTCTGACTCCTCACGAAAGTGCCTGGAACCACACATCAACGGGAGGACAAATGGTGTCACGTTGAGCGCTTTGATATTCACATATTGTACGAGCGAACAGCAAACACTGAAGAAACACTGAAGACGATCGGATGATTATTGCTGTCGGGGGGGGGGGGTAAAGCAGCCGCGGAAAAATGGCACCACAATCACCCTTTTGTAAAAACAGATGATAAAAATAAGGAGCACTGACTAAAAAAAATGTCCTCCTTTGCCCTCTTTCTAGGCTCTCCACTTTCTTTTCATGCATTCACTCACAGCCAGAGTCTGCAAATGCCCTTTACTGGCAAACATCTCCAAAAAGGCCTTTTGCCTTTGGCTGTTCAGCTGGTTTACCAATAAACTTCTATGTACTCTACATGGTAAACTATGTTGTGAAGTGCCAGTGCCAATAGGGGGAGTCAGCATGCCAGTAATGCAGCCACAACTGTGCCGCTGTATTCGCTCTGTGGCTTCCTCTTGACAGGTGTTGACAGATCACCGTGAGTGACGCCAGCGGATGGAAAGACACATTTCCATGCTACAGGGCTGGTGTCCAATGGAAAGAAGAGCACGGTTTTACCTCTTACTTGCACATTTTATGCACAAACAAACTCCAGGTCCCAGTGAATTTCGACTGCAAACCTCACCGGGGCTGTCTGTGTGATGTTTGCGACGCAAACGCGCAGTAAACGAAGCTACGAAGCTGAAATCCTGAGGAAAAACAACATGTGTTGGGATCATCATGTCATGTGCCGAAATGAGGTTGTTTTGCAAACGTCAGCAAGGTTCGATTGTGTGCATATCGTGCTGCGAAGAATTTTCAACTGATCGGGTGGTAAAGTCGAAGCCGAAAAATCAGATTCAGCTTGAAAAATATAAAGAACTATGTTTAATATCATGTTTGCATTTAATTTCATCTTGTACATTTAACACCTTTGTGGAAATTCCCTCTATAAGTGCACTTATGTGTTTCTTATATATAATAGAAAATCTTCTCTCGCTCTTAAAAAAAGAAAGAAAGAAAACATCATTTAGTCACTTGTACATGTTTTATGTGCACAAAGTTTGCGTTGAAGCCTGACTTTAAAAATACATTTCTGGAGGGAATATTTCAACTTAAAAGCATCACTCAGGTGCTTGGACTGGGAGGAAAAACACATCGGCAGTACCTCAGTACTCAGCTTTCTGCATAATCATGTATTTTATGATCGCCAAAAACTTACCGACGTTCAGAAGAGGGAAAAAGAAATGTAGAAGATACCAGATACACTCATTTCCACAATCCTTCCTTGAAAGTCATTCCAGCAAGGTGAGGTGAGTGAACCTCTGCTTCAGATCTTTTTGATGAGCGCAAAATTGGATCTGCCTTGATTCATGTTACAGATGTATCTACCGTACAATCTCAAAAGTGTTCTGACAAAAGGAAGAAAACCACAAGTGGATTGCATTTTTTTTCTATGTGTGACTTGAAATTAAGCATAAAGGGAGATATCTTATGCAGTTCATCCAGAACATGAAAGCGCACTCTCTTATCTCCAGTGCACGGGGCCCATGGTTTTGGCCAGCCACATCCAGGCAAAAAGCATTAACTTACACTTGTTATGCATCACCTTCTACTTATATTTCGTATCCAGCTTTGTAATCATAGCACGCAACTCCACATGAAACAAAAACATTATGAGCGAATGCGGATGACAGGCACTTACAGGTATAAAAAAAGCTAAAAAAAAACTTTCCCTCTCAACTCGCTCCATCCCTGAGCTGTCATTATGTCATTCTGATTGAAGAACAAAGAAAAGAGCTTTTCTCCAGGACTATCATTGTCCTCTTGATGACATACAGTACGTGTGGCCCCCAATCCGCTGTGTAAAGTTCAAGCTATAAATCATGAATGGGGAGATGCGATGAGCATGAATGGAAATGTTATGGCAGACTGCACAGCCCCACATAGTGTGAGTTAAGCATTTGTATGAAACCTTCTGAAGGTATAACATGATTTCTGTCTCCTCCAGGCTTTGTGATTACCGGAGATATACCTCAGGAATGAAAGAAGCAGTTAGCAGCGCAGGTGGCCACACTGAGTGCGGCGAAGTAACAGAGACATCTTTTGTCTAAATAGGCACAGTTGCTTTTGGGTTGAAAAAAAAAAAAAAAAAGACAAAAAACTGATGAAAGCTGAATTTTCCAACCTCCACATTTTTTGGCAAAGTTGACAGAATATTTTGGCTTGAGGACACTTCCTGTTTTTTTGTGTGCCGAATGTCACTGACACAAGGATATTATTTCCTCTTAGATTCTTTACACTTTGGCCAAGTCGAGTAAACAGTATTTTCATTGTGTTCCCATATAAAAGATGACTCGTGTGTTTTCCTGTAATAACCCAACTTTGCCATGAAGACCATTCTTGCTGTGAGGTTACGGTTCATTTCAAATCGCCATGGCAACGCCACAGACAGAGTTTGTCTCTCCTGATGGACAGGAGCAGCTGCTGTGATCACTGGCGGCCTCAGGTTTAATGCATTCCCTCAGTGGAGCTCGGAGTCCAGGCTGAAGGCTGCACAGCTGAGGGCTCAGAAGGAGGGAGGGAGGGAGGGAGGGGGCAGTCACCTCCTGGTGTCAGAAATTCCTGCTGTCCTACTTTCTTTATCAGTCAATGACCAGTCCAATTACAGATGAGAGATTTAGACAATATGTGCCATGTTTTTCTTTCAGCGAGAGGCGTTTTCCACTAATCCCAGCAACTCTGATACTCCCCAAGAGACCATTTTAGCTCAGATGGGACAAGTTACAATGGAGGTTATCGTTCTAGGAAACACAGTGCATCTTATCATTTATTATACCTGAATCAACATTGGACATTAAAGCTAACAAGACCATTTTAATGTTTTCAATGTCTTTTTTTTTTTAACTGTCTTTAAATATTTCATTATGGACAATAACCTTTGGTGTCTTAATGAAACACAATGCATTATTATGACAATCCCTGAAAACACATTGCATCCAAGGTTCATTGTGTGCTTTTTGAGTATTGTAATGTAACCAGATTGTTTGGGTCAATAAAGGGTGAAGTGAAAAAAAATGTGAGACTAGGGAGATAGTTAGATGGATTCTTACAAATCACAGAGGTTAAAGCTCATTGTGACATCATGCAGTGATTAATTCGGAGGTGGGCAATTGATTTTCCAGATGGGCCACATGAAAAACTAGGCTGTGTGTGGATGGCCGAGCCATGGGTTTTATCCAGTTCGACTCAATATGAATACAATGGAACAGGTCTGGGATGACTGGGAGGAATTTTTGTATCTAACATGTAAAACATGTATCTCTCTCACCCCTGGGAATCCAGTGTGTTGCTTGCGTCCAGGAGCAACTTGGCAAGCATCGTGAAAAGGCTCATCCTCATTTCTGGGTCTTTCTGTGGTTGTAGACCGTTTTGGAGAAGAGGCATCAGTTGGCTTAAGAACTCCCCAATCACTGGACCTATAACCCACAAACACACACCCACGTACAAACACACACAACGATTCATTATAATTGTGATTTTGCAACAGAGTCAAGGTTGGCTGGATATAAACCAGTGTGAGTGGGGGGGTTTAAATTCACTTGTGAATACATTTCAGTAATTTATCTGTTGTTATTATGCATCTTTTGCAGTGAGGACAAAATGACTAGAAACAGACAACAACATGTTATGCGCTTCCTTTGAACCTTCTGTTTCGGCATCTTGTGTTGTGTGTCAAAAACACTAAATAAATGAGCAAATTTTAAAGCAGAGAACCAAGCTTGTTCATCTCACTGTCACGAAATATGGCCATTAATGTGACTTCAGCAGGGGTTGAAATCAGAACGCTGTGGCACCCTTTTTTCCCTCCGAGCTGGTGATTGAATGACAAACACAAGCCAGCACACAGACCTCTGTGTGAAGCAGCGACCAAAAGTCTTGTGTCATTGAGACTTCACAGGACTGTTAAGACGGTGACACTGTGTGCAAAGGAAATGAATCAGAAAATGATCTTTGTGTGACCAAATGTGTCCATAGAAATGTCTTTTACAGGAAATGACAAACTCACAGTGCAAGCATTCCCAGTTCGAGTCATGCCCACACACTTATTCCAACAAAGTCTGAGTGCATGTTTACAGAACTATATATATATATAAAATGAACTCTGTGTGTGCACATGTGTGTGTGTGTGTGTGTGATAAGTGTCCACGCCCTGTTTGGACTCTGACTTGTACAGAAGTGGAATGAGACGGAGGAAATCCTGACACTGTCTGGGGATGTTGGCCAGCCTCATAAAAAGATACAAGGAAAATGATAAATCAGCAGAAAGAAGGAAAGAAAGCTTATTTTAATCCAAATGATTCGAGTGACTCGAAGAATATGACTTATCACCTGAGGTGTTTGAATAGATATCCCCTGATTATCTTATAGTGGCTGCATTAAACACATGGACTTTCTATGACTGGGGGAATGTTTCTTGTGCTTCACACAACTGGACTTTCTGACACGCTCTGAAAAACAAGGCCGAGGAGGATATGACAGGGCAATAATTATTCCCGTCTCCAACAAACAGAGTCTGTGAAGACAGGATGAGCAAGCAAAATGACCCGTTCTCAGTTGTCATATTAACTACTGACAACTGTCCAGTGGGGAGGAATTTGAACTGACTCATTCGCGCTTCAAACAAAGTGGCCAGACAGTGCCAGTTCTGATGCCCGTAGCAAAGTCTTTCAGTTGTGGTAATAAACAAACGATTATGCATGCAAGAAAGAAACTTACAGATGTAGCAGCAGTCAGTGAGTAAAACACACATAACCTTTGTGGGGCCTTCCCGTTGACTCAATGCATTCCCGAGACCACCGCCCTAACCTTAACCATAACAACTGAGTGACCAACCCCTAACCCTTGACCACAATTGTAACTTTAGCAATAAAACCACCTCTTAACCCTCAGATACATCTAAATCAGTGTGGGGCCCTGTAGCGTGAGCTGGAAAAGGTGGTCACCACAGGTTTAACACAGTCCAAGTCTTAAGCACCCAGAAACAGACCACACACAGACATGCATGTACAAACACAGGTTTACAGCTTGGTCATCATATCTAGGAGGCGAACGGCAGCAGTAACACAACCTTAACTAATGGTGACCTTAACGCTGAAGCCACATTACTACCTTTTTGTAAAAGTGTTAGGTTTCATGGGGTCAAACAAATAGATTTTTACCATATAGATGGGGCCCAATACACACACACACACACACACACACACACACACACACACACACACACACACACACACACACACACACACACACACACACACACACACACACACACACACACACACACACACACACACACACACACACACACACACACACACACACACACACACACACACACACACACACACACACACACACACAGCTTCAAAGTGGCCTTGATCCAGGAGAAGGTCAAGAGCGGGCAGTTCTTGCTGCTGTTTGATGTAGTGACCTCAGTGGGGACCTTGAATGGACTGGTCAGTCAGGGGGACCGTGTGTTTGTGTGTGTGTGAGAGAGAGAGAGAGAGAGAGAGAGAGAGAGAGAGAGAGAGAGAGAGAGCGAGAGAGCGAGAGGATTAGAGGAGTGCCCAGCTGCACAGTCAATTAGACGGAGAGGTGAGGGAGAGAAAAAGGGATGGAGATATGGAGATGAAAGCATGGCACAGGGACGTGGTGATAGTGGAGGATTACATGGCATAAAGGGAGGTAATGTGGAGTCTCAGGACCAAATCAAGGGTCAGAGCTTTTTAACCCCTCGTCACACACACACATATGCACGCATGGACTAAGTGCTTTAGGCAAGTCTGAGACAGATCTGGTAACTAACAAACAGAGGGAGACACAGGGATTAGCCAAAGTCAGGAGGCCAAACGGCGCTAATGACAGCTCTGTTATTTTGTAAGTGGGTGTTACACCATGAGGAACAACCTGAAACAATGTGTTAGAAGCACTATCAATGATTCCATGATAGGTATTGGTCAGTGGCAACCACATTCTGAATTGTATTGGGTGATAAAAAGAACAAGCCACATATTTTGCATACTAAACACTTTGTAATTTGATATTCTTCTCAGATCTCTGGGCGTGAATTTGTTCAGAGTGGAACAGATCAGATCCTTTCACTGAGACTGCTTATATACATATGTAAACCTGAAGTTGATTACTTTTAGGAGTTTAGGAGTTGTTCAACTGTATCACAGTACTTATTAAGTACGTACACAATAAGAGGATTGTGCATTTCTCACAGATGTAGTTTTCACAGTCTGTATTCCTTTTGATTGGAAGTAAAATAAATTGATAGTTATTATTTTAACCATGTGAGTTGAAGTGAATCTATGCTTAAAATACTTCCTGTTTCAAATATAATACGTCATGTGGCGTCTAAACAAGCAAACTAAGTGCAAACCTCAGTATCTGCAGCATATCTGACCACTTCTTATGCACACAGGTTTTCAGGTCTCACCTGACTGCGTGACTATGATATGCAGTTGGAGCCTTTGTGGGGAGTAACTGGACCAAGTGTGGACCGAGGTAGACAGCCAGTCCAGCAGCAGGCCCATGTGCTGTCTATAGAGCTCCGTCGCTGAGTCCAGGCCTTGCACTTTACACAAAAACTGTACGCTTCCCAAAGCCTGAGGGCGAGAGGGGGGAGGCAGAACAAAATGTCATCAACTAAGTTATATATGTCAGGTGAAAACGCAGGTGGGAGCAAAGCTTATAGAAGTTGGCAAAATAGAATGAAGCTCAACAGTGTGGTGAAATTGACCACTTTTGTTGTATTGTCATCATTTCGGGAATTCTTTAGGCTTTGCTCACATGGCAGGCACAACATGGTCATGTAACATCATGGGAAAAAAAAGAGAGTGTCAGACATGGCAGTGTCTCACACATAAAACCCGGACAGACAGGATGTCACAAATGTAAGGAATCCATAACACACATAAAAACAAGTAAGTACAGATGGAAGAGTTGGGAGGAAAGGGCAGGAATGAGATAGCAAGTAATTAGCAGACCTTCGAGGGCAAGGGAATCGACCTTTAGGGCACTTCATAGCTCCCTACAGAGTCCCTTAGGGATGGACAGGCACAGAGACATTGTCTGAGTCACAGATCGGCATGTTCAGAAGAGAGCAGGACGACCCTGAGCTGTCTGTTGATGGGAAAGACAAGCCCCATTTCTGGGAAAACAAGTTTTGCTTTTCCTCTGGGTCCAGGAATGCTCAGGGCCATTCTCACCCTCCTTCTCTTTCTTAATTCAGATGTTCCCGTCTCTTTCACTAATATTGCCCCCTGTGTGTTATACACGGATGCAGACAGACATAAACACACAGTCGCACTGGTGAGCCCATGTGGTGTCTGCAGAGCATCTGTGCCAGTTTCTTCCCGCTCGTCTCTCTGTCATTATCTGACAACAGTAGTGAGAAGTGAGATGACATGTTGACCCGAGATACCGTTTGCTTCACTCGTTATTGTTCTTGTGTGTCTGTCAGTGTGGAGGCTGACCACAAGTGGAAAGCTCGAGGTTGTGGCTTGAGGAGGTGGTAACAAGAATATGGTGAATTCAAAAACTGTTAACAATCCAAATCTCTCCATTTGCTTTTCCTCTATTTCCGTCTGTCTCTCTCTTTCTCCACATTTCCCTCGCCTCCTTTCACCCAACACTGGATTTTAAAGTTCCACTCCAAAGGTACAATTTCAGCTCCCCTGGCTAAGTGGGTAATTATATCGTTGGCCATGCCCACTTTGAGCCAGTACAAATGCTTACATTCTTTGAATAGCTGCCTTGCTTCATAAAACCCGTGTACCTTTCTAGTAAAAATGGATGGAAATAGGAAATGGAAGGGGGAAAAAAAAGTAGAGTTTTAGAGAGATTTGAAGCTGGAAAAAAACAATGGCAGAACTGCAGGAAGTGTATCGGATTATATTTTCATACAACTGAGCCTTCTCACCTTTTCACTGAGCTGAGGCTCATTGGAGAGGCTCTGGACAGTGACCAGCACCTGCAGCAGCTGCAGGCTGACACTGCCACAGTCTGACTCACACTGAAGCAGCAGCGTATCCACACAGGCCAACAACTGCTCCAAGTACATAACCTGTAAAAGAGAGAGAAGAGGAACATTAATAAGAGATTGTCCCACCTGGTTTGTTCCAGATGTGGGACTGGTCGGAACAATCCTGTTGGAATAATGCTTATTTATTAAGGAACATCAGACCGGAGGGATCGTAAATTCTCATTTTGGGTTTGATTTTAGTCATTCTCACTTTTTTCCCGTCACTGCACATGTAGTCCTCTAGTCATGCGTAGCCATGTCACTTTGCAATAACATGTTTATAATCACTGCATTAAATAAGCAACCACCTGAGTCCTCCGATGAACAAGATAGCCTAACTGTGAGCACTTACGTTTAACCTCCGAGCATGAGTGCGTGTGATTGCTGTCACTTCTCAGTCAGTGTTGTGGTGAGCTCATGTTTAGACAAAGACCTCCAGCTCAAGCTAATTTCCATGCCATCAGTGGGATCATGGCCTCTTTTCCTGTTTTCACGCGGCTTGTCATTAGAGCTTCGTGGGGAGGAGGGGGAAGTGTGTCCGAGAGTGAGCGAGAGTGTTGTGTTTTTGTACGTGGAGGGTTGAGCTGCGGGGTGGCCTTCAGGTGTTCGCGCTTCGTTTGGTTGATGCGCCGACACGGTCATGAGGGGAAGACTGCGTGAGAAAGGAATACTCAATTCCATCCTCATCTGCTCACTCTCTCGAAACACGGAATCCTTTTGTCTACTTGTCAGGCAAATAGCCGATCACTTTCACTAGGGGGTGCAATGTCTTTTCAGAAATTTCAGCTGCTATTGTACAGCAAAGCTTGGCACTCGGCTGCAGGAAAAGCATGCGTTAAGCCAAGAAGATGCTCGGAGCATTACAAAAGCAGTAAATTGTGAGGAAGGTACTTTCAGCCAGTGAAACACACAAGTCAATGTTTTCATTTATAGCAGTAGCTTTTGAGCACAGACTGGAAAAAAAGGTTAGATTAAGAATTTTCCTCAGGCTGTCTGAATCGACGTTACACTTCCATGCAGAAACCACAACCTGCCTTCCCTTCTTTAGGTGACTGGCTTGGATCAAACCTTTGAAACAGCTTTCCCGCAACACTGTGCACTGGTGTTAAAAAAGTCTCCACGCGTCATTGATGGTGGGGGAAATCCCTGCCTGTGACCGAACCATTCACTGGCACATAAATGCAGCAAGGGGCGCCAGTCGAGCAGCAGTGGAAATAACGTGACAAACAGTGGCAGACACACAGACATTAGTGTACACACATACAGACAAGCATTTTATACATGCACAGAAAACAACCATTAAGGAGCGCGCTGAGAGTGAGAAAGAGGGAGAGCGGAAAAAGTGGTGCCGAGTAATAACTAGGTGGACACCTGGAGCCAGGCGAAATACACCTGGTTTCATTGGCCTGGGCACGCTTCAGGGGCCTCATTACACAGTGTGTGTGCGCATCTGTCCACTACTGGATACATCAATTACATCTACACAACTCCTCTTTAAAGACCTATAGCAGGCGAAGGATTCCTATCCAGTAGGGAGCCCCCCCACCCCCCCACCCCACAGCCACTGATGTTACTATGGCAACAGGAAAACAAACACTGCCAGTGAATGCAATACTGGCTCCTTGCAGTCAGGTAAAGTTTGCCGGTTCAATTGGATAGTATTCAAGTGTCTTAATGTGCAAATAAAATGCAGGTGGCAATTCTTTTACACATTCCGCAGAACACACAGAGGAACACTAAGAAGTTTCTTCATGCAGAGACAAGGAGAAAATAGAGAACCCTTCTTTGTAATCAGTCTCCTGCTGAGTTGTACCTCTGCGCTACTCTTTGCAAAAATGACCATAAATTATCTTTCTACCTCACAAAGCTCGCTTTGTCTTACAAATTGATCAATTTGCTTCAGCCTATCCGTGATACCAATGTCACCATGACAACCTAAAACACCATGACACTCTTCTGTGTGAGGTGTGTGTGACGGCGAGCGTTTGTTAATCCTCAGTGGAATACCCCTTCAGAAAAGGAAAACTTGCATGTGATTCATCAGCAAACACCACGTATAAATCACACATGGGGCCTTAGAAGACAGTGGCTTCCTTAACCGCAGGCTCCTTTTGATTTCCTCTGGAGAGAGTGACATCATCTTCAACTTTTGACCAATGTTTTTGTTTTGTTTTTCTTCACTGAGCATCTGTCATTTATTTTTGCCTTACTGAAATAAAGAAAAGAAAGCAGAGAGGAAACAATTGAGGAGGCTACATTGTGCAGAAGCAGGACGTATCAGGTTTCAAATCTTCAGCACCCCATGGTGTTTTCTAGCTCCCAATCTGGTTCCTTTGAGATTATTCTGATTGCCTTTTTTGAACGGGCCTCATTTTGTCAAATTCTCTTTTTTTTCTGGTTCAAATGGCATAAAACACATCAGTTGGATCAGAACAAACCTATTGTTGAAACATTATTAGGTGTCTAAATTATTAGGATTATTGTTTTTTAAAAGCTACAGAGTCTGTTGTTTATGTGTTGATACTGTGTGCCTAAACACAAAAATCAACTTCATGTGATATACATGAAGAAGCTCAGACAGGCAGACAGCATGTCCCATTTCTAGCAATGTGATTTACAGCTACAAGCTGATCTGGCCCTTCGACCCCGCAATGAATTCTGCCTGTTGTCGAAGAATGCTGCAGGTGCATTGTCTGGGGAAACTCTTGAATCACAATGCTGTAGGCTTTGCCCTCGGAAACACAGACGCAGACAATGACAGAAGAAGATCGATGGTGAAACAGACAGAGAGGAAGCAGAGGTCTGCCTGCATCTGTGTGAAAGCATGCGACTGTCCCGTCCTGTTAATTCTCCCTCTGGTTAACCCTGCCACATAGTGACGATGGAGGACAGACGGAGGTCAGTTTCCCTACTCATTTATCACCGGCCTTGACCATCCAGGCTTTGAAATTTCAGGGATCCTTTTAATGGCGTGGCTGAACCACAGTCTGGTACTGACACCTAACTTATGGCTTTAAAAAAAAAAAAAAAGCCAATATCCTTTGTTTGCTCTAAAGGATCAAAGCAGCTATGGAGAGGTCAATGAATGTAGTTGATTTTTTTTGTTATTATCTCGTGGGAGGAAATTCTTTCTGGCCTCTCTGAGAGGGGGACGAGTTCATGGGGATGGGCGAGTCAATGGTGCAGCACGATCAGAAAATAGCTCTTTGTTATTATGAGTTTAAAAGGGAAGCATATTTGCTGCAAAAAGGAAAAGAAACATGACCGAACCAGCTCTAAAAGATTGGGGTTTTTCCACTGGTAGGTGGTTATTTACATAGAAACTACAAGGAGAGTTTAAATATTATTAAAAAAAAAAAAAAATCCTGCAAGGAAAAAAATATATAGTTTCAAAGTTGCATGTGAGCGGAGACGGTTTGATCAAAGACCGCTGTGTAACTGAAAAGAAAAACAGATGGTCTGACTGCCACTTTAGCAGGGTACAGATATTAGAGAATTACTCAACACTATACCCACAGAGCCCACTGTGTACAGTGGTGCTATTGAAACTCTCGAAGGCTCTTTCGCTGAAACCTTTTAAAGGATGTGGCATCTTATCATCAAAATTATTTTCATAAGAGACCAACTGGGAATGAAATATATAGGCTGCCCGCTGTCGCATCACTGCCAAAAATAAGAGTGCTAAGATACACAGAGAAGGTACAAAATGACCTTCTATGACTGCCAAGATCACCTATCAAGACTTGAAGGGAAACAGCTGGTTCACACAAATCCCAGGGGAAATCACGAGCGGGTACAGTCAGAGCAGTACGACAGTGGAGGAGAGCGAGCAAAGCTTACTTCAAAACATGCCTGAATTACATTTTCAGAACTTTAAACAACAACTTGATTCCCCCGCCCTCAATAAACATGACAGGTGTTGATACTCGGCTAAAGCCACGATGTCAGCAAGAGCATTAGGATGTGTTTAGAGTGGGTGTGAAGAAGGTAGGCAGTATTACTGGAACAACAGTCACTCGCAGGTAATTAAGTTCAAATCATTGTCAACCACAACTGAACCCAAACTTCCCCCCTCGTGCTAACCTGTTGATATTCCTGGCAGACCTCGGGCAGGGTTAAAGTCCTGGCAATCTGCTGGAGATGTGGTTTCAGGAGCGGTCTGGAGCAGCCGCCCAGCACGGCAGCCAGCACCATGAGGGGGGCCCAGGGGTGAGAGGACGAGTGCGGGGTTGTCACATGTTCAAGCAGCAGCTTCAGGAAAACCGGCGGAGGGACAAACGTCCCAAGGAGTTTAGCAGCGGCCAGGCACTGGTGTCAGATAGAGAGAGACAGTCAGAAAAGAGACACAAACATGGAGCTTGAACAGGGATGAGGACAAAAAGTCTTTTTATAATTTGCCACACATCAAAGATTTGCTGAATCCTCCCATGTAAACAGGGAGCATGCCAAGTCCCCGAACTGCGCTTAGCTTTGTCTAAATTTAGGACACACACGACGCCAAATCTGCTGACTCAGCGGATGTTTTTCCCCCGGAACTGTTTCGATTCGCTCGTGTTTGTCCTGAGATCGGTATTACATAATCCCATATCTGAATCGATGTTTACTGGAACGTACATTGCTGACGACGTCTTGCTCTGTGTCGGTACAGGCCCGGTAGAGCGTGGCCAGGAGAGGCTGCAGATGCTGGGTGCTGTGGTCCTCAGCATGGAGAAGCAGCACGGAAAGAAGCTGAGAGGTCCTGACTCGTGTAGGGACCAGCCAGTCGGTCACATCATGGCTGATGGCTGGGACCAGCCTCCCGAGGTTTCTCACTACCAGCTCTCTGCAACCTAAGCCTGGACGCTCCACTGGAGGAGAAAAGTTAACATTAACCACGGTCCGATACTGGATAAGTGGGGTGTATGAGACAGATGGCCGGATGAAACAAAATATACATATATAAATATAACAATTCCCATGTCAAATGTTGCCACTACGTACATGTTCTCTACATACAACTTTTTTATGAAACACATTCTTCACTAGACTTCTACTGTTGAATTCCGGCGCACTTCTCTCTCGCACTGTTTTCTCCTTCTTCTATAGGCAGACTGAAAAGAAGCCCGAGCTGAAAGGATGACAGTGATAAATCAGAGAAACACATCAGAACAAGACCAAACAAGACCCCTCCTGCTTGTCTGACAGTGACCTCTTCACACTGGGAGGCCTGGCAGATTTATGATGGCAAGCGAGAGAAGCACAAAGAGGGAGGGAAGGAGAGAGAGAGAGAGTCTCTTCCTTTATCATTCATTTCCTTTCCTGTCTCAACGCAGACACAGCGTTGATCCATACTGCCAAATGTGTAATTGCCAGACTTGGAAAGTAATCAAAATGCAAAGCCTAGAACCTGTATAAATCACTCGTGTATCTTAGCCACATAGAACGAGTTAGGCTTCATGTGTTGACCATGTTCACGTTGACACTTACTCCTGGCCCTGAGGCAAGACATTTATCTTTCCAAGCCACTGCCTGTCCTAACAAAAAAGCTGTCAAATACAGCATTATTTTTTTACTGTATGTTATAGCTGTGGACAGCTGCAATAAAAAAAGATAAGATTTAATGCATTACCTAAAGTGTAGCTATTACACTGATGTGCAGCTGAAGAAACATGTGGAAGACTTTGACGGTTTGTAGTTTAGATAAAGAGATGAACTTAAATGGCACAGCTGTTGAAAACACCCTCTTTATATAATGGAGTAGAGTTCAAAGCAGTGCAATAATGGCAATGACTCTCACTGTATAAGAGGGCAAGACATAAGACAAAGAAAAGAAAAAGACATAAACTCAAACCACAAAATAACTCGGCATTTTAAGTTTATTTATCTACCAAATGACCCGTGAACCTGTCTGTCTCAACTAATATGGTAAACGACGAGGCTGGGGTGGGCTACTTTGCAAGTGACTAACCTTCTTGTGGATAGTGTGGCGGTGGAGCGAGAAGGAAATCCAGCTTGTCCTTGATGTCATCCTCATTCTCCTTCTCCCACTGCAAGCCTACCTGCCTCCACAAATCAGCAGCGAGAAGCCTACAAGGAATAAAGACAAGTCCCATGCATTTGAATTTTTTATGAGTGTGTGTTGAAAAATGCAAAAACAACCCAAACTCCTGAGAGATTGAGTAAATGTGTGAAGAGCTGACTACAACATGATGAAACGATTTGCAATTCTCATAGGCCGCATAGGCTTTTTCAGATTGTGGAATTATAAATGAGTTAGAGAGTATGACTGTAAACCTTATTTCAGGGATCTCGTCACTGATGCTGCTCAGCAGGAGTGGGATGAGTTTGTGGAAATACGAGTAACGATCTCTCAGGTGTAACAACCAGTCACCCACCACAGCAGTCACTGCTTTTCTCACCTGGACAAGAAATTGAGAGCAACTGTAATTTAACACATGCATGTTTTCACTTCAGAGGTATACTATTATTTTGTCAACACCTACAAAAAAACGCTGAAGGCTAGAGGGACAAAGAAAACAAAAAAAAACATAATAGTTACATGTACACCTGGCCCACAAAGTTAATTATTTACAAGAACAAAACCTGAGGTGAGTCGTCAAACAGTCTCTGTGCCAAGTGAGAGACTACGTCATCCATGTTTTTCCCACTGCCGTGCTGAATGACTGCCCCCGTGGCTGCGATGACAGACGCTCGTACCCGGGAGTGCTGATGAGCAATCGTCTGCATTAAAGGCTTGACAAGACTCTCTGCTTGCATGTGAAAGTGCTCTGAGGAGAAATGCATGAAATGAATTTGAGGTCTTTCTGGTCATACAATAATGTAAAACAGTTTTGTATCATTAAAGTAAATACACCAAAGGATTGTGGTTACCACACTGCCATTAAACACCTTCAAATGTCTATTAGTAATTTACGTGTCTAAAACAGTTTTGCAAAGCAAAATTGTTATAGACCCGAACCAAACAAGATGATAGTGGTGGAAAGAATAGCATGCTAAATCCGGTAAAGAAACTTAATTTACTATGCATTTAAGTGAAACATAATATGTGTAAATATCACTTTTGGTGTCAACATTCGGCTAAAAGAGGTATGACATGTTAATATAGTGGAATATGCACTAGGTGGTTTTAATTCTAAAGTTTAATTTAGTTTAAAATCACAAGATGAAAAGAGATGGACTGGAGAGGGGGTAGCAGGGTGTAATAAATTCTGCGCTGTACTCATTCTCAAGAATGTAAAGTTTTCATTTTTATTGTATTCAGTGTTAGGGTCGAAATAAAAAAAAAAAAAAAAACATCTCCGATAATCAGTGTCAGACAGAGGAACTTTGTTTAAATGCATTTGTCCAACTTCAAGACGAAGACATCAGGCTGTTACCATGGCAACCTGACTGACCAACAAAGAGAGCGTTTTACCAACCTGGCACACACTTCGCAAATTGTACGGTGCATTTGCAACTTTCTCTTTTGACATCAGGGAAAGGGTCCACGATGGCTCTCTGCAGTATGCCGATCACTTCGTTCAGATAAGGCGCCAAGTGTCTTCCGCACACCTCCACCGTCAGAGACAGCAGCTCCAGGGCGGACAGCCGCAGCTCCTCCGCAGGCTCCAGAGTCTCTTTCTCCCCAAACCGCTGTGCCAGACAGGGTACAAGATAAGGCAGCGACTCCTCCGGTTTGGGAACACATCGAATAAACTCTGTTATGGTCGCTATCGTGGTTTCTCGGCACCGCTCCATCGGGTCTGACAGACATTTGAGTAGAGGCTTGAGGAGAGCAGCGAATACTTCCTGTAACACTCCACCAGAAAGCCCTTTGTCCACCGTCTCCTTTTTTATCGCCTCGATGGCTCTTTTTCGCGTCGTTTTGTTTTCTTCGCTGAGACAGTTTAAGTGCCGAGCGAGCCCTCTCAGCACTTCTGAAGCAGCATGTTGATCTCCTGCCTCCGTGGCTGCCATCTTGGCTGTCACTATGGCAACCTACAGCTGCACGACAAACAAATGACTGCTTTACGATTCAAAACCGTGAAACTTTATTTACAGTGACACACAAATCAATGCCAATAGACATAATAATAATAATAATAATAATAATAATAATAATAATACATATATATAAAAGAAACACATTAAGACAAGATGATTAAGAAGCTCAATCTTAAGTGATTAAAAAAGAGAATAAATAAACAAAATTTTATTAAGATACAGGTAATAACAAAGTAAAATCTATTGTATATTGGAAATCCTGGGGAAATTATAATTTTATGGCCTGATTTAAAAGAAGTGAGTGTGTCAGAAGGTGTTCAGGAAGTTTCTACAACAGGTGAGGACCATAGGAACCAAAGGTTACTGCACATTGTTTCCTTCTGACTCTGGAAACACTTAGTAAACCTCTTCCTGAGGACCTCAGGGGTTTGGATGTTTCATATTCTACTAGTAAATCTGAGCTGTATTCAGGCCATTCATTCATTCATTCATTTTCTTCCGCTTATCCGTTTCCGGGTCGTGGGGGTGACAGTCTGAGCACTGTCACCCAGATCACAATGCACCATTTAAGAACCTTCCTGCAGGTGGTGAGCCCACGGGAAGGTGGCGCCCGGCGTGGGACACGAACCCACTACCCTGAGATTGTGAGTCTCATGCTCTACCAACTGAGCTAGCTGGGGGACTGTATTCAAGCCAAGACACCCAAATCATTGTACGTAATGAACATGTTAAAAACAGTAGTAAAGGGTAAGAAAGTAGTTACTACAGGGAAATGGAGGAAATTTCTCTTCTTAGAATTCCCAGAAGTCACTATGACCTCCATCAATGCAATAGCATTTGGGCATTTAGACATCAGATTTCTTAATCATTTACACTACAGTAAACACTGTAATTATTTATCCTACATATAAGTAAAATCAACTATAATTTATGATTTTTTTTAACTTTTATGTCAGACGTGGAACCAAAAACAAACATGTCAAGTCATTGGATACAGACAAGGTTAAAGAAAAAAAAAGGGAGAGAAGTGCTACATATGTTTTAATGCTACAAGGATCCTCCTGGGATTTTTCCTTCAGATCACAGGATATGGATGTTTCATGACAAAATGAACAGAAATAATAACAACAATAACAATTGTAGGTCTTTTTAACACGGGGCATTTAGGTTTGGCAATCAGAGTATTTAATGAATCTGTGTGGTTACAGTGCCAGTGGCATGCCCCATGTGTACATACTTACAGCAAGGGTAGTTGTAGTTCATTCATTCATTCATTTTCTTCCGCTTATCCGTTTCCAGGTCGCGTAGTTGTAGTTATTTGTGTTAAATTCCCCAGTGAAGGCCAGAAATTTTCAAAAGAATCAAACTATTTCTGCCAATCTGTATCAGTTTCAACTACTGTTAAGTCTCTAGCAAATTCATATGATAGTTGCACATGCAATTTGTGTGTGTGTAAATGCATGTGTGTGTTGAATAGTGGCGCAGTTGTTAGTGCTCTCGCCTCACAGCGAGAATGCCATGTGTTCAAATGCCGGATGGGCCTTTCTGTGCGGAGTTTGCATGTTCTCTTTATGTACTCTGGCTTCCTCCCACAGTCCCCAAAACATGTATGTGAGGTTGAGCTTAATCAGTGACCCTATAGGTGTGTGTGCGTGTGTGTGTGTGTGTGTTTGCAATGTGATGGACTGGTGTACCTACAGCTGGGATTGGCTCCAGCGGCCTGCGACCCTGCACAGGATCAAGCAGTATAGCTGGATGGATGGATGGATGGATGGATGGATGGATGGATGGATGGATGGATGGATGGATGGATGAATGGATTGATGGATGGATGGATGGTAAGTAACATGAGTAGAGACAGATTTGACAATAGCGCCAATCATGAAGAGTGCACTCTTTCTAATGCAGAAAGCTTCAGGAAGAAAGAGAAAAACAAGCTCATCAAAGGTGACTTTACACTGGGAAGTATAGTATATTTACAATTTCAAAGCTGAAGGAATGAACACGTAAGGTCATGTCCTCCAAATAATATAACAGAGGAATTAAAAAAAAAAAAATCTAACAATGAACGATAGCATAACAGACGCTGTTTGAGCATGTGTTTCCTTTAAGGGTTTTTACCTGCAAGTCCGCGTGCTCGCCGCCGCCGGCCTCGTGAGAGGCGCTCGTGAGAGAGATGACAGATTGACGTCATCGGGACTGACGCAGAGCGAGCCGCGGCGGAGGAGAGGCAGCAGCAGCAGCAACAGCAGCAGCATCCCAGCCCAGAAACAGCCCCTCCACCTGCTCCTGCCGCCACCAGCGAGCTGCTTTCTCACTGAGCATCCTCCACAAAACAACGGTAGGGACAAAAACCCCACTGGATCCGCGTTTCACGGGGTCAGCGCGTGAGAGCGTGACCTTCTCGTTGCGTTCACGATGCTGACAGCCGCATTTCCAACCCTCCTTCTTCTTCTGCTTCTTCTTCTTCTTCTTCTTCTTCTCGTTGAGGTTGTTGGTTGTCATTGCGAGGCTAGCGTCGCTAGCCGCGTTAGCCGTTTCCACTGAATGCAGTTAAACAGGTGCTCAGTTTCATCACAGGCTCCTCAGTTTAAACGTGACAAAACTGCTCCGCGCAGACGCTGCTGGGGTGTTTATTGTGGAGATCGATAGCGATAGATGCACACCCCCGAACAAAAGCAATGCATTATTATTATTTATTCTGCAGAAGTAACCATGTTATAGACGTGATGTCACTATGAGGAAGTGAAACGGTGGTTTCCACTGAGCTAGCTGCAGCTGCTCACAAACCCTGGCTTGCTATGACACACATAATCTTTAGTTTCATGGTAGATCGACGTGATCGTTGCTATTTTCTTACACTGTTAGACAATTAAGCTGTTCTGTCAACTACATCCACCAATTCTACACTGTCCTCATGGTGTAGCCTGGAGAACAGCAGTGATGATGAAGTGTGTTTATTTTGGATCCAAAGTTGTGTTCTTGCAAAGTGTTTAGCCGGGCCTGCATAATGTAAACAATATCATATTTAATTAAGGGCGATGACAATTTAAAGCAGTTTAGTTCAGGAGCCACAAACTCAATTTCATCTTGAATGGGCTGGACAGATAAAATAGTGCTACAACAACCTTTCAAATTAAACGTAAGTTTTTTTTTTTTATGGTGGTGCAGAGTGAAAATAATTTTGCAAAACCAGACAATGACTGCACTCTCAACATAAAGACAATGTCTTTTTGTGCAGTGAATACAGTGAAATGTCCCCCCCCCCCAAAAAATCTTGTTTTCACAAACTCTTCCTGACATATTTCAGCCAAGGTACTTAAAATTGAAAGCTTATCCTGTCTTCTTCAACTTCACTTACAATCATCATCATGGCGTATTTATTTGAGGTCCTTTACAGACAGCATGTAGCATTAAAAGATAAAGTCACCCCTTTCCTACTATTCATTTTCGTGAGTTGTCCTCATAGCCGACTGTATGTGCTCCCAAATTTGCCCCCTCCGGCCCATCGCTCTGTTCTCCTCACCCCGTCCTAGCCCCTTGCTGCACTGCTTTACCCCCCCCCCCCCCCCCCCCCCCCCTGTTCTGCTTTCCGTCCCCTCCTCTCATGGTCCACCCTGTTTTCTCCCACTGCCACAGAGATAAAAGATAAGATGGCCACCTCCTCCTCCACTCTGGAAGAAGACGAGAGTTTGAAGGGCTGTGAAATTTTTGTGCAGAAGCACAACATCCAGCAGATCCTCAAAGAGTGCATTGTGAACCTCTGCATCGCTAAGCCTGAGCGTCCTATGAAGTTCCTGCGGGAGCATTTTGAAAAGCTGGAGAAGGTTGGTGATCACAAAAGTTCAAGTTTATGTACCTGTTTGACTTTGGGTTTGTCACTTTGACTGTCTGTTTGCAATGTTGGGATCTTTGTTGAAAATTTGGTGTGTACTGCGCTTTAAAGTGTTTATTACCATGTCTGTTTTACATTTACTTTTATTGCATCGTGTGCAAGCTGTTAAGTACTAGATCTTTTGTTATAGGATAAAAAGACATGTTTTGAAGCAAGTGTGCTGGCGTTTCTGCTGTTTTATTTGTAACATTTGATGAACAGAGAAATCACATTTTAGCGAGTTACAATGTCAGAAACAGATTGCCTTGAAACGGTCATAATAGGGCTTTTATTTCCCATCCTATAATAGGAGAATCCATTAGGGAGTGTGGAAGGAGCACCCATAAAAGGCCAGTGTCCTGCCTGCAGACAGCAGACTTTTTGTGTCTGCCTGTATGTCTGCGTGTCTGGCTGTAAGCAGACGGTCAACAGAAGTGAAATATTCATTAAAAGACAGGATCCTCAGAGGCGTGAGCGGGCTTTTGTGAGTAGAGAATAGGAACAATTATTGCTAGAAAACACACTTCTAAACTGGGGCAGCCTCAGTAGCCCATTTCCTGTGGCCCACAAACAATGTGACAGCTCAGTGTGTGTGTGTGAGTGTGTGTGCGTGTGTGTGTGTGTGTGTTTGTGTGTGCGCACAACAATAACAGCAAGATCTTTTCAAAGATTTTGATCATTTCTAATGTAATTTTAAAATGAACAACATGAAATCGACACAGTCGGACACGGCAGATTGGAAAAAAAGAAAAGACATTTTTAAGCTTCCGTGAATGAGCGCAGATCTACTATGTGAATTACCGGTAAGTTTTTTTTCCCCAACGAGCGTCTTTGTATTTTTCGTTGTCCGTCAGTTTGTCTTTGACGCACTTGGGTACTTTGCTCACGAGGAGATCAGGAGATGTCTACGCTTGAACAAGGGGCGCCGCTCTTCGCCTGCTGCTACATGAAGGTCATCAAGGTGTTTGAGATGTAGCTGTGGGCCGTCCGCGGTTGGCCCGGGGAGAGTTCGGCTTTAGAAAGAATCTCCAACAAGAGGAGTGATTATGAGAAAAGATCAGATACAGCAGGAATGAAAGAGAAAACCCACAGTTCATCACGATGTCTGGAGGAGGATCTCCGGCTCTGCTGCAATGATTTACATGTGTTGTAGCATGTGAGACTTGTCTGATATGATCAATATTTCTCAGAAATATCAGTGTTTTAAAGTCTTTTAAACAAGTACAACATCTCCTGATTTATTTATTTTTTTTACCGTTGCATGTCCAGCGTTTTTCATATTATGAAGGCGCAATGCATCATAGTTTTTATTTCAGTCAACACGAATAAAGCAATGATAGTATAGCTGCAGCCGTTAATGGCTTCCGTAGTGCTGCATAGTCAGAGAGGCAGCAGGAATACTAATAGGGCAGACCTCAGGAGAAGAAACTGAGTTACATGTGACACACGCTATACGTTCCCATTGAGCACATCTGCCTCATGTGCAGCCAATCGCACAATAACAAATGAGGTGTTTTTGAAAATCTTTATCATAATATTTTTTAGAGTTGGAAAGATGAATAAGAATTGGCCCAGCTCGCTGTAATCGTAATATCTTGCATGAAAAAAAAAAAAAGAAAATAGGCCAAATTGATATAATCTTTTATGTTTTCAACCGGTACAGAGACAACATGCCTCCATGGTTTGGTGGGAAAAATATAATAATGCACATACATTGCATCTTTTACTCTCTGCAGCACACAGTTGGTATTTATTGTGGTAAACTGACGAGGGCAACAGAAGTTACATTTTTCTTGTAGGTGTTAGGGATGTTCGCTCTCTGCCATAAAACACTTGTAGTATTGACATCGTTCATGTTTATATTGCGATGAGGATAGATTTGCGACACATCGACCTTACCCATCCTGCATTCGTGTGTCGGCTCTCATAGTATTCTTGAAGGGGACAGAACGTTTGTCGCTCTTCAACCTGCGCTGTTGCTGGCTGCTCCAATGTAACTGGGATTTGAAGTTTTTGCTTCACCCTGGGATTAATATGTCTTTTTCACGTTAGTCTGTACATACAAAATAAATACCTGCACGGATAGACAAAACATTAATATATCTGTAGGCATCGTGCTTACATATTTTGCAGAAAGCCGTCAACTAAAAGAGACCCATGGTTACCTCTAGTCTGCACTCATAAAAAGAAAGTTTTCAAGAGATGTAATTCTGAAGTGTCTCAGACATGTATATCAATACTTGCACATTTTGACCCTGTAATAGTATGTCATTACTGCTTCTTGTGTCCTTTGTGTTTTATTCTGGTGTGGTGACCCCAGAAAGGAGCAGCTGAAAGACAATCATTTTAATGTATTTCTGTGTACCCGTAAAGCACTTTGAATTGTGTGTCCTGAATAGTGCCACATAAATAACCTGGCCTTGTGCAATGTGTGCAGGATCAAAACAGCATCTTTTAGGGTTAAACAGGATATAATGTGCCGTTTCGGGTGCAGACCATGTCATGTTGTTGAATCGTGGTCAGACAAATGGCTTGGTGTGTATAAAAGGTTTGAAAAACAAAAAAGAACCAGCAGACTTGCAGGACTGCGTCGTCCACAGTTGCCCAACATTATTCCAGCCAGCCTGCCCAAATCTCTGCTTATGTTGTCAGGTCGGCCACTCGAGGGATTGAAACGGGCCTTGGATGCTTTGGCGGTGTCCCAGTTATTTAAGAGGCTTATTGTGTTTCTTTCCTCATGCACATGGTAACCGTGGGGACAATATTTTTTTCATCCAACAAGCCTTGTCATTTTAATTCACATTTACGGCTGCGGATAAAACCGTAATACCATTCTGAGTTTTTTTCTTTGAATCCATCACACAATTCTTTTCCGTAAGGATTATGATCGGTTCCTAAGAAAAGTTGTCTTCATCGCAAGAATTCAGATCGTTCCCAATAAAAAAGTTCCATTAAAGGAATACACTGAATCGCGAAAGCTGTGTAAACTCATTGTAGCTTCTCTTGAGTTCTAGAAGTTATTTTGAGCATTTCTCCAGTCTGCACGTTCATGTGTTTTTTTAATCTCTTGCAACCATTTCTGTCATCAGTCGTAGCCAACAAAAGGTGGTAACCTTGGCAACGGTAGAGGACACCTTGATAGATATACAATTTCTGTCCTGCGTTCAATGAGCCCCTTTATTCAGAGAAGTTTACTCTCCTTGTCCACCACTGTGTCCAAGCCTCTCTGTGTTCCAGTTAGATAACTGGGGTATTATTTCTCCCCCTTTTCCAGACCTGACCTCCTTTCACAGGATACTTTTCATAGAGCACTTGCAATCTTATCTTGAACATCTTTTTTCCCTGTCTTCATTCCCCTATTGTCTGCCCTTCTTGTTGTGTCCACTTTCTCCACAAGTTTTCTTTTCTTTGGGTATTTTTTAAATTCGGCGCGCGTATAGATATGGAATACACCAGTTCTTTTTTAAATTTTTTGACTACATAATAACATGTCTTTGGTAGTTGTGTGACGTGAATGTCATAATAACAGGCATCAGGCTCCGTTTCAGCCTGCCTATTTATGCATGGTAATGATGTCTTTTATCGGAACAATACTCGCTTCAATTCGTCACCTCTAGTTTAGCTCAGGGTGTAATTACAGACGAGTAAACCTCAATTTTATAATAGAACCATAAAGACAAAGCAGTTCACCATATTACGCATTTTCTGTGTGATGGTGAGTTTGTCACTGTTATTGACTGTAAACTTTCAGAACCACTTTCATTCACAGAGGTCAATTTTTTAATTATTCTCTAAATATGTTGGCTTGTTTTAGGAAATTACAGCTGATTTGAGAGAATTAGTAAAGCAGTGATTAAGAAGATCATTTATGAGGCGATCATGTGCTCAGGAAGTCAAATCCAGCTTTTCCTTGGATTTTCATCCATTTGAATATTGGATCATATGAGCTACATTCAGAATCTGCTGTGTCTGTGTGAGCTGCACCCACACATGTCCGTCTTGGGAAGAGGAGGAAGTACCTCTTCTCATGGTGCCACGTGCCAGAGCAAAGCTGCCTAATTGTGGGAGGGTCAAAGGGAGTTGCTACCTTGATTGGCATTGGCTAAACCCCGATGACACTGTATAAGGTTTGAGTTCTGATTCGCTCGTTGGAGCGACACACTTTTTAAAAATTGAAACAAGCTAGGGAGAAAAATGACAGACTTTCTTCACTTCTGGGGCATCATTCCCAGGTATTGGGGTACATATTACTGTTGGAAAACCATTAGAAATTTTAATTGAGGCTCGTTGACTAGTCTAAAAAAGAAAAGAAAGCTCAGAAAGCAATCAGAATTTTGCTCAATTTAAAGTTTTTTACGCGTGGTATCACAGTGTCTCTGCGTAAATAATGTCAAGTTGCCCCGAGCGATGTTAGCCAGCACCACTGAAGCAGCATGTCCTGATAATTGAGTTGAATAGGTGGTTGTACTTTGTTTTAGTGAAGTGATTATATGCCTGGGTTTGTCCCCACTGCCACTGCCGACATGTTAAATTGCTTTCATGCTCTTGATGAAACTACTGATATACAGCGCCAATCTTTCTGGGAAAATTACATCTTCTTCATTTCTCTTTAGTGTTTTAAAACTGCAAACCACCCGTGCACTACCATTAGGTACAACTAGGGCTGTTCGTTTAGGTTCGCCATGGAGTGACTTAATGGAGCGCTGAGCCCTCGGATGGAGTTGGTGGAGGATGTTATAAAACATTCACGTGTTACAGCAAATGCAGGAAAGGAAAACACAATATAGAACATGGTCTGTCCCAGTCAAAGCTTTTGGTGAAAGAAAAGCAAAAGAAATGGTGAGAGATTACCAGCTGGCTTCCTTGCAAGCAGCACCATCCAAAAGTGGCATCTCTGAATGTGAGACTGTAAAAAAAAAAAAAAAATGTCACTCAGTGTGGGAAGTAGGCAGCTTGCACCACAGATGTTTTGTGTAATTTGGCACATTTGTGTCTTCAAACCGCTCTTCCTTGCTCCTTCTGTTGAAAGTTTGTTCTGTCCTGCCCACATATCACGAGTTTCACCCCGCTCTCTTCACATGATAACATATCTGATGACCTCAGACGTGTCTCCCTCCTCTTTCTGTAGGAATCAACACGTACATCTTTACGTAACACACCACCTGCGCTGTTCGGTGCAATGACAGGCCTCACTCCTCAACTCCATCTCGCATGCATGTGACACCTCGGCGCAGTCTGGAAGTACCATATTTTCATATGTGATCTTCGCTACAAAGCTTTTCATCTCATAATACGTTAGTTTAGTTGTCTCCAATTTTCCTTCGTTGCCTTTGATTCGCCAGGCCCCGGGGGAAAGGGGGTGGGCTGTTTGCTGTAAACCATTTATGGAAGGTTAACCAGAGCCGCCCTTTGTAATTCTGAGCCACGTAAACATTCCTGACGTACGTTTTCTTCGGGGTTTCAGTTCCACGAATTAGCTTGCATTTAGTTCCACTGTATTTATGGCATTATTGTTCGAGCAGAAGGTTGTTGGTAAACTGGCCAACTGCCATAAGCTTTTTACTGAGTGAATATGGAGCAGAACATCCACTCACTCAGTGGCAATTTCTGCCCGCTTGTAATTTGAGTACAGTGTGATTATTGTTGTGTCGTGTGAAACGTTGTTTAGATCAGAATGCGCCTCTGTTCTTTGCAGCCGCAGGGGTTATCATAAGTTTGTGTCCCATGTTTCACTTCTGGCTTTTTACAGTTTTTCTTTTATGCCTCTTGTTCCTCGTGCTATCCCTCCGTCCTCACTCTCTCCACATTTGTACAGTTTTTCTTCTTTACGTCAAGAATCACCCTTCTTTTGTCCGTTTTCATCTTCTGTGCCCCACAGTTATGGGACAAAACACATTGCCATTTAAATCCCTGATTACTGAGGCAATATGAGGAAATATTCAAAATCAAGGATGAACTACTTGTGTCATTGGTGGAAGGCGAGAAAGTGAGCTGCAGTTATTTGGTGATCCACCAGTACATGCCGATGAAAGTTGCTGGACACTTGATTAAATTGTTTTGAAGATTTTTTGAAGTGCCACTTCTTGTATAGTATTGGCTCATTCTTCCAAATAAAGTGCCCTTTCTCTTGCCCCCTATTTTATAAAAGCTTTGACTGGGCTGTTTTTTTTCGCCCCCTGTTTTATTATGTTTCTCTCACTTTGTGACCTTGTTGTTGAAGTTGTTGGCATAGCAGGATTAGACATTTCATAATATGCCATGCGTTTTAGGTTACCTGCTGGGTTTAGGTCGCTAAACAGAGTCCCTGTTAATGTCTTTGATTGAATTCGAAACCGTGGTTCTTCCTGAATCTACTTTTAATTACTCTTAGAAAGACTGATCGGTTTCATTTTCTATTATCATAATAAAAACATCTGTAAGCCCTTGTCAGTGACAGAAATGGATTCCCGAAATGTCAGTGTCATGTTTGCATTGTGAGTGTGTCTGTTTATGTCTTTGAAGCCAGTGATAGTACATTCTGTAAAGCTCAACACGGCTTCATCAAGCATGTCAGGAAGAACAAACGCAAGCGCTGCCAAATCAGCCCTGCTTGTGAACGATCCCATCACGTTGCATTGTGGGACAGATTCTTTGTTCCATGTCTTTCACTGTATCAGTCAATCAGCCGCTGCCCCCCCCCCCCCCCCCCCCCTGTAAAATGAGAAGGCATTATGTGCTGCCAGCCATTCAGCTGTCACCAGGGACTATCATAACAATTTCACCAGTCCCTTCAAAGGCCTCTGATTGACAATTCGTCAGGAGGGTTTAGTTGTTTGTTGAGTCTGCTGAGAGCATTTAGAGGAGACTCGGTGCGGCTTTGAATCAGCTTCCCTATCTTTTCCTCTGTCATTGTCCCTCATTTTGTGCATTGGTTTTATTTGTCAGTACAAATCTAGAAAATTCGGTGTAGTTCTGCAACATCAGCATTTTCAAAGTAAATTGACATTAAAGTGTAACGACTGTCCTCACTCGGCCCACTCACTCAGCGCCATCATGCTGGAGTGGGTAAAGTCTGTCAGATCAGCCCAGGTTGTGCGCAGTGACCCCGACCTAAACCTCCTCCACCCAAGCTCACCCTGGGCCCCTGCAGGTAAAATCGGAGCCCAGTCCCAGTCTCCATGGTGGTCCCTCTTTGTCTTCTCTCATCTGCCCGTTGCATCCTTTCACCTTCCAGTACCAGCCCACAGTTTTTGTGAAAGCAAGAGACTCCACAGGACTGTAACAAAACATGCTTATCCGAGCTGCCAAACATTGTTACATCCCAGAACAACACTGTTTAAAGACAGTATTTACTTTTGTGATAAGGCAGCGTCTTCTTGTTTTTACAAGCAGTGCATTCAATTCTCAGGCAACCTGTTTTTGTCAATCTTGAATAAAAAGGGTATTTGGTCTTGTTGATGAAATCTAAGAAAGTCAATTATGGAAATAGTTGTAGTGTGATTGGGAGATTCAGCTTGAATGTATTAAATGTATTGCAAGTTGGATTTGCACGGACATAATGATGTATATTAAATACTATACAGCATTAAAACAATGAAAGATGTCGGACTGAGGCAATACAAGCACGAGGAATCTATACCCATTTTTTGCTCAGAGCAGGAGTGAGACTGACTCAGTCTGTTTGCTGAGGAGAAGAGTTTGTATCGCAGCGTTACCTTTTCTTAAGATGTTGGGTTGATGTAGAAGTTCCCCCTTACCAGATTTGATCAACTCAATATAGAGTCAACATTATCAGACAGTGAAACAGGATTGTGTATGGGTTGCGACAGAATGAGCATCATTTCATTGGCGTCCACGTTGCGGCATGCCTAATACAGAAGTCAACTTTCTGTCTATTGTTGTGCTGTAATGGTGTGGAACAGAGTGATGAGTTGACTGTTGGCTTCTCTGGTGGATCAGCTCTGCATGCTTCATTACCTGTATGTGTGTGTGTGTGTGTGTGTGTTTGTGCGTCACTTTGTTGTTTTTTGTTCACTTGCACGCTCTCAGCCTCAGCAGTCGAGAGAGAAACTGTCTGTGCCATTGAACTAGGGCAGGGCTATCCGAAGGTAACCTATTTTTTTTATTTTATTTATTTATTTTTTGGATAGATAAGAGACATTTTTAGTCGGACTGCTGATGTTTCACTTTTTTCTTTTTTTTTCTGACTTATATAAAAACTTCATGGAAGAATAGTTTTTTGAGGTGTTTATGCTTTGAACTCACTGATCCTTTCGGATGGGTTGAATGGTTTGGCGCCGAACAGGATGAATGGCTGGACTCATTAATGCTGGTTAGTCACACAGTAATTTGGATGAGAGGTAGTCATACCTTTTGTTCATGTCAGCTTGGTGCAAATTGGTTCAAACTAGGATAGACCTTTTTAATGGGACTCGTCATCCCTAAATGAGTTCAAATTGGAATTAATGATGATTTTAATAAAAGTTACTTCATGTGGAGGAGGCGTGTGTGGGATTGGATTTGTGTCATCTTTTGTCTGCGCTGTCATTGTTTAATCTCTGGTCCGAGGTGCTTCTGTCACTGATTCAAAGCACACTTTTTGAAAACGCCTCTGTGTCTTGCTTACGCCTGTGTCCTCTGTCTCCTCTCCTCTCCCTCCCCCTCTGTCCTCTCTTTCTGGCACACAGCCGCTGATGATGACGCAGAGAGAGCAGAGGGAAGGAGGAGGGAGAGAGCGAGAAAGAGAGAGAGACTCTAATGGAGGGCAAAAGCACTCATTCTGGAGTTGAACATCTCTTTGTAAATAAACATCATAGAACCGATGGAATCATGTTGAAATAGATTTGGCTTTTAGAAAAATAGGACAGAATGGCATTGAACCATAGATGCTTTGATTTTTCCTTCTTTTGACCATGCAGACAGAAAATCTCAAACAAGAAAGGCCTTGTCTTGGCTGCCTGGGATGATATTTTGCTCGCTTCACACTGATAAGGGCTTCAATGTGTCTAGTTTTACATTCATCAGACTCTTTTTCGTGCGACCGCCTGTTTGGATGCTGAGGCCACAACAATATCAGGACTTGTCAGAGGCTGGTACGAAGTCGTCACTTGATGACTGACCCTCTGACCTAAGAGGGAAGCCTGTGGGCGGACCGAAGATAAGTGTGTGTGAAAAAGAAACGCAGATGGACAGTGCCTGGCACACACTGGGGAATCTGTGGGCTTGTGCCTTATCCTTGTGGGACTCTTTGCATACGTGGACGGTTTGGTGCGAGCAGAAGTTGATAATGGGAAGAGCAACGTTTTCTTTCTTGTGATGTGACTGTGATGAGACTCTGTCAACAGGCATCTCAGCCGCTGTGTCTGGATGTAGGTGTGTGCTTCCTGCTCAGCCTCACTCCTAACCATTCAGGATGCTCACAGTGCACAGTTGTCATAGTGACGAAGGGCAGCGAGAGGAACCCGCTCATTGCGCCACCTGATTGTGGGAGAGAGAGAGAGAGAGGGAGAGAGAGAGTGAGAAACAGAAAGGGTAGAAAGCAGAGACACAAGAGTTGCGCAGGAGCGACGAGGAGACAGCCTTTTTTTCTGTGATCAGTGTTTTCATCAATAGCCTCGCTCTTTGGCTGCCGTGTCGCTCGGGTTTGCAGACATTTAGCCGCTCGCACGCTCTCAGTTTGTCTCACACTAACCAACGTGGATTTTCTCGTGTTTGCCCATATGCCGTGCAAGAGAGGCGGGATGCTGATGCATTGTGACATGTGCGTCAGGTGTGTATGAGATGGATGATACAGGTGTGTCGATGCTCGTGCATACTTTGACACACAAACTTTGACTGGATGTCTGGGTGCCTCTGACACGCTGAGGGACTCACAGCAGGCCTGACCAGGAATCCTCCATGCCATGGTAAATACATTCTCGGGTGTGGGATGTCATGTAAAGGTAAAGGTGAATGTGCATGTGTGTGTGTAGGTTAAGGTGACGGTCAGTGAGAATGAGTTTGTCTGGATGAGGAAGAAAAGCATGCTTGTATTAAAGTGTTTGTTTTTACTCCTCGGAGGATGGTGTGCGCTGCTTGATTGCAGCCATTGCCGCTTTGATAAAGCTGAGTGTGTGAGCTGTCTTTTCCCGCCGCACTCTGCCTGTGCGTGTGTTTGCAAGGTTGTGTGTGTACCTTAATGCGTGCGAGTGTGTAAATATGTGCACCGACGCTGCTGCTATCTGGATCCACTTCCCCTCTGCTCCTCCTGCTGGCTGCGTTCCCTCAGGCGGTGACTCTGCGTAAGCAGAAAATAAGAGTGTGTGTGTGAATGTGTGTGCGTGTGTGTGTGTGTGTGTGCTCCACTGAGTTGTTTTGGTGTATGAGATCTGCATTATAACAGTGTTTTACACAGTGAGCAACACATCACGGTCACCATCTCATCGAATAAGTCGAAGTTCAAGCTAATGAGGTCACTGTGGAGATCCACCTAATTAACTGATTTTCTGCTGAAGCATGTTTGTTCTGTGGCTTCTCGTTGTTTTACAATATTATGCAGGTATTATTATTCAACTAGACAGATGACGAAAACTGTGCAGAGAAATGTTGAGTTGTGAGGTCAGGCTGTCTCAGTCTTCAGGTGAAATGACCACCACGTCACTCATTCTCGGCACCCCTCTGTTTCTGTGGTGTTTTCAGTTGTGTCTTGGTGCACAGGTTGCAGAATCTGTTCTTTCTTTGCAGTTGCATATGCTTCTTGGTGGTGTACACATGAGTTTTCATAATTGTTTGTTTTTGAATTATGTATATCCTTTTTTAGTAATATGATAACCCAAGGTTTTTGATCATTACACGTTTGCTGTGATTCCATCCATCTATCTATCCATCCATCCATCCATCCATCCATCCATCAAACTGAGGAAAGACACCAATGTGTGGTCTTGTTTATATTAATCCTGCAGGCAAGAGATTGGTCAGGCCCGTGATTTATAATATTTCATGAAAATACTATAACATGCTGGAGTTTGCTCTTATTAAACTGCTGCTCACACACATAGGTAGAAGCTAATCTACCAATACCCACTACAGATTAAGTACATTTTGCTTTGCTTGTCAGAGTGCACAAAATACTGGATGAAGTTTATGTTTAATGGATGAGTGTATCGTGAAATGCGGTTTACGACGTCTGACAATGTTTCCATTGATCACAATTGCGTCTGTTTTTCATAGGCATCTAGAGAGACATTTCCTCAGCTCGCTTGCCACAACTTTAGTTTGTGGACTTTAAGATATTTTCACTGTTGTACCACTTCTCAGGTTCAACAGTCTTTTCTGTTGCTCCTCTTTTTTTCCCCAAAGTTGAAGTTATCTTTGGGACCGATCATCTAATGTATCGCATTTTGCTTGTTTTCTTACTCCGATTTATTTGCTGTGACTTTGCTTACTCCACCTGCACATCCAACTCAATGTGATCACATCTCATCTTGTGGGTGGAGAGGCTCAGCGCACCAACGAAATGTGTAATATATTTGCTTGGATATGCAATTTAGCAAGTTGTCTCTTTTTATTAAACCAGTGTTTGCTGTGAAAAAAGACACCATTATCTAATCACTTGCTGATAAAAAACGAATGAGCTTTGTGTTTCTTGATTCTAACTGTTGATTGATGAATGAATAGTTATTACTAATAATCTTTTAACTTTACATCACAAACTTAAGGGAATGCTGTGGATTTAAATTTCAGTTTTTCTTGCGGGATTGGACTGAGCTGAAGAAATGCTTAGTGCTGCTGTAAATTTAGTTTGCAAAGCCTTTGCAAATTTTTTGCCTTTGCCAAAGGAGTTTGCTGACCCTCTGGAAATCATTCCTCACAGTAGCTCTTTCTCTGTTCACCATAATCGTTGTGGGGTTCCTGTATTGCAGTGTGCCAATGCCACTGCTTGACACGTGCCTGTGTGAAGTTATTCTTTTCATTTGTAAGTACCCACGGCACATGTAAACAACCAAACAGAAAGAAAACATAATAAAGATATTGCACAAGAATGTGTTTTTGAACTTGTCACTTCGGTATATATATAGTCCCTAATACAGATATAAAACCATGTGTGTTAAAAATGCTCAAAACACCTTGCCATTTCTCAAAGCTCTCTAAGTCATTAACAAGCTCTCAGTCATTTTATTGTACACATGCCAATGTGTTATTCTAGCATTATAATTCATGACCTGCAGAGTGATCCGCGGTTGAAACAACAGCCAGCCAGCGGCAGCCCATGTCTCCTTTGATGAGTATATCCCTTGTTGTTCGTCATCGCTGAGGAGGGGAGGAACTGGTGGAGCTCTCCTGTCTGACTGTACAGGCCTGTGTCTCTCAACATTTGAGGTCTTTCACACTGTTCCAGTCATGGTGCGCTCAGACCACGAATACGTGCTTTTATTTTTTATCTAATGTTCTTTGTGTTGCATCACCTGGTCTGCTGAGGACACCACATGACGCAGGGAGTAAGGAGACGCTTATCATCCCTTCTTCATGTGATCATTTATGACTTAAAAGAGTAACAGATGCTCTCAGATGATCTTGTTTGCCTCAAGCTACCTTTGTCGTATCTGTTTTTCAACATGTATCTTTTGTTTTCTTTTTTTTGCCTGACAAGAATAAGTGAATAAGGGAGTATTGGATGAACCAACTTCTTATTCACTGTATATTTTTATTGTTTTGTTCCCTTTCTCGATGCTCAAGCCTCAAAACATGTTGTCTCTTTCTTTCTTCCTCCAGGAAGAATGCAAACAGATCATGGCGCGCCAGAAATCTAACAGCCAGTCAGACTCGCATGATGATGAGGTTTCCCCGCCGCCACCCAACCCTGTCGTCAAGGCCCGCCGCCGCAGAGGAGGGGTCAGCGCCGAGGTCTACACCGAGGAGGATGCCGTCAGCTACGTACGCAAGGTCAGCCAGCGGACTGAGGCCACATTTGTCAACAGACATCTAATGCACACCTGTGTGCATGTTTCTGCTAATACAAAACCGCAAACACAGTTTCGCACATATGCTTGCAGTCACTGTTTACATATAAAATAATTCTTCTTCATTTTTGACCAAATATAAGAATCACAAGAGCAAGAAAAATGACAAATGTGGATTCCATGCCCAGATTTAACTTTAGTTAACACTCACACATGTTTGCACCGCATTAATGCAGAGAGATAAACAGTGTGTATTAAATAGTAATTCATCAACAGAGCAACAAAGTTGTACTTTCATTCAGCTGCTCCAACATACACAGCGTGTGAGTCATCTGCTACACTGGTGCTGCACACTGATGCTGATATTACGTCTTTTTAAAGTTTCTACAATCGTTGGCTTTAGTGTCCTGCCAGACAAAGCAACTAATATTATTTGTACTGCTTTCATCTATTAAACTGAGGTCAACACAGAGAAATCTTATTTACTGTCGTAGTCCTGCACATAAAACTCATGCACTATATATACTTGAAGACCAAATTGACTCGTCTTGGGGGTCTCATGTCTGGTAGGACCGGCTCTTGTTTCTCATAATTTTTAAAAAGTGGTGAAAAAAGATCGATGAATGTTTATATATCTTTTCATAACACAACATCAGATTATATTAAGATGTTACTGTATTCCTGAACCTATAAATGGGAGAAGAAGCCACAATATTTATGGTTCTACTTTAAAAGCTGGTAAAGTTATCAGTCTTCTCTAAAAACTTCCATGTTTCCGTGACATACCTTTTCAGAGCCACGGGAGAAAGGGAAAATGCGCCAATGCCAGAAACTATAACTCACCTTCACACACGCACACACGCACACACGCACACACATTCTTGGATTGGACAGTGCTTGTTCATTGTAATTTAACTTGACACGCCAATAATTGCTGGGTAATGACATAACGGCATGAACCCCGTCACCACGCTGTAATTGCGTGACCACTGGAGCGTGCAGTGTGTCTCTTTGTGTGTCAGGTGTGCACATGCACTTCGGAGTTTATGGCTCTGAGGTCTCTACCAGAGACACTGCGGTCATGTGTTATGGCAAGCAGCCTGCCTTCATCTCCAGCTTTTTTTTTTTCTTCTCTTTCTTCACTGTCCTTCACTATCTCACAGACTGTCACACTGGTGGATGCGCACATGCAGTGATTCACACAGCCACGTCAGTGGCATTACTTCATGGGCTTGCAAAGCATAGCAGGCTCCTCAGACAAAAGTGAATTAAAGTCAAATTAGAACATGAAAGCGCATTACTGCAGTCAGACGGGGAGTTTGCTTGAACCGTTAACGTACAGTGAAATATCAACACACACAGCCAACTTTGTGGGGCTTGACCACGGATGGCTGACTGTAATGCATCCCTTTACGTTTACCTAAGCCATCACAATCCAACTGGATTCCACTAATAATATTCTCTCACAACTGTTTGCAGCTGTTAAATCAAGAAACCCATCTTTTCACATCTGTCTATACTCAAACTTTTCTTTTTTTTATTCCACTTGGCTGTATTAAAGCACCATCTCTACCAGTAGAATCACACTCACTAAATCCTAACTCTGAGAGCAAAAGCATTGCCCTGGCATCTACTATTCTCCAGAGTGACAAAGCTACAGCTTGATCTTTTGGAAGATGTGTAGGAGGCTGACCTAAAATTCTATGTCCTCCTCCAAGTGCATTTCCAGGCCAGACCAACCTATTTCTCTTCCCGACCGCTAAGTATCCTGCAGTTCTACAAACAGATAAAATGTGGGTACGTCTTATTATATACTGTATGAGATGTGGTTGCATGTGTATTTATGTGCATATTGTACACAGCCCAGTGTGGTTATCTTCATGTGGAGACATCTGTTGCTTTAACTTAATTACAGCCTATCCCCTCCTCTTTCCCACAACACATGCACACACACACACACACACACACACACACACACACACACACACACACACACACACACACACACACACACACACACACACACACACACACACACACGCACACACATACCCATACCCCTCTGTCATTCTCTTGTGAGAGGGATTAATATGATGTTCTTCTCCTGTTTTCCTCCTCCTCCCCTCCCCCCCATTTAATAATATACATAAATAGGTGTAGGTTCTATATGAACAGAGTACTGAGCCTCTTTGTTGTGGCTTCATACTTTGCCAGTCCCTTTCCATGAACACACGCCACAGAGTCCCCGACATGGAAAATGCATGTTTTATGAATGAGTTCAGAGACCTTTTGAATGTTTAACGTCTGTGTGACATTCTCAGTGTAATCCCTGAACAGATGGACTATCCCAAAAATACACAAGCACACGTGTGGTATATTCCTTTCAGAGTTTGCCAATATGCTGCTCTTTAATTACTCAATTTAGCCCACTTTTGAAGTCAGTGGTATTATGTGTTTGTTCTGGCTTCTTTCATGTGTCCACCTGCATGGTGTTGTTCAGTTTATCTCAACGGCTATTACTCCCTTGTCTCCACAGGTGATTCCAAAAGATTACAAGACCATGACTGCCTTGGCCAAAGCCATCTCCAAGAATGTGCTGTTCGCTCACCTGGATGACAACGAGAGAAGGTATGACATTTTTGCAACACCACTGAAAATCTTTGACAGTTTTTCAAAAACTTTGATGGCAACAAATATCACTTTGTACTGATAAAATCAAACATGCCATTATTCTGGTTGAGCGTATAGCCTCTCGGCCACCGTGCGCAACTATTGCCCGCATCTACAGTTACAAACAGAGGAGCTGAGCATGGACAGATGTGGCTGGGGAGAAGGAGATGATGGCGGAGGGGGGTGGGGGGGTTATGGCATTGTAGAACTGGTTGTTATGGTTACTTGTACGTGCATCAGTATCATGTTGCATTTTTAGAAATGATTGGTGTTTTTCTTGCCATCTGCGCCCGTTTCATTGTTGTTTCAAATTTCTCCTCTCTGCCGCCACGCTCTCACCATGCTTACATCTGTCTCAGATCTCCCATGATTGCTGCATCTGGCTCTGACATAGGATTGGGTGTTGTGGGAAAGGCTCTCAGGTGGCTGGCAGTCCCGTCCGCCAGCCGGAATAGAGTTTCATTGGCAGGGAGAATCCATTATGCCCCGTGGAGAGCAAAACACTGGAGCTTTCCTGTTGGCTAAAGCCTCCGCGGACCAAACCCAAAACACACTCTTTCCACTCTTTCGTCAGCTGACAATTTAGTGTTGTCCCTCGACGGCGGCACGCAGGCCTCTGATCGCACGTCACTGCTTCTGAAGGAGCCCTGAGCCGGGCGCAACGTGTGATGGATCTGGACAGTTTGAAAAGTCATGTACTTGGGTGGCTGATGTGGCAGATTAGAGTTACACCAGAAGTATATGTGGCAGCAGACCATAAACTGTCAGGATTTAATGCACTCAAGACCTCTCGGCATGCCAGGCTATATAATTGCGTCGTCATCGGTCCACGCAGAAACCATGCATGACGAAGAACGTCTTCGACTGGCTGTCATGTCTGCTGCCTCACTACACACAACTAACATCCACAATTAATGCTGTGCAAGGAGGAAGTGGTTGTTGTGGGATCTGTGGTTGAACGTGCATCTCGCAGTACAGAAGGATCTCACTTTGTGAAAATTCTCCTCTGATTGCTGATTTGTGCAGAGCGACAGCAATTACTTGGCATTGCTTTCCAGTTCCTCACTGTTTCTGTCTGGTTGCTCTTACAGTATCCCTCCCTCACTGCTGTTCTTCTTCACTCTTCGCTTGCAGCTGATGATGCTGGACGGCTGGCTGCTGTGCTGGCTGGTGGCTTGGTTGCGTTGCGGTCGCCCTGCGGTTGTTTTGCCTGGAGCTGCCACAGACAGAAAAGTGTTGACGTATGGCCAGTGTGGTCACCCGGCATTAAAGAAAAACTGTACAAAGCAACCAGAAGGCTTTTTGCGTATGGCATGACTTCAGAATATGCCGCATATTTTGCATGAGAATGTGCATCTGCGATTTGTTCTCAACTTAAAAACTGTACACTTTGGACGGTTCTACTAATGTAGGCTGGGAAATCTGGACAAACTTCTGTGAAGACTGACTTCTGCCTTCTGTTTACATTAATGAAGCCATGGTATGAAGTTGATCGGCTTTGTCCCGAAGTGCCAGATTGGATTGACGTAGATTAGCAGATGGAGTCTCACTCTCTCTCACACTCACGCTCTCTCACTTTCGCTCTCTCTTGCTTTTTGCAATCTGCAAACAGCTGGCCCTTTTGGGTTATCAAATGTTCTTTCACATATTGCATTAGGTGGGAAGGTTGTCACAGTTTATAATTGCTTCAGGAATTTTGTCATAATTGCACATCGGGAAGCTATTTCTTATCAATATTAGGATGGATCAACACATGCCACATTGTAGTAACAGATAACGAACGCAATGAAGAAATCTTGTTTTGTTTTTTTCAAAACATTCACAACATTACTGCTTTTGTTCCGGTTGATGCGTGAGAGCGTGAAAACCTCAAGGTGGATATTTGTGTGTGTGTCTTGACAAAAACACCTTGTGCCATTAGTCACTCATCAGTTATGTAAGCCAAACACCACAGTTTGTTCCCCCATTAGCATTATATTTTGCTATCATCTGTTTCAGTAATGAGAACGATCGAAAACAATAAAGCCCTCTTTGTTTCCCCGCTCTCCCCATCGCTCTCTTTCCAGCCTGGCTTTTTAGTGACCTTTCTTCTCCTCTCTCACTTTTCTAATCTATCTGATGGTCTTCACTTGTTTATCTGCCCCTCCTGGAATCGAGAAGGACTCCCACACACGCCAATAGAGATCTTTTGCTCAACTTCTTTGGAGACACTGGTTGACAGACTTGCCCTTTCTTTTTCTTTCTTACTGTATTTCTTTTCCCCTTACGTGATTATATTCCTGCACCATCCTTGCCTTGTTTTGACTTGTCTTAATTGCACATCCAATCCTATATGATAACTACCAGCAATTAAAATGTACATTTCTGTATGTACTTTATGTTCAAATTTTAATTGTGACTATTTCTTAATTTGACTGTAGGATTAATTCCGAAAATTACGCTTCGAAGGCGCTCCCCAAAAACCCATTTATAAACATTACACACATCATGTCTTTCCACAGGATTCTCTTTCAGCAGTGAGGCCTGCCTATTAGTTTTCTGTTTGGGCTGTAATAACTGAGTGCATAATTACAGGAGTGAACCAGACAGGAGAAAAATGATCCACTCGGGCATCTTGGGACAAGCAGAATATTACTTGACTTAAAACAGAGCGAGTCAGTCGTCCACGCTTTAATCACATCCTGTTTTGTGAATATTCGCTTACTCAGCTTACATTGTGGAGGATGCGTAATAGTCAGGGTTTTATGTGTGTGATTTCCCGAGGAGTTCAGTTGGTAAAGAAATAATTTTCGGATGACTAAATATTCAGATTACCTCTTTTGATAATCTCAGCTATAGTGGTATACTGAGCTCATGCAAAGGCACAAAAAGGGGAAGAAACCAGTGCAGTTACGCAAACTCGCCCCACTGCCACTTCCTTTTCTGTTTTTTCCTCTTTTGTTCATCCTCTCTTGACCCTATGAAAATTCCGGAAGGAAACAATAAAGTTCCTTGTTTACTGTGCACTGGATCAAAATGAACAGGAGTTGTGGTTAATATTAAATGGGCAAGTGAGCAAAGGAGAAGCTGACATCAGTATTGACCATGGAGAACACAGGCGCATAGATACCATCACTTCAAAGAATGACAGGGATTACTTTGTCATGAGAAAACACACATGCATGCACACACCACAAGTGCATTCTCAAGTGTGCATGTCAGAATGTTTTCCCAGTGTGTCTGCACCAGCTGGGAGCGTGGAGTCTTTGATTAACACACCATTCCATATGTCAAACTTTATGGCCTCAAAAGTTCTTGAGCTCCACCACCCGTGCGTGCGTGTGCGTGCGTGTGCTTGTAGGCAGCTTATTGTTCCTCAGCTGTCTTAAAGTGAAATTCGGGCACATTTGGCTGCCTTTGCAGGTGGAAGTTAACAATATGTGTATAAAGATTAAGCTGGGGAAATAAAATCGACGTCACCTGTTTGTTTGTTTTTTGCATTTCCCTAAAAATTTTAAATCTGGTTTGAATCCTTTTTTAAAAGTTTAATGCGATTGAACATAAACTTTGAATATTTAAATAGAGGAAAATGCTGGCCAGGCCTTTACTGTTTTACCTTGTATCTCTGGCAGAATGGCCAAAACAAATACATAAGAAAAATCTCTGCTCGACTGGTGAGGCAAAGGTGTTAACCACTACATGCTTTGTGGCCATTTCCTATTTGCAATGTAAACTGAAAACATTTCTAATATATTCAGAACAAAATCTTTTGAATTGCAATTATATGAGCTTTGTTGTTAATGTTAATTGCAATCAGCAACCGCACATCAGTATCTTGCTCACATCCTCACTTTAAACTCAGCATGCATTCAAACATGCATAGGCTCAAAGAGACAGTGTGCTTTGTCCATCTTCAAGTGTCTCCATAAAGTTTTACATGTGTTATCATTGTTGACTGTGGAAGAAAGTCTGTGATAATCACCACTTTGGTCTTATGGATTTTCTCAACATTTCCTGCAAACCGTTGACATTGATTTGCAGTAACATTTTCTCTGTTGCTGTTTGACTCCTCCTCCACGATGGCAGAAACCAGAAGGTGAAGCTTTTACTGAAGAATGTGGCAGTTGTCTTTGGTCGGGACGGAGTTGATTTGTTCGCGGTGATAAACTGTAAAAAGGCCCCCGAGCGACACTTCAGTAGTTCCTTCATCATTACTTACTGTACGCTTGATATATACCTTGTTTCATGTCGCTTGGTCTCTGCAGCGATTTCTAAACTTCTGCCATTGCGCTGTGCCCGGTTGACCGCTTGGTGGTTCCTCCTCTCCGTCCTCATTATGATGTAGCGCATAAAGAGACACACGGCTCCGTAAGATAAGCAAGGAGCAGGTGTTTGATTTCACGTCCTGCTGGAGTTCGTCTCGCTTACGTCCAAATGATTATCACACCAAGTGAAACTGTTATCTCATCTTACCATGCGGATATCAGGTAATCGTATTTTAGTTTCATTTTGAGGACAATTTGAGAACAAATGTTAAATAAATAGGAAATTATCAGGGGTGATAATAGGAGGCTGGTCAATTACAACTGCACCTGTTGAGATGTGATCCCAGCTGCCTGTTAAGTTTACAGGCTCGTATTTATATGTGTTTGTGCACATTTAGCCTGTCACGGTGCGGTTACATTTTATAGCCTTTCCACCAACTCTTCCCATTGATTTCCACATGAGCGACAAGCAATGTGACCTGAATAAACTCACTTTCCTTTAGTTGCTACTCTAATAGCGTAAGTAATTTAATGTCCGACTTATGAGTTATGGAATAAGACTTTTGTTCTTTTTTTGCACAATAAAAGTTTTATTTATGTGAATATTGACACGATACTAGTAACTGATGACTTCCTGCTTTTCATCACATATACTGCGACGGAGAACGATAACGTGCAGCTTTTATTTTTTATTAATTATTTTTTATTATAGAAAATTAAAGGGAACAGATTTAAACAGGACTTAGACAGCGGTCATAAAGCTTTTTATTTTTTTTATTCCTAAGATTTGTGTTCTTGTACATTTTGTTGCATGCTTTGATGGTGTCTTTTTTGTGTTTGTGAGTCACTGTCAAGAGAAATCCGATAGTGCTTCATATTGAAGAGGCCTTGGAGGATCCTCTGAGAGGCGCTTTTTATTTCTCTCCTGACCCAAACAAAGCACACTCAAATAGACACATATCAACTCATCAAGCTGTCTCTTCCTATCTGCCTGCATTAGTCTAATGCGTTCAGGCCACAAAAAGGCTCTCCCGGGAATAGTAGCCACACTAGAAGCCCTGCTTTCTGTAAGTTCCCAGAAATAGGTTGGAGGACTATGAGAAAACTCTCCTGATCAAGTTTCTTTAGCTTTTTTTGTGACACATAAAGTAAATAAAACAATATTGTCATCTAGTAACAAATGGTTGTTAGATCTTTGGAGTGAATTTGAGTTAAGCTAATGCATTTCTTTTTTTTTTTTGTCCGAGTATGTGCGATCAAAAACACATATTTAAGTAGTAGATAGAGTTTTTTTTTTCCAATTTGTAGGAAGTCCTGTACCTCCAATATTGTAAAGCAAAAGACACATCCTTGGAGTGGTTGTAAAGTGGTTCTGCTCATCTCATCCTGCCTTCTTTAATCCTCTAATTAACAAACACAGTAATGAGTTGATGAAGTGAATGATTGGATGACCTTTGACCTTTAAACCCTAACCTCTGCACCTTCCCCACCAGCTCCTGCTGATAGACAGGGGACATCTTTAGTGTACCGGGACTCTTTGTGTGTGTGTGTGTGTGTGTGTGTGTGTGTGTGTGTGTGTGTGTGTGTGTGTGTGTGTGTGTGTGTGTGTGTGTGTGTGTGTGTGTGTGTGTGTGTGTGTGTGTCCTAAAGAGGTGCAAAAACAATAATAAATAAATGAGTGGGCAACTGAAAACCTAAACAAACAATAGTTGAGGGAAAGGCACTAAAGCCGCATGAGAGAAATCCGTCTTGGCTTGTGTTTCGCCGGACGTTTTTTTAAGGCCCGTACAAAGAGACAAAACAAGGAAAAGGATGCGATGGGAGATGGAATACTGTCTCGCCATATCAGATGAACCCAGCTGTCATCATCACATCCGATAGCTCAATAGAACTAATGTGGAACTTGAGCTGAGCAGTGCAGTGAATAGACTCAGGTCTGAAACACAGACAGATTGTTTCTGAAATGACAACATATGCAGTGGTGAAATGGGACAGAAAGCAGCCACGGACCTCCACAGCATCCAGTCTATGGACACTGTTCTTACCATACAGCAGCCTCTAGGGGGTGTTTTTTTACCACACACAGAGTAAACAGGTATTCTCTAACCACTGGAATCATTGCTTCTTCACTCACTGAAATGTCTTGGAAACCGATGGAACAAAGTATAGATTAAATTAAGATTAGTGTGGGAATTGACTTGCTTGCATGCTTTTGTTAGGTGACCCTCCTATAAAATGCAGAGTACACAAGATATAAGGTCAATATTATGGTTATTATGACTTTTCCCCCACTCAGATGTCTTTTTCTTGTGACTCCTGTCGAAGGCTGTTATAGACTTTGTAGTGTGTGTTTGGCATCGTTTCTTTTACTGGGTATTGTTTCTCTGCGTGTTCAGGTTGAAGAGTAGTGAAGACGTTTGACTTGGTCTATGATTTGTATTTTATGGCGGGCTGTGAAACAGCAGCAGTGTGCAACATGAACAAATGAGCAGGTTTGTGATGTGTGTTGTTTAGTCTCTCTGTCTGTTTGAGTGCGTGTTTGTGTTTCCTGTCCCACGGATCTCCACATTGACTCCTTGTGTGTGTGTGTGTGTGTGTGTGTGTGTGTGTGTGTGTGTGTGTGTGTGTGTGTGTGTGTGTGTGTGTGTGTGTGTGTGTGTGTGTGTGTGTGTGTGTGTGTGTGTGTGTGTGTGTGTGTCGCTCTCATCCCGGTGGTCTTCTTTTTCCTCCTTTTAGAAGCGACTGCTTTCTCTGTCTTTCCCTCTTTTCCTTCCTGTCGTTTCTCTTTCTCGCAGTCATGCAGACTCATTCTCTTATACATCCACACACATCCACTCCCTCCCCCACAATCATGTGTAGTCTCCTCTCTCTCCTCATGGCTTTGTGCTGCTGCCACAATGCCAGGGGCCAGGCGATGAGGTCACTCACCACAGGAGAGCTGCAGGCCTGACTGAACCTCGACCATCCCCACCACCATCCAGTGCACACGGAGAAGTGCTGGCATGTGCTGTGTCACCTCCCCCAGATGTCACGTCTTAGCTCCGGCTTCGACTCCCCTCACCTTCGTTGCCATGCAAACCGCAGTCGCGCAACGCATGCAATTTGTTGAACATTCATATCAGCCAGGCTGCATTTTTGCCTGCGAGCGCAGATAATCTCCCTCAAACATGCACATCAGCAAGCAGCACACATGTGCACTGATAGCTGGAAAATGTTGTCCTCTCTCATGTACTTTCTGCTGACTCAACTTGTCCCCCGCCACCTCTTACACCCCATGTCATCTTTCTTCATCCATTCCCTTATAAAACTCTTCCGAAACTAGTGAGAAATACAGTTGTTCTAGTGTCTAGAGTCCTTTTAAAAAATGCTTCACTCCCTCCAAAATGTACCCCAGAGTCCCTGTTGGACATTTTTCCAGCTATCTATGATTCATATTTGCCATCTCGACTGCTTATACAATCAGTTTGAGAAGCTGTGTGTGTGTTTCCGTGAGCGTGTTTGTGTGTCTTCCCATGTGCAAATTTGTTAAAACTAGATTTCTAGATGAACACGTGTATTTGATTTTTGGCTGAAGTTGAGGTTTGAGTTTGGTACGTCGTAGCTTTGGTTTAGATTAGTGCAAACCTCGGTCACTGCAATGCAACATGTGTGTGTGTATATATGTATGTATGTGTCTATGCAGTCGTGTGTAGACACATTTTTACAAGATGTACGCAAATGATCAAAAGACAATCAGCGAATTATTTGCATCTGTACATGCATGAATGTTTGTCTTGCATAAAACTGGGAGATCAACTGAAACTTGCCTCCCCTTGAATTAAATACCCACCCTTGAAAAGGGTCACAAATCTTCTGTATCTCACTTCAGTCTTTCAAAGGGAAACGACCATCAGAACTGCTTTTAACAGCTGTGAGAGCGGAGGTCAAGTGTAGTGAAAGGGAGAACATGTATTTAACATCAATGCCACCATTAGGCTGAGCCTGTGCATGTGTGTGTGTGTGTGTGTGTGTGTGTGTGTGTGTGTGTGTGTGTGTGTGTGTGTGTGTGTGTGTGTGTGTGTGTGTGTGTGTGTGTGTGTGTGTGTGTGTGTGTGTGTGTGTGTGTGTGTGTGTGTGTTAGACCACACTTTATACTGCTGTGACACAGTTCATTTCTGAATGTGTCACGTTTCATCTCGTGTGAATTAATATGTAGGCTAAATGTGCGAGTGTGCATGACAGTAGCTTCCTAGCCCGGGTCTGCCCCTGCTGTGAGGACATGATGTTCCTGCAACCCTCCAGCTCCTTTATAGCTCAGCCAGGCCCGGAGGACAACCCACACACTGACCACCACACATTATTCGGGGACAGGGCAGCTTAGCGCCTTGCAAAATAGCCGGGGTTGGCCCATGGCCTCCTATTGTATACATCCCGCCTTCTTTGTCTATGCTACTGCGATAGGTTCCAGTGCACAAGCACGGACAACAGTCTTGTTATAGTGTGTTAATTCTCCCATGACGTCCTTATTGGTTTTTCGGTGTCAATTTATTTGAGTTTTATTTAGATTCGGGGGTGCAGCCTATTTCCATGCTTGATAAGCTTTAGCATGGCAGGTCTCATAGAGTTTATTTTGTATAATTTAGGCCATCGTCATTAACTTCACCTTTCAAATCATATTTCCCTTTTAAAGCGACAGGACTTGCTAATATCTAGTTGGCAACGGTGCACAGGGTGGGTTAACTATCTAGAAAGGTGACTTGAATTCAGTTAAAATGACCCATTTTGGTTTACATGTATGCAAAAGTTTCAATTTGAACAATTTACAACTTGGAAGACCATGTTGCACAATATCAACATGAAAGTAGAGACAAATTATATTTGCATGGACAGAGAAGAGATTTTGTTTGCCCAATTGAGTACACACATATATTTTTTGTGGAAAAACGTCATTATTAACTCCTCAATTTTGTTGGAAAAAGAATCGGAGACCACTTCTGTAAGTTTATATAACGTTTATTTGGAATTTGAAGTGTCAGACGTATATAAGAGCATATTTCATGGCATAAAATGATTTCATAAACAAAAGCGCTTGTTCTTTGCACAACACTACTCTTATATGCACGTTCATAGTGAAGCGGCCTTTTTTCTTTTTATAGCAGTGAAAACCTTATATCAGTTAGATGTCAGCTATTTTTCCAATTCCGACTTGCACCCAATGCACCATTACCTCACTACCCAGAATGCTATTTCTACACACACACACACACACACACACACACACACACACACACACACACACACACACACACACACACACACACACACACACACACACACACACACACACACACACACACACACACACACACACACACACAACACACACACACACACACACACACACTAATACGCGCACACACCGTACAGTCCCACTGGGGATACCTCCTTCATTTCTCTCCATCGAGTCGTCTACTCGTCCAAGCCTCCCTCCCTCTTCCTCGGGCTGTTTTCAAACTTTTTCTGGCTGTCTCAGTTTCAACATGTATATGTGTTTGAGCACGCATGTATAATGGGCCATGTTGTGTAAACACCTCTCAGGTTTAAAACCCCAACAAAAGACAATTTGCATCCCGATCTGCTTCTCAAATGCTTTTCTTGTTCCAGTTCTTGTCTTCTGCGAGGTGGGAATGAGGGCGGGAGGAAAAAGAAGGAGGAAAAGACATGCCTGCAGGACACAGCGGCATGCCTTATGATGTTTAGCAACGTGTCAGGATACGTGTGCGTTTGTGTGCACATGCAACTAGACGTGAGAGAGCGAGTGAGTGAAAGAAGCAATCAAATCTTTACATATCCTGTAGGTTTAATTTAACTGTATATATTTATTTGGGAGCATTTAGTGGAGTTATTTCTGTGCAATGGGTGAGGAGGAGTGTGTGTCTTCCTGTTTCTTTTCTTTCCACTCGTTCCAGTGACACCTCCCCTGTAGACACATCCGAGTGGTAGAGTCTTAGCCTTGTCAGCACCTGATTCAGCCTGACCCTTTTCTGGCTAAGTGGGGGAAAGCTGGCGTTTTTCTGCCCCTGGGGCTGGAAACGACAAGAAAGAGGGCATCAGGAACGTGTGAAATCCACTCGTACTGAAATACGATAGAAACAAATTAAATGGTTTCACAACTTGCAATAAAAATGAGAGACAGGGGAAGGTTTCCAAAAGTTAAGTAACCGTTCAGCCGGCTAATCACTGCTCTGAGAAAATGTGAGATAGGAAGCGGAGAAAGGGAGAGGAAAGAAGGGGAGAGGCAGCAGGGTTGGACATGTTTGTGATGTTTTGGGCCTGACATCATGGCTACATCAGCAGGTGGTGCGTGTTGGATCAACAGGTAGGCCTCTAAAACAGTCTTGTCATTTTTATTCATGTCACCAGACGACCAGCAACGCAGTCTAAAACGTAGCTGAATGTGTGAGTCAGATATTTATTTATATCCCTTTTATTAATCTTCAAAATTATTTATAGATACCATTCATGAGAGCAGGAGGGATTACGTTAGAAATAGGCTTGGTATTTTGCCTGGAAAAGGATTCTGCTCTTATCCGCGAAACTTTCAAACTACATTTACAATTTACAATGAAGATACTGTCAAACTTTGATGTTTGTTTTCCCCTCATTCTAACACATCCTGCTTTTTCCTTCACATCCTCCCATCAGCCGGTCCTTCTTACTCACTCTTCCTTCTCAGGCTGACTCTTTGTACCACTGCCATGCCTCACTGGCTCCCACCGTGCTGAGGCCAGGATGAGCGTGTGATTTCTCTACTGAAGCTGTACACCTTTGACAGAAAAGAAATTTGACAGAAGGCCTCTCCTATCTAGGTTTCTTCCGAAATGAGTCTATAATCCTTTGTGTAAATGTGGAATTAGTGTTTTTAAACTTTCCCTTCCTTATGCCAGAGATGACACAGTGTGTGGATATCACCGGTGCTTCTTTTGGTACTGTGGGCTTCAGGAGATGATAATGCTGAATCGACGTCTCATGCAGTTGGCATTGGCAGGCTCGACTGATAATGGCGTTTACCTTGATGTCTTATTTTATCACAATTGATTAGATTAGGCTCAAGTGTTTAGAGGAAGCTCCTGTGTCCGAAAGTCTTTCTTCAAAACCTGCTACTGCCTCCATAATTCAGTTACTTCTAAACTTCTTGAGGTTATCATACAAAGTCATATACTGCTTTACTATCCTACGTTCAAACAGGTGAATGCACTGCCTGCTTTGTTGTTGGTGAAACTTATCTTAAATATGAATGCCATCGCTTCGTTTCTAAACGGATGTTTGGAAGTAGAAAAAAAAAAGAGCCTAAAAACCTGTCTTTCCAACGCTGTTTCTCCCCAGGTGGTCCGATCGTTGCAGTCTATATAAATGACACTTTTCTTCAGCGGGGTTTAGCACTAGTCTGCAGGTCACACAGATCACCAGTATAAATGCACTGACCCTCAGGCGCTGTGGTACCGCAGTGCACACACACACACTGAGACACACGTCCACACTTTAAGGCAACAGGATGCATCCGTGTTTACACCCCTTATAAACCCAGCAGCGCCAGGTGTGTGGTTTTAACACAGTGTCCCCACTGCCCTTTGTTCAGTTCACATACAGATTCCTTTTAACGCTGAATCCCGCTCCCATCAATTCCCTTTGAAGATGTCACAAACGCTAATGCTTGCTCCTATTGGACGCCGAGGCGAAGATACATGTTTAACACACTCTTATATTCTATAAAGGACTTTGAGAAGTCCTCAGGCTTCAGTAGACAGTGGCAAAGTAAATACAATGTGGGTTTCGAAGTTTATAATGTTAATCAAATCTTTATATCCCTGAGGACCAAATTGGCTAAAAGCCTGTTGAGTTCTTGAAAAGGGAGAGTTCGCATTTTCCTTGACTGACGTTTACGTCCTCTCTCCTCCCACATTGTTGACCGTCCCTAAGTGGTCATTTCCATCACCCATGACCTGTTATGTCCATCTATAAACCTCTAGGACCACCTCAGTGTCGTACCTTGTTAAACTTAAAGATGGGCAAAGTGGGGAAATTTCACCGATGTATAAATTGTATGTTATTACGTATATCTATACTTAGGATTAAATGATTTTAGTATGAACGGTGTCACAGATACAGGATACACAGACACAAACAAATACAGTAGTTAAGGTATTTCTTTGTGTGGTTGAAAACTGCGATTATAAATGTGTGTACTGGAATAAACTCTATCAGGAGTAAATGAAATATTGAAAAATACATCTGCTTATAGTCAGAATGGGAGCTTCCCAATGTAAAAAGTTGACATCCGATGTCATTTAACATGGCAGTGGTTTAGGTGAAACTTGAGAAATGTTATATTTGTATAATTATTTGCTTGTTTGTAACTATAAAGTTGCAGAGCTTCATATCCTATATTAATGGCATAAAACCATAACAGTGGAATGGGAAATGTAAGAATAATTGTACATCCAGAGCTAAATTCATCCCCCTCTTAGTTGATGTGTGACAGGGATCAGCAACATTATTCACTCTGAGGACCATAAAAATCTAATCTTCATTACCAGAGGGCCACATTTTGACAGAGCACTTCTAACACAAAGGGCATATTGGAGTTATGGCTACAATTTTGAATTTCATCCTGTAATTACAGAGTATTTATAATTGAAACCTGTGAGCAATTAAAGTGCAAAATTTAAAAAAAAAAGTCTTACGGGTCACATGGAATGATGGCGATCTTGGACAGTATGCCTATTTTTTCTTTTTGGTGTTTTATCATTTTAACACTGTTAACTGAGTGGGGAAGATTCTTTTAAAGCTTCATACACATTGGGAAAACTATCTAAATATTTTTGTCAATACAGTTTCTCAGCATATTATCTTTTTAATGACTTTGAAATATTAACTCGCTCAACATCTCCTGTTGCTGGGGTGAATGTGGCCAACATTCACAACCTTTATGTCATAAGTATCCTCCCTGAATGCTTCACTCCTTTGTAGTGATACCTCCCTCATCTCCGCCTGTATTTTTCTCTCACACCGTTGGCTGTTGTCAGTGGCATGCCCACGCATGTGAGCGTCTCTCTCTGTGAATGTACGTAATTTTAAATAGTTATCAAAAATAATTCATTGTGTTTCCAGCAACAAAACTCAGGTGAGGTGAGTTGGCTGTTCCATGAGAGTCACTGAGGCTGGTTGTGCTTAACTGTAAATGCAGGGTGTTAAACTTTGCGCCACTTACTCAGCCTCGTGAAGCTGTTTTCCAGCTCGCTATGATAACAGGCTAAACAGTTCTCTTATACACAGTCAACAGTGAAAAACTAATTTCTGTTTACGTACTCATATTTGTGACTTTAGACACTATGCTGACTAATCACAAAAACAGCCAGACAAAAATCAGTACAGTTGTACATGTTATTTATAGTAACCTGCCACTTAAGGTTGTCGAGAATGCACACAGTGTCTCCGCAGTCTTCCTAGAGCTCTTAATTCTAAGTAGACTACGATTACCATGCAGCATGATTCCTGTTGAACACTCCCAGGTCCCTGAGGTTTTGAAGAGATGCAGCCAACAAAGACTCCTCAAAACATGTTAGCCTAATTTCCAGCTCACCCTTTGCGCACTATTAAATCTGTGCCTTTGTGCTTGTAAAATGTGTGAAATGATTTCATAAAAGTCAGTCTCCGACCACACATCATACATATTTTATAAACTGAATGTGTATTTAGTGTCCTTGGGCCAGTGCTTGTATGATGCAGTTGTTTAGAGGTGCATAACAAAGACTATTGTTCTTATTTTCCAGGATTAACACTCCGAATTACCATAAACTGTTAAAGTGAAAATAATTTCTTCATGTACTTACGACATTGACAATGCAGCAGCCAAACCAGTGCTCACTGCTGCCAAGCTTACACACCGCTTGGACAGCAGCGTTCCCATATACGGTTGGATATTGCAAAATCTCCCAAATAGAGCGTTCATTCTGGATGGGCACAGCATTGAACACTTGTATAACTCAACATTCTGCGGCCCATTAAGAAGCACAAAGACATGGTGGCACGCCGCGCCGTTAAAGAGGCCTCTGGTGTTAATGGCATGAAGGCCGCACTGTGTGTTGATGTAGCAATGTAAAAGATAAGACGTCTGCTGCTGAACAAATAAACAGCGGTGCAGTGGGAGAGATTAAGGAGGATGGAAGAGGTGCGCAAGAGCGGGAGGCCTTCATCGTCAATCTGGAAGAATAATAAGCAATCCGGCTGCAAGGAGCAAGCCAGGCTTTATTTCATTAATGACTAAAATCCCCCTGCCTAACCACTCTTTTATGGGTGTTTCACAACAATAAGAGGCTGTTTTGTCAGACTGAGCAAAGCAACGCATAAACTTTTTTTTTTTTTTTTTTTTGCCTTCCAACACAAAAGCTCATACATGCACTGATACGCACATTCACTGTGTGTTCGTTTTGATTACTGCATTGTTAGTCTTACTTCACGTACTACATATACAAGAAAAAGATTGTCACTTTTTGGGGACTTTGCGATGACACGTGGACAAAGTCTGATGCAGTACGAGCAGAATGGTACATTCAACTTCTTTTAGGCTATGTTTTTGCATGCTTGTGTGTATGCAACGTGTATACAGGCACATATCACGACCATGACAGAAGCTTTGTCTCCTTCCCTCAGGTGGAGGTGAACCTCCTAGTTCCTCGCTCAGACCGGAGGGTCCCTTTGCCTCTCTGTCTTTCTCGTTGTCTCCGTCAGAACAGCACATCCATTGTTAGTGGGACCGCGCCGCCTTTTCACAGGGTCAAAGAGGCTACAGGTAGCGGAAAGGACAAGATTAATGACTTCATGTGGGACACTCGGGGAGAGGGTGATGGAGCAAGAGATGGTCGAAATAGGTGGGGCCGTCAGGGAATTAGAGGGAAGAAAGGGGTAATTGAGAAGGGAGAGGAAGAGAAAAAGTGGTTGTGAACAGACAGGGAGGAAGTGGGGGATAAAGAAAGGGAAAGAGACAGGTAGAGACAAGAGGAAGTAATTACCTGCATAAGTATCTTTGTTGTGCTCAGCGGTGCATTCACTGACTGGATGGAGCAGCAGAGCAGGGAGAGAAAGAAAGATGTGGTCAAGTGTAATTACCCAAATGCAACTTTGCTGCTCTTTGATCCTCTCACTGTGACTCTGTGGAGTCTGGAGCTTAATGTTGAGCCTGAAATCAGACTTTGCGATGTGTCATCAAAACAAAGGCGCAACGTGTATCACGTTGTACACATCTTATTTTTGTGCACAGTTTTGACTGTGTGTTTTGCTTATTTTTTTCACCGTCGCGTTATTTATTTATTTATTTGATCGGGACAACACACATTAATGAACAATCATATGCTAAATGTAAATGTGCCAGATTATAGCAAAGCTGCAAATTCCCATCTGTGTTATTGGTTATATTTGATCTGAAATCAAGTGTCTCCCTGAACAAACAGCCTTCGTGCCAAGTGCAGGTGCTCTGACTAATCACTATCGGGCTGTTTGAACTTGTGGGTCATATCATAGTGCTGGTATGCACGTTTTCATTAAGAATTCTTGTGCCTTAAGTTATTGTGCTTGCAAATGTGTGCGTGAGTGTGTTGCATGTATGGCACCACGTCGCTGAGCAGTATGGGGGCACCGCTAATACACTTCAAAGAGCAAGAGTTTTGTACAATAATGTGCGTGTCTGCGATTTGTGTCCTCAAATATGCATGACTCAATGACCAGCTGCAATGCACGGGTTCTACCTGCTGGTCCAAATCCACATCCTTGAGTCTGCTTTTTATTCAGTGTCACATAAACAAATACCAGCAGGGTCCATTCACTTCCAAACCACTCAATAACATTCTTATAACCTCTCTCTCTCTCTCCCCCCCCCCAACATCTGTTGACCTGAAGTTTATTACTCAAGTTCACAAAAAAAAATAAATAAATAAAAAATAAGCTGCACTTTCATGTCTTTGAGTGTTTTGCAAGTTTTGTTTGGCTGCGTGAGCCTTTTAAAGTGCAGCGGCATAGTCTGCTGCACTGTCAGGAGAACACACTTATCCTGCACCCACGCATTATTCTGTACAAACCTGTGCGTTTTCATGGGCAGTATGTACTATTCAGACAGACTGGTCCAGATACACACAAGACACACACACAGAAATAACTGAAAACGGGCTCAGACATGCCCCCCACAGTCACTCAGCGGGTCTTGTATGTCTTTGATAGGCCTGACCCTCGTCATTGTTTTTTCTATATTTCTCTATGAGACGGGTGGTATGCAGCTGATTAGATGGATAAATATACCCTAAAGGTGAGAGACAGACAGGGAGGAGGAGAGGAAGGATACTTAGTTTTCTCTTGCCCCAACACATCCCAGTAGTGGCGCTCTAATCTTTTGAGGCTTCGTGCATTTAAACAGCCCGATTAGCAATGGTTTGAACAGGCGCTTTCCCTGTTGGGCTGAAACAGAAATTAAGTGCTCAGGCACAGCCTTCATTTTGTTTGTTTTCTCAGTGCCTCTGAAGAGAGTTACCCACTGTGATACGGGCTTTGATCGTGAGCTGAAACAAAACCATCTTGTTTGCACGGCAGCAGTTTATCGTAATGATGCAAACAAAAAAACTTTTTTTAAACTGATATCTGATGATAATTCACCCTCATTTTTTTTTTTCCATTATCGCATTAGTTTTTAGTAACTGCTTTGATTTTGAAGTTGTGAGAAAATATAAGGGTGAGTCTGATGATGAATGGGGGTTGGATGTAGATGATGAAGAAATCGCAATAGCAAGTGTGTGTGTGGGTATGTATATTCAGGGATCAGCCAAAGTGTCCCAGCCCTCCCTCCTTTGCTTTCACTACCTGCTAATAGAGTTGACTCTGTGCTTTCCTAATCCATCAAAGCATCTTGTATATACTGTATATCTGTGTGTTATCTTAGATAAACAGTTCAAAATTGTTCTGTAATCTGCCTTCTCCCTTCTCGTTTTTGTTTGTTTTTCTTCTCCAGTGACATATTTGATGCCATGTTCCCAGTCACCCACATTGCAGGGGAAACCGTCATCCAGCAAGGTTTGTATCCTTGTTTTAATGAATTTATGTGGCGTCAGTAATGGATTAATGACTGACCTGCATTAGTTTCGCCTAAAGAGCATGTTCAAAGTCAAACAAAGCCATTTGAGCAAATTGAAATGTCAACAATGAAGCCAGATCATGAAAAAGTATTTAAGCGATTCCACCAGCCCATGAAATCATTCTTCGTCAAATTCTCCTTGTTGAGCGTCAATGGTTTTATCGCAAAGGATGCATCTCCTGCACTGCCACAATGACTCATGTTTATTTTGTCCCACCACTCCCATGTTCCCTCCCTTTTCCTCTCGCCCCCCCACCACCACACACACACACACACACACACACACACACACACACACACATTCCCCCAGTTTGCAACAGATGTCAGGTCCCTCTCCTCAGCCCAACTTGCAGCCGTAGACATCCCTGGACTTTGAAGGAAGACAGACTGGCAGAGCCAGACTATATTTTTCCAGAGCCAACCCCCCCCCCCCCACACACACACACACACACACACACACACACACTCAAACTCCTATCAAACACAGACACACGTAATCACATATTGAAAACACTGAAAACAGACATTCTCACAGACAAATTCGCACTTTGAGATAATGCCGGGTTCATACCTCGCACAACATCAGGTGGTTTACGCATGTGACACACATGCCTCATAAAACAAGCTCATATAGAAGTTCAGAGATAATTGCGGTAGCTCCGTCTCACTCGCCAACTCTTAACACAGCATCCAGGAGTATATCTGTCCTAATTTGGTGATAATAAGTCTCACTAACTTTGCAGGACCTCGATTCCCAGACCTTCCATTGTTATGTTCACTATATAGTGTGTTATGCACTATAGGCAGTACTGATGTCACTGACATCGCCTGGACTACTGTATAGCTTCAAGAAACCACCCCTGCTGCAGGCTACTCACACACTATTTAGACAGTCTTAGAAGTTATTGACTGTGGTGCTGGAGTGGTATTTAAACAAAGAGGGAATCTATTCTATCACATCATGCAAAATGCAGTTTACAGGTAATTTCATTCTGCTTTGTTGACTCTTTGTTGACCCATGCCCTCAATTCGCTTTAAAGTATTGGTTCTTTGCATTAATTACATATCTACTGTCATACATGAAATCAGCTTTCTCATCGATACGTTTATGTTACTGGTGCATGGTGACTATTAAATATGAGTATGGCACATAATGTAACTCGACCTGTCCTCTTGAGTAAAGTGAAAGAATCCGATTCATGTCCATCACAAGTGGCCTGCGCTAAAACGAGTCCACACCAAGTACACCAGTGTGGAAAAGGATATATGAGTGTGCATGTGTCTTATGTGTGTGTGTGCACACTGGTCAAATATTTGCCTGCACTCTCAGGCACGGGGGGAATGAAAAGGTGCAAAACAAAGGCGCAGGCTCCAAAGTGATAAAAGACAGGAAGAGTGGAAGAAAAGAAAGACACAGTAAGAGGGAATTTAAAGAGCGATAGATGAGATGAAAGAGAGACAGAAACGGGGAGATAGCAGAAGGCCAGGTTGCAGCAGGTTGTGTGTGTGTGTGTGTGTGTGTGTGTGTGTGTGTGTGTGTGTGTGTGTGTGTGTGTGTGTGTGTGTGTGTGTGTGTGTGTGTGTGTGTGTGTGTGTGTCTGGGGTCTCCTGTGGGACGGCCCTTCAGACAGACAAGGGACGTTTTGTGTGACAAATAGGGCTGCATGATTAACGAGCCCTCACCACTCACAGTATTAATTAGCCGTGTGAACTCCTGTGAACTTTACTCACAGGGCACTTTTAGCCTTTCAAATCTTCAGGTGAACACACACACACACACGATGCATACACACACATGTACACCCTCACATAGTACACACTAAATGCATACACATGCATACTTGTGGCCTCTACACTTGTTTATCCTTACCTACTTGTACCTGAATTTATATCCTGCTGTAGTAACTACAGGAAGAGATTCACTGCGCCCACTGAAGTCCCTGCCTGTCTTTTTAAAAAAAATCATTCCCCCCAAAGCCCTATGTAATAGATAGCATAGTTAAAATTAATCAAATTACACTTGCTATTTTTCAATCCTGTCTCCGGACTAGTTGCTTTTTACAGACATCAACCGACCAGACCCCATGATTCCTTGTCAGTGACACAATAGTGACCAAGCAGTGTTTATATCAGTGGTTTGTTTGTGCCCCGGTTTGCATCCGTCATGAAAAGATTGCTTGGAGAGATGCATATTTGGACTGAAACGTACTTCACTTATGTAGATGCACACTTTTCTGTCATAATACGCCATCCAAATACTCATAAAACAATGATGGCTGCCACATGCAAGATAGTTGCACACTATTTAGAGTAACTTGGGTTTCTCAGATGCAAATGTCAGTGCGAACCTTTAATAGATCAGTTTCCGTTTGTTTGCCTATAATATCAAACTCGCAAACATTTCAAACCATAAAGCTGATGGCTTTCTGTGATACATAGAACAGAAAAGATAAAATTGCAATCTGTAGTTGTAAGCTTTACTACGGATCTGTTCTCAAGGTCATTACTCAAGTGCTGCAATGTGGCATGCTCGGGCACTTGTCTTCAATTAAAACCAAGCAAAGATAGCATTAATCAGTGGGACTTTTGTGGGATTGTTTTCGGCTGCCTGGCTTCCCACAATGAAGGGCCGATGTGTAATTGTTGTGGTGCTGGCTCACCTGTTGATATGGATGGAGTTTTGACATAGAAGTGGACAAATATTAACTCCCATTTTACATCATGGCACCTTGAAACAAACAGGCAGTGTAAAGTTTATGTCAAAAATAAGAAATGTCGCTTTCCATGGCAAGAAATTGACCCTGAAAAACACAAGTTTTAATCTTTTAGTACTAATATATATATATATAATATACATTTTGATGCATACAGGAAAATATGTGGTTTGAACTGCATCATATTCGTTGGTGAGTCCCACCATTCATCAGAAAAACAACAACAAAAACATTGAGTAGAAAGTGACAGTGGTGGGAAAAGCAATCCATTTGCATTTTTTTTTTTCATTTATTTGTACTTTTACAAACTCCTGTAATCCTTCTCCTCTTTCTCCTCCAGGTGATGAAGGAGACAACTTCTATGTGATTGACCAGGGTGAAGTGGACGTAAGTGGCTGACATGGTGACACAAGCACACGCACAAGGTTCACCCACAGATGAATTCATCGCCAACTCTCTAAATGGATCAAAGTTAAACACTTCAATTAAAGAGGATTTTAGATTGCAGAACGGCAGCTTTAGCTCGCGCTTTCCTGCTTTTATTGTCAGACTATAAGAGGGGCTGTGACTCAGTGGAAAACTCAACCTGATCCTTTCATGAGACAAAATTTCCCCTCAGACAGTGGCCAGGTTGTACGATTTGCCCCCACGATTTGTTTTCTTTAAAGTTCAGTTCCCCTCAGATGACGATCTGAACCTGGCGCTTCAGAGTTGACGGCGCTATGGAGGCACACAAACTGAGAAGATCTTTTGTCTCAGCGAGCCTGACACGGAGTGGCAGAGTTAAGTGGAGAGATAAAACAGGAGCTGATGGAAAGTTAAACAGGAAGTGACCTTATCAGCTTACAGCGCCCAGCTCAGAGACAGTGGGCAAGAGAAGCGAAGCAGGCTGAGCCCACCAATATCATTGAACCGTCTAATCAGGGCAAAGGCTGTCTAATAATAGTCAGATAGTGCAGTAATAATTAAAAGAGTGTGTTGGCCGACTCCTGTGCTGATTTTCTTGGTTTCAGATAGTGTCTTGTAAAAATGTGATTAGATAAGGAAAATGACCTTTTTAAATTCCTGTCAAGGAGTAATATGCAACAATGTTTTTCCTACAAAAGAGTTGTTGTCTGTTGATTCAGGTCTATATTTAGGTCTGATGCACGATAGGAAATTCACTGAAGGAAACAGAGAAAAATTTGAAAAATGTCAGCCATTACTGCTCTCCATCAAGGATGACAAAGACCTGGAAAGCCCAAATGTTCTTTTTTTAAACAAATTTAACAAATTATCCACACAAAATATATTTTCTGTGTATTTGATTCAGACATTTTTTTATTGTAATATAGAGTTGTGTAATCTCTGGCATTGAAATTGTCTTTCACTTACAACAGAGGGAAACATTGTTTTTGTATTCACCACGAGTCTGTGGTTGGGTTTTTTTTGTCTGTCAGTGTTTTGAAATTGCTTGTATAGTTAGGGTGAGGAACAGCCCATTCTTTTGCCACAAGTCAATCCTCGCAGCGCTAACATTCGCTCAGACCTGCACAAGTGTAGCAACTTTTCCAACTTTCATTCTTAAGGTTTCGAAAATTCCTCCGTGACCCAGCCTCATAGTGAAATAAATCAATGCACCAGTACTTTAGCCTTGCACCACTTTATGATTTCATTGTTTCTCCAGTGTGTGAAACTGGAGGTGGTCGGCTCTGCGCTGCCACCCATGAATGTGTTCCCACAGCCCGAACAAGCAGCGGGAAGACTCCTACACTTGACCTCACCCCAAACCCACCCCTCGTCTTTGTCTCCTCAGCCCTCTATCCACCCTTCCAACCATACAGACAGCTGCTGCCTGCCAGCCACAGCCCAGGCACTAAACAGCCTGAAGATCAGTGCCGAGCATATTGAAGTGTGGAGATGCCTCTCATTAGATGGGGGTGTAAATCTGCCAGCATCTCATAAACTGGCTGAAAGCTGACAACCACCGCCACTAATGTAAACACCCCTCCAGGTCTGCGCACAAACGTATTCACTAAAAGACATTGGCCTGTATTTACATGGGTACACCACTGAACAAACCAAAGCCTTCACTTCCAAACGTGAAGTGATTTTATTTGAAACTTCAGCACCTTTTAATCACATATTTCCATTAAAAAAAAGGATATCTCACTGGAGTATTCTCAGCCTAGCAATCCATCGTTTTATAAATGGGGGTTTGTTTAATGCTATTTACAGTGGATGCATCGTTTTGGATTGATTTGAAAAATGATCTGTCGAATAGTATAAAAGAGAAACGGACTCTCTTGCGCTCGCATGTGAGACAAACCACAGACGTGAAGACAATGTCATCCACTTTCTAATACATTTCATTAATTCAGTCTGTATTATTACCGCTATGTACAAAATGTGTGTTTTTGCTGACAACTGCAAAACAACATCTGTTGTTTAGCCTGATATATATGTGTCAATTTCACTCCTTTAATATGATTTTTCCAATTGTCTTTTCGACTTGAGCCTCAAGTACCAAAAGCTCTCATGAGAAAATAAAATAATTGTCATAGGAACCTCATGAAAGGTCTATTGAAACATTCTGGGATCAGTGTGTTGAGTGTGCAAGTGTGGAGATTTACAGTTTAAGAGATAACTTGACTGCAGTGCCAGCTGTGTTCTCTGACGTAACGCTTTATAAACATGTATTTAATTGTTCCCCTTGGCTTGAAATGACTGCAGCTGACACTCAGCATCTCTGAAACTATCCCAGTTTACGGTGAAGGATGAGTCCCTCGTGGTCTCCTCTGAACTTGAATACGAGCTTGCAACAATTACGGCAAACAACAGCCAACGGAGGGATAAACGGTCTCTCCTTCCTTCTGGGTCCTGCCATTCTCTCTGTGTAATTAAGTCAACAAGATAGTGGATAGTGTGTCGGCAGGTGAAACTGTAACGGCCCCAGAGATGAGTCTCACCGAAGTCTGCAGAGCTATGCTGGCTGGCTTTAATAGAGTTGTGCATGTGATGGGGTGGACTCCAACAAGACAGGACAAAGCAAATTGAAGGAATTAATGGGGAGAAAGGAGAGCGAGAGGATCTCATCTGAGTGCTGTGCAAGCATCATATACTTAGAGGGAAGCCAAGCAAACAAATCTAACAATCCAGAAACTGAGGAGATGAACAAAAGATTGATCATTTTTATCATTAACTTAGCAATGTTAGGTTTTATTCAGTCATCCATGCCCCTTTTGCCCCCCTTGTCTTCTTTTAAATTAATTCTAAATCTTTCTGCAGGTGTATGTGAATGGTGAATGGGTGACCAGCATTGGAGAAGGAGGCAGTTTTGGAGAGCTTGCCCTCATCTATGGGACTCCTCGAGCTGCTACTGTCAAGGCCAAGACTGATCTCAAGCTGTGGGGCATTGACCGAGACAGCTACCGGCGCATTCTCATGGTACGGGCTTTAATCCAATCACACATATCAGTTAAGTACGCATAAGTCTGTGCTTTTTCTTTCATGCTTCCACATGCTGGAGCCTAAGCTTATCAGATTTCCGCCACACTATTATCTTTTTTCCAAGACACTGTACGTGGAGAAAGAAAGCACAGAGTTGCCGTCATTTGTTATAATTATAGTACAGATAGTGTTTATTGGTTTCCTATGTTGTTACAGCCTCTGTGCATTAAGCAGTTGACAGACCCTTTACATTTTTCAGTTGAACTTCAATCACGCACCATGACACATCACATAAATAAGCATAATGTATGTACAAACAATTAAAATGACCCCCCCCTCCCTCGAGAGTCATCCGTCATGATCCTCACTTGTAGCTTTCTCCCACTCAAGCACTTAAAGAGTCCTTACAACATTTCATTTTAATGCTCCGAATGCATCAACTTACCAGTTGACACACGCTCTCTCACAAAAGTGTATCCTCCTCTTTCCTCCCCCGAGCAATGTCTCACTAGACCTCTTTTTTCATGTGTAAAAGCAGCAAGTGAAAGAGGAGGGGAGCGATGGAGAAAAAGGGTCAATTCTAATGCCTGTACACACACTTCCCACTGCAGGAGCTTATCTACCAGGAATGTCCAAATGTTTAAACTGGAAACACAAGGTGCTCTGCCCTCGCTGTCAGAGACGCACTGACACACACACACACACACACACACACACACACACACACACACACACACACACACACACACACACACACACACACACACACACACACACACACACACACACACACACACACACACACACACACACACACACACACACACACACGTATCCTAAAATGAGTAATTATCGTGTGTGTGCGTGGGCGCAAGACTCCTTGACTGGTTAAATGCTTCCTCACATCTCCCTAACACCTCATTCCAAATAAATTAGATAGACTCCAATTAACCTTTCAAGCGCCTGCGAGCATCTCAGCGTTTGCCAGCCGCGGCGAAAAAACTCTGTTGTATGTCAAACAGTTTAAACACTCCGAGATGGAAGAGGGTCTGCTCCTGGACCTTTCACCTCCGTGTAAAGTTGGCACCGGCCTGCCCAGCACTCATGTCACCTCTCGAGCACATAGTTAAGCTGAGGGCACAGTCTGCCCCGGTAACCTTTCTTTGAGAGGATTCTCTCTCTCTGCGGATCTCATTCCTTCGTTCTTTTCCAACAGCAGCAGGAGGGGAGTCGGGGTGAATTATGTGAACCTGGAGTTAATTATTGCTGTCAATGATTTGTAAAGCTCGCTTTTACAAAGTGTGGTATTCTGGCAACAACTTAGGCCAAACACAATGAGCATTCTGTGTACGCGTGCACGTGCGTGCATGCGTGTGCATGTGTTTTCCAGTAAGAATTAGGCTGGATGCCTGTGTCTGCGCCTAGTTAGGAGGTTTGGGAGGTGCATGGGGACTGCCATCAGTTTTCATGGTTTGTCTCAGCTTTGTTTACTGGCTCGGGACCTTCATGTGGAGTTTGCAAGTTCCCCATTTGAATGTATAATTAGTTTTTGGGTACGCTGGCTCAACTGCCAACTTGTTTGTGGACATTATAATAAGATATTTTCTGTGTTTTACCTCATAGTTTGTCCTTGTGGTCGGTCATCTTCCATATTGTGTTTTGCTATTGTGATTTATTGAATGAATAATGTTCTGTTATGTTTGATGGCTTACTTGACCAACATGTTCAGATTCATCGCATGTTGATGATAGTTTATGTAGAATTTCTCCATCCTGCCAGTGATATTATGTATTTTTCTTTACTGTCATTGCACAGCCATGCATCCTACCATTCTCCTTATCAGAGGGTAAACAATGTTTCACCATTACCTCTGATAAACATATCTCCGGCGTGTGTAGCGCTCAGCCGTACAATGCCCACCTTGTCGTGTCACCTTGATATTCAAACATACTCAGCCACAGACATAGACATTAACAAAGCGACAGACCATTGTCAACAAACAGAACGCAAGACGAAAGGGAGCAGGGAAAGATGATATGAAAGACCGCCGCGCGGTGCTGGGGGAGGTGTTTCACGTTGGACAGAGATGAAGGTGATGGAGTAGGGACATGAAGGTACAGTTGGTTTAGCCTGGCTTTGCTCCACACCTCAAGTCTTTGATGATTCCACCTCAAAGGCAGCCAACAGACACAGATGCTGGTTCATCTTTAACCGCAGGAAAAGAGAAGACATTACAGTCAACAGAAGTATGAGTAGGGTTTTTTTTTTTTTTTTTATATATATGAAACATGTGCTCAGGCCCTCCCAAGTAGACAGGGTGGATAGGGACGGATGCAGATTAAAAAGAATGCAAAGAGTAAAAAAAAAAAAAACCCATAGTCATTTGAAATTTTAAAAAACTAATTTGAGAAAGGAATAATTTTCATTCCAGTGAACCCCAACATTGCTGACATTACTGTGGCCCACCCAGCCCTTTAACAGCACTGGCATAAATCAATCCAACACTATAATGTAATGTTATGTATGTCTGGTAAGACTTTAAGCTCAGCAAGCCTGTCTGAGGAGCTCTATGGAGAGGTTTTATTAAATCAGAGGGACAGTTCAACCTCCGTTGGAAGTTCAGTGTGTGTGTGTGTGTGTGTGTGTGTGTGTGTGTGTGTGTGTGTGTGTGTGTGTGTGTGTGTGTGTGTGTGTGTGTGTGTGTGTGTGTGCGTGCGTGCATGTGCGAGCGAGTCTGATAGAGATACAGTACACTGCACCCGTGCAAGTGTTTGTATTTGCTTGCTTAATCAGCAAGTTTAGACTCTGCAGAGACAGCAGAGAAACATAAGTGGCAAAACTGAAAACAGACTGCATGCTCTGACTCCACACACTGATAACGCACACACACGCTCAAATCATTTATCCACGAAGGAGGCACTATAGGATAGAATTCCTTTAATCAAGTTGTTTACGATGTTGAGTTTGACGTTGGCTCACTTGGGGATATTCTCAAGCCTTTCAAGACAAAATGTGAAATTATATGAAATTAGAGGCAGCAGTGGGACTCTGGCACTTATGCACTAAAGACAGCCTCAATATATCATTTCCATATGCAAAGGCATAGACAGGGCGGACAAGATCGTCTCTCCTCACTCACGTCTCTCCTTTATGTTTCTGCTCCCCCTGAGTGGTTCTGTGCAGTGAAGGAGAAGGGGGTCCCTCTGGGTTCGGACTTGTCAGGAAGTACCTGATTTTCATGGCAGAGCCGGAGAGGGGAAAGTCCCCCTGCCTGATGGGCGGGGTGGGCCACACACACAGACACGCACTCACACATGCCATAAACATTAGCGCACATCTCATACACACCTCAATAACCATGACCCCATGAACTGTGATAATCCCATAGTTGAAGATTCATTTCATATTTTTGCTGTGCTCAAAGACTAAAAATGTAAACGGCCTCCAGAAAGATATCATGGAAATGTTTTGGGAATTAAAGTTTCCATATAGTTTTTGACATTGATTCTTTTCAAACAAAAGTTGAGAGTGAAAAGAGAATGTCTTTCATAATGCAATAAATATGTTTCATGAGATAAAAACATTTGCAATAATGATAAAAAATTTTGCTGATTGTGTTTTTTTTCTTGCTCATTTTCTTACAGGGCAGCACACTGAGAAAGAGAAAGATGTATGAAGAGTTCCTGAGCAAGGTCTCCATCCTCGGTAAGTGCAGCAAAGATTAGCACATGGTGAGAAAGTGGGCAATCCGTCTTGCTCCTCCTCTTTGTGCATCTATGAATGTGCTGAACCATGAGTGTGTTTGCACGCGCTTAACATTTTATGCATTAATATTTAAAAGGTCAACGAGTCCGGAGCAGTTAACTCAACACATACTGTAGATTAACCCATGTAAACACAGGCGCACGTTGTCACACGAGGCCCGCGGCTGAGTGAGGTCTGTGTGTGCGGCCCTAATCTTCTCACGCCGTTCATACCAAAGCCAGTCACACTGCAATGTCTCCGTGCCGACAATTAAAGAATGGAGAGTTAAGCTAAGCCTCTCTTTCCCACTGGAATTTGGATAACACCGGCCTACACAGGCGATTGGGTTTGGAGGGATAGCAAATGAGATTCATTCAGACTCTAGAAATGAGTTGCAATTGGAACTGACATCTCATCCCTTTCCACTTGATCGTGTGTGTGTGTGGTGTGTAGAATAAGGCCGTGCCCCCTGTACAGAGTTATTAGCTGGCTGAGTAAACACATACACTCAATTTAGGTCTTAGGAGAACGTCTCCGCACGGTCCGCTCTCTTTTCATTCACCTCCTTTTCTTCTGTGGCTCCTTTTTTGACAGCCTTGTTGAGGCCTGTATTCAAACACCCGCCTCCCTCTTCCAAGTGGTTTTCCTCTCTTCATTCCTCTTTCTGTCACTTTGCCTCTCTGCTCTGCCCCTTTGAATTGGAGGAGGGGAAGGAGGCGGGAGTGTTTTTGTTTGTCTTTGATTTTTCAGATAGCCACGAAATTGGGTGCAAGCCCTTGATGTCGAGGAGTGAAGGGAGAGAAAACAAATCACTCACACACACACGCACACACGCACGCACACATACACACACTTCAACATCCCAATGACCAGTTCCCAGTGTGTTTACTATGTGTGAGTTACAAGGTGATCCAAGTGGGTGCAGGCGCTGTGAAGCGTGAAATGTAGCTTCTCTAGTCAGCACATTCGCGTCTCACGTTACCTGCCGAGCTGTTAGGGACCACCTCTATAGGACCTGCTGCCTTCAAGCCGGCTACCGGACAGAAGACATCCATCTGCGTCTGGCAGACACCACGGCCCCACTGCAGGGGACACTGGACACCTTCGGACCATGAGACCTTCCCTAGTTAATCCTAAGTACATAGACATTTTTGCACACACAAATAGACACGCTGGGATCAGTTACTGAGCTCATCAGGAGACAAAGTTTCAGACAAAGAGATTCTGCGGCAGCGTTTCCCCTCTTACTCGCGTCAATCAAAACAATGAGTCGCTCTTTCATCCGGGGAAGCCTGATGATGTTGGTGATGTCTCCGCTGCACATGAGTCACATTCCACATTAGAATGGATTAATTGTTTTGATCAGACAACAGTGATCTCCGCAAGTGTGAAAGTAGGACTATTTTTGAAGTAAATTCTATATGAAAAACTAAATTGTGGGATTTTATATATCAGTTGAAGTTGAACCATTTTTCCCTGTCAGATTTTTAAAAGCAAAATCTAAATGTTCAAAGCCTCTATGGAAAATTGCTTATTTATTAGATTGACCTGATTATTTGTTTTATTTATGACTGTTAAATGTCATAAATCTTCATTGAAGGAGTGCTTCTGTCTATTTTATGACATTAAATCATGGTTTCTTTTCGCAACGTTCGTGCTATAGAAGTCCCGAGGGCCACTGTAATGACTATATAAGTGCAAAGCTTAAATACTTTGCTTTAGGTAGTTTTTGATTTTCAAGACATAATGAACCATAAAGTCATGGGAACATGAAGTATGTATGCCGTTCTGTCAGCACTGACAGCATATAAGTGAAATGGTTCTTTTATTGTCAGTTACAGAAAATCTTCCCGTCATCTTGCAGTTTATGGCAATTCCACTGCAAATCAAATGAAATATTCTTTTTTATAGGCTGGACCATTTGAACTCATTGATTCCTGATTACCTGCACTCCTCTTTAACCTGCATACACTGTTGTAGACTGAAACCAAACATAATTTATTGAAGAATTGAAAAGCTATAATTGCATTTCACAGAAACACAGTGGTATGCGTTACTTCATCTTGTTGTTGCAGCGCATTCACACGCCGTTTCTCTGGATTTGTTGTCTATTCACAGAGTCTTTGGATAAGTGGGAACGTCTGACTGTGGCCGATGCTCTGGAGCCGGTTCAGTTTGAAGACGGGGAGAAGATAGTGGTGCAGGGGGAGCCGGGCGACGACTTCTTCATAATCACAGAGGTAAGAATTTGCAAAAGCTTCAGCGGGGCTCGAGGCAAGCACTCGCCACTATCCAAATCCATTTTCTCACTTTGCCCATAATCTGCACCTCTTGACTTGTGGGGCCTGTGACAGTGTACATGTCATCAGTCTGGGCCTCGGGTTGATGTACATGTCATCACACAGAGACGTTGGTGGGCTTTTTCGCCGACATCGGAACTCATCCCCGTTTATTGCCACCAGCAGACAGACTTCGCTGCCCCGGCCCTCAACCACAAAGAAGAGCCCCCCTCACACTGCGGGCTTTGTGGAACAGGGGGGCCCCTGGCGCTGCTTCATGAAGGGCCCCCTGCCTGTCATCCTAACACACTTTTGATTAACTCCATACTTACACAAGCTTTCACCAGGGTCAAGTCAAGAGGCCTCCATCTAGAGGGGACGAGGGCACAACCTGCTGCCGTTTTGTCCGCTGCTTCTCCCATTATCAAACTGTCTCATAGATTATCCAGTCTTTCTCACATTGTAAGTCTTTCTGTCATATATGTCTGTTCAACTCGTCCGTGTCCCTCAATAAGTCCAGTGAGCAGTTGACTGGTTACAATGTGTGGGAGCGCTGAGTTATGTGTCCGTCCATGACCTGCTTTTCGCTTATTTCCTTCTTCTTTATCCAACAGTGTTTTTCTGCCGGTTATAAAAAAATATAGTATGTTCACTCTTAAGTTGTTGAGACAGTGAGGCTTTTTCTTTTATCCATTCTGGTGTCAGTCAAATGTATCTGCTCTAATGGACAACATTACATTAAATCACCTTTGTGGCAACAAGGAATGTCACAGCTCAGCAGTTGAGGTTTCAAATCAAAAGTTCAATACTTCAGACCATTTTTATTTGGCAGAAAATGGAAACACACAAATCTTGCTACTTGCAATGTACAACTCATCAATCTGAATCAAACCAAAGGAAAAAAAACTACAATGCAGAGGAATCTGGGGGATTGTAGGATGGAAAGATGGATGAAGACGAGGGAAAACAACAGAGTCGGATTAGATGTATCAGCAAGCCAGAAGTTCATGTCTGTGTGTATCATTGCTTTTTAAATCATGCAGGGTGCGTCCTTCATTTAGGAATAACTTTCACTTCACCCCCCCCCATATTTTTCTTAAAAAATAAATAAAAATCACTTCGCAACAATTTTGCTCTTTCCTTTAAGGTTTCCTTTTCCCTTGACTTTACCTCTAAACTTTGGCTCCCCGTCTCGCGATCCAGCCCGACTTTCCCAGAGCGGGCCGGACTGTGGTGGAATGTGTGTTACTGACTTTCACACGGGGTCAGGAGACCCAGCCTCCCGGGAGGGGGGACGAGAGAGAGAGACGGAGAGAAGGATGAGTAAAAGATGGCAGAGACACAATGATAGAAATAAAGTTGATTCAAACATAACGACGCAGAGAAGGAATTTCTGAGTGAATTTCAGTGCTTACCTTTAGAGATGATTCCTGCCTTTAAGGCCGAGTTGTCACTGATTTTTTATTATTTTTTTTCTAGGCATTTATTCTTAATGCATTGCCCTCCCTCTTACCTCTCTCGTGTCTCCATTTTTCTCCTTCGGTTGTTCCTGTGGTTTTTGGTGGATGAGTCAAAGGCAAACCACTCGATCACTAATTACATGCAAGATTAACAAAGCGCAGGTAAAAAGACATCACTTTCTCCGCTCGCTCCGAAAAAATGGCTCCCTAATGAAAAGTGACACGTTTACATTTTTCCCCTCACACTGTACAAACACGGCTTCACAGGCTCCAGGGGCCATGAAGACAGCCTCACCTTACCACACATCAATTACTCCTGTAGTTCACCCCCCAGCTTGACTCACCTCACATGCAAAACCCTTTATTCTTTTTTGACTCAGCAAGATTCTCTCTCTCCTCGGAGGAAACGTGACCGTACAGAAAATACAAAAAAAAAAAAAAGTAGAACATTAATATTACAAAACTGCATTCACTTGTGTCAGGGCAGAAGCTACGTATGTACATAAAGTAACCCCATGAACCTTGCTATCTTCTTCTATGCCAATACACTCGCCTTCATCTCAGTCGTCAGCACTAACAGCAGCTCACATCTGTCCTTTGACCTCGAACAAAAGTAATCTCACCGAAGTGGTCTTAAAGGTCCCTGTGGGTCACACTGAAGCAACCCTGTGTCTCTTCACTATATTTCCTGGTCATTTGTCTGTTACCTACATGTATTCCCTGAAATGCAATTTAGCTAATGGCGGTTAAACCTACTTTTATAGACTGAGGATTGATAAAGTTAATGGAAGGGCTCGTTTCGGCGGCAGCGAGTTACACGAGTATTAAAAGTATTGAAACATTTTTTGGGGAATCGTGCTTTGACTGGAGAGCAGTCCTGTGAAATTCCAGAGAAACGCTGTCCTTCAGTGAGTGGACGTATGTTTGAATGAGAAGGTGCAGACGCTGCTGGTGCTGGGTGGCCCCGCGGACCGGCTGCTCAGTCTATCATCTTTCTTCATCCCTGTCGAGGCCACTCTCTCTTTCTCAGGGCCGTTGTTTGCTTCATCACATCCGAGATGCTACAGTTTTACATATATATTCTGTTTTTGTCTTGCATTACCTGGCCTTCCCTGCCATCCTTTCTTGTTACCCGTCCTGTGCACCCTGTGTTTGGAGGGGGTGGGTTCTGCGATGTTTATAAAAAGGATATATTTGTGGAGTAGAGTGCAACCCCTGGGGTGGTACAGTACGAGATGGTTATCTGGACCACACTGGGTGATGAGGCCTGTTCGCTAAAGGACTACTGTACTGGTGTCGCTGCACTGTCTCACTCTGTGTGTTTGGACGTGAGTGGAAAGAAGAGGAATCAGCCAGTTGTAAACACTGCAGTCTGAGTGCTCCAAACGCCTCATTGTCCCTCCATTCACGTCCCACTACGCTTCGTGCGTCCGCACTGGTGGGAGACCTCGTTCTCAAGTTGTCTTCGGTTGTAACTTTTTTTTTCACACATCGTACTGCCTTCTCTTACTGCTTCACGAACACATTTTCTATAGATTTTATAGTGAAACATCCTTGGGGATCCTACTGTAATATTTTTTTTTCTTCCCACCCACAGGACTAAAACATGCACTTGAGGTCTATTGGTGATGATAAAATTGCTGATAGTTTACCCTATGGTGTACTGGGCGTTGCCTTTTCCCAGACTCAGCTGGAATCAGATTTGCCCTCCTGAGAGCCTCAGTTGGATAAAGCGACAGAAGATATTTTGTCGTAGCGCCGGAGACCCTCACTGCAGAGCTAAATCCACCTTGCTGTGTCACGATGTGGTAATTGCATTGCAACCAGTTTGCCCAAGACTTACTTTAAAATGACACTCACACAGTGTACTCCATTTACTTAAATGGTAACCCCTCCTTGCATATGCACACACACACACACACACACACACACACACACACACACACACACACACACACACACACACACACACACACACACACACACGCAGCCTTCTCCACAGTTCATTTCAAACAAAAACCCACTAAGTCCCTGAGACACAGCCTTACCTTTGTGTGCGTGCAGTCGGCAGCTGACAGCTTTTTTTTTGGGGGCTCTCATTAAAGCTCATTATATTCAGATTTAGCATTACTAGCCTGGTCAGCAGAAGGCCTGGAGAAAGCAGAAACGGATTAAAGAAAGCGGGGGAGTGCTGGGACGGTCAAGTCTGTTATACGACACGATCCAGGACAAGCTGGGAAGTTCCCCTGCTGGAGTGTTTAACCTGCAGCAGTTTCTGTGTCCAGGAAAATGTCCAGACAGTAGCATTTAACATGGATATTCTATCTCAGTCTAGATGGAAATACATCAGGCGCAACCCTGTCACTGATGAAAAACACAAATACATATTATATAATGTGTCCACAGCTGCAAGATTTGACAGCATGAATGGTTGTCATCTGTTGGACACGGTGAACAGAAACAAAATGTATTTATACTAGATGGAAGTAGTATGCGCATGGTAGCTCCTCGGTGTCTCCAACACACATCAGCTGTTGATTTTCCTGGCTGCATTGTGCATTTTCTCAGTGCACAAGTCTGCGTTTCACTCCATCTGTGTTATGGAGGTTGTTATTTCCTTGCTGTGACTGTTTGCACAAAAGCAATAAGCAAACCGATCGGGTTTTGTACCACACACTCTTGAGTGTGTGTTTCAGTTCTTGTGCGTCGCACACAACAGGTGTCCGCCCCACAGAAAAGCGGAGTAAATCCTGTGCACCTGTGTTCCTATGAAGCAAAGGAATTTCTCCTCAGCTTAATCCTCCTGATGATTCTCAGCCCCTTGCTAAATACCCCTACCCCTCCCTCCATCTTGCCCTTCTTCATACTCTCCTTCCTCCTTTTATTCCTCTACTTCTCATCCTGTCCTTTCTTCCTGTGTGCCTCCTTAATTTCATCTAACGCTCCCTCCTTTCTTCCCTCTTCTCCAGGGAATCGCATCTGTTCTGCAGCGCCGGTCTGACAATGAGGAGTATGTGGAAGTTGGACGCCTCGGACCCTCTGACTACTTTGGTGAGTGATCGTTAGGCAGGGTCTACTTTCCAGCTTCAGCCCCACGTGAGAAAAGCTACTTAAAGCAAGGACTTGTCCTCATTATATCTTTCTTTTGACATGAGAAATGTATGGAGGATGCAGAATCTCAGAAAGGTCAAATGTTAGCTCGCGCCATTTTTTATGATCCTATAATAGATTTCATGTCATCACAAACATTGTCGGATCAGCTGAAGGTTTTCTGAAAGTGATACGGCTATTGGAGGGAAAACAATTCAGACTGTTTACTTAATAATGACATGCTGTCCGTTGTCCACATCGATAAAATGCTCACTATTCACTCTGCCAAGGTGTAAATAATATCAATAACATGTAATCTGCAAATATTTTGTAGAATTACACATTTGTGCTATTTCTACCAACGCGAGTGAGTGAGTGAGTGAGTGAGTGAGTGAGTGAGTGAGTGAGTGAGTGAGTGAGTGAGTGAGTGAGTGAGTGAGTGAGTGAGTGAGTGAGTGAGTGAGTGAGACATTAATTGTTGAGTAACATTACATACACATTATTATACAGAAGTATTTTCTTTCCCAAAGCAGCACTATAGCAAAATCTTAGTATATTTATTTCAATATTTTGGGCCACATTATGAGTATTAGGAAACCCTTTCCCAGCGGATTGTCTCTTCTAATTTCACCCCTTCCTCCTCCTCCTCCTCCTCCTCCTCCTGCAGGTGAAATCGCCCTGCTGTTGAACCGTCCCAGGGCAGCCACTGTCGTCGCCCGCGGTCCCCTGAAGTGTGTGAAGCTGGACAGGCCCCGCTTTGAGCGTGTGCTGGGGCCGTGCTCAGAGATCCTCAAGAGGAACATCCAGAGATACAACAGCTTCATCTCCCTCACCGTGTGACACGTCAGCCCCACCGGGCTCCACCAGCAGGGGTGGGCGGCATCAGCATCGGAGTTTTGGTCAGTGGGAGGGATGGGACGAAGGTACGGGGCGAAGGACATAGGTTTTAAATCGACACTGACAGAGCGCTCATTTCCTGCCTTTATCCATGTTGCGAGTTTCTTTCTTTTGCCCTTTGTGCACTTTGACTTGATCTGTGCTGTCACGTAGCTTTATGTCCAAAACAACATGCAGGGGTGTCAAAATCGGAGCGAGGGTAGAGATCAATCGACCGAACGTATAATGTAAAGGAGCCATGCATACAGTGTGTCAACTGTACATGATGCATGCTTCAAGAATGAATAGGAATGGTGTTTGCACTTTCATTACTCTATGGAAGGATTTGGATGCATTCAGCACACGAGAAGGAAGTAAAGTCATGTTTACGTACAGCGGGATTAGGTGAGTACACATTTCTTTTGCTCGCTGGCTGTGGTTTGCCTTTTTTTCACTTCTGAACCAGACCTCTGTTCCCAAAAATGTAGCTGTAGAGGTGTGAAAATAATAAACGATTGGCTTATTTGATTCATTTTCACGGCTTCTTTTGTGTGCTTTTATTGCTTGATATGAGTTCAGATGTAGTTTAGATCTGAGCTGGAAAAAATAGACACGTACCTGGTTGAGTTTCTCCAATTTTATTGTTTATAAAGTACATGAAAAGAGCAAAACCAACAATGAACTGATTCTGTTATAAAACCTTTGTGTCTGGAGCATGATCATTCTTGATCTGCCAGCTGGAGCTCCGTTGTTTCCTCACTTTCTGCATCACATAGAATAAAGAGGCTTATTTGGAAGCAGCGCCACAAACATTGATTTTCACCGCCACTGGGGGAAGATGTCATTTCTCTGAGGCACAGACTGGTGTGTTATGTATGCTCAAAATCATTTTATATTGTAAATAGCTCATATTTTATTTGCAACTAAAGCTGCTACATGACGTGTCTGGAACTTACAATTTTCCACTTCTCTTCAGAAAATTCATTCACTTTTTTGTGCAATTTGCACTGATCGATATCTTTCCTCTCCCATCGCGCAGCTCTTACAGCACAGATTTCCAGACTGTCTCTCCCACCGCAGTTTCTACAGCACAGCCGGTTACAGCGATCACATTTGCGCCACCCGAATTTTAACGGGGCTCATTTAACGGTTTTTTTTTTTTACCCTCCCGGTCCGTGTTTTTCTTGCGTATCAGACGACTCGCGTGTGTCGCTCAAACTATATCGTGGGCGTCATTCAAGTTGATGTCTGCCAAGCTGCTTCCAAATGAACTGCAGTTTGTACAACAGTACAACCTGTACAACAGTGGAGCTCACTGAGTGATACAGAGACAATACACACATCAATTCACTGTTGGTCATTGCATTTGTTAACAGTGAAAATATGTAGAAAATCACCAGAATTATCTTTTAAACTTTTGCAATATGTGTGTTAGTCCTATGAACCGATTTTGTTTTACAGTAAATATCCTCCCGATATCCCCCGACGCGGCTCAATCTGATCTGGGAGCTTCACCAAAGGCGCAGTGGTGTTATCAGTCTAGTCCACACACACGAGCAAGAGTCTGAAACACACTGATCATGAAACACACAAATCTACTGTATATGCGTACACTGTCTCAGGACTCAATGAATCTTTAACACACGCACACACACACACACACATGCACACGTCTTACCTGATGCTTTTGTCTTTAAGCTCACTTTGTTTGATGTTAGATGAAAGCTTTTGCACCACTTTAGAATTTGTAATGTGGTATGAATAAAGCAGTTTGAGTTCAGGTGTTTTTAAAGACATTACATATATATATATATACAGTATATATATAAGAAAGAAAATCTTTGAAAAATGAATAATATGAACCTGTTGCTTTCCTTTGATCTACTGTAATCTGTCAAAGTTGCACAACTGACCCAGCGACTGATGTGGTATAAATGAGACCTTAAGAAAAAGAACCTTTGTGTATTCTCTCTCTGTATCATTTTTTTTTCTTCTTCTTTCAAGTATCAAACCATCTTGAGCAAATAAAGATAAGCTTCTGAAATCCTTTTGATATGAGTGGTGATTCTCTCCTGATTTGCCCCTCCTCGTCCCAATGCGAGTGTGACTATTTCCACATTCTTTTCCAGCCGTTTATCCCAACTTTTTGGCATCCTCTCCTCCTCTCCTGACAGTACTTATCTCCCCCTCTTTTCCTTTATCTCAGCTCGTGCCCTTTCACTCTATTTAGTCCACACTTAGACCTCCCTTAAAAGTTACATCTCGATAAATCTTCCTTTTCTCTCTTTGAAACATATAAAAATGTCCTTTTATCATCCTTTTCATGGGTCTTCCTAGATGCCTCTTCTCCTCCACAGGTTCCCTCCACTCCTCTTCCTCTCTGCCCTCCATCCATCGCACTTTAAGCCGAGTGTCAGTCATCCGTCAGACGTTGCTGTCAGAAAGCCTCGGCGCTCCTCCCAGCCAGTTTACACCACAGAGGACTAAAGCCTCTGCAGCTTTGACACATTCCTCCTCATCTTAATGCCTCCTAAATCAACTGAGGAATGTGCCTCCAACCTGCTAACATTGAGTTTGTACCCCCCTCAACACACACACACACACACACACACATACTAAACGCACAACAAATCTTGCCGTGAATAACAGATCAAGCTTCTTTAACTTGCAGAAGTTTCTTTTCCTTCCTCTCATTCCCTGCAACGCCTGGTGCTGGTGAATATACTAGTGAATAAATTGCTGTGACATGTGTGAATGTGACTGTTTGTCCTGTGATGGACTGGTGACGTCCACCTGCCTTCACCTACCGTCGGCTGGGATCGGCTCAAAGGGCCAAGTGAAACCTGAGCTGGATGAAAGATGTTTGAATTATTTAGTTTGTCAGTCAGAAAAAGATGCGCTCAAAGCCACGAAGGATCACGCGGAGGGTGAGATCTCAGCGCCACCTGTGAGAAAAGTAAAAGTTCTGGAATAGGATTAAGAGATTTCCTCCTGTCAAATATTCATCGCGCTCTACTCAAAATGTACTTAATGAAAGTGGTCACCGTGTGTTAGTGTGGATTGTTCTTTTTGTGGATTTTGTGGGGACAAAAACACAGAGTGTGTGTGTGTACGTCTCAGAGTACCTGATTTAACCACGGTCATTACTGTGCCACCCTGGCTGGGCCGAGTGAGGACAAAACTTGGCACTGCCACCCCAACAGCCTGTTCATCCACACTCAGTCAGCAGCAGCCATGTCACGAGTCCACAACTATGGCTGGACCATGTATTGCTGCCATTTATAAAACATGTTTTATTTCGATATTCACATAAGAAAAAATAAAACAAGACGCCTAACAGTTAGCTATAAACGTCTTTCATCTCCTTTTATCAAACTGATGTTGTAGTTTGACAATGAATGAAGGCTAAACAGGTGACTAGTCCATCACGGGAGAAACACATCGACACACAACCTCACACATTCACACCTACAGACAATTCAGAGTCATCAATTAACTTCAAATGCATGTTTTATGATTGGTGCAGTACCCAGAGTATCGCCGCTCGAGAAGATTTAATCCCAATCGTAATCAGTTACAGGATGATCTGAAGTTTCAGCTTTTCATAACAACTGCCGAAAATTTCACAAGATAAGATCGCCGGGAGGAGTTTTGAGTGTGTGTGTGTGTGTGTGTGTGTGTGTGTGTGTGTGTGTGTGTGTGTGTTGCATCGCATACCTCGACCCAGCAACACAAAGTCCCACGAGAGGACGTTTTATTTGGTGAGGCATATTTAGATCTGGCACAGTGAGTCTCGCCGAGGGGTATGTGGTCAACCCCCTTCTCTCTAATTCTCTCCCTTTTGTTTCCTGTCAACCTCATATGATTTCTCTGTTCCCATAGACAGTCTCCCCCCCGCCCCCCCAGCCCACGAAGATCCTCCAAACTTTCATTGATTCGCGCTGCATTCTCTAGGAAATAAAGGTAATGGACCTCCAGCTGCGGCTGCTTTGATAAGCATTTGTCTACAGACCTGACTGGTCTGGAGCAAGATTCAGTCGGGTTAAGTTGAAACTCTCAGTACGGCGGAATCTCATCTCCGCCTGGTCCCCACTCTGATTCTGAGCTCTAATCATGACCTTCCCGGGTCAAAGGTCACCACCCGGACCAAGTCACAGGTGGCTGAGCAGTGGTGAGGCTGATGGGATTGAAAGGTTAGGGATGAGAGGGAGTGTCGAGCCGAGGTCAGGAGGAGAGAGGGAGAGTCAAAGATTGGATCAGGAGATCATCACAAGGTCTGACTCCGTTAAACTCAGTCCCTCGTCACAGTGACCACTTATCAACTTCATGGCGGGAGATGGTACGACTACGGAAAAGCAAAAACACAAGACGCATGGAATCATTTGACAAATATCGAATATGTGATTTGCATGGTTATGTTATGCCAAAGGTTTTAAGATTTCTAAACTGTTACATCGTTGGTTTGAGTCCCTTTCGGGGTGGAGTTTGCATATTCTTCTGGTTTCTTCATACACGTTGAAGCAGATATTGGGATTTTTCCACTCGACCATTCACCATTTTTCTTTCACAACAAATAAAGACACATTTTTTTGTTTCTTTTTTTCCAGGTGAGTGAAGGTTGATTCACTAACTGACAGTTTAATAGGATTTACACTGAAACAATGTCTCTGTCAGGCTGCTGCCTTAAAATTTGACCCTTGTAGACAAACAGAAAAGGAGAGAGAAAGAAAGAAAGAAAGAAAGAAAGAGTGAAATGAAGGAGGGAACGAGATACCATCTGTTTGTTTTTCTACTTTTCTTTCCCAAGCTTGTTATCGTTTCTCATTTCCTGCTGGACGACAAGTAAATAATTCACATGTATACATGTACCAACACTGAGACCAGGCCTCGGTGACTTGGCTCACTTTTGGCCTCAGTTTCAAAGCTTTTCCCAGCAAATGAAACTTTTGTGTGACTCGTCTCCAAACGATGTGTAGAAAAAACAAACAAAAGACTAAAATGTTCTCCTGGCATTTTGCATGCTCGAGGAAAATGAAAAGAAAAGAAAAGAAAAAAAAAACAACCCTCAAGTCAAGAAGCATTTTTCTGAGTGAGATATTCCATCATGCGCATGACTCTGCAATCTCCTGCCCACATTGATCCCAGCCCAGCACAATCCATCTCTTCACTCCAGCTCTGACTTTTACTCCCCGGGGAGGCAGCTCAGCAATTGTTTCAATTGTTCTCCTTTTTTTTCTTTTTTCAGTCCCTCCTACTCTCAGAGGAGTCATTAGAGTTTTGAGTGCGGATCATAAAAGTGGTCGAACGCCGTTCTAATCACATTAGGAAGATGAAGGAATGCGACGAGGGAGAAGTCCCTGTTGTATTGTAAAGGAAATAGTCTCAGAAGCCCTCTGAGGTAATGGCAATAAACCTTTTAGCTTGGAGACATTTTAGTCTGATGATTTAGTTCAGACAATCGCGTTTCCTGCATTCGAAGCGTCTCAGGTTTCTAAATCACTTGACAGCTTTTGCATTGCGATGCAGCAAATTAGGGCCTTCACCGTACATTGACATTGTTTGATGTCTGGATGGGATTTGGTTTCATCTCCAAGAGTCAAGGGCGATTAAACATGAATGTTTCACTGGGTGTGCATCCTACAAAAAAAAAAAAACTCACGCAGACAACGTCTCATTGCAGGTGTGCAAAGTCACACGGCAAAAGCTGTCTGATGTCTTTTGATTGTCAGGCCACCCGAGACATCACAGACCTCCTAAAGCACCCACAATCCCTTGAATGTCCCAGCTGCACATGGAGCAATGCCCGGGGTGGAAACGGCGGGCAGACTGAGGGTGGCCGAGCTCTCCCTAAAACCTTCGCGGTACCCAGCTCAGTGGCGACCCAGCTCTTCCTAAACCCCGAAGGAATGTGTGGATTTGAGTGAGAGGTGTAACCAGAGAGCACTCTCTCCTATCTTTAAGCTCATAATGGAGACACTTCCTGCTGATTATCAGTTTGTTGTGATCTCTCGCCAGCCTCAGGATCTTGACGCTTCATCTTGAGTCCTAAGGATGATAAAGAGGAAGAGGAGGAGAGGTGTGAGTATTGTTCTGGTCTGATCATGATGAAGTATCATGTGAGTAGGGGCCATCGTCTAAAGCTTGGAGACTGAAAAATCGCTTTTCTTTATTTTTTTGAGGCCCAGATATCATCATCTTTTTTTCCTCAGCTGCTGAAAAAACATCCTACAGTCAGATTAGAGCTGGTACTATTTTTTACAGCCCTCAGTAATGACAATAAAAGAACCCAAAGACCCGATGTAATTATTTTTTAAAGGAACCCCTAGTGCTGTTTTCAGATGGGCTTTGTGGGAGCTCGTTGGGGTCGTGGGCTTACATTAACCACTGTTAATCGTTACCATGATGTGTGCGAAACGGCTTCACAGTATGGCCCATAAACTGGGTAAGGCTTCTCTCCTGGAGGTAAAGTACTTTCATGGCTCAATTAAGCTTGTTGCTATAGGAATCGCACTAAGTTGAGGAAAATCTCTGAGAATATTTGTTGCATTTGCATTGTGCTGTAGTACAAGTGACCAGAGGTATCTGGTTTTAAATATACTATAATCCAGGGTGTTTTCTTTCCCCATCACCTCATGCCCTCATCCAAGTATTTCTCTTTCCTCTTCATCTGCAGGAGGAATAGCTCGTGTCACTCAAGTAGGGCAGAGAAAACTCTCCTTAATCCCATACATCAGCACCGTCATCGCAGCCACCAATAGTGCTCTTATCTCAGCGTCTCTACATAGTGAGCCGGGCAGCCTATGGCGAGTGAAAGATAGAAAGAGCGGGGTAAAGGAAAAATCCTCATCTGACATGCCAATTGGAGTCATTATAAGCTTATAGTCTCCTAATGCATCTCTGAGGACAGCTTCTTGTGCCCCCCCGTGAGAGCTGAGCTTGTCCGTCATGTAGCACCGTTCAGGTGACTCGTCATTGGGCTGACAAGCAAATCATTTAGTCTATAATATTTTTATTAGATTTTAGATAACGCTCTCCCATGGATTTTTCCCCTACTTTATCAGCCCTTGATATAGTTTCTGCATATTTGTTTGGATGACTTTTGTCAGTGTCTCGGAGCCATTTCTTTCCGCTTACCAGCGAAGCGTAATCCTGTAAATTCCCATATGTTTATTATGAGAATGTCCCTGTATATGTTTCATTCTTTAATGTCCTCGTTTCGGGGGCCAGAATCATGTAAGGCAATACCAGTCTACTATTTTCCCACTGGCACTAGCAAGGGAGCTCACATTTGTGCCACTATAATGTCTGGGCTCCACACATAGACCTCGAATTTTCCTCCATCCCCCTTTGGGATTACAGTGAGACAGGGCAGCTCTTTCTCCTGCTTGTCCTTTTCCACGTCGTCCTGTACCGCCTTTGATGTTCCCCTAGCCAAGAGGCTGATTTGTGGGTGAGCCACGTCCTCCCTCCTTTCCTCTGAACTCAACATGCGGACACAGTGGGAGTTCCCAGAGTTTTTTGGGGGGAGTTGGAATAGCGAAACAAGGAGGGGATTGGGTCAGACCACCACAGAGCTGGGGAGACCCCTGTCTTCCTCCTCGCTGGTTCCCACTGCTCCCAACACGCTGCACACATGTTGAAAAGGTCAGGTCTTGATAGACAACAGAGCACCGCCAATTATGCTGCTATTTCTTAGTGGCTGGAAGTCCCCTGTTTTCTGAGTGAGTGTGTGTAGAAAGAGAGAGTGTGTGTTTTTTTTTTTTTTTTTTTTTTTTTTCATTCATAGAGAATAAAGAGGCAGTGTTTTAAAGGGGAAAATGAGCTGGGTTAGGGGGGACGGGGAGCTGCTTGTAAGGACTTGTGCCCGGATTGCTTCATGTCTGCCTGTCCGTCCATTCGAGGAAATTGGCGAATGCGCATGAGAGAGTGCAGGTGTGTGAGTGTACATGTTGGGGTTCCCAAATATGCATCTTATATCTCAGTGTTTGGGAGAGCTACACACCTGGTTTTGCATTGCGAGGCTGCTTGATGCATCCTCTGCACCGTTGTGCTCAGAAGTCCATCTGCGATCAAAGTAAGAGAGTCACAGTGTGAGGTTCACCGAACATGGATGCTGACTCTGCAAGATCTGCGCAAACACAACCACACACAAGCACTTGACTTATTTTTTTTTCCTTCTATTTTCCTTTCTGTGTCATTTTCCCTTTACACTGATTCCCTGTTTCTTCAGCCCTCTGAGGGATAGCTTCCACGAAGGAGGACGTAGTAAAGAAAAGTCAAAGCAGAGTTATGACAGGAGCAGAGCCCTGTTTGACAGATCTGTAGATCACACAGAGAGGATCCTGTGGTCCCTTAACAACTGAAGTGTGCTGCATTAATGTATAATGTGTTGCAGCTGGAGGTTTGCCCTGCATACCGTATACCTCCAGCTTTGTGCATTTATGTGTGCATGGGAAGTCATTTCTGATGCCAGAGCTGGACTTGACTGCAGTTGGGACTCATGAAAGAGCAGTTGGGTATTGTGCCCTCTGAATGCCTGCACACCTATAGCGCCTTAAATAAAAGAGGGGGTCCAGAGGGGTGCGGGGAGGCCTCACAGACCACTTCATTCAGGTTGCATGTTAGAGAGATGAAGTCTTGTAAATGGCTGCCAGGAATCGTCTCTATAAAAGAACAGCTGCGTCTAAGACCAGTTGTGAGAGCTCCCATACTTTGCCTCTCCTCACTACTTAGTATTCAATGAGTGTGTGTGTGTGTGTGTGTGTGTGTGTGTGTGTGTGTGTGTGTGTGTGTGTGTGTGTGTGTGTGTGTGTGTGTGTGTGTGTGTGTGTGTGTGTGTGTGTGTGTGTGTGTGTGTGTGTGTGTGTGTTAGAGTCATCCAAATGTAAATATGTGCTTGTTTATGTGCATAATTGTTGCCCTGAGAATGCACTGTGCTCTGGATGATTTCCAAGTCCAATTTATATTGCTACCAGCCGCTGGAATGTACCTTTGACTCCTGGAAAGTTTTACCTGAATTACTTACCCGTGTGTGTACATGAGTAACCCAACCATAAATGTTACCACTGTTTCTAATGACTACATTACAAGCGTTTGTGTCAAATAACACACAGACCGGTGCTAAAAACATCAAGACACAACCCACTAATGGCATCGACTTTGTCATCATCGACACTGATGAGCCAGTCGGGGCTTTCGTTAGCGGAGCCTAATTCTACCCTGAGGTGGAGGGAGGAGATCCCTCCCGTCTACAAAGGGCTTGCTCCCGCTGTCCGTGACTCATTCATGATATAGTTGGGTGGTGCAGAGGGGAAACACCAGGTTAAGACCTGTGTTTGTTTCTCTGTTGCAGGGCAATCCACGCGACCTGTGAAATGATAAGGTGCCATAGAAAGGGAATGCCCAGTGGAAAAAACTTGTTATAACTTTGATATAATAGGAAACACGCCAGTCACTGTGAGTGTAATGATCTAGAAAATCCAGCTATCAGCAGGCTGAGTTTCTATTGTCGGCTCTGCTATCTTTTTATGGTGCTGCAGCGCACTGAAGTGTGAGATTCTTTGCTTTCGTTGCAGGGTCAGAGTTCGGCTGCACTGGCGTACGGCTGAGTTATGGATGATAATGTGTGGCTTTTAACACTTACTGTACTGTGACACAGGGCATTCGCTAATATCATAGCAGTGACGTGTATCGATGGTCTGACCTCACACCTGGAGTCCTCTTTAACCTTGACGATTAAAAACAAAAGAAGAAATTATGTATTCGAGACAACAGAAACGATCTCCTCTTGCCCACTGTGGAAAGAAATGATTCAAACATCATCCAGACAAATCTATTCCCCAAAGGGAACACAGCTCATATCTATTGCATTCCTCAAAAGCCCCCCCGCGCCTCTTTTTCCTATGCTTCTCTTAGTGGGAACTATGTGTGGCCCGGAGGCAAAACGGGAGTCATCACCGCACTCAGAGCGTCCTCTCCACAGAGTCTTTATGGCGAGATTTACTGTGCACCAGCGTCTATAAAATCATTTAATGGGGTTAATGTTGTTCGGTACACAGGCCTCAGTTGCCAGTAAACATGTTGCTCAGCAGCAAATGCAGAAAAGAAGGGAAGTGAGAGAAAAAGAAAATCACTTTTGTTATTGGTTTTTTCATTTTTCTCTTCTCCACTGAAATACATATCTACCCATCTATCGATCTATCTATCTATCTATCTATCTATCTATCTATCTATCTATCTATCTATCTATCTACCCATCTACCCATCTACCATCTATCTATCTATCTATCTATCTATCTATCTATCTATCTATCTATCTATCTATCTATCTATCTATCTATCTATCTATCTATCTATCTATCTATCTATCTATCTATCTATCTATCTGATGCAGCTCAGAGTGACAGAAACACACTGAAGTGAACAAAATTAACAAAACCCCAGCAGTGATTCACTTTCACCTGCTATCTTTTCCTTTTACTCACTCCTTCACTCACTGGGCTGCTCACTGTCTTTTCCTCTGTGTCTGGCTCGCTCATCTCTTCCTCTGACTCCCTCATTTTCTTCATAATGTGAACCGGACACCCACCAGAAACATGACTCGTGCATCTGAGTGAGAGCGCAGCCGAGACGCCGACCTGTGATGTAATCACAACCTCAGCACGGTGCCTGTCACACAGAGGTCAGGAGGAATCTGTTTTTAACCGTCATTTTGCCATAGTAGGACATTTCTCATTGTGCACATTTACTCGTGGAATCTACATCTGAGAAATGAGTAATCAGTGTGGGACAGTAAATTTTTACCGAGCAGTTTCAATAGGAGCAGTGTGTCATATAAATTATTTCTGTCAGAGGGAAATTCATCATATAAAGAGTTTTAATTCATTTCACAGCACTGGTGCCATCCTAAAATGAACTTCATGGGTCTTTTAAAATACATTAATAACTCCACCATCTGCTGCAGAGCTTTCTCCAGCCCGCAGTGCCCTCAGGCAGGCCTTGTGCTGTGCGATCTAGTTGAAGGCGCAAGGTGGAGGGTTCAGACCACCTGGTCGACTGACCTGCAGCTCCCTACTGATTGTCACCTCTGGCTGATAATGTGTGTGCGTGCTGTCTGTCCGTGTCCCTGCTCTTGTCGGTATGTCTCCTTTATCAGGCCCCGGAGGCTTTCCTTCCAGACCTCCCAGCACAGATCAGCACAGCACCACGCAGCCTCCAGCTTCCTCATGACAAGTCAGGACTGGTCCATCGTGAACCTGCTGTTAAGTAGGTGCTTCCTGTGGCCCAAAATCGTGCACGTGCACGTGCGCGCGCACACACACACACACACACACACACACACACACACACACACACACACACACACACACACACACACACACACACACACACACACACCAGTGTGGTCACTGTAATCGTTCATATCATCTTTGAAGTTTTTGTTTTGGACTGATGGATGGATGGACTTTAACTCAAGTACATCTCCATCCATCCCTCCATCCCTCAATCCATCCATCCATCCTCTATTAGGTTTTGTCATTCTGACAATTAAAAAGAAAAAAAACAATACTTCTGACTCATCAGATATAACTTCCTCTTTGGCTCTGTGATAAACTTTTCAGGAATGAATGTTCACATCAACAGATGGACGAAGGGAACTTCCTCTCATTGCATTTCATCATTCATTCAATCTTTGCGCCAGTCTTCAATAAAGAGGAACACAGCGATCACATTTATCGGCTTCCTCATCCTTTCAGACCGGGTTTGTCAGTAGTTGCAGGTTTTACAATAAAACCTCTCACAGATCATGTATATCGATTGCGGCTCGAATCTCTGAATGGACGCGCGCGCGCGCGCGCACACACACACACACACACACCCACACACACACACACACACACACACACACACACACACACACACACACACACACACACACACACACACACATACACACACACACACACACACACACACACACACTGGAGGGGGGATGGGGACGTGCTCTCGAGTCTTAAGTCATTCAAGCAGCCAACCAGCTCCCCTCGCTGAATGGATGCATGATCACCAAAACGCGAGGGGAGGCGCAATGGGCACGGAGCTGCTGGCTCTCTATATTCAGCAGCTCAGAGGCGCTCCGACACCATTCACTCCAGAGTCCTCCACAGCCAAGGACCTGTACTGACTGCCGCAAGACAGGCTCTGGATAGTATAGCACGGACAACTTTCTCCCTTATGATTCTCGGAGGGCATCTGCTCGTTTGGATTATAATCTTTTCGGACTATTAACTACTAACATTAAAATATTAATATTTGTGCGTCTTAGACTTTTCTAATATTCTCCTCCAGAAAAAGGACACGTTTCTTTTTCTCTTCTTGAAGCTGGGAAAAAGTTGAAAGTGTATTTTCCATGAGAAGGTGAAAGACAAGTGCAATGCGCATCAGGCTTGTCTCCTGGGATTGTTTCACTTGCGCTTGAGGAACCATGTCGAGCTGCAGCACAGGGCTTGTTCAAGAAGACGCAATCCAATGTGAATAACAAGAATCAACCTCCAGCAGGCTCAGGATTTCACAAGTGCAAGCAAGTGCAGCACCAGTGTCCAACTGAGCCTCCCGAGCTGCTCTGACACTCCGGTTTCTCTCCCCGAGGGGATGGTTGTGGATCCTCTGGAGCCAGGAGCGACTCTGAGGCTCCGACAGTTTAGCACCTTCTTCGTGATCGGGGTGAATTCAAAATTAAAAGGAAATGAGAACCGCACTTTCTTACTTCCTGCTGTGGACAACGTACCTACTGCTGGCCACCGCTGAGGTAAAGTTACCGGGCCTTCCACACGGTCCGAGGGTCGGGTAGAGCGTGTCTCTTTGGATCTAAGTCAGACATAGTGGTGTGGGGTTTTATTTCTGCGAGGGTGCAAAGGTCCAACTGTGCGCGCATGTCTCCAAGAGCTGCGCACACAACACAGCAACCTGATGCGTAAAGAGAGGGATCTTATAAAGTGATGAACCCTGTGACTAGACTGAGCTACATAGAATAATCGCATTTTTTTTCTGGATAAAATGTGATCCATTAAAAATTATAAATCAAGTTCAGACTGAAATAGTTTTAACATGAAACATCAGAATCACGAAACCATGTGGGACTGACTGTGGTTACGCGCTTTGGAGAGCGCACCTCGCGTCCGCACTTGGACTCCTATCACAGTTATTTTTGGCGTTTGTGCCAAATTTGTTTGTAGCCCGAGCCAACTGGGCAAACGTTTTGGTTGGGCTCAGCGCGTTTCATGGGAACCGCACAGGGTTGATAAAAATAGCCCGTGTTCCTGTGGGACTGCACGACTTGCTCAACTTGAGGTGTCTGCCGGACCGCAACAAGTGCAAAGTGTGCAGCTGAGGCGCCGTTTACCCGCACGCAGACAGGAGCTGTCTCCCAGATCCAAAAAACCCCGGAAAAAAATAAGACACATTGTTGGATTGTGCGCGCAAAGATGCAACATAATTTAGATTTGAAATTATACTATTTAAAACTCTCCGAAGAAGCAGGATCTGTACCGTAAAGAATAAATGACAAAAGATTATTATATGGGTTCAGTTTGTGTATTTGTTTTGGTACGAAAGAAAGGAGAAAGAAAATACATATTCCGCTAAAAAAAAAAAAAAGTGCTTATTATAACGTTTTTGTAGAAAAAAAAAAAAAGCATAGACGAAGCATTTATTTTTGCTGTCTTGCAAAAAAGCACCACTTTCATTTCATCATTTCTGAGGGGGTTCCTCGCCCTCTTTTACCCATTGATGAGGGAAAATGTGTGGCAATGGGGAAGACCTTCTCTAGTTGGCACACAGCTGCAAACCTTTCTGGTGTCCATGACAGTTGTTTGAACGCACACCCTTTATTTATAGAGACAAAAAATTACACTAACATGACACATGTGTAACCTTCATCTCTTGTTTGATTTCTTTACCCCCCCCCCCTAAAAGGAAGTGGAGTTTCCCCAGGAGCTGATAGACCGACTGTCCCACAGTGAAATCCACAGCATCAGCGACCTCCAGCGGCTACTGGAGATTGACTCCGTAGGTAAATTCTGCCTCTTGCTACTCTCAACTAATGACCTGTGATTTTGGCTCCACTTTGAAGCCTCTGACGGTCTGGATGTCGTTCAGAAGTGAGTCTGCTATTAGTGGTCTAACAACCAAGTAATGAATGGCACTTAAAGAGCTGCACTGTGATTGCAAAAAAAAAAAAAAAAGAAAAAAAAAGTGGTTTGTCAGCAGGAAAACTGTGCACTCTATCATGCAAACACCTAAAAAGAGAGGCCTATGGAGGGTTTTGATATATTTATTTTGGCGAAAGCCACATGTGATGGCCTAATGATGAAGTTAATTACGTTGCAGTGATCCAACGATTGCACAGTATCTAAAATAATTAAGGACTGTGCAAGCTCTTTCCCTTGTGTTTTCTTTTAAAACAATACACTCAGGGGCTTTCCTGGATTGGGTGGCTTAAAGCATTTTGTGTAACAATCATACACAGATGCCACATATAAGATGCAGCTATCAACAGCTGATGTTTGAGTAACACTGGATGAAATGAGGTGTTTTGACTTCATTGTTTCTGCAGCTTTATCTAGTTTAGTAAACAAATAGATACAGCAACTTAATGCTGTGTTGGCACAATTTTTGGGATCTGATAAGTGGTATTTCCTGAAAGTGAGCTTGGGTGGCACGCAAAAGAAACTGCTGATGGAACTGTATCTTCAGGAACACTGCCAAGTGCAGAAGCGGCAACCGAGACACAAGCTTTTACCGTCTGTATGTGACAAAGTGGACTGTCACCGAGACATTTGTTTGTGCATATTCTTGCTACTGCCATGAACAGCTTTATTATCCCAGGACTGCCACATTTGTTGCCCTGTAAATAGAGACGTCAGCCCGCAGGTCATGCGGGTTTCCTCTGGTTTAAGTGCTGCTTCTTCCACGGTGGGGGACCGGCCAGTCTCAGACTGTCTTAGATTAAGTTACAGGAGTACACTGCAAGAGGCTGTTTGCATTCACGAGAGCCTTTATTTACACAGGTTCTGGCTCTACATCAAATTCAAGGCTCTGCCGTAAAACTTTGTTGATGTAGGTAATTACTAAATTTGCTTTAACAGTCCAAATGATGTAAGCTGCCTCACTGGTCACAGATCATTAGCAACCTCCAAACGTATATTCCGCAAAGCAGCATGGAGACTGATCTTTCACTAAGTATTCTTCAGTGTGATGATGAGTTTGCTTTTCTGGAGGGCCTATCAATTAGGACTAAAAGCCCCACATCAGTGAAGGTTTCCATTTATTAATTCACAATCAAACCAGTTTGCTCTCCACAACAGTGATCACTCAACACGCCGCGCCTGGAATAGATCCCCGGAGTGCCTGTAGCATGAGAAGAGGTGTTTATAATTGAATTAACATGTCTTTCTTCAAACAGAGTAATGTTTTGTGGGGTAACAGTAGTAGGCTGATTATTATTACGAGGACATAAATCTGTCTGAGGGCCAGCTTGGCGGCTCTGGCCGGCCCATTAAAAGACTTTTGACGCCAGCCTGCAGAGTATTTTCAGAGCTTTTGTTGCACATGGAAGCAAGGCTACCAATATCCACTGAACTGTGCACGGCATAGTGTATCAACAGGGGAAGGAACATGAAAGACCGAGGTGTATTTATTCACCTGTAAGGTGATGCAACACATTGGCTCCCCCATTGTCATTTAGTTTAAGATTTTATTGAGCGAAATAAATATAGATAATTTGCTTTTTGAGAGAATACCAATACCTGAGGCTGTATAACTCACTGAAAGCCTGCAGTGGGCTACACTTAATGCAGGCCTGCATGTGCTTTCATGAGGATGGCGTCTGATTGACAGATGAGATGACCCCGTGGAAGTCGGCAGATGGCTGTCTGGCCCCCAAGGTGCTCCTCTCCTCGCTATCCTTCGTCTCAATCCCTGTCTCTCTCCCAAGGTGGCCCCTAGCCTGCCTGCTCTTATCTCTCTCACTGAAGGACTTTGACAGAAAAGGGAACCTGACTCTTGGCATGGGGCAGAGGTGGAGGAGGAGGAGGGAGCAGGAGGAATCTGGAGGTTGTATTCCTGCCTCACTGAGAGAGGCCGCCGGTTGTTGTGCAATCCTCCTGGTTTCTGACAAGCTGGCAGTGTGTTTACCTGCTGTAGAGTTGGCAGGACTGCCTTCACACCTGCAGAGTTCACGGAGCAGATTTAATGTTACCTGCGGTCACACCCACAGGGGACGGCCTGTTGTCCACATGACCTAAACTCTGTCAACTCAACCTTGTAACTGTCTGCAATAACACAAGGAAGAGTGACAACGAGACAGAATTATTGTGTCACTTATCACAAGAGGTCAACATGTTGACTGTTTGTATAAGAGAGGGAAAGAAAAAAACAGGAGGAGTAACAGGGAGGGAGTCAGTTTGCTGGTCGTGAAAGCCTGATTCATGGCGCGAGACTGTCTCCTGTCCTCGTTTCTCTTGTCTCAGTGTGATGAGGCTCCGCGCCGTCTTTTACCTTTTCACTCACCTGGAACCAGCGGAGGAGAAAATACGTTTCTGCCATCTTCTCGCCACCATTTTTTTTTTCTGAATTTTTCCATAACTCATCTCATTGACGCCGATCATTTTCTGTTCATATTCTATGTGTTTTTCCTTTGAATTCAGAGATGAAGAAAAACAACCCCACAACAACCTTTCAGTGTGCTGAAAATGGAAAGTCTGTAGTTCATAAAGGACTTCTTTATGTCCTGCCTCTCTTTCTCCTCTCAGATTAGACAAAAACAATCTTTGGGTGGTCGTTGGTGTAACACCCTCCCACTCTCCTGTGTTTAGGAGGCTGAAGTGAAAAGGCTCAGTGGGAGTCAGTGACCTTTTGTGTTAAAATGTTGGCAGGTATGAACATTTGACTGCTCATGACAGTGAGTCCTCCTGGCGGTGCTGCAAACAGAGTCGGTGTGTGTCTTAGTGCATATGTCATGCACTTCAAATAGTGCACAGCTCATGTACAGTATGTGCATGTGTCCTTCTGAATGTAGGTATTACAGCCCGTTGCTCTTAGCCTCGGCTCCAGTCAACACTTCCCCTCTGGGAACCTTCGGCTCTGGGTCACTGGAGGTCTGACTGACTGCACGACAAGTTGGACGGAAACTTTCACTGAAGGGACTGGATTGTGAGTGAAACCTGACAGAAATGAAAAATGAAGGCATCAAAAAGCAAACGAGCAACCAATCCCAGAGGAGGAACTTGTACAGGTCGAGGAAATCCCTTCGGATGACTCTGGTCAGAGCACAAAGGGAGCTGGAAGTGTGGAATGTGTTTGCCTTTGGCTGAGCTTTGTTGTGCTGGTGTACATTGGGTTTTAACATGTTATGGAGAATAACGAGAGGAGTTTGCGTAATTGACAGTATGTGTTTATGTTAAGTGTACAGGTGTAGGATTGTGTTTGTCAAGTGGGGTGGATATGCTGTACATACAGACAGGTAGACCCACCCATTTAGCAAACACTCTCAGACTCTGCTCTTTGAGAAAAGGCTGTATCCTTCAGACAAGCTTTATCATTTTATTGCAGCCGTGGCACTTTTCCATCATCTACCTTACATTCTGGGTGGGGACCAAAACAAGCAAGCTTTATCAGAGGGCCATGACTGTGAAAAAGTTGAACTGGCTGTATTGGAATGGCGTTAGAAGGGCTTTAATAGGATAGCCCTGCAGCACTACAGAACATGTACTTTTCCAAGCCACTGAATGATTGAAAAAGCAAACAATTCCAGGTAAATGAGAGACATGAAACCACTAATTAGGCACAGGCATAATGGCGGCTGAGTACCACCTGTCAAATGACCACTTTAGGCCCTTATGTACCTGCTGTGAAAGCTGGTTGTTTTTGAAGGAGTATGCTGACTCACCTGCGTATAGTTACTTTATTCCTGCTGGGAAAGTTCAGTCAGACTGAGAGCGGCTGACACATAAAGCTTGCAATTACACATAGGTCTGTGTAAAACCATGCCTCATGCCTGCACCCTGTGTACTCTGGACTGTTTATCTCAATTTGTGACATCATCAGCACTTGCCCCGCCACCCAGCCTGCCATCCTCCATGTCGAAGGGAAATCAAAGCCCTTTGAGGCACAATCAAACATACAGCACAAGAAACCACTCGGAAGTTACTGTTTCATTATGGTTGGGTGACTAACCGAACCCACAGTTTGTTGTGGACAGGGTATATAAAAACAGCAGCGGCAGATCATATGCAGTCTCCTACCAAGCCTCCCTTTACAATCATTTATCATTGTTACAGTTACAGCTGTGGTTAGAGACTCATAGCTTTTTTCATTGGTTGAATAAGCTTTGCGTGTGTGTCCGCCTGTTTGTGTATGTACTGTATGTGTGTGTTCCCTCTTCTCTGTGTGACATTATTAATATGGCGGCCTTCTGTTTTGATGAGGTACGGGAAACGATGTCATCGAGGAGCCGAGGCACCACAAGCAGCACCACAACCACCATAAAAACAACTCTCATCATCACGGTTACTACAATGACCTGAAGAGCTCCCAGCTGCACAGCCGACGCAAGAGGAGCATTGGTGAGACTGAATCAACACAATCTGCACGCTGTTGCTCTGAGGTTGCATCATAATTACACTTGACACTATATACATTACAACTGGGCACACAACATCACTGTATCCAAATGTCCCTAAAAATAAGCTGCATCTTAAATATCACTACTGACATACTAGTTCCCACGAGATGAAACCGATCACTTTAAACTAATTTCAAACATAGCTTATAGTTAGTGGCTTTTGTACTGCTCTTTGTGGACAAAAGGAGCTCTAATGGAGACATCCACCGAGTATTTATGACAATCAAGGAATCATGGGAAACTAGACCGGTGAATGAGGTTGACGAGTACGTCTGACATGAAGCTTTTTAATTGGCCAGAGGCTTGCAGTTCTAAGACACACACTTCAGGAGAGGAATATATCCTCCAGTGTGGAAATTCCAGGCATTCAGGGTTCAAGTTGCAGCTCGCCTGGGCTCTCAGTCAGATTTCTTCATAAAACGCCACGCGGTACGATATCTGATCGAGGTGCGGAGATTGCCATGTGGTGTGCGACGTGTGTGTTAAGACCGACTTCGTGCGCGTTACATCTGTCCGAGCAGCGCAGCATTTAATGCAACACAGAATGAAGTGGCGGCTCATATTTCATGTATGTGGGCTGTATCATAAGAGTATGATACAGTATACCATTTTGGCAGCTCTCTGCAAAAGCCCTCACATTCCCTGCATGAAGGACATATCAGGTTTACGACATAATGGTGTCTCACTGTACACTCTCCGTCAAATCTTTAGGTTCGATTGCATGTCAGAGCATTAAATGTCAATTGAGTGCTCAGTGTCTTCCTCTTTTCACTGTGGCCAGCAGGGTCAAAGGCCGGTAGATATTTCCCACCGGCACACATAAAGGTTTTCTAGACTAGTCACGCTGCATTAACCTCACTGAGAGCTCTGAACAAAAGAACACTCTTTTTAGGTCTCAGGGACTCCCAACCTCTTTAGCCGATATGAGATCAGCTTTTTGGGAAGCTTGTCTTCTTAACGGCCTTAAACGGAGTTGGGAGTGATCTGTGGTAAGACGAACAGCTCCCACAACAAGTGAGTCATCAAATTATAAGCAGCGAAGGAATGCATGAAGCAGCTGTGAGTGAAAAGGACAGATTACAGCAATCAGTACATGCGTGTCATCGGAAGGTATCACCGCAACGCTGATGCCAACCACACGTATCAACTCTTGCTTGTCCCTCTCCCTTTCCGTCTTCCAGTGGAGGAGGCCGTCCCGGCAGTGTGCAAGACACGAACTGTGATCTACGAGATCCCCAGGAGTCAGGTGGATCCCACGTCCGCCAACTTCCTGATATGGCCGCCCTGTGTGGAGGTGAAGCGCTGCACGGGCTGCTGCAACACCAGCAACATGCGCTGTCATCCCTCCCGCAAGCACCACCGCACCGTTAAGGTAAGACACGCTGCATTTACCATAAACCAAACACCACTCTTCCACATGGACACTACCACAAACCCTCTCATCAGGTTCATACCCCAGGTTCAAAACAAGGTGGGAGAAACACGCATTTCATTCTCCTCACTCAGAGTCAAATAGTAGCCACCTAACATCCACTGCCCCATCCTCCCTCCTCTATGTCTATTTCAACCACCTTTTCTCGGTCCATCTAAGGTTGGTGAAGAGCCCAAGAAGGCTGTCCCAGGAGAGGAAGAGCGAGGAAAGGGTAGAAAGTGGACATGGAGAGAAGGTTGTTGGCCCTTTCAGCCAAGACGTCTGTTGAAGGATTGACCAGGAGAGATTCTACTGCCAGATATAAGACAGGCAGAGGAGGGGTGGAGAGAGAGAGAGAGAGATTGAGAGAGAGCCAAAACAGGAGAAGAGAGAGTGTCTAGTCTGAGTGTCACTGGCTACTGCACGGCTGCTCCCTATTAATTTGACTCTTTGTCTTTTTCTGGAGGCTGCGAACCCAGACCAGACAAGGTGACAAAGACAAGGAGAGAGGGATAGAAGGGGGTTGCACTGTTCTCAGAGGCTCTTTGGCATTGGTTGCTTAAAAACATGTCCGCCTGGTAAGGATCAGGGGAGACACAGTGGCTGGGACCTGAGATGTATTTCTGATGTATTTACACTGTGGCTGGTTATCCTGTGCATGGCCCTGTTTGGAGGTATGGGAGTTATGTGGTCTGTTTTGTAAGAGCACCAGACAACCGGAGGATAAACAGGACAGCCTGGAACACTCTCGTCGTGTTTTTGTTTCTCATCGAGTCCATCTGCACACTCTCTCTTGTCTCTTCTTTGTAATCATTGCGATCTTGCCCTGTCTTGGCACTGGAACATTTCTTTCTCCGCTTCCCATCTTCCTGTTTGGCTTTAAAGGTGCCGCCTCACTCAATGAGCAGGGTAATATATATCAATCGTACTGGCACAGTTCACAGAGATCTCTTAACAAACTGGAGGGATATTCTCTCTGTCCGCTTCTATTCACAGATTAAATACAATAAGGCAGCACTGACAGGATGGTGCTTACAGAGCTCAGCGTTTACGGTCAGAAATGCTGACTCATGGAGCAGTAAAGAGCCCTGATATATGGCGCAGTCCTGTGTGTCTGTCCGTCTGCATGCAAACTCATCTGTCTCTTCGCCTGCCAGCCGCTCCATGTCTGTCATCCTCAATACGAGCTTTGTCTGTGATCACAGGGATGTGGAAGGATGGAGAGAAATTGACAATGGCGCACAAGACACTATAAAGCCCGATTCAGTTATTCCTGGAATGCCATGATCCATGCAACTCATGTCTGTGTCCCCCTCATGACACAGAGAACAAATTGAGTACAAGTTACATAGATTTTAGCGGGGCCTTCAGGCATGGTGTGCAGGGTCTCTTCAGAGGATGTTTTTTTTTTTTTTCTTCCCATGTGGCTACAGCCACTGGCAGAGAGGGCTGAACAGACTTTCATCCCTGGAAAGGGCATCTGTCAGAGCTCTCTTCTTTCAAAAGACATTCACCACATTGTGAGAGAGAAACATTGTTTAATGCCAAGTTGTTGTTTTTTTCTGTCCCCTCAGCAGTGTGTCTAAATAGGAGTTCTCCTTTCGTTTATTAGAAAGCTAGAAATGCCGTCTGTCTACTCTGGGCCTGACTTGTTTCTTTTCAAGGATGGGAAAAGGATCACTGTTTTCTGTGTTTCTTTCCATACCATACCATGATGCATCGTTATTCCTCCTCTTCTCTTTCTTTCCTTAACACTATCAATGCTATGGACCCCAAACAATGTAAAGAACTGTTTTCTACAGGCCTGTAGACGTCTGTCCTGATCAGTGGGGCAATAAAAAGCTACTTTAAATAGGACTTGCCTGAGGGAGGCAAATAGGCCGAGAGTAGAGTCTCTTTCTTTCTCTACTTCTGCCTTGTTTTTCCCCCTTTTTCATTGTTTCACATTTTTGTTACACTTCTTTTTTTCTTTGTTGCCGTTTTGGTTCATCTCGGTGATAAATCTGTCCGCGTGTGCAATATTGTTTTTGTGTTGACTGCATGCCTTGGCATACGAGGACACAATAAAAGACAGAGGTGTACGCATGTGCATTCAGAAACCTGAATGAATGCTAAGGGCATTAGGAAAAGCGACAAAAAGAGCAGTGGAAAGAGATGACAGGATGAGAAAAAGATTTTGTGTTTGGAGTGCATTATCTCAGCATTCCTCCTTCTCCTTCCTTTCCCTCTCATCCGCTCCATCTCTCACAATTTATCTTTACCACTCTTCAAGTTTTTTCCGATACATGTTTTATCAAAGACAACTGCAGGAGCATTTTAGAGATTTGGCCAGTTTTTATGTCATTCCAAAATAGTGAATCCTAAAGCTTCTTAATATTAATGCTCTCTCTCTCTCTCTCTCTCTCTCTTGCTTTCTCGCCCCCTTTGCCTGAACTCTCCGTCTTTCCATCAGCTCATCTCTCTCATATCTTGTGCCGACAGCTGCAGCTGTGTCCAGTAACCCTGATGATTTTCTCAGTGCGTTTGGCTCCACGGTTTGCTAGATGATCTGCACAATAAAACAACAGGTGATTTTGAACAGAAAGCAGTGAGGAAGAGTGTTAGAGGGAGAGCCAGTTATTTTGACATGCACATGCATTCTTTTGCACATTGGTTTCCATGTATGTGTGTGTGCCTGTTTTCTATGTATGGGGCAGAGTAAACAGGGCATGACACTAGGAAAGAATAGACCTGTCACTCATCCTCACACTCATTAACGCTTCAGGTTTCTGCACGCCACGTGACAGTCAACGTTCAGAAATATATCGTGACTTACGCAAAAATACAACTTCAGTTATATGTCTTTCTTAAAACAAGTCGCTTCCTGAAAGCAAATTAGTCTTTTTCAATGTTTGTGATTACCACAATGTAAATGAAAAAGTCTGGATTTATAAAATTTGTATTGTTAAAATATGCTTTTAGTCACATTATTATTCTAATTCTTATGAAAATAATGCATAATAAATACAAACAAAACCACTGGAACTAACTATTAGATCAACTTTATGGAATCTGTTGTGATCTGACCGATCTGGAGTGTATTATGGAGCAGTCCCGTTCATCTCATTCACTTTGGTTTTGTAGCTGCCCTTAGAGGCCACACACAATCATTATGCGGAGGTCAGAGCAGGCCATCAGTGCACATCTTTGTAATCCTAAGAGGAGCACATGCATCGGTGAAGTAGTGAGAGAGAGAGAGAGAGAGAGAGAGTGCAGTCAGCGCTGTGCTGCGTAAACTATTTAACCGCAGTGAAGGGACAAGGCCATTTGTGTGAAGTGGCAGTGAGAGGAAGACGGGCTGCAGAGTAATGAAGTGTTGATGGCTGCTGGATCAAAGTGGAGGCTGACAGAGGCCAGGTGGATACAGCCTCAGTGCTGAGTGTGGGGGTCCACACATCTCTCGGCACCAGCCCTGGCCCTGACCCCGTACACACAAACACACGCACAAATACACACACACATACTGGCAGTTACACTGGCATTGGTTGTAGTGGGAAGTAGTAGCCTCACAGTTGCTTGGAACCCTAACTCACAGGGTGTTTCATAAATAAAAAAAAGACAATGATACAGTGGGAATGATTTATGATCATCTGAAGGGTGCGGTATAGGGGGGATCCAGCATATTGGAATGAGGGGCCTCCTTGTTTGAAGTCCTTTGCAGCTGTGAATTATTTTCCCTTTGATTCACTCAGCTCCGCAGCGAGATGAAGAAGGGTGAGGGAGTTTGCATGTGTATAAATGTGTGCGTGGTAACCACAGCAGGGGGTTGTGGGGGGCAGGTCGCAGATCATGGGAGTGTCCTGACCAGGCCAGAAGCTGGAGGGTTTGGCTACCGCTCCACCGGCTGGAATGCATCAGCTCCAGCGGGAAGAGTTGCGCTGCATTTTAATCAAATTGTACTCCACTTCTGTATTTTTCCTCATTATTTCCTTTCCGTCCTCCCTTTCCCTTGTCCGCACTGACTTTATTTTAATTTTGACGCATCTCCTCTTTGCACAGATCCCTTCAGTCTTGGATCTGCTCTTTACTCGCTCTTTATGTTTTATCCCTGAAGCAGAGCAATCTCCCACTCTTTAATCTAATCCTCTATCAAGTGCCTTTTACTTTATCTTTCTTGCCCCCTCTCATTAAAGTCAAATTGGCCTTTTCTTCTTTTAAGTGTTTTTAAGTAATAGTTTTCCCTCTTCTGTGTTGTTCTGAGAAGCCGGTGAGAAATTATACACATTTTTAGCCTCTTTGATATTTGATATTGCGTGATTTGGCTGCAGGCATAGGGGAGCACAGAACATGATGTGGTAAGGGGGAAGACAGAGGCACACATCTGGAGATGCATTGACAGGATTGTGGCTGTGTGAGAATGAGGAACAAGTGGGGAGGCGGGGTGCTGTAAAGGGCCCTTTTTCAGCATCTGGGGCCTGTGAGGGACGTGATGAATACCCTCTTTGCTTCCTCTCTCCTCCACACTGTGATAACCCCACCACCCCAAGTGTGTGTTGAGGCGGTTGAAGCAGAGGGCAGCAGCAGTGCACTTTTCTGGCTGATGTTCTGTGCTCATTGTGTGTGGACCAAATCTTTTCTTTGTTCTACTTCAAAGGAGGGAAACTGAAATGTAAATATATGAAATTATGTGGCCAGCAAATTAAATTCTGCCTATTCTGTCCCCTGATGCATAAATTGCCACTCCAGTCTGTCTGTTTCCATCTGTTTTTTTTTATTTTTTATTTACTCCCACTCAATTCAGTTACTGTTCCACTTCATGATGGCCCTGCAGTGTACACCCACATCCCTGCTGTGTTTTCCTTGGAAGGGAGTCATAAAAACTTTCCCCTCCATCATGCTCTCATCAACGCTGTGTGCTCAGGGATCTCCCAATTAACCCGAGTGGGACAATCGGCTTTCCAGAGAGGGCTGTGGAGACACTGGGGACAAACAAGCGGGTGCACTTCCCAGAGCCCGTTGCTTCACCCCAACCCCGTGGATCGGATGTCATTCCACAGCCACTCAGGGGACTTTTTCTCAGGGCCCGGGCTTTCTAAGGAGTTTAGAGCAGTTTGATTTATACAAAGAGAATGTGGGGCCCCTTGTCGTAGCATGGGGGTCTCTTTCTGATGTATGTTTTATGCGGGAAGTCATTGACTCAGTGCCAAAAAGGAAGCCAGCGATCTTTTATGTGGAGGTGAAGAAGTGGCTCAATCTCAACACATTATACTTGGGAAGAAAGTGAAAACAACTGTCACAGGCAGAGAGAGAAGGGCTGGACAAAAATATACATTGGTTGCAAAATATGCAAGTATGTGTTTATCTGTGTGAATAGCAACTCCTGCAGGGAGTGTTTCTAACCCTGCTGTGTGAGGAGCAAGGAGACACACCTCCTGCCTCCTATCTAGTGGATTCACTACTGAATCCTTCAGTCAGTAGCTGGTTGTTTATTTGTGTGTGTGTGTTAGTTCTCAGGATCAGTGTCAGTTGTAATTGTCAGATGTGACTGTCTCTCGAGGTTTCCTGCTGGCGACATCTGAAGCTTAGACGTTCCCTGAAGCTCACGGCAGCACAGCTGTCCATGGAGACAGCTGCACCTTTCGTATCTCTCTCTTGATTCAGTATCAGCTATGGGCTCTTTTTAGGAAACTTAAGTCATCTTGTGATGCAAGCTGCTCCCCTCGGGTTCATCACAGTAAATCTTCGATAACTCCTCTGTCTCTCCTGTCAGCGTTAATGTAATAAATATCTCCGCTGGGTGAGACAGAAACAAAAAGTTAATAGGTAACACATGAATTTCCTCTAATGTGATCCATGAACACAATTGGTCCCTCCTCCTTATTCCTCAAATAACCTTTTCTGTTTGCCCCCACAGACACATGAACGAACACGAACACGAACACACGAACACACGAACACACACACACACACACACACACACACACACACACACACACACACACACACACACACACACACACACACACACACACACACACACACACACACACACACACACACACACACACACACACACACACACACACACACACACACACACACACAGACTGGTGGTTCACCTTCCTGCATTAAGTTCTTCCTCGCTGTGGCCTTTCACCCGCTCTCCATGTCAGCGCTCAGTAACAGCAAACACATCGCCACTAGCCCAGACACCATTGTCCGCTGTTTGCTCACCACATACCTCCCTTTGCTTGCTTACCCTCTTTTCACTCCCTTTCTTCTTTCTCCTCTTCCACGGTCAGAAGCAGTTGTAAAGGAGTGGCTGGTGAAACGGCTGGTTCCTCACTCCTTTTGGCCTCAGTTTTAGGCCCACCGGATGACCCTCTGGCCATTGTTGAAGCCCTAAGATGAGGCTTTGCTCTCTGTGTGAATGTCAACATTGTACTTCTTTTTATCAGACAGGGATTGGTATGTTCATTTGTCTGCATGACTAACTCGCCACCGAGAGCTGGCCTTGGCGGGAAGCCATCAGGGGAATAGAGGAAGAAAAGCCTCTCATCAGTTTTGCCCCTGTGCATGTGTGTGTTAGCCTCGAGCCGAAGTGTGTTGTTCATAACACCAGAGAGTGCTGGAAGATTGTCGGTCAATATCCTCCATTCGTGCAGTCACTGGGATAGGTGAAGCAGGAGATATTGTTTCCATGGGGCCCTGAGGCTCTTCGGTGGTGGATCGAGAGGCTACCGGCCCTTGGCACTCAGATCAGAGAGAAAGAGAGAAGCATGTGGCCACCTCCTCTGAGTTACACAGCAAGAGCATCATAACCTCTGAGCAACCTCTTCTATTGAGCTTTCATCACTGTAACGTGTTCGTAACCATCTGAGGATTGGTCGTTTTCATCACTGGCTGGTGGGTGGGAAGTAGCAATGGAAGACCTAAGTGGGAAACCTTTTACCTGAAAGGGGAGAAATGTTTCGACTGCTTTTTTGTATTGGTACAAATGTATGTGTTTCTCTTTCCCAATCTTACAGTAGATAGGAAACTACTTTTTGTAAGCAAGCTCAACCGCACTTTTCATAACCCACGAAGAAATGTGATTTAAAGCCAACGTGTTGGGACAATGCAAGAGAGTTTAAGGTGTGTGTCAGTCTGGATGTGGATGCTCCAGGCCTGCGGCAGGGGGGTCTCCCTGCCTCTCTTCTCCTGCCAGAGTAAACCTTTGATTAGGCCTTCGGGCGCACAACAACTCCTCCTTCACGTCATCTCTCCTCTCCCTTTGTTTGAGCTTGCTCAAGAGGGGGTCATACACTCCATTCAGTTACACGCCCGATCTAGAGTCCATGCAGCACACAAGTGGAACCCAATGAATCAGCCTCTGAGGAATGCTGCCGTCACACTTCAAACACAGCAAGGCAAAGCAGCGCCTCATTTTATTTATGCATTTATTTTTAAATCGCTTGGTTTATGAAGTCACTGAACTTTGAGTCTTGATGTTTGAAGACGAGCACAGACTGTGTGTATTTACTGATGCGCCAGACAAGTTACTCATTGTTGCTGGGATGCAATCTGTAATTGTCCATTTTTCAACTCTTCCTCTGTTCAGGTAGCCAAGGTGGAGTATGTGAGGAGGAGACCCAAGCTGAAAGAGGTCTTTGTGCGATTAGAAGATCACCTGGAGTGTGTGTGCACATCACAGCATCATGTGGTGGAGCACTCAGAAGCAGAAACAGGTAAATACAACCCTCAGATTTATTTATTTATCACCCCATGCAATGTTCCAGCATGGCATCTCGACAGAGAAACTCCCTCTGAGGACAAGTCTCATAGCAGAATCGCACCCTCACCTCATCGAGTCGTGACATTCTCCTTTCCTGCCTGTCCTATGGCTCTCTCATTTTGTCTGTCTCGCTTTTTAGCTTTGCACTGAATGAACGTCATCTACAATTACTCTTGGACATTTATGTGGTGGCCTGCCATCGCGATACCCTCAAGCTTGTGTGTTTGTGTGTCGTGGGATGAGAATAAGGATGTGTGTATCAAGTGTTGGCAATGTGTGTGTTAAGGTAGCTCGCTGCAGGTGAATCTGCTATTGCCTTGATTGCCTAAAGGCTTTCTTTTGTGCTGGGTAGATAAGTCCTGTGATGTTTGCTGATAAGGCATCTTCAGTATTTATAGAGTGTGATATCGTTGCACTCTCTGCTTCTGTCGCAGGGCTGTTTGTGCCTCTTTCCTGTTTCATAAACCCTGCTTCCTGCTTTCTTTTAACCCTCCTTCCTGTCCACCCTCCCTGACTTTGTGTTTTCAGGCCACCCTAGGGCTAAGGGTAAAAAAAGGAAACCTAAAAAGCTAAGGCCCAGCAAGGACTTATTGGTGACATAATTATGTTGCTCTCATTACCCAAAGCCCTCTGGAGAGCTGTGAGGGGAACAGGTAGGACTTGAGCGCTGTAACCTTCTCTCACCTCTTGGTGCTTCACTGGCCCAATCAGAGTGTAAATAGGGGCTGCCAATCACCGTCACCAATCACTTCACAGCCAATCAGTGTGAGAAGAGGAAGGGCTGAGGAGTATCACACTCTGAACCCCAGTGCTGCATGTTGTTTGGGCCTGCTGAGCATGAGCAGTGCATAAATCTGCTTTGTGTCAGTGTTGTGCTTGTGTGTGGTTGCTACACTCTTATTGTTGTGATGAAAACCTTTGTTTGTCTGGTTTCACATTTGAAGAGACACCCCTCTGTCTTTATTTACGCTCCTTCACTTTATTGTCTTGTCATCACCCTTTAAAAGAGAAAAAGATTGCGTTTTCTAAAAAAAAAAAAAGAAAAAAGTTTGTCTTTGTCTTGTGCTTTATTTTGGGTGTGCACAGAATAACACACATATGCAGTACTTTCATGGGACAAAATAATGTCTGCACAGATCACCGTCCTTGAAATCTGCAGAAACATGATTGTTTGTTGTGTCAATTTGTTTGAAAGGCATGAAAAAAAAAAAAAAACAAGATTCAAATTGGGTTCCTAATCCAGAAACAGATTCAGTCATGGTGAAATGCATGCCTTGTGTATGTAAAATAAAGACACTAATTGAAGTTTTTTCTCCCAACAGTGGACGTGAGGTGAGACCAATCAGAGCAGAGGACTTCAGCGAGGGTGAGACCTAAACAGAGGACGCCTCCACAAAGGACACCTGCTCTGTCCTCTCTCCCACTGCCTTCAACCTAAAAGAAACTTTTCTGTAAAATCAAGAGACTGAAACAAAACAAAACAAAACAAAAAATAAAATGCCAAAGGTGCTTTTTTTTTTTTTTTTTTTTTTTAAGAAAAGAAATGAAAAGGAACAAAAAAGAAGCAAAGAACAGTGACCAGTGATGATGACTTTGTCCATGATGTGCGACCTACCCGTAAGACTGAACTGTGCAGCTGCTTGATTGAGAAGAAGAGGTGCTGTGGAGCTCGGGCAGGGCGGAGAGAGGCTGGAGGGCGGACTACCAGACATTTTGATCAGAGAAACTGATCGTCTTCATGCTCCGACTCGGCCCTGTTGAAATGACTCCTGCACACACAGAATGGAAGCAAGAAGAGGAGAGAAACCGGACAAAACAGAGCTAAATGGAAAGTGTTTTATTTCTTCGAAAGACTGTGGAGCATCAGTCATTTTGAACTTTCAGATGTTGGCTCTGAGATAAGAGTGGATGCTCTCTGAGATGCCTGGTCATCTGTGACTTTGCCCAACTGTTATGTACAGTTTGATTTTCAAATGGAAGATGCGCTACTTACAAACTATTTATATGTGTGGACATTTGCTTTCTGTCTCTTCTGATGGATAAGAAAGACCCCGAAAGGTGTTTATATGATTTTGAAGACATGCAAGAGTTCTGTGCGGTCTGCTTTTTTTTTGTAACCACCAAGATCACAATCTCAGTGTCAAATTTTTTTTTTGCTGTTTTTTTGGTCAGCATTGTTTCTTATTATATTGCAGTATACCTGATCTATGTCAAGTCTTGTATATGGTTTGGATATATGTGTGCAAGGAGGATATGTGAGAGTCAGTACAGGAAGATGCTTTATTTTTGTTATGAAATATATTATGCATACTTATATTCCAGCAGGAATTATGTTTTTTTTGTTTTCATTTGTTGTGGTTAAATTTGTGTATTTAATCCTCAAAACAAAACAAGTCAGAGGTTGAAAGAGACCAGGAACAAATCAGTGCACCAGCTCCCTGGATAGAACACAAGATAGTAAGATAGATTTAGTAGTAGAGAGTTCAGATATGGCAAATTCATAAGGAGGGAAAACATTGTAGCCTAAGTACTACTTGTGTTAAGCATTATCTGCTTTTTAAAAAATACAAAATATTTAAAAAACACCTGAACCCAACATATCAAAGTATGTGCGTGCAACTAATGAGTGGAAAAGTGCCTAAATGTGTATGGACAGACAGGCTGTGTGTGTCCTTGCGCTGATTTTTGCCGCAACATGAGGCTTTTTCCAATCATATCACTTCAATGATAAGGAAGATACCCGCCTAGTCTGCTTCACGAGTACACATGTGGAGCCGAGACAGAGCAAAGTCCACCTCCAGGACTGAATGGACAAGTGAAGTAAAGCGACAAATACATGAATGGGTTCCTTGTGTAGTCAGCGTTTACTCTTCTGCTGACAGGAGGACAAATCTGTGATCACGCCGGCCTGTGTAATTACATTTTTCAGCCTTTCAACATCAGGAGAGATGATGAAGATCAATCCAGGATGGCCTGGAAAACGCAGCCTGCAGATCCTCATGACCCAGTAGAGCAAACAATTACTGTCTTAGCAGTTTTGATGGATATGCGACCAGGGCGACACGATGCAAACACAAACGTGTTGAAATGAGGAAGTTTGAGTAGTAACAGAAAAAGACAAAATAATGAGTCACTGTGCAATGTGAAATGAGTCCAGTGAAAGTCAAATTAACAATAGAAACCATATCAGCGATCGCTGCATCATGCACCCACAGCCTGCTTGTGGAATCATTAACCATGAGTCTGACAGGTGCTCTGTTTGTAAGACTGATGTTTCCCCACTGTTCACATCCACATCAATGTAAGATATTGTTCTCAGTAAGTCAGGGACCATGCTTACTAGGTTTTGCTCTCAATGCAACCAAATGCCATTACGCGATCACTAAGTCTTTTCTAACTTTTACTTTGAGCTTCCATTGGACAAAGACAGGAATAACCATAATTTATATATTTATGTTTTCCACAATAAATGTATTTCTGCTCCACGTTCTATCAATGTTGCGTCCAGTAAACTGTGCCTCGGATTGCTAAAATCCTGTAATAGAACATGCCCAGATCTGAGCAAAAAAACCATTGGGATATAGGACAGAGGGTTATGAGCTAAAAATGAACCTGTATGCAATTAAAAAGAAACTACTTCAAAGTTACTGGAAGCCTATCTGTTCCATCGCCTCCCAGTGAGTTTTATCTAAATAGCTTTATAATGTGCAAACAGTAGAAAATGTGACTTGATGCTGCAGCAGCGGGACGACAGGGGCCTGAAGTCGGGCGGTTGTGTATGCAGGAAATGTTAGCTTTTCCAGGCTTGCAGACTGAACAGCAGTTGGGCTCTATTCCAGCTTCCACCAGCAGCAGACGGTAGGTTCTTGGGGCTTTATTACTTTTCCCTGTGCAGCTCACCCTAATCCCTGGGCTGAGGGACATGAAAGTCCCTCTCCTGTGCACTTCCCAGCCATACAGCCTGCTTATTACCTCAGGAGGGAGCCAGATAAAGAAAGACAAAACATGAAAGAGAAGGGATCAGAAAGGCAGCAGCTCGGCTCGCCAGTGGAACAGAGGATAAAGTCAATAAAGTCAACATAAAAGGAAGAACAGAGGCTTGATTGATTTTATTGTTTTTATATGACATTATTCATAAAGAGGGGGTGTGTGCCGTGTATTTGCTTGGAAAAAAAAAAACCTCAATATGTCATGTTGAGGAGAGGAGGAAGAGGAGGAGGAGGAGGAGGAGGAGGAGGAGGGGTGGGAGTGAGTGAGAGTGCAATGGGATGGAGACAGAGGGGAAAAAATGAAGAAAAAAGGGAGTGAAGTGGACTCAGGATGTGGGTAATCGGCACCACAGCAAGAAAGGGCAGACAGGGCAGCACTTAAGTGGACATGCTTTTATAAACAATGCCAGAGGGGCATGCAGGGGCAGCCAAGGTGTGAAGAGGGCTTTGTGTTTGTGTGTGAGCGTGTGTATGCATGTGTGTGCGTGTGAGAGCCGGGAAAAGTCTGCAGATGTGGTTGTGCGCGCAGTCGGAAACAATACAAAGAAGGTGTCCCGGTGTGAAACATCGACAGCAGGAATTTGGGGCTTTTGCAGGGAGAGAAACTGTGATTTGAAAACCCACAATGCATAAGGTCAGAGTTCAGGGTTCATAGGTCACATGACTCTGTTGCTGGTGGTGCAAAGTGGTAACTGACGTATAGAGCTTTAATCATCTCACTCCTTATTTGTGTTTGTTATGAAAAAGTTTACCGAAACAGTACTTTTGGTAAATTTTACAGTTCTGAGGCAGCAAATACAAGATTTACGGAACCTGATCTAATCAACTGAGCAACCTTGTCTTAATATACTCTTACTATTTCCTTCCCAGACTACAGAATTTTGTATTTGTCATTCATTGCTCATATCCCACCCCTTTCCATATTCCCTTCATGTTGCCCTGTTATGTTTCTCCTGTTCGCCCCAACCCGTGGCCTCCGGGTTTTGAGGAAAGGCAGAGGTGGCCTTTGAAGATGGCGACAGCCAAGTTTGTCCGGGGCCACAGTCATGAATGCACGTCTTTGTTGTGCACCGCTCTCTCACGTCTTCATATCCTCCCCCTCCACACTCCTTGTCCTCCCTCTGCCCCCCACAAACTCACATGGACACGTTCATGCCCTTGCTGGGGCCCCCTTCGCACAAATGACCCCGCTAATTATGTATTTAAGGTATTTGGCTCCTGTGAAAACAGCTTTGGGTTAGTGGTGGAAGGTGGTGGAAGGTGGTGGTGGTGGTGGTGGGGGGTTGCAGAGAAAGGGTGCACGGGGACGTGGTGTGGTCCATGGTCTCATGGCTATCATTACTGCCCAGCATCGAATGTAAACACTGGATTAGGGCAGCGGGGGCTGATTCAGAAGAGTGGAGGTTGAGGCGGCCGTGGTTTCTTCTGCCTCTGGGTTCTGGTTTCACCCCTGGGTGGCACTCCTTCTGAAACGTTTTCCTCATTCGCACACATCCTCATTCGGGTAATTGCTTCGGAGCTGCGCCTCGGAACCAACACAATGCAAAAAAAAAAAAAACAACAACTCACAAACCTTCTCTAAATAGACAATTGTGTGCATGAAGCTTTATTTGTGTACCGAGTATGTGACACATCCTTCAGCCTCATTAAATTCCAATATCACACATTGAGATGTGTTGGGACACGACAGTGAAAAATGTAATTTAATTTTTGATGTTTCATTACATCAGCAACATGCACCTCTTCACCTGTTAAATGAATGCCAACTGCAGTGACTGGCATTATTTGTCATCCATGTAGCATGATGTTGAAATGGACATTTATCAACTTCTCCTTGAAGCCAAAAGTTATTAGGAAGACCATGTAAACGTGAAATAATGCTGAGTTAGAACTAGTTTGTTTTATGGGGCATGCACACAACACTGCAAAGCATTGTGGGATAGCAGGGTTTTTGCTTGTGGGCCTTTCTCTGTGCCAGTATGGCTTTTCTCTGGATTCTATAATTAACCCCCATAGTCACAACTAATGCTAGTAACAAAACTGCAGAACGGCAACATTTTACCTCAGTAGACTGCCTCATACATTGTAATACCACTGGGTCCAGGGTGTCACAGCAGATATTTCTCTAAATCACAGGCTTGGCAGTTCAGTTCTGGCCTCCACATGTTGACGTGTCAAAGTTTTCTTGAGGAAAAACAAGATGTGCCTAATGACTGATGGAAATCTTGCTTACCAGCTTTGTCACTAATGATTTTATGTGCGAATGTAACTCAGACTAAAGTTGTTTTTTGAGACCACGGGGGTGAAATCTGTTCTACATTTGCAATTCACCACAGCGCTCTCTTGATCAAACATATTCAGCTTCGAGACTCCAAAAAGACTCATCAAAGCCTCACGAAAACAACTCTCAGTCATCAAAGTTGGCAAAAACAAAGCATACTTACTATCTTAATCCACTTCACCCAGCACATCCAGGTCTTACAGGATTTAGTCTTCGCTTCCTCACAGGTAAATCTATGCGTATCTCATTTAATTGACCATGCTGGTGTTTGTGAGCAGGCTGAAAGAAAACCTGAAAATCCTCACAGAGTAATCCATAGGTACACAAATTCCTTTTTCTTTTTTTTTTAAGCACTATCTAACTGAGGTGAAACAGCTCTTAGTCAGCTTTTATTTAATACCAGGGGGAAAATCAGCAAGAGAAGAAAGGAGTGAGAAAGGGAGCTACTGAGAGTGTCGAGGTCTCTGGAGGGAGATAAGTCAAGGTCTAACGGGAGCTGAAGTTTTCATGTGTTGTGATTACAAAGGGAGATGCAGGGAGTCGGTGCCTCTGCTGCATGTGTGTCTGCGAGGGAGGCCGAGTCTGCGAGCGTGCATGTTTTCCGATGGGAGCGCTGCTAAGGAAGCCAGTTTTCCTTTGCACATCATATAAATCAAAAGTCTACAATTAGAAAGAAGGAGCGAGCAGCGTTTGGTTTGTGGGAAAAAGAGGAAAAAAGCTTGGAATGTGTCACTGCCATTGAGGAATGAGGACTGAGGGCACGTCAGTCCGTCCGTCCGTGTGTGTGTGTGTGTGCGTGGGTGCGTGCGTGCGTGCGTGCGTGCACAATTATATGTGTGAGGTCGGGAGTAGCCGGCCAAGCCAACATTCTTGGGCAGGCAGTATTATTAACTGTGGTGTAACCATTATCAGTGTTTACTTTGATCCAACCACCATCAGAGGAGTAATGGACTCAGCTGAACCTGGCCCCCGTCTCCTTTTCCTCTCAGAGATTCTTGTCTTTACGTGGAGATGATGATGTTCAGGATGTCCCTCGTTATTTCCAACACGAGGACCGCTGAGGGATGCTTCATTAAGATGCTGACTGGGTGATTCGTGTGTCCAGCGCAGACCATCCCTCGCTCCGATGAAAGCGGTTGCGCCAAAGGCTCCAGCACTCTACATCCCATAATTCAACAGCGCCCGATAAGACCACCTAGTTTTATAGCCTCACTAGAACACTTGCTAGGAAGCCTGCACACGCGCACACACATACCACTGTCTTATCTTTAAAGGAACACTATAGTCAATAGACTCACACACACGCAGATGTACAAAGGCTTTGTTGTGCAGACAGAAAAAAGAAGAAGCGTGATTGACATTAACAGAGGACTCTGAACCTTGGTGTGTGTGTGCTCTTGGAGTTTATGTTCCGACTGTGGGAAAGACTGAGGCAGCAGATGCCCTCCTATCTGTCTGATGGGGGCATCATTCATGAGAGCATCACAACAGACCTCACACTATCCTCGCTGGCTTGCAGGTGGCAGACACACCTGGCGCTGAAGTGTAGATGAATGCAGACTCATTCAAAAAAAAAAGATGATGATGCCACATCTGTTTTTAAACAGGGGCTGAAGTCCTTCTCATGGCAGATATTTTGATTTGCTGATATAGCTTAACATATTTAGTACAGCTATTTTCAATGTCATATGTGGAGACTGGATGCAACAACACTGAAATTTGTGCTGTGGTTCTTCAATGCAAAGAAAAAAGAATAAAAAAAGGGGTTTCCGACTGCTTTCTTTCACACATGCGTCTGTAACAAGGGACTAAAAGGTACAAACAATAGATATTTTTCATGAAATAATTATGCAACAAGATTAACTTAAACAACAATGCTGTGTCCAAAACTGATTGCACAAAGAAGACTATAACTGTAGTAAATTGATATAATGAAAACTCAGCATGATCTTAGAGAATGTAGAAAATGAGTCAGAACAGTGACGAGTGAGTGGATCGTGATAATGTCAACTGTCCCACCTGATCTTTGGTCTGTTCATACTCCTAATGGTAATTTGAAAAACAGGTGCAGTGACACACTATGATATTTAAAAAGAAAAGTATCTGTCCAGGGTTTATCTTGTCATTATCTGTCGTATCCCATCACCAGCTGGGATCAGGTCCAGGACCTACAACCTCAGGTTGAATGAGGTTGTATGGATGGATGGGTGGGTGTTCCATGCAGTAATGGAACAAATTAAATCCAGCAATGCCACATGAACACAGAACTAAAATAGTGCTTGCATTTTTTTTTAAATCTGTGTTAAATTTATTGGTGAACCAGGACTTTTAATGTTTTCTAGAATGACTAAAAGTTTTTAAATGGTCTGTAGACACATCCAGTCACTTTACAGGTCTGAGGAGATAAAACCAACTCCACCATTAAAGAAGTTCTTGTCTGTATAAAATCAAACACAAATCATCTTCTCTGAATGTTTTATTTACTTTGTTTCACATTGCAAATTATATCTTAAGTCACTACATGTTATTTTCGCTTTCAATATTTTACTGTACAGATGTGATATTTAAGTTCATTATTTTACTGTATACGCTGCCATTCACTTTGAACCTCATTTCACTGATGAGGGCTACATAAGTTCTAATATTTAGGTGAGGTCTGCAAGGTTTGGTTAAATTTCCCCAAGAGACAATGGCCATTTCAAGTAAAGTAATTTTTTATTAAAGTAAATTATTGTTGAAAGCTATAATAAGTAATTACAATCACAACCAGGCTATGATTAAATTAACCCACTGATAACCTCTACTTCTTTTCTTGATAAAAAAAACACAAAAAAAACCCTTCACGGACTTCCTGTTTTATGCACTTCTGTGGCTGCTCATAGTTCTGAGAGGGTATATCAGAAGAAATCCCCCACATGACCGTCTTTGATGAGAGGTGAGGCTGAAAAGCAGGAGTCTGAGTGGAACCTGATTGACGGAGCAGCATCTGAAGGAAGGTCACGACAGTGGGGGAGGATCGGACGGAGGACCAGTGGGAGAGAGGAAAGACTGGCAGCATGTTACCAGACTTCACAGCACCCCATTTGTTCTCTTTGTCAAGTGTTGGTAAAGAGCAAAACCTCTTTTGTTCCCCTAGAAACCCTCTCATCTGCACTCTCTTACTTTTATCTTTCTCTGTATGTAACATGAAGGCTTCTCTGCGTCAGTCTTTTTCAAATTTGATGCTTTTCCCTTCCTGGATCTCTGATCTTAACTCTTGTTTTTCACCCTCCGGCTATTTTCTCCCCTCCTCACCGACGGGAACAGGAGACCGCTTTTGTAGTGTTTTGACAGTTTCAGATGGCTCGTTTGGCCTGTTTTTATCTGCACTTCCTCACATCACTAAGATGATGTCATGGCACATTGTGCAGGAACAGGAGCACGCAGGCATGCTTGCGCAGTTCTCACCAACCCAAATGCTTCATATTAAGTGGTTTTAGTCTGACCTGAATATCTCCGACATGACTTTCACCAAAGCTAATAACAGCAACAGCAGAACTGCTACCAGCGCTACGTTGCCTGGCAAAGTTATTGTCGCGGGATGAGAAACAGGCCCAGCAGCGGTCGGGAAACTCAATGACCTGCATGCCAGTTTGACTGCACCATTTTAGAGTTTAATTCAGAATCATTCCTACCCCTGTCTCCTTCCTTTTCACACACACACACACACACACACACACCCACACACTCGTCTCTGTTTCCCCTCTCTCTTTAATTTGCTTTCCATGAGCTAAGCCGCATGTGAACACCTGCTATTTTAAATGACATATTCATTGTGGTACAGAGTTGGAGGTGTAAATCATTGCGTGCCACAGTGTGAGGCAGGCGTGCACACACACTCCGACTTAAATGACTGACATCTCTGACCTGCTAACAGAGACAGGAGGGCATAACAGAGCATGTGCTCAGTGTCCAGGAATTCTTGTTTCACACCCCCTTCCTACCCCTGGTCTGTCTAAGAGCACACACACACACACACACACACACACACACACACACACACACACACACACACACACACACACACACACACACACACACACACACACACACACACACACACACACACACACACACACACACACACACACACACACACACACACACACACACACACACACACACACACACACACACAGCTCTGCTGAGCACCACGACATGTGATGACTTGGATCAGAAAGTTTTAAACAAATTGTATGCCTGAGTCAGATGTTTGACAGATATACAAAATGTATTATTATTTCTTTTGATTTACCAAGTTTGCATGCTGACATTAACACTTTGGACAAACTGAAATAGATCTGTGTACGTCATATCTGCCTTATTTAGGGTTGGTATTTCAACTAGTCAGTGATTTTAAATTAGATGTATGCGTGATGCATACACTTAGTATCAACAATGCAGTCAAACTGGATTACAGTAGTGGACCGGCCGTCTGATATAGACAATCTCTGGCTGGACAACCACAAACATCGTCCTGGGATCTGACTTTATCCGGTGAGAGAAATGCAATAATCAAAAAGATGGGGGTGACAGGAAATGTATTTTTCTTAAATAATGTATACATGCACTTCACAATATAAAAATATCAGAAAAATCTTTTAATTTCATGCCAGAAACAAAAGCAGCTCTTGTTGTGAACATTGAAGCATCATTCAAAAGACTTTTTCAATTGCAAAAAAATGCACACTCAATATTAACAAAATCACCTTTTCTGACTGCAAATGGCTCTGAACATTAAACATGCACACAGCCTCACGAAACATCACTTTGATTTACATTTAACAAAAGAATCTTTAGAAATGTGCAGAATGTGGAGGTTTAACCAGGTTTTCACACACACATTTAAATTTAAAGTAGAAAGCTGGAAGATGAGCTAATCTGTTTAACGAGGTGTGTGTGTGTGTGTGTGTGTGTGTGTGTGTGTGTGTGTGTGTGTGTGTGTGTGTGTGTGTGTGTGGACACTGTATGATGCTCTGGACACATGCTGATCCACGGGGGGTCCTCTGGGATGTGGAGACCCTGGTCTCTATAAAGGGCCCAGTAATCCTCAGCTGTGCAGCAGGGGGCAGAGGCGATAAGTCTGGGGTGAGCCCTCTGACTTGAGCGTCTTTTCCCCGACGTTCATTAATTGTAGCCCCGGACTCCCCTCATTGACGCCGACGGCGCTTCGCCATAAGCACACGAGAGGAACCTTGACAGTAGAAATGGCTCTCCGTCTCAGCGATAGTTGGTCTCATTTTATAAGATTTCATGTTTGTGATAATTACCTCCAATTGTCACAAGCACAAGGTAGTTCTTGTACAGTTTTTGTTTAGTTGAAGTGAGATGTAACTGTTAATTAAAAGGTTTATGAAATCAAATTTTGAGAATTGGTGCAGCTTTATAATACTCGATAATTACACATGCTATTATATTTTTATAGTTTTACTGAGGATAACAATAAGTTTTGCCTCTGTCTCTGGAAAAAAAAAAAAGGACGGTTCGGCACACTTACCTAAGGTGTGGTAAGAAGCAACTAAAGCGCCTCTATTAAGCATCCTTATAAATACTTTACACTTTATATATGTCATTTGCCAAGGAAAAGATTTTCTTTATGCTCATTTCGAGTGACTGAGTCAGAGCTGCGGGGAAAGTTGATGTTGTAATCACACTATGACAGGGATTAAGTGTGACTGAAGTGAAAGAGATGCCTCGGGGTGAGTTCTGAGCAGTGTGAACCCGTCAGTAATGTCTTTCAGTTTTTTTTTGTCTCGCTTCCCTCTGTTCCAGTCAATCCGTGATCCTCCTCTTAACTCCTAATGAGATCATTCTGCCTCACACGTAAAAAGCATCGGCTTTGTTTCTGCGCACAGCAGCGTCAACTCTAGCTGTTTAAAGTCCCATTAAAAGCAGATTGTGCCGTTGCTCAGACCGACTCCTGATTCCCATTAAGAAAAAAAAAAGGTCCCACAGAAATGAAGCAGTCATTAGCAAGCGAATCGGCTTCAGTAATTAACTCTCTCTCTCTCTCCCACAGCCCACCACTGTGTTTATCATTCTCCTCAGAAAGCGCTCCAGGGGCCAAAGTGGTGAGACGCCAGTTCCTCACTGACGTAATGTTTTGGTTTACCTGAAATCCTGCGGGCAGGAAGTGAGAAAGAGCACCGAGACGATGTGTAATAGGAAAACAGGAAGTTGGAGTAAAATAAACCAAAATTTGGGGTAGATATCTTAATTCCCTTAAGCCCAAGCAGATCCGACAAAGGACTTCATTATAGGGGAGGGCTTTGACTGAACAAAGGATAAAATCTCCCCTTTCGGATTACTTTGTGTTACTTTGATAAACAGTAATTTAAGATTAAACCATATTCGGCTCAAAGATTTAATACAAAATAAACAATAATGTACTGTGAACATTTATTAACAATAAAAAGTTAACAATGGGTACATTTCAAAGATGAATGAAAAGATTTCTCTCAGCCCACAAAATACTTTTCTGTCCCATATGTTTTATTCTTCCCCTCATTCTCAAAGTTCAGTGACTTTTAATGGGGCTGTAACTAAATAATGTTCCCTCTTAATGCTCAAGTTTTCCTTTCCCCGCCACCCGTATCAAAGCGCTGGCCTGATTCTGTCGCTGCTGTCAGGGCTTCAAAGCCGGCGTTTCAGAGCGAGGCTCTATGACGTCCAGTGGCAGCGTTTCAAATCACCTCTGGTGCAGCAGATATAAAGATAGCATTCATCTATTGACTGCTTTATGTTCCCACTGTGGCGCAGATAACTACCTTACTGTCCCAGGACAACAGTGCCTGTGTAGACCTCTGTTGCTCTTATGCCAGTGGTGCAAGTGTGCATTTCAGCCCAAGTTCATCCGAGACACTGAATGCTACCGGGGCCCATGTGTGTGTAGGAGTCAGGGAATGACAATGGGGGCATGTTTTCATTGGGGGGGGGGGGACCAATACTGTAGTGGGAAATTGTTCAAAATTTCATGCCTGAAGCATTTATCATCTATGAAGTTTAAACAAAAGGCTATTTCATATGATACAGCGACACTAAGCTTTTCATGTAAATGTGCAATCAAGCAGAGGGAGAACCAAACGGGAAGTAAAAGCCAATGGGAAAGTGAAGAAGTCAAAAAGCAACAACAAAGGTGAATAAAGAGATTCAGTGAAGAGATAGAGGGAGCTGGCATGCAGCGTATTTCAGGCATGTCGTTCAAAAGTTTGGCCTGATTCAATCAATCAGATCAGCCAGTTGGCACAGACAGAGGATGCTTTTGCAATATTTTACAATTGGTCTGTATAAACACAATGCTGAACCCCTGAAAATTATTTATAGACGCATTGTGAAATGTCAATGACATGAATGCGCTTATGTGAAAGTTTTTGTTTAGTGTAAAGCAATCTTGCTTTCGAGCGAGTTGCTGTATAGCTGATGGAGAAGAGAGATATGCCAGCAAACAACAGGCATGCCCACACTGCTCTCATTTCTCTCAGCACTCTCTCTCCCCCCTCCTCCTCTCGCCCTCTGTGTGTCGATCTCCGCTTTACGATAACACACAAAGATGCGAAATCAAATCCCTGAATTACTGGCAGCGGCCACATTCAGTTCTTTCTTTCAATCTTCTGTCTCTTTTGATCTGTCGTTCCCAGACGGAGAACAAATGCTCTCATCAGTGCTCTGGGGAAGGGACAAGCGAATGTCTGTGGGTGCCAGGCTTATGTATGGGTGGCATATTCTCTCTGAAAAGCCGAGTTACCCTGTGGTCTCTGCTGCAAGGTTACACTGCTTTGTATAATGTGCAGGGAAGTCACGCAAGTCTTCTGGTTAACCTCAGAGTGTGTGCAAAACGGCATCGCAGAAACAGTTTCTATTTCAAGAGAGATTCAAAAATAAAGAAATTATGTCCGATTACATTTGTTCACCTTTTGTAAAGATGTATTCCTTTTTTTCTTTTTCTTTTTTTTAAATACATGACAATCACATTAATCAGATACCCGACTTTGTTTTTACTTCAGTGTGACTTTTAACGGTTGGCTGTCTCGTGAAAATTCATGTGCACCTAAAAAGAGATAACTGTCATGTCGAAGGAGCCTGGAGGCTTAAAGAGGTAACAAATGGGGGTCTCGGAGGAGAGAAGGTCAAAAATTTCAGGGTCATAGACGGACACCGAGTCCGATAATGCTGTTGGACACCTGTTGGTGTTGCAGGTCGCAGCACTGTTAAATTGTCACTTGTAAATTATGGCGATTTTGAGGCGTCATTAACAGTAGGAGATGTCTTAAAAAAAAAAAAGCTTCACTTATCTGTCTATTCTTAAACAAATTTAGAAATTATCCTCAGAGTTCTTAAATAAACCTTTGGGTGGAGTTCAGACCTGAAAGTCCCTCCTCTGAAAATATCTCCTGACAACGACAACAAAAACAGAGGAGGTAGAGATGTGAGGTCTATCATTTCTATTCTGGAGTGTGACTTCGCGTGATGAGACATCAAAAGCAAACATCTGCAGGCAAATCGGAGTTACAGAGGTGGCATTGTGCGAACGCGCTGCCGCTCCAGCGGAGGACTGGCTGTTTTTTGTCGAGGGCCCGCGTGCAGCCCGCTCCGCCTTTGTGTTCGCACATGAAACAAATCTCTCTGTGACAAGCCAGAGCTCAGGAATTCACTGCTGCTGTGAAATCTCAGGCACCGTGGCCGGGGCCACAACCCCTCCTGCTACAACACCCAGTCACTGACCTCTGATAATCTCAAATTTCACAATCACGTGTACTAAATCGGTGGCCTTTTAATATAGCGCGATTGCCGGGAGTTAGAGGGTGTCTCTGCGGCGTCAGCAGTGTGATTCATATCAACACGGGAATCCACGGATGACTCCCATTTGTGGTCACTTCTCATCCAGCTTTACACTGAGGTGGCGAAACGAGCGCATTTCTTCAGCATCTCTCTCAGCCCCCCAGGAGTTTAACGAGTTAAACTCCAAATCAGCAACTTCCCATGCTTCTTCACATTTCCCATGGGATGAGGTCACCGCCTTTTGTTTTTGTGTCAGGTCTGTGATGAGGCTGCTCTGCTTCGCTCCATATCTCCCAACAATCCCAGTGTCACCTCATTGACCTCCGACCTCCAACCCTTGTAAAATAGCCGGGTCACTGTGCGACTGACAGCGGCTCCTGTTGCTACAAACAAGGCAACAAGGCTACTGTGGCTGCACACTGCTCACAGAAATCCATGCGCTATACACAGCTGTGCACACACACACACACACACACACACACACACACACACACACACACACACACACACACACACACACACACACACACACACACACACACACACACACACACACACACACACACACACACACACACACACACACACACACACACACACACACACACACACACACACACACACACACACACACACACACACGCGAGGGGCTTCCACACCGACACGCACAGAACAAAATCACTCGGCGATACTTGACATACCTGCTTGATCGCTTATACGCTCCGCTGTGGCATTGCGGTGCTTCTTTTTAAGAAGTGAGAAGGAGCTGTTGAAAGCACCTCCGGCATGTTGTTTTATAAGGCCATTTGCGGAGATTCCATTCCATTTTTATGCCTCTGATATCCAGGTGATGACCAGCCGGGATAGCTGCCAGTTGGTGGTGCGTTTCATCGGGTAGAAAACAAAAACTGTGTTCACAGTCTGACAGAGGGAGAGAGGAAAATGAGCCTGGATAAACAAACGGACATGTTGGCGTACTTCATGAAAGCGGGGTAGGAAGTAGGTGCCGCTGTTCTTCTGCACAAAGTCATCATTTGTGTGTCCAACACACAAATCTTCATCACGGTCTACAACACCAGTTGCTATTCACCCTCTTGTCTGTTGCCTCTCTTTTTATGCCGTTGCAGTCACATCAGATATGAAGGCGACAGAGAAGAACTGGACCACCATGTAAAGAACATGGTTAGTTCTGAATAGTTCTCAAATCAAAGGCTTTGCAGGTTCTTGCCTCCACATGTTAAACTAAGATGGATGGCAACCTTTTAGTTAGCTTTGTCACAATTCAGTCAATTTGCAAATACAACTTAAGGTCCCCCATGACCCTAAGAGGTATAAAGCAAAACTGAGAATTGATGGGCTGCTGGGATATCTGTTCCGTCTCTTGCTTTCTTTTACAAATATTATTCTAAATAATCCCAATTTGCCTTCAAACAAGAGTCAGTTTTATCCGCGTTTCTTTGTTTTTTCTACCCCTCTTTCATAAATTGAGCAAGAAGAAGAAAAGATAGATGGATGCCTCCCTTGGTGATTTTCTCTCTTTTTCTTTCCGTGCTCTTTTTTTTTTTTCTTTCTTTCTCCGACTGCTTTTGGCTGCTCTCCAACAAATTTTAACACCCATCAGGACATTTCTGGGCATCATCCAACAGATGCCCTTGAGGAGGACATTCCTGTCTGGCACAATTCCTCTTTTCACGCTATTTATACTCAAATATCTGAGCCCTGCGCTGATGGCAGGACATCATACAGCCAGATCATTCTTTTCTGTGAATACAAAGAAAAACTCTTCTCAACAGAATTATATAAAAAGTAAAACATACACATTATTGTATAAGCTTGTAGAAGTATGTTTAGTTTCATTTTCACATGGGTTACATACAGACAGACATATTTTATTATTTTTTAAATGCTCTATTCATCCCAAGTTGTCATCGCTTTACCTTTTTTTTTTTCCAGATTGACAAAAAAGAAGCTCTTGGTGTGTTTACAACCTCTATCTTCATTCATCCCGCAGGAGAGGCACTGACTACTTCTGAGTAATGGGAACAGAATGGGCCGTTATGGTAAAGTGGAGTGTAAAGTCAAGTAAGGGTTCTGGGAAGTCCTCATTGAAAAAGAAACATCCATTAAAGGGAACAGTGGGCCTATTTCTTTCATATGAAGAGCTCCATCAGTCAGTAGCTTTTGAAATCCACTCACTGTGCAGCCCTCCTACTTTGAGACGCTCCAGTGAAAAGATCAGAGGAAGAGAAACAGACAAGAGTGAAATTATTGTCCCTATTATCCTGTCTTTTTTCTTTTTCTTCTCAAGTGCTTAAAGTAGCTCATATAAACCGAGTATATATCAGTATGTTTGTCTTTGGTTTGTGCACGTTGCCATTTTAGTCCACACCTTTTGACTGTGATCGTGTTCAAAAAGAGACTTCTTTCCATGTATAAAATTAACACCTGTGGAGTGCAGAATAACCCCACTATTTCTGCATATCAGCGGGATCAAAGCAAAACAGGGAGACAACTTGTGAGAGCTACACTTGGAAACACTTAATACGGTCATCGAAGCTGATGTGAGAGGGCGGATGGCCTCACTGCGACATAAGTGGGACATGAAGCGGTAACCGACGAAGGGAGGGGTGTTGAGAGTTGGTTGGTTGAGGACTACTTATGGATCAGAAGGATCAACACTGTTTAGAAACAGATTCCTTGAAAAAAAAATGAAATCAAAGGAGCAAATAAACGGCTTTTGTGCTTTTATCAGCAATTTACCCTCACATTTCCACAATAGCAAATTACTGCCAACTCCATCAACCTTACTTCTACTACAGTAACTGCATAGGTGCTGCATAAAAGTGCCATAGACTATATATTCTGGGTATATTTGCTTGCAGTTGACCGTGAGGAATGAGGGAAAACAGCAGTGGAAAATACTGTGAGGACACAGTGGTCTAAGTCAAAATGGAAGAAATGCATATCAAGTGTCCAATGAGAGATATGAAGGACTTGTTCACACTAGCTACGTATATACCTGACTGGAACAGGGTTGTCACCTGGATATTGCTGGTTGCCCAACTGAAAAAGATAGCAACTTATTGGTGTTCTGCTTGAATCTGTCAAGTTGGTAGACGAAGGAACGGCAAAATGATTCAAAACCAAAAAGCAAGCTGTGCAACCCAAATCTAAACCCAAACTGATCACAAGAGAAGGTAAATAAAAAGTAATGAAATGTCAGGCACCACCGATTGGGGGAATGTTTATTGGGCAATAATGGTTGTTCAAGCTCCAGGAGCTGGTTTGATTGGAAGCATTTGGGAAGGAGAGGTGAAGCAAACAGCCAACAAAGCCATGGCATTGAAACTAAAATCCAAACAGACAAAAGTCTGAAGCAAAAGGAACAATGACACCTCAGGAATACAACCAACACTGACACACAGGTGATCCAGCAAACAGGACACACTAGAAAAGCCCCAATATATACCAAAGCCACAGGGTGAAGACAATCACACACTCAGGCACAGGTGAACGACATCAGGGCAGCGAACGGCAATCAGACGCGAGGAGGGGAAGCCATTGACCCTGACACGAAAAAGTAATCTCAAAATAACACAAAAACACTAAATGTGAACCACGGCAGTGAGATTATGGAAAATAAAAACACCAAAACACTGGAGAGAAAAAAGCAGGAGACAGAGGTGTGTGACTTTAACCACAAAATAAAAGTAGAATAAAGTTGATAGAAACCTGCAGCAAATAAAACATCACAACGTGACATATCACAATGCCATAGGTACACATGTAGGAAATATTGGGAAACACATCAAAGCAAAGCAACGACACTAAACACAGTTGTGAAAGTATAAAATGCCACCAGGTAAAACATAACGCATACACTATGTCCAAACACTCTTCCTCTGTAGACACAAAATGGATCAAAATTCTGTTCAAAATCTCACAAAGAGGTGCTGATTTCAGAAATCAGAATTCATCAGTTCAGTCTCAAATCCTGATGATAACAAATGTTGTTAAAAAGAGTAAAATGATACTTCAACAAATACTTGACATAAGTGATATTGAAATTATATTTGTGTATCCCAAGCTCCTAAATACAATCAATGACATTGTAATAATTTGATATGTAATACAAGAATGTAGTGTAGAAAACCTTAGAAGCACATCTGGTGCCAGGACAGATAAATTACTGTAACTTTAGATGATCTTCCATCAATGCAGAAACCAATTAAAAAAAATTTCAGATGTTAACAAATAAAAATTTTGGCACCCTGTAGTGCTGTATAGTGGACCCCATTATTATGAGACATTCTTGTGGTCCCCACACTGTTAACAGTACCATTTATATGATCACCTATCTTTACATGGACTACGCAGAATAATTTCTGTAACATTCTTTAGAGACCGCTCTGATTCCCTGAAAATCTGCTGTGACCACACGGTTGCTGTTCACCAAAATCCAACATCCACATGCCACACGACTGTGCAATTAGCTGACTGTCGACGCCTTGGACAGGTCGCCAGTCCATTGCAGGACAAACACAGAGAGAAAAGGCATCTAGAAGGAATCTTTAAAAACACTAATTAGCATTAAGTTCGTGTTTTTGTGACTACTCCAGGCAAACATTGCCCAGATGAAGTCCAGGTGTACAGAGGGGTGTGGACCCACACAGAAATGACCCAAAGCCTAACTAGGACTGGAACCTGAATCTTCCATGACCACTACGTCACCATGTGACCTAACATTTATTTTTATTTAACGTTTATTTAATCAGGGGGAAAAAAAAACCCCATTGAGATCAAGATCTCTATTTCAAGGGTGACCTAGCCATGAGGTCCGCAGCACACATCACATCATTAGATTTAAAACATATAAAACGGATCTGACACAATTAACAGAACATAATAGTTAAAGTGAGATAGTGCAGAATTCCACAGACAAAATTTTAAAGATAAAATGCTGATTTTAAGGCAAATTAGAATAAAGTGCAATAAAATTTTAAGGCGTATTCAGCATATCCACACTAGTATGTTGAATTAAAAATTTTATGAGAAATCTCCCTTTTAAACACAAAGAGTTTTCTCTCCTGTGATTAACAGTAGTGACGGTGTACTTTTTTTTTAAGGGTTGGAAGGAAGGTTCATAGGTCAATAAGCTCATGCAAGCAGGCGGTCCACCGTCTGCTCTCTGGTTGCTCTTAGACAGGTCACCTGTTGAGAGTGGAGACGTGGAGACACCCAGCGACTCTTCAAACAAAACTGTCTGTTCACTCGTCCCGTTTTACTGGAGACATCTTTCTATGAAAAAGTGTTCACCGGTGCAGCTTTTAGTTTTTAAGCGCGGAGCAGATTTTCTTTCAGTTCATGCAGCAAGTGGTAGAGACGATGGCTTTTGGGTTTATCCAAGGCAGCAGTTAAAGTACAGGACCACAGGCGTAAAGCTGTCAACATGTGGACACGGTCATGGAACACAGCCTCGACTGTCCCTGCAGCAACTTTATAGGAATGTTCAAAGCCCCCCCCCCCCCTTCACCTAAACATATCTGTACTCTGTATCGTAGTTTCCCCTCGCCAGGCTGCTTAATATGCAGGCTGCGATTTCACTCCGCATTCCACCAGATAAATCTAAGCTCGGGATCTTTTTAGAACAAAGCCGTTAAGACTTGTTGGGAAATCTCCCCGCTTTCATCTCAACACTTGCCCACCTTTGTGTGTCGTTTTAAGTCACCCTCGCTCATATCAGCTTTCATTCTGAAGGATAATCGTACCGTTGATACGAGCCACTTAAATTGTCTTTATATCTGGAGACAAAGTGACAGGTGCTTGTGTGACAGTCTGTCTGCGTGTGAAATATTTCCACCTCTTTGAAGTGCACAGGGTGGGATGCGCCGGCCTGTTGCAAACGACCATGATGAGTCTCTGATGTGTGATTAAAGACGCGACGTACATCTTTATGTAACAGGCCCCCGACATTTGACAATGAGGTACTTGTGAAAGGAGATCATAGTTTTAAAGCATTCTCATTATCCTGCCTGTGCAAGACTCAGAGAGTGAGTCAAACGTGACCGCCGTATTGGTGGACGCATATAGCGATCTGTCAAACCATTACTCACCGCAGGATGAAGAATAGTGGAGGGCTGCTTCACACACTATGTGAGATAATCAGAGCAACAATCATATTTCTAGCAGTCTAATAACACAGCAATAGCATGTCATTGATGGTATCAGAAGCAGTGTTTTTTTTTAAACTCGAGCATCCTCCCAGCCCAGGACTAAGCCTCTCTATCAACATGGACATCAGCCAGAACCCGGCTTTGCTGCCATGCCAATTTTGTCTTACTTTGTTCTACTGCTACTTTCTCTATCCCGTATTTATTTTCCTGCTTTGATACTCTGACTTTAAAGTGGAGTGACACACAAGCAGGGTTTTCGTGCGCAGGTTTCCTGTGTTTAGAGGGGTGGGGGGGCATGGATAGAAAAACAGTAAAAAGGGTGAGAAGGTCACACGGAAAAAGGGAATAACAGGTCTGAAAGCGTGAAGGTTAATTCAGAGGTAAGTCCGAGGTATATAGCTGTCTGGATTCACACCCTTGTCCTGTTCAAGAAGAATGAGATTTGGTTTGGAAAAAGAATAAAATGAACAAATAGAAAAAAACACTGATGCAAACATGAGGCAGGTATAATTCTGAATTGTAAAATATGGGGTAAGCTGTAACATGAACCCAAAATAATAAGACATCTCAACCATGAAGTCATTCTCCATCACTTACACCAAAGACTATACAAACAAGATAATGCCTGGTTTATCTTCCAAACGTGGCCACAACAGAGCCGTCGTCAGGCACCGAGTGCAGCAATCACATCTGAGAGGTGGCGGAGGACTCGAAGACATTATCTGCTTCAGATGAACGATATCACACCTGACACAGAGATAGTCGCTGCTCAACTTGTAGAAAGTGTCAAGGTATTCCAGCAAAGAAGCTTCTTTTTCTACACTAAAAAAGGAAAGATAAAGAAGAGGAACGTCTTCATTGCCAACAAAGGAGAGACCATTTTTAAGTGATTCGATGAGTCAAAGAAGAATTACCAAAAATGGAATATAATGAAATTATGGGATATAAGTTGAAGGTACATTAATGGAAATCGGGTGAGAAACGAATATGTAAATGGAGGGTAAAAATGGAGACTTCATTGTGAAGAAAAACTTTACAGTCTCTCTTTAAAAAAAATTAAGTAAATATAACTGTAAAATGGGCATTTCAAAAAAATTGCAATATGAATCTGCAGGTTGTAGAGATTTACAAAGACCCCATTTACACAATAACGTTTTCAAGAGAAAACAGAAATATTTTGTTTAATTTTGGGTGTGTGTTCACACGCAACGTTTTCACAAAAGCTCCCAGGGTGGAACCGTTTTGAAAATGCTCCAACTCCTTTGTAAACACTGCTACTGCCCATGCACACCACGGCCATAGTAAACACTTCTTCTACATGTGTGAGTAGATAGACAACAGACCGTAATAGAAATCCAAATTTGTCATCAGTTCATACAATGTCTGTCTACTCACCTTTGTTAATGTTGACAGTGTATTGCTCTCTGCACGTATGTGGTTACAATACAAACACAAACAAAATCACCCATGAGTGCACCAACATGAAAGCTACATAATTTTCAGCGTTTGTGCCATTTCCATGCAAGCAGACATCATTTTCACAAATTTCAAACATAGAATAAATTCAAAGACGGTGTCTAAAGCTACTACCATAACTAAAAGTTATTACCTGTCGACAAATACATTACTTTTAATATGGGTCAACGATTTACCCCAAAATATTTCTTCTTTCTAAAATACCAAGCAGGCTTCAATCTCCAAGCTGATAAATGGCTTTACTTGCACTCAATGGAAACTTATTTCATGTCTTTTCTGGTCTGCTGGTGAAGCTGCTTCAGTCACAATACAATGGAAATAAACTGTAACAATGACAGTAACAATGACAATCAATGTTGGCTCATTTAACACTGGGACACCATCTTATTTTTTTATTTAGCTTTTTTTTTTTGGGCTTGTTTAGAACTGTGTATCAAATTCTAATTAAAGAAGAGCCACAGACTCGATTATCATAAACATATATCTTTATTGGACATGGCTTCTCAACCTTTGTCTTATTATGTGTCAAAATAAGCTGTAAAATTTTTAATACTTCACTTGCATTTAGGAAAAAGTTACTCACCACCGCTGTTACTACTACACCAGGATGGAGTATTAGAAATAAAAAAATAAAATATCATGTGAACCAGATGAAAAATGCAGGAAGGCACTGACAGCAGAGCCAAACCCTGTGAAAGCGGTACTGAAACTGTTCTTTGCAGCGCTTGTGTAATTTCAAAGTGTGGTTAGTCAATGATGTGTGAAACCTCGACTGCAGACTTAATCTGTGTGATGATCAGCGATTAACCAGCAGAGCAAGTTAAATATGAGATCATCCATGTATATTATATATACAGTATATGTGCGTGTGTATATATGGGCTTATTGGTCCGTCTTCTCATTATCATTAGGTCATAAATCCTATTCTTTTTATGCATCTAAATATTAGACCTTTTCCTCCAGATGGCAAACAGAGGGTTTATCTATCAAAGAGTTTGTCTCAGCTTTAGCCATTGATTTACCACAATATTGTGGACGTGTGTGGATGTTGTGGACGATTTGATGTGTTTTTGTCATTGCAGTCAAACAAACCTCCAGCCCGCTCTGCTCTCTCTACATCCACCCACAGGTTTTCCTGTCCAAATTGTTCAGACAGTATTTCCTCTGAGAAACATCTACACTTTGGTCCAGTCTGTCTCTTATTTGAACAAAGCGCTGAAGACATTCCGATCACTTTTACGTGTCGTCATACAGCTATAAAGACATTTGTGGTCACCTGAGCAAATAACCTGAGATATCAGGTACAAATTCAACAGTTTCATCATGGGAAAGCGATGCCTTGGTGCCCCTGTTTATGTCTAGAGAGAAGCTCTAATAATCGTCTGGCTTTTTGTTGGTATGAAACTATTCCATTAGTCTTTAAATGTCAAAACACAAGGGAGGTATAACATTACCATCTACAACATCCACAAGCAGAACAACCATACACACGGCCTGCTGTTGCCCCTGCTTCCTCTCTTTCTCTCTCTCTCTCTTCATTTATCACTTTACCAGGCACTAAACATGATCCACTTTCCTCCACTTGTTCTCTGTTGCTTTGCTTTTCCATTCATCCTCAGTCGTTGTGATTCTTCTTCCAGGACCTTCTGTTACGTCGCAAAAAAATCTGATTTTAGTTGAACTTGGATTCTCATAAATATAATATATCCACCACAGAGCAGTTGGATTGAATTTTTTTGCTTTCTTAACCTATTCGCAAAACAAGTGTGTCCAATAGAGTGTGGGTAACAGCTTTAATCCACAAAACAACCTGTTGACCTGCTCCAAACCGAACAACAACACACTGGATGAAAACAGACTCATTGGTGGAATGTCATTACTGTGCAGAAACCTGCTGACGGATCCCAATCGAGATCCAGGAGGTTAGTCAACACTTCTCAAATGAAGTCAGGCAGGGTCGCAGGGGACGCGCCGGTAAATTATTCCTTACGTCTGGAGAAGAAAAATTAATTGTGTCTGAATAACTGATTCAGTTCAGATGGCAGACTTGTGCAGACATGTCGCTTGTGCAGCTTTGAGATTAAGGTTAGTTCTGGGATCCCAGCTGACAGTTTTAGGCAGACCCGACGGGGTCAGAGGTACAGAAGACATGTTTTTCGGTGGGAAAAGACGGCAGGTACAGAAGTATGACGTTAGTGCGTGTGAAGGTGAGGCAGCGGGCTGTGACGGACGTAGAAAGACGAGACGAAAAAAAAAGCAGAGAAAACACGGAGAAGGAGTTGTGATAACATCCACATCACAGACAAGCGTCATAAATGTGTAACAAACAACAAGCGAGACACGGCAGGAAACGGAGGAAGGGAGGCGAAGAGAAGAATTTGCAAACCCTACATTATATTTCAATGTAAATTTAAAATCTGCCTGATTGCTTGTCGACAGTGCTGTCGTGTATTTCAGTTTACAGTTGGAGTTACGATTGGAGTCTTCTGCGTGTCTCGGTGTGTCGGCCAGTCTGTTCTGAGTAAGATTTGTTTACAGCCGTCCAGATAACATCGGCAAAACACATCTCCGGACTCACGCTACAGCCTCAAGCCAACTCTCAACCCTAACGTAACTGTCTTCCTACTTCTCTCAGCTCTTACAACGGTGCCGCTGTAGACGTTATATAAGTCTATTATGGATGACTGCAGGTAGTACATCACACTTAAAAAATCCGATTGAAGTTGCTAAGCGATGAAAGTTCAGGACGAGACAAAAATGTGACTTCATTCATGAGTTTTTGAAATGTTTTTAAAAATTCATCAGGGGTTTTAATTGATGGAAGTACATTTATAGTTAGTTGAGTATTTCCATTTGAAACATTGCATCGGTCATCCTTCATGTAAGGTTTAGGGAGAAAAGTAGAAAAAGTAGAAAAATGCAATGTACGTAGCAATTGTCATTAATGTTGTCAAGATTGAATATTGTTCCCATTATTCTGGGGATTTTTTTATTTTTTGCTGCATTTAAAGCTTTTCTTTTCCTTTTATCTCGTCTCCACTGGTTTTCTATTCATCCACAACGTCTCTGTTCCATACATGCAGACTTGTCTGTCTTCAGGATGACTTGGAGAACCACCCCTTTACATTTTTATTACCGGCATCATTTTCACACTTTTAGTTTAGAGGTGCCGATGAAAGAAACGCAGAGAAGGATTAGTTGTCTATGTGTGTTTTATTTGACTTGGATACGATTCAAATCTGTCATCTGTCACTATATTCTTTGAATTCTCATATCCAATGTTATTTTACCTCATCATTCTCAGGGTTTTTTGTTTTTCTTGTCAGAATTATCTTCTGTCTTTCTACTTTGACAACGAACAGCTTTTAACGCAATCTTCTGCTCTACATTCTTCTTTCTATTCTCCAGCTCCTTGTTTGTTAGTATTCTCATTTAAACGGTATCTCATCTCTCTCTCTGCTCTGTCTTTGTCTTCCTCCCTTTACGTATTCCTCCATGTCTTTATAAACGGTAATGATTATCTGTCAGTGGGTCTCAGTCTCAGTGACAGGCTGGCCAAAGGCAGGAAGGCCTATTTTTCTTTCCTCCCCTCTGTCTGCCATGTGTGGATAATGGAGGGAGATTTGCTGCTGTAATTTCAGCCCGTCCATTTGAATCAGTGGGAAGGTGAGCCTGGTACAGTGATAAGGGGTAAGACGGACTTAAACTGGGGTAATTCTTCGCCGTACGGATCATAAACATCACCGAAATCTGACATGAATTGTGTTCATGAGTGATTAAACAAAAGATTTTTGGAACTTTTTTTCAGCATTACGGCTGTGCTATTTGTGTCTCTGATCGAGGCATTTGAGCTAAACCAGTAATACAGAAAGTACAAATAACACGAGATGTCAAACGCTCATGCAGGCTCATACATGCATACTTGAATGCATACTTGTGTTTCACCAATAATGCAGAAAGTTGGCTGGATCAACCAGAAGAAAATCTCTGCTGGGAGAGGCCCAGACTCAGGCACAGGTGTGTCGACTCTGAGGAAAGGGATGGCGTGTCTGTGTGTGTGTGTGTGTGTGTGTGTGTGTGTGTGTGTGTGTGTGTGTGTGTGTGTGTGTGTGTGTGTGTGTGTGTGTGTGACAGGTAAGGGGTGTGAGGTTTAGGTTTTGGATGGTTGCCAGGTTCTCCCACCAACCCCAGAACAGGGTCTGGATTCCTCCAGTCAACAGCAGCAACGTTTGCATGCGAGAGGAGAATCTGGCTGCTGGAGTCAAAGAGAGGATGCATGCTGCCGACACATTTACATTTACATCAGTGACCAGCAAAGATCATTTGTAATCGAGCATGTGCACATAAAGAGTGCTTGTCCATTTCTTTTCTTTTTTAGCATTTCTATTCCAAAATTACTTCCATTAAAGAATCCTATCATGTCCTCTGTTTAGTTTAGCAGTACTTGTTGTCTGATGTGCCTTTTGCGCCATACTGGGATTTTCTCATTCTCGTTTGTCAATTCTGCAATCGCACAATGCTCTTGTACATTTTTTCCTGACATTTCTTAAATTTTCCCATGCAAAAGTTTTATTTTCTCCTAGTTTCCAACGCATCATTTGCACCATCTTCGATTCTGCAAATCTCAAAACTTATTTTGGCCACCCGCACGCTTAACTGCTGACACTCTGGAGGTCAGGGACTCGTTTGGTGCATGCATTAAACCATGCGAGTCTGACAAAGGCTGATTTCACTTTCTCAGCGTTGTAAAAAGGCTTGCACATTTTTACAGGGACATTGCATCTGCAGCACCTGGAATGAACATTTGGCACAGTGCCTGACATCGGGCGAAACATCAAATAACTGCTTTGAGGTGATAAGCCATTCCATCTTCTGATCTAGTCGAGCTGTTGAGGATCCTCAACACAGGAAAAGGAAACAAAGAACGAGAAACACCTAGCAGCCATTTTGAGCCCTGTCCTGACAAGTATCGCTCTGCTGCCCGCAACACCCAGATGAGCCTTCTTCCATTACTTTTCCAGTTTTAAAAATGTAGTACAAAGTTGCACAGGCATACAGCAAGGGGTATTGTAAGGCAATACCAATCTGGGTTTTTCCCTTTTTACGAGAGCTGCACTGGAAAATTAAGGGAAAAAACACACCCTTGGCATTAAAAAAAAAAAAAAAAAAATTTTTTTAAAAAGCATCTGAAAGGTGTATTGTTTAAAGTATTCTTCAGGGAGCCGCGTCTAATAATCACTGAGTTGGGTGGGTTTATTTTCTAAATAAGACATCAAGCGGCTGTGTATTAATCATGGCCCATGTAACCCTGTCACCCTCCCCCCCTCGTGAAAAAACATCATCGTGGTCAGAAAGAGTTTTACCCCACCACGTCCGGCTCTCATGTCTCAAGAGCCCAGGTCAGCCCCCTCTGATGTATATACAGCCGTGTACACGTATATGCACGAACACATAAACACATGCTTATACGTTTAGTGTGTTCTCAGGGACCAACAGGGTACAGTACACACAGGTAGCGCTGTTCTGAGAGGGCTGAGGACTCGAGTGTTACCTAATGTGTACTGCTGTGAAAGGAGCTTTGTGAGGATCCTTTTTAGCTCTTGTAGTGCTCTGATGCCCCTTCGTCATCCCTCTGTTAGAGGGGGGATTTCTGAGTTTTTAAGTATACGGTTCTATCAGTGCAATGATTGGACAAATGCATTTCGGCAAAGCATCAACCTATTTATGTGTGCATGGATGTGTATGTGTGTGTGTGTGTGTGTGTGTGTGTGTGTGTGTGTGTGTGTGTGTGTGTGTGTGTGTGTGTGTGGTTTAGTCCACTGTCACCAAAGCATCACGCTACATTAAGCTGACTTGATCTTGTTTATTGTTAAGTCATGACGTTTCTGTGCGCTGCGGCCAAACATCTCAGTTTGGCCAGTGCCTGGTTCGCCACAGGCTCCACTGCTGGACAAGAGGCCTGCAATTATAGCTCACTTCAAAGATGCCAGTCAGTCAAAGACAGCATTCATGCATTTATTTTGGCAAACTCCATCTACCCACCCCCCTTCCTTGCCTCCTTACCTTTCCTCCGCCAGCCCCCTCTCACCCTTCTTCCTAATTTCCCACCAACCCTCAAGCTTGTTTAGATGAGCGATTAAGGAGAGAAACAAGTGCAAATGGAGTTTGGTTTGGCAGACGTTCCTATTGACACACAGTTTACTGAAATATCTCCCTCCGTAGTTTTCCCTTCACCTAAATTTGGCCGCGGTGGATGTCGGCGAAGATGAGGGGAGGAGTGGGTCTTGTGTACCCAAACAGGGAGGCCTCAGTGCTGGGCACAGTGGCCATCATCAGCCCCCTTCTCACCCCACCTCCTCCAGCTGATCCAGAAATAAAACCCAAAGAGAGGGGGTGGGAAGACGTGTTTCACCTCAAGCCATCTGCTCTATGCAAACTATTAGATGTTTCATTAACATGGTAAACTGATAGTCTGCAAAGTCAACAAGGGTTCTGTATCGCCAAGTCTCAAGTTCTGCCCCCAGTATTTCAAAAGCCCACTCGAAACCACAAAGTAGGCCATCTTTAACTGCCAATGGCATATTTAGAGAAGATGTTTATTTAGTGGGCATTTAATTTTCTTGCCAGAGTTTATTTGATCATGAGAATGCTATGTATGTTGGGAACTAATAATACAACTTCCTAAAGCCTGTTATTGCAGGTTAGCTTTAAAGTGGCGTGGCCAGTGATTTAAAAAAACAGCTGACATTTTCCGTCTATACATTCCACTTTATTGAAAGGACATAATCAAGCTAAGAACTGATCGTCTTTCAAGAAAATTCCAGTTATCTACCATCTACTTGGTCACACCAGGACTTGTGAACCTTGAGCCTGACCCTGTGTGTGACACATGCCCTGTGCTAAACGTTTGCACGAGTGAAAGCGCGTGTAAATTTGCTCATATATCTGCTTTTGAGTTTGTGTGTGAGAATCGTAGGGTGCTGGCTGGTATGTGCAGGAGTGTCTGTAAATGTTTGTTGTTAAAGCAACCCAGACACCTCAGCCCCACCGGGCCAGAGCTCCACCATCACACACCCAGGAATCTGAAACCCGATACTGGAAGTTGGGCAGTCAGAGTGATTAGGCGGACCCACCACGCCGGCGGTGTTACAGTTTGGCTCAGGTGTCCCATTCGTCACACCGCAGACTTGCCCCAGCCACACCACCCTGGACCGACACCCTGGTCAGAGCAGTGTCTCTGGGGCGGAGTCAGGTGGCCCAGGGACCCTTCTATAGGAGCCTGTATGGCTCCCATGGGTCCAACTTATCCATCCATCTGCAGAGGCTCCTCTAACTCGTTAAAAAAGCACAGACATGCAGTGCTAAATCATCAGGCTGTCACACACATCACACACACCTGGTGGGACTTGTATCCCTGTAGAACAATAACTGTCACATACTGGATCTTGTGTGGACACTGAGAAGTGGAGTGAACGTTTCACAGAGTGATCAAATCAGATACACCACCAAATGCCCGATACGAACACACACTCCATCTTGGGCTGACAGCAAAAGCAGTTGTGGCTTTAAACCGCAGTGTGCGGCTGTGCATAAAGGCAGCTTTGTTATAACGTACTGTGCTCCAAATACCCTTCAGCTCGGCCACAAAACATTTCAGGAGAGAGAAGTCATGATGAAAGGGGGACAGATGTGATTGTGATCACAGCGACTGCAAAATGGACCGAACTGCTTATACCTCAGAGGGAAGTTTAAAATCTGAACAAATGAATGCAAAAAGCTGAATATTTCCCATTCACACGAATGCTGTTTGTCCACACAAAAGAATTTCTGTGATTGGTAAGACATTCAATCTAATCAAACAACGCAAGCTAACCTCAAATGCATGTGTTTGGACTCTGGGAGGAAGCAAGAGTACCAAGAAAACACATGAATGCACAAGGAGAACTTGCAAACTCTTCACAGAAAAGCCCACCTAAGATCGGAACCGGGGATATTCTCACTGCGGTTATCGCTTTGTGCTGCTTCGCTGATCCCATCATACAATGGGTGAAAGGCATGGTACACTGTGGAGAGGTCGATCATTACTCATACAGTATATACAATAAATGTATTTGTACATCAGTCTTATCGTCACTCCTGTGAGAATCACAGCTGAATGCAAAAAGTCTCATTTCTACCAGATTGAATATAATTCTTTCATTTTCTATTTTTCTTTGTCCCCATAGACAATGATAGAAACCTTTTTCATTTTCACTGATTTTATGAAGCGAGTGTAAATGTTGATCGATCAAATAGTTAATCTATTTTACAATTTAAAAAAATGTATACTAAATAGCTTAAGTTTGTAAGGTTATATATAGTGCTTCCATGAATAGGTTATGACTCAGTGGACCCCCATGGCCATAGACATGTTAAAGGTCTGACATCCCATTAGACTAGGAACAAGACACCCAGACACCCTTTTGTGGGGATTTTAATGGTGATTTAAATACCAATGAGGTGCTTCTCGATATACTCGTTGTAAAAGTTTCATTTTAGAAAATGGGCCTTACAAGTATTTCCTTATGAGACAGTTTCAATGACACATGGTTGACCTTACTAAACACCGGCAGAGGCCTGACATGGCAAAAATAATAAAGATTTTTTTTCTAGCATGAGAAACAACAGGAATATTGATACACTTCCCTCTGAAATGGAAAAACTGTCTTTGGCCCTGTGGCAGCCCATCTTTAACCCCCTCACACTCTCCCGTCATGGTTGTGCCTGGAGGAGGCATTGTTAATGGCTCTCTCCGTTGGTATGCAGAGTGTGTGAGCGTGAGCAGAACAAGAGAGGATCCTGCCAACACAGAATGAAAAAAAAAAGTGGATCTTGTGTGCATTAGTCCTTGCAAACGCCTTGGTGGTCCTGAAAAAGATTTGACAGAAAGAGACACAGGAGTACATGGGAGGACAAGAGTTATTTGGGGGGGGGGGGGGGGGGGGGGCGTAGGTTGTCTGTGTCAACAATAAGGAAATAATTGGCCTCTGCAGCCCGTGGGCCTCACTGTGGCAGCCCAGGGGCCTACAAGGGTTGGGTGGGCCATGGCCCTGGCATTACACACAATTAGGGCAACAAGGGGGTCAAATAGGGAGGCTGGGCAGGTCCCTGCCCTGTCATTTATGAAAGGGATGTCTTTGTGCCCCAGGCTAAGCCAAGGCACAGTCTGGGTCAGAGGAAAAGGCCCTGAACTAGGAATCTGTCTGGAGATGAAAGCTTCCTATGAGTCTTGTTGCTCACCAGGGACCAGGTTGATGCTGCAAATTACAGAGAAAGAGTTGCAGATGGTAAGTTCAACGGTGAAAAAATACTGTTTAAAGATCAGAGTTAATGATGAGTTGGTGTGCCACTAGACAGGAGTAACTAAATGCTCTGCCATTTGAAATTCAAGATGTTACTTTTCTTTATCTGCTCGTTCTTTTAACCTTCCACCTTTCTTTCGCCTCAATCAATCACAAGCATGTTCTCCCCCTTTAGCTGTGAAATCCACTAAATCCCATTCAACAGGTTTTCATGTTTGTGATCTGGATCTGGACATTATCACTTGCCGGACTGCAGGGTGGCAGCCCACTAGCCCCTCTCTGACTTGACTCCCTCCTTGACCTTTCCCTAATGTGATAAACATTCCCAATCAATGAAGGAAACAGGGTGGAAGTGGCTGGGGATGTGAACGTGACCTCCCGACTGGCTTCAAACGGCCAGCGGTTCACTGTTTACACCGAATCCTCACCTTATTCTTCTCACCGGCTCGGCTCCAGTGGAGATGGAGGGAGGTCAGCCAGTTCAAAGCCAACAGTGCTGCAAAATGTATCCGTCTTTTTGGAGGATTCACTCAAAAATGTTAAAACCTTCTGCGAGTTTGTGTTTACTTTTGTGACTCAACTTTTTAAACATGTTTTGATAGCTATGAATATCATATATATCGTCACAACAAAATATAAAAAAAGTAAAACAATCAATGGAATGACCTTCAACACAACCTGTTAATAAAAAATTATTATAATTTGGATTTTGTAAACAATGAATATCACATTCTGAGTCGACATGATTATTGATGTACACAAATTGGCATACAACCCTTAATGATCTGACTTCATAATATCAAAAGAAGACAAGTATAACAAGAAAGTGCATTTAGTTTTTTTGTGGCATGTACTTGATCCATAACCACTGGATTCATACATCTCTCAATTGAATTGTCTCACCACAGGCTTAATTTCTATTGGTATGTAATACTTTTCTATTAGTTTCCTAATACTGCTTTTTCTAATAGTTTAGTCAATAAAACCATCATTTTATCTATCATTAACAATATACACTAACTTGGCTTTTTTTTTTTTTTTTTATTAGAAGAGAACAGTAGACTAGTTTCTCGCCTCATACTTAGCTGTTAGACGAGAATAGAAGTTGAATCACATCAACATAATTTTGCCCAAAAATTTATGTGATTCAAAATTTTAGAAAAGAAAAACAAATGATGATAATAGATTTTTATAAAGGTACAAAATCTGTGCCATCCATCTCCCAACTTAATTGATTTTTGACAAGTTTTTTGCTCACAACTAATTAAAAAAAACAACCAAGTAATTACTGTATTACTAAATTATTTAACATGATCCAAATATTTCACATAAGTTGATCCATTTGAGTTCTTTTAAGCACTTTTGCCTGTGTAATTGGATTCCACAGGTTTTCATGTTATTGTCACAGTGTGCAGTCACATAGAAAACATGCAGTTCTAAGCATCTATCCATCCATTTATCATTTACACTACTGTACGGTGCAGATAACAATGGGTGACGGCTGGGTACAGCCCTGAACAGGTCAAGTTTCTGGTCAGTTTATTGAACGAAGCATGAGTGATACATAATCCTGCCTTGACTGCATAACTAGACCAGACGTCTCTTCATTGGCGTCCATTCACATCATCACCATCATTGCAATCTTATGTGTTGGGAGTCTCAGACGCCATAAAATATTACAACTTTGGACATATTTGTAAACAGTATATAGATAACTTCTTGTTTGTTCTCAGGTGAAGTCTGTGGGGGGGCTCTCAAGTTTCACATGAGTAACTTCGCGTAATGAGAGATGAGACAGACGCAGAGAAAGGAATTGCACTCACAGCTGGGGTCCGTGTTCTTGTCTTTAGGTTCTCACTTTTCAAGCAGGGGTAGTGCAGAACAACTGAATATCACAACAAACATTACATATATCTTGTCAGCTTATGATTCTTAAAAATTTTCCCCACCTTGAGTCAGGTGGGGGTGCATTGTTGTTGTAACTTATTGTAAGTTTTATCCCACTGATTGATCTGGCTGCCTCTTACTATTTCCCACTGACACCATGCTCTTCTCTCACTGATAGACACACTTACTGCAATGACACACGCGCCCCTGTAGGAATTCACGGGTCGATGTAACAATATATATGTCAGAGCTCTCCATTTACTAATGTCCCTCACTGCTTCCTTTTACAGTTTAGAACATGATCAAACAAGACAGGGCAGGAAAGTGGGATAGCATGGAGAGTAAATGTGGGTTCGGGGGCAGTTAAAATGTGCTTCTCTGGTAAAAAGGGGATTGGGGTTTGCATCGGTATCTCTGATCCCATGCCGGCCCCTGGGGAGCAGGCGTGGCTGCTGCTCAGGGGGGCTCAGGTTTTGTCAATGGGCATCAATCTCTCTTGTCTGTCAGCCCTATAACTCCCAACCCCTGACCCTGTCCCACCCCCTCATGGTCTGGGTTACAAGGCTTCTGGGATAGGGATTGCCTGTCAGAGAGGTCCAGCTGAGAGACACTGGAGACAGTAATCTGGCCTGTGATGCCACTGTGTCTCAAGAGGATGGAGCTCATATTGCTTTGGTATTAAGAAAGCCACATCCACATTGAAGTCTTTCTGCTCCATCCACTTCTCTCTTATCTATTATTTGAACGCTTCGACGTGCATCCTCTTGTGCTATCTCCTATCTCCTATCTTTTGGTCAAATCAGTCTTCCTTCCTTCCTCAGCCTTCGAAGTACAAAGTGTTTTCATCTATCTCTCTTCTAACGAATGAGCCGCCTGTCAGTGGGCTGGTAGAGGATAATGTGGTTGAACAAAGAGCATTGCTTGTTCTCTGCAAATCCACTGGGGCGGTCAGAGAGGAGAGACCAGACTCTTGGGACTGTGGTGTGAAGATGTGCAGGGTGCACTGAGACAGGCTTGAGTGAACCTGACAAACCACTTGTAGTACCTCATAGCATCTGTCCAAACTACAAATCCTGCTTGGCTACCGAATCCTCTCTGTCGCTTAAAAGATAAGATTAACACTGCACAGTGTATTCCCTCATTCTCTGCACTGCTGTATTCATCTTTTTCTTTCAACCAGTATATTTTGGGGCATTGGTTTGAAGATATTGACTTTTCTTTTCTTGGGATGAGGTATTGGGGGCAAACAGAAGGCAGGCAGGGGTTACTGAGGTGAGAGGAGGGAGGTGCTGAGGCACTCCAGCTGTGGTGCTCCTCAAGGTTCTCCCCTTTATCTTTGTCACTCTATGCCTTACCCCCACCCTTCACTATCTCTCTCTCCATCACTCACTGTCCCTTATCCATCAGCGTCCTGCAGGTTTCTGATTAAAGAGAATATCTCTTTAATGCCCCTTTCAACTGGCAACCCCCCCCCCCCCCCCCCGCGTTCTCTTCCCCTTTTACTCCATCTTGTCCTGTCCTCTCTTTCATTTCTCCTCCCCTCCCGTGTGAGGCAGCCTGGCTCACTTCCATCAGCTTGTCTGTGGAATCTGCGAACTGAGTCTCGGTATGCACTCTGCATGCTCAAACTAAATGCTTTTCCATTCTCCTTTAGTACATGTCTCTCTTTATCGTTCCATGGATTAAAAAATAAATAAATCTTGTCTTTAGCATTGCTTTTCTACAAAACAGGTGGCAAGCTTTGGTACATGAATGAACTGACTGAATGGACCGTTTTGTTCACCAGCTGCAAGAAAAAAGGAAAATAAAAGAAAAATCCAACAAAAATGTTTGCTTAGTGGTACAGTTTTTCCTGTTCTTCAGTAGAATTTCAACCAAACTCCTCAGTCAGCTGCTCTTCAGGACAATACACCTGGTTAAAGCAGCCCTTTGTCCCTGCTGGCCAGTGATCAGTGAGATGCAGCTGACATCAGCGCCACCATAGCACTTAACCAGAGATGCAAATCAAAGGCACGGGGAACCTGTATGGTGGTGCGATTTACCCACAGACCACTCTCTGAAACTGGAGGCCCTACCCTCATCCAGGGACCCTCAACCATCATCATATCATCAGTAGCAGCTTTGATGCTCCATTCAGTTGATAGCCTATTGTCACCGCTCCCCATTCACCAGCACCTGGGTTGGGTGGCACCGTCAAGCTTTTTTGTTTTGTTTTGTTTCTGTGTTATCCAAACAAATGCATGACCTTATTCAGGGGTCTGGAGATCTGAGCAGAAAAGGGAACAAAAATAAAAGTTCACAGACCCCCCCCACACACACATTCTAGACATCTTCAAAACATTGGTGTATTAAAGGATTGTGTTGGGACAACTTGCACTGGACTGCTCGTAGTGGTGTAGCACTTAACAGCTGAGCAGGGGAGTCTTGGGCAGCAGTGGGTAAGACATGCTGGCACCATCACCTTGAGAGACGCCAAGCCCGGTCTTGTCAGCTGTGTGAATGTATCCTCAGATGCCAGCCAGCATGTCCCCTGGGTGCCTTCTCACTTCTGTGGCCGTGGTTGAAGGAGGGGTTGTTAGGGGACAGAGTCTTCCTTCATCACCTCAATGCAGGGATGGGATCAGCGCCCAATCACTGTGCCCAGCCAAGTCAATGCTTCAGCTGAGCCACAGAGCTCTGGGCAGAGAAGATAGGAGACTCTGGACCCGCTGGCTGCAGTACAACTGTCAGAAAATTACCCTGTAATTGCAGGACCAGCTCAAGTAAACAAATGGAGAGAGCTGTGATACATTAATCCATACATGTCACCGGTGCCCGTCCAAATTCATTCATCATATCGCTGCGTTCCTAAATTAGTTTAGCTCTGGAAGACTGCTGTGTGGAAGCGATAATAATAACAATAATGGAGGTTTTTCTGTTTGCGCTCATGTTGGTCTTTCCGAAAATAGTGTGTGAGCGCGAGAGGCGGGGAGAAGCAGAGACAAGGCTGGTGGTTCAACCTGGTGTCTTTGATGCGCCGTTGTTCCGCTGGCTGCACCTCTCTTCTCTGTGCAACTTTGTGGTTTGGCCGCGGCTCCACGACTCTCCTCACAGTCCTCTGGTCCAACTCCACCACCGCAGGTGAACTTCTTTAGCTCATGTCAATATTAGTTTAGGATTATTTCTAGAGGTCCAGTAGGATAAAATCACTGTAGAGATTACAGAGCTGACACAAAATAATGAGGGAGAATCTGAGGAACCGTGGAAGAACCATTAATGAATATTTATTATTTGCATAACAAACACAGATGATTTAACTCAGGTATACTGTGGGCGGCTAAATTTGGGTACAGCCACACGGTGTCCTGGGTAACCTCAGCCTAGAATAGCTTGCGATGAAGACAGAAGTCACAGTGGTGTGTTAGGCTCCTTTGCTTCCACATGAGGATGGGAGTTATGAGAAAGGAGAAGACGGAATTAAACCCTTGCACCCAGGAATGATCCCTGATAAAAGGCTTCACATCTACTCAGCAATAACAGACAAATGGAATTTGGCTTGAATCTTCACGAGAGCAGAGACTGGGAAGCCTAGGTGCTCACCGTGGTCAGGTCATTCAGACATGTACCAAAGCCAAATGGTTTGCTCATTCGATCCTGGTGTACTTTATGGAAAAGTAGAGAAGTAATTGTAATAATGTGCAACACAGGAGATGAGCTGTACTCTCATGATCTCTGAAACACTCCCAGGTGGGTTATTGTCCTGGCCGGCCATGAGTTTGACCAAGACTTTCTGATTGCTTTGTAGCGGTCGGTGATTATTCATGCAGAGCGACAATATGGTTAATGCATTAAAGCCAGACTGTCTGTATGCTGTTATGTCTCCTGTGTTTTACATGAATAGATGAGGTGATTCTATACTCTCTCAGTCGATCTGTATTAGATTAGATTAGACCAAAGCTTACCAAAGAAATTCAGGTTGTAATATTTTGAGCGCTTTGAGATGTTTGTTGATGTGATTTAGCGCTTTACAAATAAAATTTAATTGAATTGAATATGACTAAGTTACTTTAGCTCAGGGATGTTTGATTCCTCGACAGTACAGTTACAGTAGTTTAAAAAGAAATGTTTTTCCCTCAGCTTATAGTGTGTGTTTGTGTGTGTGCGTACGTGTAAAACCTTATCAGAACCTCTGAACTATGCCAACAATTTAGATTTTTATCAGTTTTCTTTGTGTCTTCCACGTACCCATCATTTTGAGCCTTTTGTTTTAAATGTTTATACCATTTTTTGGCATATCGTTCAGTTTTGACAAATTACACTTTATTCTTGTTCACTCACTTATGCTTACACATTTTAAACAAATGGTCTTTGAATTATTTAATGTCAAGGTAGCCAGTAAAGGCAGTTCTGCACTTTAAACCTGAACAAGTTTGATTTAGGAAAGTTATTACAATTCAATAATTTAAGTAAAGTCAATAAAGTGTTTAGTAGTGTGTCCATTAATGCCAAAAGCAAAAAAAGTACCTATTTGAGAAGGAATAACTGACAGCAAAGATCATTTTTGTGCTTAAACTCAGTGGAAGGTGATTCTCAGCGTACATTGGCATGTTCTTGCAATATAAGTTGCACAACCTTTGCACTTGCACTTTTGTCTTCACCACAAGTTCTGTAAAACAGTTACACGGATCATAGTGCTTTTATCTTTTAGTTTTAGATTAGTGGTCATTATGCCCGTTGTCTGACAATAAGTAGAGGAAATCGATGCATTTCCTTGGAGTGTGTGTGTGTGTGTGTGTGTGTGTGTGTGTGTGTGTGTGTGTGTGTGTGTGTGTGTGTGTGTGTGTGTGTGTGTGTGTGTGTGTGTGTGTGTGTGTGTGTGTGTGTGTGTGTGTGTGTGTGCGTGCGTGCACTATCTCATTAAAGAGCTGTGGCGGCTCCTTTCTGGTTTAACACTCCTCTTGCACTGTTCAAGAAAAGGGTGGAAAGTCCATAAGAAGAATTTGGAAACTACGACCACAACCAGCCAATGCACAGGACACTTATTCATAGACCTTCTCTCTCTCTCTCTCTCTCTCTCTCTCTCTCTCTCTCTCTCTCTCTCTCTCTCTCTCTCTCTCTCTCTCTCTCTCTTTTACACACACACTCATACACTTTTGGGGTAGGGAACAGTAGTGGCAGTAGCAGTAAATTGGTACAGGCATCCGTCAGAAGCCCCATGAGTCACCCACTGGAAAACATACAGCTCTCCAAAGCCAGAGTAGATATCCATCAAAAGTGATTGCGGCCAGTGTGAGCTCCTGCAAAAACACAGTCGGATATATACACACAATTATGTCCATGTACTCACAAGCACATGCTTCCCTGCACATAACCATCACATACTATAGTCATGCAAGAAGCACTCACCAGAGTTTATTCATTTGGCAACACAGTGGAGGGATAACAAGAGGCACTGGGGGCCATGTAAAACTATGGCAAAGGCCTTGATAAAAGTTTCAACTACAACAATCTTGACTTGTAAGGTCACCTGACAATGTAAACACTGACTCATGAGTCAGAATCAAATCACTCTCCTGACTCTTTGATATTTCTCTAAGCCAGTAATTGAGAAGCCACACTGAGAAAACATGAATCATTCCCACTGATCAGACACATTACTGCTGATGCAAGGTATGTGCTCCAGGTACATATAGAAGTTAAAAGAAAATTTAGATCTGCTTTCTTTTCTGAAATCGTCATTCTTCTGACTTGCCTTTATAATATGGATGTTATGCTTTTTACACATTACTCACAGACCCTACTTTAATGAAACATAAGTAAACACAAAGAGAAGCCCATGTACTGTTGTTTCTCAGAGGACCAGGGATTCCGTAAGACTAAATCACATTCTTCTGTTATTGTCACTCACTGCTAACTTTGTCACACTGTGTGCAACATTCTCGCTCAAGCAATATGTTACATAAAATATTTCACAACGTGGAATTTCAATTGAAAAGCATGTCACAATATGACACGGAAATGCACCACGCAGCTAAATTTGTAATTCTAGCTGATGTTAGTGAGTCATCTTTCCCATTTCCTTTTTTCCCCTCTGTCATGCTGTAGGCTCCAACTTAAAATACAAAAGAATCCTTCGCTGTGTTGTACTGTCAAGCGGTATATAGATTCCTGAGACGTCAGACATTCTGGTATCGGCGGGGGCCGGTGGCTGCTGCCTGTGCCTCACACATGACCTCCTCAAGGTCAGCAGGTCAGATCCTGTGATAATCCTGTCCCCATAGCTGCATGGTGTGCACACGTTTGTCTTCTCCTTGTGTCAGGGAGGTTAAAGTTGTTGCCTGCATGTTTGCACCCCCTGCATGTGTATTTTTCAGGTATAAACGGTCGCTTTGCTTTTCTCATGATGTATTCAGGTTTTGACGCACAGATTTAGAAAATGAAATAAAATCACTCAATGCAATATTTGCCAGATAGCCTCTTATCTCACTTCCACGCTTGTGCGGTTCACGCGCATGCTCCATGGGCGTCGGAGTGTGTTCATGTGTGCACATGGACTTGCGCTCCAGTTTCTGTGTGTGCACAGGCATGGGTGTGCAATTCGTCCCAGAGGAGGTCAATAAGCCCACACCTGCAGGAGATCTGCGGAGAGCATCACCGACATGTGGAGAAGCACAAGAACAGAGAGAGAGAGGGAGAGAGGGAAGATGAAACGGAGAACAGAGGGTTTCTCACTCCGCCTCCAGACATTGTTATTTCAAGCTTTTCTCATCATATTGAAGAAGAAGGGGAACAATGCGCAACACACATGATCGGTTGGAGCGTTGACTGAGAGCGGCACAGTCAGTTCTTTCAGCGAGCAGAAGAAAAGAAAAATCAAAGGGTAGAGGCGAGGAGAAGGAGGGAAGGCGTGAAAGATATAGACGGCGGGGGAGATAAAGTACTTTATCCACAAGGCTTCACAAAGCTCCACTCCTCCTCTACTACTTCTACACGAGTCTGATACGAAACATGCTTCGACATGACACAAGCTAGAGGCAACTTTTTTGTAGTGTTTCTTGGGCTTTTCTGCGTCTTCTTTATTTCTTCTTCTCGCATTTTCCTGCTGTGTCTCAGCTTGATATAAATAAGATGCATCAAGGCACACGAAAACGAATTACTCTATTATTAAAAACAAAACAAAAAAGAAAGCAGTCTTTACTATTTTATAATTCATACAATTTTTGGTTATTATATTGGAGTGGAAATACTTGAGACCCCTTTCCCCCAAACCCCAGCCCTCCCCTTGTCCACACACGGACTATCTGCCCCTCTCCAGTTGTTAGGAAGGAATGCCTCTCCTGTATATCTAATGGCAGTTTGGATGATTGATCAGGTGGCAGAGAGACTAGAGTCATGCTATAGTCTAGCGTCTGTGTTGAGCATGTACACATTTGTGCATGCATGTGCAGTAGGCATGTCACATACACATGTGTACCACCAGCATTTGTGTGTGCGCGTGTGCGTGTGCGTGTGCGTGTGTGTGTGTGTGCCCCGCCTGTTTGCACATGTAAATTCCTTGTACGTACATGTGTGTTAGTGAGTCTTCACGGCGATGGAGACACCAGGACACTTGGCACCACACTGACGTGACCCAACACTCGACCCTGCAGGACGCCAGCGACAGTCTGACATGAAAGATGAAGCACTGAAGGCACCGCGGACAAGAAGGGAGAAAATATACCCTCCCTCACTGTTGCTCTGAAAAAATGTCTTTGCTCTCATTTACACAAGTCGCGCTGTCCGATAGAAGGCTCTTATACGCAAATCGATTTTTACAGTCGAATGCAATATTTCTTCCTGACAAGAGTGACCTCTCTGAACCTTGACAGCTCTCACAGGGAGGGAACAGAGGCTATAGACAACTTCAGACACTTGTGTAACAAACTACATGAAGAAACATGATATCTGTGTGCGCTCCCCTCTTGGGAAGCCGTCCAATGTTGAGGCATTTTGAAGCTTCTGCTCTCACTGAAATACTGTACGCTCATGTGTACATAGAGCTTCCCAACCGCCAAGCTCTTTCCTTTCTCCTTAACCTCTCCGTGCCTTTTATTTCACAGGGTTTCTTTTTGGCAGCGTTTGATTAGTCCTTGAATAAACTTCAATAGGTTTGGTGATCTTGGAATGAAGCCAGCGGGGCTCATCTGGCTTTTACTTCCATCGACGGGGGAACAAGTGAGCCAGTTTTGTTTTTTTTATCAGACTTGCATTCTGATGTTATTTGACCAACAGGCATATGAAGATATTTCAGTTACAAGAGATACAGTACACTTGTTGTATACAAGGAAATTATTGGCCCTGTTTTGTTGGGTTTTTTTTTTTTAGCTGACATAAGACACGCACAAGACAGAATTGTGTTAAATAAGTTACACTGAATAGTTTCGGTACATATGGTGTCTACATGTCTCTTTCTTTCTATTATATCTACAATTGACCCACTCAGCCCTGTTATTTATGAACTTTAGGGTGGTGAATTTAAACCATCTTGCCAATTTAAGGGTCCATCAACTGAAGAACTGGTAGTTAGAGAGTAAAGCTTTATGACTCAGGAGCATCCCACCAACAAACACACACCTAATGAGAGCCCACGGCTCTCTCATTGGCTGGATTGGGGGAAGCCTTTGACGAAAGTTTTTGCTTCAGGACATCATGACAGACCGGCAGTCGCAGAAGCCTAAAATCTGGATGTCTGCTAAGCGTGTCAGCCCCTCTGGCTCAACTTTCTACCATCTCTGTCATGCAAATACTGAAGACAGAAAGAGACATCGAGGCCATAAGGCAGTTATGTGAAAGAAACTATATCTTCAATATTGTTTTCAAAACCGCAACAAACAAACAAACCACACCCCATCCCACCCCCACCAACACAAAAATAACATTTATAAATCTGTTTTACCCTGTCAGTAAATCTGCCGTGGTGCAGATCAGTGTTCCTGTGTGGCATGTTCACCTGTCTCTTCATGCCTCACATCTATCCATCAACGTTTAAAGATAGCTCCGCCTGTGTTGAGCAGAGTAAAAGTATAAGGAGAAAACTTCAGCTACACAATAACAGGCAAAGGTACATCGAATATGGATATTGAGGCTGTTTTTTATTTATTTTTTTGGGTGCTTTCAGGATGCTGAAAAAAAAGTGAAAGATAGAAGCTGCACAGGCTCAAAAAAGCTCCGGACCCCTCACCTCAACTGCGCCACACTTTCCTCTGTTGCTACCCTGTTTAGTTTTCCAATTTGCTCCCCAACCACCTCCCAACTGACCCAGGCTCCCTGCAGCAAAGGGGAAGTGTGGAAACTGAATCAATCAGCTGCTCTTCCTCGAGGTTGCCTTCTGTTTGTGGAGGAGGATCCCAGCGAAGCCGGTCCGGTCTGCACTAACACTGCTGCTCTGTATAGTCAAACAGTCAGGGAAGAGCTCCCACAGTCAGATATAGCTTTTATATGTTTACTTTGGGTAGATAAAAATCATCTGGCAGTCAAGAAAGGCTGCATGTCCTGCAGAGCATAGAAAGACGTGTGCAGTCATAACTAATATAAGATCAAGGTTCAGCATTATATTCACTCTGTAAACATAAAAATGGAAAAAGTAACGTTTTCTGAATTTTCCGGTCACTGCCTGGGCAAACGTTATTGAAACAATTATTACCATAAGTGATCATCTGTTCAGAGGGCCCGCACAGTAGTGTAGTGGTTAGTACTCTCATCTCACAGCAAGACCATCCCTGGTTTGAGTCCAGGCTTGATGTCTTGGAAAGGACTTGCATGTTCTTCTCTGGGTACTCCAGTTTCCTCCCACATTGTAAAAATGTATGTGTGTGTCTAATCTAATCAGAATTATCTTGATAATGTTGACAAAAGAGTAAAGGATCATCTTATGATGTGTTGCTTTATCTACAGTCAAAAACATCAAGACGATCTATATTCATTTTAAAAAAAAAATAAAAAAACTAAGACAATAATAAACCAAGACGATTTGAAAGAATGTAAAAGGCAGAACTTGTTAAAAGTAATGTTTTTGCTTAGTTAGTTGGCTTCCTCGATGCACACTAGCAACATACTTCTCCAGACATACAACCAGAAGAATGACTTTAGTAAAACAAAGACTCAGCAGCATCCAGCAGAGCCTCATTTTATGACTGGTTATCTTGCGCCATCTGTAGGTCGAAGAGGGACGCTGTGTGGATATTGATCAAAAACCTGTTCATTAAGAGGCTGCGTGCTACTTTTTCAAATCAAAGACTCTCACTGTGAGCAAAAAATAAAAAATAAAAAAACAAATATAACAACCCCACAGTTAAGATGAGCCAACAGGCCTCGCAAGAAGGAGCTTAATATCGTGTCGCTGCGCGGCAGCAGAAGTGAATCAGTGCAAATATGAGTTGTGTGTACTCCCTGTGTCTCTGTCTGTCTGTCTTTCCACTCATCTGTCAATATCCTGTATTCACGCTGGTCTCTTCCTGGCCTTTGCGCCACTTCCACCCTCAATAATTCACAGCAAGATTTCATTTTTTCCTAAAACATTTCCCACTGAAATTGGAAAGTTGCACCCAACTGAACATAAACACAGAGCTGCCAATAAAACAAAGATTCCTGTGAGAACGCTGAGGCCAACACTTTGTTTTTGTGTGCTTCATTCAGCTGTAAAGTTCCATATGTCTGCGTTTATTTTTTCCCCCACTATGAATAATTTGGATAGGCTTTCTGCGTTAATGACTGAAAGGAGGGAATGACAAGAAAGAGAGAAGTGAAACAGTCAGGACATGAATGAGTTTATTATTTATTTATTTTGTCTTATTAATAATTTGCTCAGTTCCTCTGCTAATATAGTTTCTTGGTCTTGGTCTCTCCTCTGAAAGAAGTCTTTCTTAAGCCCTTTAAAGGCTACTCAACGAAAGGCAGACTGAAATATCTAGATTTTTTTGTATTGAATTAATATTAGTTAGACATTTAGAAAAAGTCCTTATTGTCAGTACATATTAAGAATATTTTATGTAGTATGTAGGGCAGTTTGGTGCCATGATCAATACTTTTACCAGGTTTGGTTCGGCGTTTTGAAGGCGTTTCTGTGTGGAGTTTGCATGTTTTGGAGCTAAATCAGGTGAAATGGTCAAATGGTTGGTATGACAAAGGAAAAAATGGCCAAAATTGGCTTAAACTAAATTGAATCAGTTAAAATAGGCTTAAAAGTTTAAAATGGATAAATTATTTAAAATTGTAGTCAGGAAGCAACATGAATGTACGTTACGTGATTCATTTATAAGCTGTGTGACCTTTTATGATTAAATGTGTTTTGTGGCTCCAGATCGAATTTTATTTGATGGAAAATGACAAAAATGAAAAGGTTACAGACCCCCGTACGAGCGTTAAGTAGCTGCGATCAGCTCCAGGACCACATGACCCGAGTTTGGATAAAACTGGACAGAAGGGATGAATATGGTTTCTATACTTACTTTTCATACAACAATTAAATCGCCTGTGATTGTGGAAGTTACCAAATATGCTGTAGGAACTTGCACCATGAAGGGTTACTGATGTGTTGGTGCGTTCTCTCCTTTCTCTCGCTTCCCCAACCGAGTCTCCATTATTTCCCTGCATCCATGCCAAAGAAGCAGCTTAATAAAACCATCACTCATGAGGGCTCATTGAGGAGGCCAGCAGCTTTGATAAGTGCTGGGAAAACTTCTCATTGTGAGGGAGGCAAGGTCGAAGATTTTCATTGTGGGAAATATGTTTGCAGTTTTATAAAACCTCGTAGAGCCCTTCAAGAAAACAAAATTTCATATAATATCCCCATTGCTGGGCATGAACATAGTGGTTGTCTAATTAGTACCAACATGTGCAGCCATATTTAACGTGCACAACAAGTTAACGCAACATTGGGTGGTCTCAGCATAAAGCCATCATAATCATAACATTAAATCTACACCATATACACTCGATATAAACCTTCAAGTTTGCCATGGATTTTTAATGAAAATTTGTTTATAGGCGCTTGACTTCTTTACTTATGCACAGTTCAGAATCTCTTCTTAAACTTGCGACAAAATAAATGCAGCCGGTTCAGTTCCGTCTATTGCCATAACTGCAAAATGGGAAGTCGAGCCACCTGCACCTGCTCCTCTCACCCTGTCACACTCTCCTCAGCTCAGCTTCATATTAAAATTCCTCTGTGAGAAAGGAAATCAAAGACTGTAAGCCAATCTTGAAGTCTGGTGTGATTAGGTACAGGTATAGAGTGGCTGATTATCACTGACACCAGGCCCATGTGTTTCTGCGGCTCAAGGCAGGAACTGAAGCGTTTGAGACTGTTCAGTTTAATTCTATGAAAGCAAAGAAAGTCACGGTTGTGTGGAACTTCACTGTACGTACAGGAGTTATTGGTCTGAGTGTTTTATAAGCTTCTGACCTGTGATCACACGATATTGCTTTCACCTTTCATAGCAGATTATCGGATTGGTTGTTGATGACAGAAATTAAGCTGACTTTAATAATCACTCCAAACGGTTTCAGAATTTTTGAGTACGAAACACTAAACAGATTGTTAACCAGAGACAACCACAGTGAGTGCGGCTTTTATAAAAAAAAAAAAATTATTGAGGCTATAATTCAAATAGAGTCAACAACAGAAGTTTGACAAATCTGGATTTCTGCTCCAGTACTAAGATGCAAAGGTCAAATGTTGGCATCCAGATAATAAAATCATGGGTCTGTTTACCTAGGATCAATAGTTCAGGTTGTTGATCCTTGGTACCAAAACATTTCATGTTTCCTGCACCGTATTGAATGTATTCCACAAAGGTACAGAGTTTCAAACCAGGTACCACTAATGTGTGCTTAATGTGGCCAGTGAGTCCATACACAACGTATGAATCACTTGTGATGGCGTGTTGGACGGACGCCAAAGTCTTGATGAACACAGGATGTATAGGGTCTTAATCTTGTTAGTGGGATCCAGTGTTAATCAACTCCGTTAGCGGAGGGATTGGGTTTTTGTGGTGCCACATGGGTTCACAGTACCTACATGAGAGCTGATTACTCTGAAGGCAACAGGGATCAGAAAACTTAACTGATGAGGTAAAAGAATCGATTACAAGGTAGAAACATGTTTGAGTAGAATGTTAAGAGGCCTACAGTGTGAGTTCCCACACTTATAATAGGTCAATTCAGCTTAAACCGCTCGAAAACAGCTTCAAATGTAGGTTTGTATTAATAGAATTAATCTGCTGGGCAGTATGCTATTGGATTACTGTTAAATAACATTTTTTCCCCAAAAATATGCATTCTCTTTGCTTGTGCGTAACTATAATGGTAAAGAAAATCCCACATTGTTTAAACTTCAAGTTTGGGTTGCACAACTTTAGATTCTGGTTAAACAGCAGGCCGCCGTTTCACATTAAATATCAGAATGAATTAAATTTGACATATGCAGTTACATAGGAAGAGGCGAGAGGAAACTGTCTGTATTTATGGTGTTGAGGCGACCAGCGGCGGTGGGACGGTGGTTAGAACAGGAAAGAAGGACTGATGTGGGGAGGAGGGAGGGGATGGAAGAAGAGCTTAAAGCAAAGGGGACATTGTTAGTTTTCCTAGAATCCCGCAGAGTTGTGAGACAGCTTCGGCTCCATCAACATTTAGAAATGTGTGTGTGTGTGTGTGTGTGTGTGTGCAGGCAGTGCTGGCTTTTCCATGCAGTGGACATAAGCTGTCAACAGAGAACTTCTCACCTTGTTCCCAGTCCGTTCTAATTGATTTAAGAGGTGTTGACTCCATTCTGAATTACGCGTTCAACCTGAATGAAGCATTTCAGACTGCATGTCTTGTTTAATGTATGTATGAATTGCAACATTACATTTTACCAGTGTATGTCGCAGTGAGCAATATTGCATGCAGGAGTCGACTTCACATACGTTGGCGTCACTGCAAATGAGGTGGAAAGGACTTTCTGGCTGTCATCTCTAAAACATGTGTGAGGTGAATAAGGTGATTGTTCGAGCATGTCATAGATTTAAAAACATTATAAAAGCCTGGTTTTGGTTTTAATGGACATTAACAGACTTTCATTGATTCTCATTCATAAAACAAAGAATTGAATATTTCTAGAGACGGTCCTATTGGTGTCCATAGTCTGGTTGTTAGGCAGCAGTTTGTCGAACACAGTGAAATAAAGTAATGTGCGAATCTGGAACTTAGGACACTGGAATTGGGATGTGCTGCAGGAAAGCAGCCAGGATGTGGTACTTTTGCTCAGTCGGGGCTTCCTCATGCTGTCATCTCTGAATGGAGTTGAATGGAGAAACTGCAGGGATTCTACACAGTGGCACCACTGCTGCCTGTTGGGTGAGTGGCTGCGCTGCCATCCATCACATCAACATCTCTGCCTTTTATGGTCTCAGACATAGGTTAAGTGAGCAAGAAAGAAAGAATGACAGACAGCGAAGATTTATACTTCCTCTGTGTTTTCTCTCAAACTTCTCCTCGGCATATGAGGGTAGTGTTTGGTTACCTGGTGACAAGCCGTGTTAGTCTAACAGGAGTAAATGTCCTGAACCTCCTCCACATTTCTCTTGGGGCACGCTTAATAATATAGACCCCTTTTTGTTAAAGCATCATTTAATAAATGCCTCAGTCTCTCCTGTGTGTGTGTGTGTGGGTTTTTTTTTTTTTTTTAATGGGTCGCAGTTCCTCTGATGGTGCGAGCCCACTTGGGTCTTTTATATGTATATACACCAAGTTACATTAGACAGAGGTTTGTTACTTCGCTGTTCACAGTGCACAAATTCACAACCACCACTCGCTTGGTTTTTAGATATTTATACCCCATGTTGGAATATTAACATCCTCCTTATGCCTACATACACACACACTCACAGAAGAAGAGTAACATAGATGAGTATATCAACATCCTCTGCTTGTGAAAAGCCACATGTCCTGCCAAAGTCCCCAGTTTCATTTGCAGGCTGAAGCTTTTTCTATATAGTTTGTATGTTTTCCCTGGAATTTCACCAGGAACTTGAAACCCCCACAATAAACGGATATGCATGTTAAGTTGACTGGTACTATTAGGTTATCCCTGTGAGTGTATGCATGAGTAAACTTGTTTCTGTGTCAGCCCTGTGATTAACTGGCAACTTTTCAGATTTCTTTTTTAGCCTTCTCTCTTCAGACTGCCACTATATTTGTCATTTCCTTTTCAGTTTAAACTCACACTTTAACATCACATACATCCTACTGGTGACCACGCTCCACTTTCTTAGCTTATAGATAATTATGTTAAGTTTGGCTCAGAGGAGGACACAGGATTGGAGACACCGTGTTCTGTTGGTGGAACAGAGGTTTGACAAGAATAAACAAAACTCCAAACTAAAGCTCTGCGATAATTACAGATTCACTGGAAAGCAGGACAGAGGAAAAGAGACTGAGGCAGTAGAGAAGAAGACGCCCCATATATACTCTGCAGTCAACAGGTGAATACAATCACATACTCAGGCACAGGTGACACACATCAGGGCAGGAAACAACAATCAGACACAAGGAGAGGAAGTCAACTAGAGAAATCTTATAAGAACCACAACAAACTATATGTGAACAATGCCAGATTACTTTGAATGAGTTTGAAAAGATCACTTTCTGTGTGAGTAAAGGTCCTGATCCAGAGTATGTCACAATATGAAGAAGTACTGCCGCATATCATTTTCCTGTCTTGTTTTTAGTGTATCAAAGAGGTCTAAAAAAAAAAAAAATCAATACAGTCATGGTTATATATTTTTGAGAAAGGAGCTTTTATATATTAGTACAACAGGTTCATTAAGTTCATTCTGATATCATACTGGCCTTGTACTAATGCTTTTGGCTCAATATGGGCTGTGGCCAGGACATTCTCAATATATCATGCCAGTAAGTTGAATATTAGGCTGATTTACAATCACAGCATATCAGAAGGATCACCACAATGCAAAGAGCACAACACAAATACACAAATAAAAAAAAAACCACGACAGAGATTTTATTTGTGTTGCGGTTAATGTTATTTATGGAAAATCTTTGCAGAGTATTTTATAACAACAAGTGCTTGTGGTCTGTAATTTCTAGCAGAGCCTTTGGGGACATTTCAAAGACACCACAGAGAACACAACAATTCCCATAGTTCAGCAGAATATGTTTTACCGTTTGATCCTTTATTGGCAATGACGTGTGCTGCGGCATTAGTTCTGGTGAGGTGGTTCTTAGTGAGAGTCCCGGACAGATCAGTTGATAATACACCATCTTTACTAGATAAGTATCATATTAAAGTTGGGTTTAGTTTCTTATTGCTTACAGCATATCTTGATGACTATGCCCTGAAAATGACCCTTTCTGGACAGAAGCGACTGTTCATGCCACAAGAGCATACGCAGTACAGCGGCGAAAACAGCAAACACAGGTGCTCTACGGTTACTGACTTTTTCTTGGTTTTAACTGCCCACAGGTAAATCCTTCGGTCAACTCGCATTATACTCTGCAGTAAGATCTGAGAGTTACATGTTTATTCTTTTCCACTTCCAACAACATCTGAGTCACCACTAAGCTATTTTGAGACTTTCTGATGATTGAGAATCAACCTGGCGAGGAAAATCCCCGGACTGCTCAGCAGGACTACAAATAGAAAGCAGAGAAATGAGAGGAAACTAGGTAAAGTGAGGTAAACAAGTGGCAAATAGAGGAGTTATTGTGCCAGCGGACCAGAGCACACCTGGGTGGCTGAGGCTGAGTCAAGTCCAGCTGACTGTTTGACTGTCTTGAGGGTCTTGGTTTTGAAGGAACCTTTGTGTGGCAGGTTTAGGGACGGAGCACTGTTCCACAGAGACTGGGTGCAGCTGGCACCACTGAACAAGGTCATGGAAAGGTCTGGTCAGTCGGGCTGAGCACTGGACACAGGTGAATAGGGACACTCAGCTGCAGGATGGTTCGAAAAGACTTGGATTTTCCAATAAAACAGTCATAGTGACCTACATCCATGACAATCGGAGAAACATAAAAGTATGTACATCTTACTTTTATTATCTATTTTTTTGTCATCATTAATGTGATAGTCATATCTAGGGGTTATATGGGTTGGTATTACTGAGCTGTAAAGCAGCATACTAAAAAGTATTTCTATCATACTGGCTTGTCTGAAAATAAAATAACAGAATTTGCAGATACATTACAATCCCCCTTTCCCTGATTCTGCTTGGAGATTACTGTACAGTACCACTTATCTAGAAAGAATCATTCCCTTTACAGTCTGATTGCAGTCTGGAAAGATATTAACTTATTGATTCATTGAATATTCCAGATTAATGTATCTAACACAAAGAGTTTTCATGTTCTCTATGTTCAAAAACATGCTCATTAGGATTATTGGACTCTCAAAAATGATTATATGAATCTGAGTGTATGTAGTGCAATAGGTGACAGTAAACACATTATAATGAATCAAGTTTTCTGCTTTGCACTTCTGTTGCAGCAATTCAGTGTTTTATGTGTAAATGTAACCAACTGACCAAGATACCTTTTATTAGTTTGTTTTTCTCTTGATTGTCTCAATTCTTATAGAAAATAAAGGGTGCCACCTTGCTTCCAATTTCTCAACTGAATTGTTCCCAGCATGGTGCTAGAAAGTTCAACCGCCAATCACACGTCTCTGAGGTGAGGGAATTTCGAGGTTGGATGTGGCACAAATGGCAATATATTTATTAAATGATCCCTACCCACCTCCCAAACAACGACATTTTCAGATATGACTGTGAGGTCTTGATGGCATGCTTTTGAATTTGATACAACAGTGAAGTGTTCTTCATCACATGTTGGGTCCAACTGTTCTTGTGAGTAGAGTCTTGACACAATGAGCCCAATTCTGCGAGACGCTTGTAAGAAACTGGTAAAACATTGACTGCTACTGCCCCCTGGTGGTCCAGCAAGAAAACACAATTGCTTGGTCATTTGGTGAATCCAATGTACACATAGGCGTCCATAGGGGTGATTGTCTGTCTTCCTCTGGAATCACTTTATTAATTTCAATAGACTGTAGATCTATTTCTCATCTACGAGAATAATGGATGCACAATTAAACAGTCTTTAATAATAATATTTATTTTACCAAGGAAAACTATGTTTGGGAAAAATGAGAAGAGCATTCAATTTGGGCTTAATATGAGTCGATTTATTTTACTTTTGAGACTTCAGTGTAATGGGATCCAGATTGAGATGCACAAAATACAATAAGAAATGTCAGGGAACTTACATGAAACTGGAAAAAAAAAGATCCAAAACAACCAGAATGAATGGGCACTTAATGAAAGAAAATAGCGTAAACACAAAATAAGGGAAAATATTGAGTTAAGCACCAGGGAAAATTCAATTATTAGGAAAAAAAAACAAAAAAACATTGGAATCCTAGCAGGAGCGCCTCCATTTTCTTTTTTTTGGTACATTTTCTTTTTTTTTTTCCCAAAAAAAGTCTGCATTTAAAACTGGAGTCTTGCAGTTTCCTCTGGTCTCAATATGCAAGGCTGAAACTGTGAGCACAGTTTACCACACAGGGGCTTTGTATGAATTAAGAAACTTAACCTCTCGCAGCTTTACAACTTTACCTTTTTTCTGACACATTGTCACTAACAGCTTTACGTTAATATAGGCATTTTACATTATAACATTGGCCGTTTCAATTAAGTGAACTATTTGAGATACTTCACCTGAGGCTCTGATCTTTAAATTTACCATCACAGTTGCTGTATTTATCTTTGACACTGCCATCGGCTGTTTTTTTTTGTCAGAAAAGACTAATGTCTGGTACTTTACTGAAGTTGCTGACCTGGGATGTCACTCTCAGGTACGTTTACTATTTTTAACATCATCCAAAATTCCACTACTCTGTCTATTCAGTAGATGTATCAGATGAAGGCTTTCATTGAACGCATTTGCACTGTAAACCATAGATCGTTACAGAAACTAGGGTTGACTAAACAAGTAGTTTAAGGACAACGAGATTGAGCTGTGGGAGGTGCTGAACCATGGAAATGTTGCTATTCTGTTTTTTAATGGTCTGTATTATGTAATACATTAAAAACTCAGGCATAAATAAAATCCCGGAACAAAATTCAAATAATTTCAGAGTTTATTCTGTTTGTAGAAAACATGAAAATTTGGTCTTAATAAATAAAATAAAATAAAATAAAATAAAATAAAATAAAATAAAATAAAATAAAATAAAATAAAATAAATAAAATAAAATAAAATAAAATAAAATAAAATTAAATAAATCAGTAGGAAAAGTCAACACACTGAATGCTACCCATGCAGAAGAAGCAGTGCACTGAACATGTGACTGTAGCTTCTTATTAACCTGTTTACAGTGTTGACGTAAATGTCATTTTCTTCACAGGCTAATTAATCATTTTCATATGTGTGGTAGTGAATGTCTCCCATTGTCTGGAGTTGTGTTAGTGTAACAGCAACACTGAAAAACAAAAACATGTAGATGTTTTCATCAGGAACAAATTGCAGCCAAATGTAACACACTGAAATGACTCAACGTTTTGTAAACTCCATTAAATGAATAGTCAAAGCACAAACATGTACTCAAGCCCTTGAACAGAAATCCTACAATGAATAAATTGTGGCATACACGCGTGAGTACGTCTTGTTCACAACAACATTATGTGATTTACATCTCTATGCACTTATGAAAACACCCGGTGATTACATGCATGCTAACGTATGGCATGTGGCAAAGGCATTGTTTGTAGGCACAGATATAATTTAAGTACAGCTACTAGTTTCTTCAAATCCATCCCAGACATTACAAACATCATGACCATCTTTAGCATCACAGGTGCTAAAACAAAAAATTACTTTATCAAGCAGCAACAGATAGAACAATAGGCTTTCAATGGGTTAAAGGGGTGGTTGTGAATACAAATATTTGAGTTTGAAAAGGTAATCGAAAGACAATCATGTGGGAAGCAGCGGTGGCATGTGTTTCACCGGTGCAATGTTTGAAATATGACTGTATAAAATCAAGGTAACAGGTCAGGTTAACAGGACGAGGTGTCATCTGTCAACCCACGGAGTGTTGCTTCTTCAGGCTGTCTGCGCGCCTCACTCTCTCTTCTGGAGTCTTTCTGTACCAGCTCCTGAAGGGATACAGTCAGTTTTACACATTTATGTGGCAAGTGATAGAAACGGGAATTACATTTTATGATTTAAATCAAACCCAGGCGTTAGCAAAGCATGACCCTAAATACAAACATAATGTTGATCTGCGCATTACACACAATTACATTAGTAAACAGAACAGCCCAAAAAGCATTATACGGAATTTTGCCACTGCACCCAAAAGTCATTGACAGAGATGAGCTCACCCCTGGCGATTAAACTGGCCTGAGAGAGGAGAGTTTTGTCCTTGAGTTGGCTTCAGGACTCTTGAAGATAAAGAAAAAATAATGTGTATGAAGAACTTGTGGGAATAAAGACAGCAATCTACGTCCACATAGTACAACTGTGTGTGGCACCTGTTGATGGTGGGGCTCTTTGGCTTCTGTTGAATCTTCCTGACCTGTGCTGGGGATTCACCCACCCTGAAATAGCATCAACCACACAATAAAAACACTGCAAATCACTGCATGTCATAGTATGTTGTATTTTCCTTTTCTAATTTTACCTCTTTTTTCTGTCCAGAGACCTCTGTGTGGCAGTTGAAAAAACCACTCTCTCCTTGTGGCATTTGTTTTTCTCCTGGTGAGACGAGAACAGTTTAGGTTTGGGATACGATGATGGATACTGACAGTATAAAACAAAGCTCGTTAAAAGTTCACCACAAACTCATTGAGGTAAATAAGGTGGTATACAACGGTCTAGTCCATAATGATTATTAACATGCTACCATTTTATGACGAGTGTTTAGTTGTGCACATAGAAAACTCCTCCAATACTCTTTAAAGAGAAGAGCTACAAATATCATGTCTCTTTCAATTCAATACAGCTTTTTGATCAGGTCCTAGTTGTCTTGCTACCATGTCTCGTAGCTTCCTCTCAGTGCGGAGCTCCCGGTCCTGCTGCAGAAGTGCTAAACGATCCCCCAGAGGCATCTCGAAGAAGATGTCATGGATATCATACAGGGCAGCACGCAGCTGAAGGATAAACGATATGCAGAGGCTGAACACATGAAGAAAGATGGACACCTTCTGTTCAGAGACGGGTATGAAACAGCCATACCTGGGCTCTCACTCTCTCCTGCAGGGAGCGGTCTTGTGCTGAGGAGGCGCCTCTTTTCTGTGAAGTTTCTGTTTGAAATGAACTGATGAATTCCTGCGTATCCTGAGGACAATCAACAATAAAACTTAGTACTTTGCTCTGTCACCAAAATTGCAGTCCAGAAATTAACAAAGCATTTATTAGATTTCTCTGTACTTTGTGTTTTTGTCTAAACATAAGCGTGTTTTCTCACCACGACGGTTTGGCACAAGTGCTTGAGCTTCTCTGTTTTGAGAAGCCTTCGTGTGAGGAAGCCACGAACGATGGCACCAATGTGACAGAACGCTCTCTGCTGCTCTGCTGTCAGAACCTGGAGATAACAAGATCATTACATGAAATAAAAGGTTTAAAACATACACTGCCACTTTTTTAGGTACATCTGTTCAACTACTACAGCGTGACAAGAGGGGAGGAAGGTATTTAAAGTGACTTCCAATGTGGCATGGTTGCTGGTACTGAAAATACAGTTCTGAGTACTTTAGAAACTGCTGATCTACTGTGATTTCACACACACCACTTGGTGAGGTTTAAAGGGAATGTAATGAGTCCAATGAGTCTTGATTTTTGTTGCCAATTTCATATGACAGGGTCAGAATTTGGAGTAAGGAGCTCACAACAACAAACAACAGCATGGATTAATTCAGCTTCATATCAATGGTTTAGGCTGCTGCTGTAATAGACTGGAGGATATTTTCTTGACAAGATTTGGGCACCTTAGTATCAATTCTGTTGGAGAGTAAACAAAAAGTCATTTCTATCTGTTAGTATACCCACCAGACTTAGCCGTCCCCTTGGGTTGTTCGCTGCCCGAGAACCCCATAGATAAACAGGGGGCTGGACAGACGGAGAGGTTACAGTAGAAGGAATGGGATTGGAAAAACCTAGAAAAAAGAAAAAAGGAGAACAAAATTATTACTTATGGACCTGTGTACTTCTGCGTATGTGATCTATTTGAAAAGTAGATTCACAAACTTCAATAATAAAAAGTAGTGGTCCTTATACCGTGTCCAGAGGGCCTCTCAGGTGGTGTGTGGATGGGGCTCATTACTGGGCAGGAGGGGCTCATAACAGGACAGCTGTTCGTCACAGCCCGACAATTCCAGCCACCAGCATCCGCAGAGAGAGGGCGCACACCCCCCCGATTATTCAATCTTCTCTCTGTCTCCTCAAGCTCCTAAAGACATGCGCACCCAGCACACCCACAAGCATCACTTCCTGTGTTCATGTTTACAACCTAAAACCATCTCATATGAACAAAACAAAGTAAAAAGTTATCTATTTGTAATTTTTTTTTAATGCACAGAAAATAGTCTTCTATCAATTCATTTAAAGAATGAATATTGTGTGATTCCACAAGCTGACCAGAAGGAGGCACTGTTGCTCGTTCTCCTGCTCAGCAAGGAGCAGAGACATCTGCAAGGCATGCTCCTCATCCAGGCGCCTTCTCATGTCCTCCAGAGCTTGTGCTCGCCACTGTGACTCTTCTGTCGACATGCAAAAAAAAATCATGCATGAAAAATCTTTCCTGGTGCGGAAAAGTGTGATTTAAAATGGAACCAGACAATGCATCCAAAAAGATTTCAAGAGGCTCACCTGTGTTCTCTAAGTGCGTCTCAGCTGTATTTCTGACTACAGTTTGCGTTTTCTTGCCCTGAGAATCACCCAGCTCAATCCGAGGAGTAATCTGAGCCACTTCAGGAGTCCCACAGGTCCTCCGAAGACATGGTGAAGGATTCTCGACCTGGTAAGTTTGGTTTAGGGGAAGTGAAGGGGTACGCCGACCTGGAGCCAACCAAGTGACTCCCGCCATGAAGCGAGGGACCCTCTCTTGAGTTCGGTCTACGTGCTCGACACCGGAGCCGTGGGTATGCAGCTGGCTGTCGAGGGTGTGGCATCGTCGGCGGAATCCCGTGACCAGATGATCGTGGTGTCCCATGGAGCAGGGGACTGAGGCACTAACAGGGTTGCAGGTCTCCTGTACTGGACTCGTACCGCAGTGACTGGATCTACGACTGCCAGTCCTGGTGACACCATCCTCGTGTCCATTGTACAATGAGTCTCCCAAAGAAGCTGCCCCGCAGTCTGCCACCACAGCACCGTCTCCCAACCTTCCTGGGCTTCGAGACACAAGGTCAGCAGGATCGATGGGGAATGAAAAATGGATGTTTCCGGTAGAAACTGGGCGTGGCCTGCGTCTCTGCGGCCTTTCGCCATTGCAGGACTGTGGACTACGAAGGCATGCATATGGCTCTGGAAAACTAGGTGAGAGGCAAGCAGACGTACGAAGACCGGGGTCATACGGAGACGGATGTTGAACTTGAGGGGAACCAACCGGACTATGGTGCAGACTGAATCCAAACTCGATGCCTGTGCCGCCCACAGGGCTGCAGCTCTTGTCTTCCTCAACCAGGATGGGCTCAGGAGGAGCGTGGACGATGTTTGATTCCTGCTGACTCTGCTCTCTCTTCACATACTCCCTTGATCTCTTAAGAAGGCTGTCCAGACTAATGTCCTCTTCCTCTTCCTCCTCATCTTCCTCACTCTTCTCTTGTTTCTCCACCCTGACTTCCTCCACTGGCTTGCAACCGTTAAGGATGGGGGTTTTGGAATCTGGCGTGGCAGGCTGGTGGTTTGTCTGAAGTCCAGATCCAAGGTCTCTGGGAAGCCCAGGTGAGTCAGTAACCAGAGTGTAGCCACTCACTGCTGCTGATATGGAAACTGGCGGCTTATCAGCCTCATGACTGGGTGATTTCTGTTAATGCGCAAGATAGAAAATCAAGAAGTGAGCAACATTGGTTTGTAACGTTTCACCTAATCTTTAAACAAAGCAGTTCTTTCATCTGTTTTATACAAACACCCATTCATCCAATCATCTTTTGTATCAGATTTATAGAATCCCGGGTCATGGGAGGCTGGAGCCAATCCCAGCCGATAAAGGAGAGACACACTTTCAATTCAAATAACAGAAAATCACACACACTCACAACTAGGGGCAATTTAAACGTAAGACTGTGCAAATAAAACATATATACACACGCACACACACACACACACGCACACACGTGTGTGTGTAACATGCAAATTCTACACAGAAAGCTTCCAAGCCAGGATTCAAATGCGATGAGAGTGCTCACGACTTCACTTCAAGAAAAAAAAAAAATCCTATTTCTTGTAGTTTGTAAAGCATCAGATACTCCATCAGATGCTGAGTTGGCAAATTCAACTTCACAGCAAAGATAAAGTAGGATGAAATGTCTAGTTAGACAAGTCCGCAAATGTCACCAGTGACAGTGGAACAAACTGTAATTAGTTTTATTATGTGAGCTTGAGAGTCGAAATATTAAAAGTATGGTGAAACATCATTTTGTTTTAATGCTGATAATTATTGGAACAAACCGCCAGCTCATATAAGAGAAGCCTCCTCTCGATACCGTTGTAAGAAACAGCTCGATTTTATGTCTGTGCTTTTAATTAGCCAACTGGTCCCAATTGTCTTAATCGTGACTTCAATTGTGTTTTTATGTTGGTTTTAAATAGCATCTGTTTTGTTCTTTGTCCTTTGAATGTTTTAGACTTTGTTTTCATTTGTTTTCTCATTCCATGTTGAAGAACTTTTGAGCCGCACCTCGTGTATCAGGGTGCTATATAAACCGAGATTATTAATAATGTCATTATTAAAACACATAAAGATGTTATAACATCCAAGAACAAGACAGTGCTACTGACCGGAGCTTGATCCAGTATGACCCGAACCCGGGTCAGAAGCTTGTTTCTCCGCTGGTTCTGTTTGTCTTCCTCCCGTTTGACTGCATTTTGTCTGTGGCTGCACATCTCACCGCGCTGCTCTGCGCTCAGCTGGAAAAAGCAACAGCACAATATTGTGTTTTGAAGCTTAATCCGGACATCGGTAGATTAAAACAGAGTAGTGTAATCACATTTATAGTGTGAAGTTTTACCAAAACAAACCGAATTTGTCTGAGGTTTACTGTGGTTTCACGAGAAAAATCTCTCCCCGTATAACTGTGTGGCGTATGTATTCAAATGAAAGGGAAATCCTCAGCAAACCCGAGCCTCAATTTAACATCTGACGATTCATTTAAACATCCGTCCCGAGTTGAAATGTCTATGACATCTGCTGGACTTGATGTTTCTTTCTCCCCTCCCGGCCAACCCTTTTTTTGTCTTATCTTAGCAATAGAAAGCACAAGTGAGGCACAATTTGTGAACAATAAATCTAATAAAACTAAATCACAAAACCAGTAATCTCAGGGAACTTTAAACAGTAAAGTCAAGCCCTTTGAATAAAATACAAATCCCCACATGAGCAAGCAGTTAATAGTGATGGGGAGGAAAGGTTTTATCAGGAAACAGTCATGCACAATGAGTAAGGCCACACAATAAGAGGATACTGGAAGTCGCTCCCCTAAATGTAGGGCTATTTTTCCTGTTATGACAAGCCAAAATGTCTGCTATGACAAAGACACAACATGCTCAGGCAGCCCATGTGTATAAGATAAGATATTCAAGTCTGTTAAAAAATGTGATAATTCTAAACAGTACACACGTTTCTCACAGTCTATAGCACGGGTGTCAAAAATAAGGCTTTTGTGGGACGAACCGGCAAGAAGTTTCAATTTGGCCTGCCAAACCATCAAAGCACATTGAACAAAAATGTCAAAAAAACAAAGGTTTTTATTTTTTGGGTTCTTAAAGAAATTTCCTAAGAGTGGCAGACACAACAGCACTGAGGCCGGAGCTGAGAGATCTGTCATGCTAAAGCGAGCTGAAAATGCAAACTAGCATCAGCCTCATGGCCACATTGTCATGGTGAGTCTGTAAAAACAACAACAGCGATAGGAGGTTTTTTTGGGTACATTTGACTATATTTTGCACCCGAAGGTTTCAATAAAAGTGGGCTTCATGTAGAGATTGTAGTGATTCGGTAGTAAGGTTTGGTAGCAACATTGTCCTCACCTACACTCTTGTCTGCGCCACAACATCAACAACAAAGAACCCTTTAAAGTTTAAATTGAAAATGTTATTATTGCACTATTTTACCAGTATGGGCCCATTCAAGATGAAACTGGGCTGTATGTGGCCCTTGAATTGCAACGTGTTTGACCCCCCTGCTCTAGATGTGTACAGTGTTGTAAATTGTAAGTGGAAAGTGATTATCTTTCTGCACAAACTAGAGAAATATAATCGCAAACATAGCAGGAGGATAACACGGATTCTTACCAAATATTTTAGAATCTAAAGAAAGAACCTTCAGGCCCTTTGCAAACCTCTAAAAACACCAATTATGTATGGTTTCTGTCTGCGCTTGATAACATAACCGTAATTAGTTTTGTAACATCTTGTGATGTCTCTCTAAAGAAGTTTCTCCCGTGGTTGTTTGTTTTTCCGTCCTTACCAGAGGGCAGAGCACAGCCTTTCCATGGAAGCGGATGACAGAGCAAACCTTCAGGCAGCGCGGCGGCTCACATGCTTTCGTCTTGAATTCCCCCTCTTCCTGCAGTAAAGCCAAACTCCGCCGACAGAACTCCTCATAGCTTTCCATCTCGGGACACCCGCGCATCCACACTGCGAGCAGGAAACACACACCATGTGTAGCCGTGTCAGCCCGCTGATAAGTGAAGCAGAGAACGTGGAATTAGACGCACATCATACAAATATGTGAGCGAGTTCAAGTTTTGGAAAAAACAATTGACTTGATGCAATTGTATGACAGCAGTGTGGAAGATGTAACAACAGGCTGGGTGACCTTTTTTTTAACAAACATCCACTCAGAAATGTATAATTTTTAATTATTAACATTCAATAACATTCAATTGTGCCATTATATACATTGCTTTTTTTTCTCTAACATGGAATAAATATAAGATATAGTCGGCAAAGACAATAACATCCTGGCTTTCAGTCAGTTCAGTCAACATAGATTTTCTGCTGCTGGCCTCTGCTTTCTTTATTTTAATGAACCTTCGCATTATTGTTTTTCAATAGTTTTATGGTTGTTGCTAAACATTATTATCGGCTTGCTCTTCCATTCAAGGGCTGCGGGTTGTGCTTGCCATGGTTTAAAATTCTTTGTTATTTCACCATGGGTTTATTCTGTTATTTGATAATATCATTTGCATATAGGAACAAGAAGAGCCTGCTGATCGAGCTCTGGTTTATTACATTCATCTCTCAGGTAATCAATGAAGACTGTCCTTGCCAAGCAAATGTATAAGGGGATAAACATGTGGGGCTGGGCTGGGCTCGGTCCAGTGAAGAGAAACCATCTGAGACAGCAGACAGGTCGACATCACCTCCAACAAAAGAGGGTCTGTGTGCTCAGAATGTTTGCATCACACTCATCACATTCCTGTCATTCCTTTAAATCAGACGTTGCTGCTGAACTGACTTCTCTTTTCCGCGTCTCGTGGGAATGCAAACGACAGCAGGGGTCTGGTCGATACAGCTTCTATTTCTGAAGCGACTGTCAGCAGATGATAATGCAGACCGTCCGCATGAAACGTGATCCAACCATGCGGGCGTCAGCCCCGGCGCCTGAATGTTGAATTAACAGCAAATTAGAGCGATTTAAACGAGTATTTATGTTTGTGTGTCGGTAGTGACACGCCTTCAGTCTGGCTGGAAACGAGCCGGGGCTCCATGCTGTCAGTGGGCTGAAGACCCGCTCATCTACACGGAGGACCAATGAATGGTTCCCGTCTCTTTCCATCTATGCGAGTTGAATTCCAGTATAAGCGATCCCCGCTGATTCGTACCTCTTGATACGAGAAGGGCGTTTCAGTCCAGATGTGCAGAATAACAGAGGGTACATACACACTTACCTAGACAACGGAGGGGAAGTAATGAATCCTCTCCTCTCTCCTGACGGCGAACAAATGTGGCAGGGAAACACGGGGTGACGGCTTCACCAGCAGACCTCTCTCCACTCAATCTCGGCTCGATCATCATCATCCTCATCATCATCATCACCGTGTTCAACTCTTCCGGGCTGCCACAGCGCCTCCTAGCAACAGCACGCGGGCCGCGTTCCAATAAGCTCCTCGCCTGTTTGGAACAGCCCCCACACAACGTACAACAAATCTCTTATTTCTGTCTCAAAAACATTTTAAATTTAGTCTGATAGGTCTGAGATATATATATATATACACACACACACACACACACACACACACACACACACACACACACACACACACACACACACACACACACACACACACACACACACACAAGCATACATACATACATACATACATACATACATACAAAATATTATAAAAATAAAACAAATATACATTTTTTTTTATCATATTTGGAAATTATCTATTGTGCATATATTATTTTGAGTTCTATGTCTCTTTCAAGGACTTCAGGCTCCGGTTCTGGGACCAACACAACATTGTCTGAGCGACATCCGAAAGATTATAAACCTGAAAAACTGGTTTCTTGTCATTTGTGGAATGGTGGTGATGTGATCACATTGTTTCCCGAGATCATGTGACCACATTGTCTGAAACTGAAAAAGAATAGAGGCAGTTGGCTCCTGTGAGTTTAGTCTCCCTTGTGCTAATTGTTGTTTGTTCACAGGATGCAGAGTTTATAAATACATTATCCTAATCCCTCTGAGTCGCACATACAGGATACATACATACATAATTACTCACAGAACTATTCAATTATTCAAAATACCTAAAGTCAACGAGTGCTTAAATAAATAATATGCTGACATCTGAGACTTTGAATTGTGACATATATTCTGAAAATGGTTTCACTGTACATTTATTTTGCACAAAAATAACCCAAAAAAACAACACAAAACCCCAGTATATATCAATGCTGATTCATTGTTGGGAGATCAACTAAAATAAAGTTGCATTGTGGCGTAAAGGTTAGTACCGTAGCATTGGTCGTATAGGTTTAACTACCCACCAGTACAGCGTTTTGGTTTGCCTCTAGGTTGCTCAGGTGTCTGAGTCCTTTACGCTGTGATGGAATGGTTCACAATGTGTCGGCTCAGATAAACAGCAGGTCCCATGAACCTATCATGGAAAACATGGATTTATGTATGGATGGATGATCATAAACATTTGCAGCCAACGTGCTGTCCAAGGTGCTGATTCTGGAACCATAGAGGATGAGGGAGCTATCTGAGGTACCAGGAGAACAATATAGCCAAAAATAATCTAATTTTGTTTGCGGACTGAAGTTCATTTATTACTTCATGAGAGTTGTGATTAAACTGGTTGTCTGTTGTTTTCTTAGGCAAAGTATTACGTCACTGGCCTTTTTGATTCGTTTGTTGAGCCTGTTGATGTCGGCCACCCTCCATCAGCTGCCCCAGCACACAACAGCACAGAGGACAGCGCTCGCCACCACAGCCTCAGTACCTCAAGATTCTTATACTCCTCCATAATATCCACAATGTCCGCATGGATGAAACTGGGGTCACAGGCAGATAGTTCTGCTCACACCAAGTGAATTTGCCCACAGTAGCCCTGTACCCAGTCTCATCACCCAGCTGAAAAATCCAACTCCTGCAGAGTCGACTGATAACTTCTGCGGACAGAGTGTGAGGAGAAAGGGAGAGAGCACAAGTCCTCTCAGGGTGAACATAGATAATGTGTTTAAAGAAGAAGTTCAAAAAGATATGCCATCCTTTTGTTTCACACAGATTTATGTACTAAGTTAATTTCATTCTATTTGATTTTGTTTGTTTGTTAAACTACCTTTTCAGCAAGTGAAGCAAAAACAACAGAGCTGTAGTTCATCTGCATTGATTCATTGCATTGGCAAAAATGTATTGTGGAACGAGAATGCAATCTTTACACTGCAATCGTTGTCGTCATACTATTGCCTATTTAACACCTCTTGTAAATTACTCCTCTTAGTGTTTGTTTTGTTTTTCTGTTAGTTTCATTCTTCTATGCTTTTCCTAGTCACTGCTTCGCCCTGTATATACTGAAATGTAATGTCAACTTCTTTAATTCTATGTTCTCCGTGTCTTCTTCTGCATTCTTGATGTAATTGGTGTCACGGCGCCCCTAGAGGCCACATCTTTAAATACCGCTTTTACCTAGACGTAGCCGATAGGTGTCGCAAAAGACCATGAAACGAAGATTCATCCTTTCAAAGCAATGCACAGTTGGATTTAATATAACAACTGTAATTCAGTGCGGGTCACCAGAAATGTTGCTACGGGCCGCTTTGAGAACCTATGGTATAAATCGTACAGCTTCCTAGGATTTCCATTAGTTAATGATGTAATTTCATCTTAGTTCTGGAAAAGTCTTTGCCAAGTAGACCAAGGAATGTGAGGAGCCCCTGGAGGGAAAACATTCTCCAGTCTTCAAGCTGAAGAGAAAACTTGAGCAGGACACTGAGGTTTAGTTAGGGAGAGCCTTCATACACATAATTTAGGTTTTTAATGATTGAAGTGTTATGAAAACACGGTTTAACGAGTCTTCTCTGTTAGAATTTATAAATGTTAGAGGTTATCTTGATTATGATTTTCATGACATATGATAGAAAGGTGGGGCTCTACTGCCGCAGATTGACCTGTTCAGGCAACCATGGCAGAGAGGGCCTCTGATACCAAACAACGGCGGTGCACGGCTGACACTATGGAATTCTGTATTTTCCAGACTTCAGAGAGCACAGAAATGAGGTGGCTTCAAAATGTTATTTGAAAAACGGATTCAATGTGGTTTTGGGAAAGTAAAAATTAAATTAAATTGTCTTTTACAAAAGTTTATGAAAAGTATTCTCATATGCTGTCTAAGGATTTGGATAGTTTATGTGTTTAATTTTCAAACATAACATGTTAACATGCCTTTGTTGTTGTTAGACCAAGATGCTGAAATGCTGGAATGGGTGCAGTGCCAAATGCGCAAAGCTGCATACAGATTGTGCTGGGAAATGCCAACAGTATCTGGAAGACGTGTCATTTAACTGCGAATGCACAGATGTGAATGACAGCAAAAGGTACTGCAGCATTTACTAGTTCAATATATGTGATATCACATAAAAACGATTAGGGTTAATCCTGACGTTACCTCGATAGAAGAAAATCTCAAGTCGTAATATACGCCCGAGGTTGATTTGTGGCAACATATTTATTTACATCTACATGCCATGTTTTAAACTGAAGTCACGTTTGACTACGCGAGATTTGGAATATTGAGCGTGAGCAACATAGACCTATACCTATAGTTTTATAGAAGTATTAGTGCAGAGCCTGACACTTTGCTGAAAAGTCGGTTAGTGTGTTGTGGGCTCCGTCGTCACGTCACACACTCATATCAGAAGAGGAAGCTCTCGTGCGAGCTGTCTTTTGTGCGTGGTCTCTTCACCGGTGAAGATTTTGAAAATCCTGTAGTTTGTGCCAACTTTTAGACCCAGATCCTCTTTGCTGAGAGAGGAAGACCAACGTTCAGTTGGACGATTCACGTTGACAAGATCCCCTTCAGCGAGCCGCGGCCACAGCCACAACGTGAGTACGCGAACGCCGGGTCGTCAAACATATAAGCTGTTTTTACGAGCTTTATTCACAACTTTTACAACTTCTCTGACTTCTCTGAAGTCACGTGCACGCTGTTGTCATCTATTCCCATATGCGTGATTTTAAGCGGTCCACCTGCTGTTATGACAGTAAGTTATTGTAAAAAAAAAATTGGATTGTGTTATTAACTAGTAACCTACAGTCCGTAGTGGCTATAATTTGAAATTAGAGCCAATGTCATGGCGTCACAAACCCTGGATGGTCAGTGCAGAGCGGGAGGAGGATTCCCTCCTCTTCACTTCCGCTTTTGTTTGAAGCCGCTGCTCCACAGTTGCACTGTGATTTTTAGTTTTATTTTTCGAATTAATTTGTTGTACAAACCTTCTGTTGTTACAAGAAGTCGTTGTTTTTTTTGTTTTGTTTTTTCGAATACTGGGAGTTTGATTAGGATATCGACGTGTCCACACTCTTTTCTTAAATACAGCTGAGTAACTCAGAATGAACGAATATGTTTGATTGTAACTCTCATACGGTTGAATCGTGGTGACACACAAACCGTCTTCTGTTTAGTCCAAAGGTCAAGTTACTGTGCATGCAGTCTAGATAAGGGTTGCAGACAAATGCCCACCAGATGGCGCATCAGTTAAAACTAGTTACTCTCATTCGTCTGGTGAATTATTTATTATTGTTTTTTTTAGATATTTGAAATGCTCTCCTTCAGCCACTGAAATGTGATGAAAACTGCAGTACTGACAGGATTCTCGGTAAAACAGTACTTCAGTTAGATGGATCATACCTAAGTTTGGAGCGTAAACATGTTACAAATAGAATTGTGGTCAATACTTTTAACTAACAAAGTTTAAGCAACCCATAAATTTACTTTGCAATGTTGGTGCGCCTGTCTTCTTGTAAGTTTATAGTCTTATTCCGGCAGTATTTGCTCATCAATAGTCTCTTTGGCTGGCATATTACCTGAAATAAAAATGTGTACCACAGGAAATATAGTTGGTTTGTTGCTGTGATTCTCCAGACTTCCCCCACCTTTCCTTTCAGACCTGTAATTTCGACATTTTAAACAGCATCATTATTATTGAGTAAAGGAAAGTTGTTACTGCAGTTGGCTTTTTGTGAAGGTGGAATTAAAGCATTAGTCAGCACGATGGGATAAACTCAAAGCACTGTGAGCTGTTTTCCTATTGTTACAGGCCAAATTGTCAGATAATGAGATTATTAGCAGTGTAATTAGTCTTGATCTGCATTTGGCTGTGAGGGGCATTGTTTGCTTGATATAATATGATTAATTCATTGAAAGTGATGGGGCTGTTCTGTTTGCAGTGTAAAAGAAATGTTTCATGGGACTGATTACATTTATAAGATTCTTCTTAGAGCGCTGTGATACAAAACCCTCTTCTCTGATAACTTTGATATTTTTCACATTTAGCATTTATAACATTTTGCTGCAATGCTGATGTGTAAGCAACTGGAACGACCTTCTCTGAAGGAATTTTGCCTTCACCTCTTACCCTCATATGATACAGTCATAAAATGTTACTTAGAAGTTGAGGTAAATAATAGTGACAGTCGTGATTAATCACTCACATGATGAGCCATTTGATAAACTAGCCATTTTTGGCTTCCATCACTGTTTAATGATCCTTATCAGTCTTTTTAAGGAACCAAACTATTCATCAATTTGTAAAAGACCTCAGATGAATTTGATGTCAACCAGAGCTGAAGAGGATTGTTGGATATAAAGTTAAAACTTTGCTTCAGACGCCTTCAACGATTGTTGTGAGTTATATAAATTGGAATTTAACTTCAATAATTGTACTGCTTGTACATCTCTGATTTTGTTGCCACGTTCTGTGGTCTTCTGCTTTAGTAGTGATTGACCTCCAAAGTTGTAAATTGATTTTCTTCAGCGTTGCAAGTTTGGAGATATGAAAACTTAGATGACTTTGTGGATACCATTTGAATTTTTGCTGTTGTTAAAAAAAGAATCTAGAAAAAGGACAAAGTATTGCTCATAAAAACAACTTTTTTAGCAGCGTATAAATACTCATAAAATATATACTTGTTTATTTGTATAAAATATAATCTACATTCGAAGCACATCTCTCAGACAAACTTTAATCGTTTAAAAGTAGACTATTTGTTTTGTAATAACGTAGACAAAAAATATTTCTTAAGTATTGATAATATCACATTTTTAAACTGTTTTTGCCGGGTATTATATTTGTCACAAAGTTCTGTCATATTCACACAATTTTTTATTCTAAACGTCATCAGTAGTCTTTTTAAAGATGTATTAGTTCTAAATATTTAATAATTTCCATATAGTATGAGTTATAATCAATATATGACCTTTTTGTGTAGCCATGATCTGAAAGAAGGACAGCTGTATTTTATTACATTTTTGTTATTATTCTTAAGCATTTTAAAGATGAATATTTAAATGTACACATGGATATTGTCTGCGGTTCTTCCCAGGCTGCGGTTGAGGAGTCCGGTGCGCGGCGCGCGCGCCGCCGCAGCGCCGCTCGCTCTCCTCCAATAGATTTGAAGCTCGAGCTCCGGCCGACAATGGAGGCTTGAGAGTGGGAGGACCAGCTCGGCAGTGATCCTTCTGGCTTTGTTACTCCGGGAAGCCATTTTGGAAAGCTGTTAGTGGTGCACTGGCGTATCAGTCACTACCTGCTCGCAAACTTTCCTGTTTGTTTTTCTTTCTTTGTCACTCGTCGGGGGAATAGCGCACAGGACGCGTGCGTCCGCAGCAATAAATAACCCTTTTGGCGGCGCGTGCGTCGCGACGCCGACACAAGTTTGCGCATCTTCCGCGGTAGTCATGTGTGGATCATGATCCTTGGGATTACGCTCTTAAAAAGACAAATATCATACATGGGACTCTAACCACGCGGGCAAGTTGGCATCCTGCAACGAATAACCTCGTCTGTGTTGTAATCGCACAATGTGTGTGTTGTGAGTGTGTGTGTTTGCATTGTGTTTGGGGTCTATTTTGGTTTTGCTGAGCTCCTTTACCAACAGCTGTTGTGCACAGTCTCGGGCCTTATTTTGCACGTTTGTGTCCATATATATTTGGGAATATATGCCATTGAACGCATAATCTGTTGTCAGTGGTCGTCAGTGTTGCCAGAGAAATGTTAAATAAGCGTCTACGGTATTAAATAGTAATAGTGCGTCGTTACACAAGCCTGTAAGTCAGTGCTTCGGTGGGTGACGGCGCAGTCTAAATACATCCCTCCTCTAATTTTAGCACAGGGGGCAACGTGAGAATGTATCCAGGCTTATATGTCACTTTGGCCGGACACTTTGCAGTTCCGATCGAAAGCAAACGTGCGTGTTTGAAAGGCGTCGGTGTCTGAATGTGGAGCACTCAGCTGTTTGCCCCCTTCGTCGCAGGTGGTTTGCGTAAAAGGAGGCATCAAAACACTGGTGTGATGTGAGGTGAAACACAGCACTGTGGCAGAGATCCCACTCCGTGTGCTGCCTTGTTGACTGTGTGTTTCTCTGAGGTGTTTACTGTTCAATCCGTCTCTTCGGCGATGGGCTTAAGGATTTAATGTCACATTGTTGCGGCAAAGATTTAGGGTTAGTACCATCTTAAAAGCAAATGTCTCTGTGATGGTTTAAAGAAAAAACCCCTTTCGTCTGATTTCCACTTCATCTTGCAGTGGTCAGAGTGGATTGGATTGCACTGCAGGAGGGCAGCATTTAATTTAGTGCTCATGGTCAGTGCTGGCGTGGTAAATCTCCTCACAAGTTGACGTTTTGGGGAGAAAAACTAATCCTGGCTGGTTTTAAGTAGTCCCCTTGGCTTTTTGCGTATTTGTTTTCATTCATCCCTCTTTTTGGCTGGCAGACCTGGCCTTGGATTTGACCCTCTGATTAAGATTGTGCCTGAAGATTGTGATGGTGGATTCTGTTAGTAGCCATGTGGTTTTGGTGCCTCCCCTTTGTCGTGTCAGGGCTAAGTGAAAGTTTCAGAATGACTTGGAGCTGGTAGGATGTGGCACTGTTTAACAGCTTTCTGTATTCAGAAAACCCCTAAATCCTTGAAACAATAAAAACCTTCATCAATATACCACAAGTCCATTTTATTGCAGATTTAACTGCATTTTCCACACTGATTGTTTGATCCAATTCTCAACAGCTTGATGATTGAATTTGTTGAATTGTTAAACTGCATTTAGTTTCGCTTTGTGTACCTAATATTAAACCGCCAACTGACTTTGAGTACAGCAAAGTAGTATTTGCACAGCTCGCTCACACAGAGCAGGTTTCATGACGAGAAGCTCAGCCCTCAGGCCAGTTGCTTCCCGCCCATTGCCTAAAAATCTGCCCCACCCCTTGCTGTTTTACTGGGTTACAGAATACAGCGCTTACTCGAGCAGTCGCTATAAGGACTGGCTGTCCTGGTGAGGAGTGTGCTCACTACAAAGGGAAAGAGGATCCCTGGTTCTACCAGCACCACTTTTTTTTTTTTTTTTCAGAATCAGAGAAAAGGAGACTTCTCATTGATTGCAGCTTCATTGGTGTCCATAGTCTCTGTCAGCGATCAGCCGGAGTCAACATGCAGGAAGAGGTTGGCCAACACTCAGGCACAGGCAGTAGCATTGTTGTGTTCCCTAGAAGAAGGAATGTCCAGCAGCTCTCATTAGGGGCTGCTCTCACTGGGCTTTCTGACGTGGTGTCACAGCATAGCACTAAACTGGTGGTTGTGTTTTCTTGGAGAGCAGCCCGGCGAATAGTGCTGGGATTGATCTGAGAAGAGCCAGGGACTCGCCAGCTCCCGGGCCTATTTTTAATGTGTAGATAGAGCATCGGCTCTGTTCTTGAAATGCAGTTAGATGGTGGCACAACACCAAGATGAGCTGTTGGTAGGACTCATTTGTCTGTGAGGAGACGGATTGAACGAGTGTGTGTACGCGTGTAGATGTTTGTAGTTGTTATCCTCCACCGCCATGTCGGCTTTGCCTCAAAGTGTCTTGTCCCCTTGCATTGAACTGTTGCAGTCTGAAAGAGAAAGCGAACGAAGAATGACCATGGATTTCTCCCAGCTGCACACATATACACCACCGCAGTGTGCGCCGGACAACACTGGGTATACTTACTCTCTCAGGTGAGACCTCGGAGCTGCATCCCATGCCTGTCATTTATGACTAGAGTCTGTGCGCACAAGGTTTTTGTTATTTTAATACTTTCCAATCCCCGTAATAAACAGCTAATGTATTCAGATTTCTCTGATGTTTCTGTCGGTCGACCGCAGTCGAGGTGGTCTTTTTCTAGTCGTAACTTTTGTTCTTATCATGTAATATAACAAAGCACATCTGGGTAGTTTTCGGTATGTTGCTTGATGCTCATCTCTGCTTGTGTGTTCAGACTTGTTGCTTTACATAATATTTGACTTGTATTTAAAAAAACACAAAAGTAAGCTTTATATGCAAATATAAAACAAAATGTTTGATAATACATCCTTTTGAAAGCATTGTTGCTTTTCTTTCTTCAAGATATTTCATAACTCTGTAGCTCTTTTTACTAAAATATCCTGTGGTTGTGGTTTCGATGAGTCAGCCTCATGATATTGTTGGTGCTTGCTTTTGGAAAACCCTGTACAGAGTAAAATCAGAACACGTGTCCTATGTTCAACTGTGGAATCAAGATGTGTCAAACAGCGTTTTGAGTCTTGAGAAGTCACAGGTCGTTTTTTTTTTTTTTTTTTTTTTTTTTTTTTTCCTCCCTTTCCCTTTTTGTTGTTTATTCATGCATTCTCTTTTTTTTTTGATTGTTCCCTGTCATCACAGCTTTTGGTGTGGGTGTGGTTGACACATAATAGGAAGGCCTGTGCATGTGAAGGAATGCTGTTGTCTTCGTTACTGTCTCGGTTGATGTCGGCTGACATCAGTCGAGAGCAAAGCGTTCGGGCGTGTTGGTCTGAACGCGATAAATCACCTCGCTCCCAGCAGCTTACTTTCTGACTTTAGTGAAAGGTAGAGCAGTTGCTCCACAGTGGCCTCCCACATTTCAAGTAAAAGTACGAGTGTCTCATAAAAAGTCAAGTTGGAGCAGAAACCGGTCATTATGTTTTGCAGCGATGCTGAACGTATCGTGGAAAGTGCCGCGAGTGAACTCAAGTTCAGACTAAAACATTTTTAAGTGTTATTTTGTGTAAAATTTTTTTTAATAAAATAAAAAATTAGATTAGCTGCATTCTCTTTTTTTATGCATCAGTTTTTTTGAAGGCAGAAAAATCTAAGGATCTTCTTTTTTCGTTAGGATTCAGGTGACATGTGACAAGCGGCAGATGAGATCGTACCATAATATAAAAGACAAATAGGGGCCGGTGTTCTCAGGTCGGCTATGTTACACTCCGGCATTGCGGAATATACAGTCTCCATTAAAAAGACAGAGGCAAAGCGAGTCGGATGCGTAAAAAAAGCTTGTTTGACACCCCACAGGAATCTACCGGGCAGACTGAAAGGCTGGAACAAGCTAATCGTGTTCCTTTGAATGCAGTCAGCTGAGAAGCTATTAATGAACCTCACAGTCACAACCGTGGCCCTGATCCCAGGATTAGACTAATAGTTTATGCTTCTTGACTGACTAGTCGGGAGAGCCGCGGTTTTTATTAGCCTGCGCGCCCGAGTGGCTGATAATTCTCAACTCTCCTGAGAAACCAGCTGAGTTCAAAGTAAAACGACCGAACTGGAAGCTGCTGCGCGCTTTTGTTTTATTTTCCAATTCCACATACACAGCTACAACTCTTGGGTGGCAGAGGTGGCTACTTTGTCAAAGCTGTTAGCCGATTGTGCTCAGACTTCAGATGGTTTCTCGCGTGAATGTAGGAGGGCAGCGCAGAGCCAGACGGGGTCAGGTGACGGAGACCGTTGGCCCATCTGTTGTTGCAACTTAAAAGAGCAGCGACAAGTTCGGTAACATTGAATACAAAGAGTGAGAGGTGGTCTGCCAGCAAGTTGTCATGCTCACTTTGCTTTTCAGGGCCTCTCATAGTGCTGCAAGCAGGGAGACCATCACACTGTGGACCACCACCCGTTGGGGTAATTCTATTATTAGTGCAAATACACAATAGGACAAGGATTTTTAATTTCTAATCTGGGATTGTCCTTTGGTTTCTTGCTGCGTCTCTTAGCTGCTCTGACTCCCATCTCTATCTATCAATTATTGTGAGCCAGGAAGTGAAAGAGGACATCCAGGAGTTTATCACACATTGCTTTTGGAAGATGATGAACATGTTTCATCAATGCTTGTGACATGTAATATGGGGCTAATTGGTGACTCTAAATCGCGCGCGTGTGTGTGTGTGTGTGTGTGTGTGTGTGTGTGTGTGTGTGTCTCTCTGTGTTTGCCCTGTGATGGACTGCCGGCCTGTCCTGGGTGTGTCCTGCCATCGCCCACAGTTACTTTCATGTCTCCCCATATTTACTATTAACCCTTTTATTTTGATTGTGGTGCTGCTGACAGGATTTAGCTTACACAACTCTAGTAAGCAGAACTCCTAGTTTATTGGTATTATATCATCTAAATCTTCAAGACGGACGAGACTGTGGGGCATAGTGCCAATATACTAATCATTACAGTGGCCTGCAGGACTTTCTGACCATCCAATCACGGTCGAGATTTTTGCACATTTATTACAGTTCTTTAGCTGTGAAGTTAAAACATGTTTTGTGATCTGTCTAGTGTGTATCCTGCCTTCACCCACAGTCAGCAGGATGAAGCCGAATAGAAAATTGATGGATAATTGGATAGCCATAGATTTGTTAAATTAGTTTCATTGCAATAAGACTAAATCAAAATGCAAAAGCATAATAATTCATCTATTACTAATATTGTACTTTTGAGTTTTGTTGACAAGTGGGTGATGTTTATGTGGCTTTGTGTTTTTATGACAATGTAAACACATCCAACACTATAATGTGTTCACTGGTCACAACTCTGTTGTTCCCTTGTTTGGTGCTGAAAAATTATTTTGTGTTACTATAGTTCAAACGTGTGACTACATTGTTTTCCTCCGCCGTAAATCCGGAGGGTCATTTATTATACCCTGTAGCTCAGAAAGTAGCTGCACCATGTACAGAAAAGTGGTGGGATTCCATTCCTGAACTCATGAAAGCAGGTGTGTGTGTGTGTGTGTGTGTGTGTGTGTGTGTGTGTGTGTGTGTGTGTGTGTGTGTGTGTGTGTGTGTGTGTGTGTGTGTGTGTGTGTGTGTGTGTGTGTGTGTGTGTGTGCAGAATATCGGCTGCCACAGACCCTTCATATTTTATGATGGTGAAAGTGGGTCAGTGGAGCTCAGGCCTCTGGTTGAAGTTGTTTTTCAACTGATAGCTGAGCTGTGAAAACGGATGCAGGCGATGGTGACCGAGTTATCCAATACTGCATCTGGCATACTGACTGATGATCACTGTGAAGGATTGCTAGACTGAATTGGCCTCATGTTCGCGCAAAGATTTATTTAAATGCAAATATAACTTTCTTTCCAAGATCAATACTAAGTGAATATTTGTTCGAATTGGTCGCAGCGTGTTTTCAGAGTCTCTCCATGGTGCGCCGCGATCCTGGGATGTAACTTATAACAAGCTGCAGTTACTCGGTGGCTGAACAGTTGTCGTCCACGTTGCCGTCGCAGTTGTTTTGACATGTGGTCCGAGTGTGTTTCAGTATACAAACCACTGGTTCAAGTGCCGAGCAAATGACAGCAGCTGGATTTCAGCGCGTCTGTCTTCCTATGTCTCATAATTGCCATTTGTTTGTCTTTCAACGGACCTTCCTGCAGTTGTTCTGCACGCAAAGCTTGTAACACAGTTGGAATTGAACAAATTATTTGTTGAGGTGTTTTATACGCCTACAAGGGTTTTTGTTTGTGACGGCATCTGTCATTGGAAGTGGTGCATATCTAGTCCCTGATAATGATCACGGCCTCTCTCCAGCGAGGGAGCTGTTTATATGGATCACTGTGGCAACTGCCGCAACATGAAACATACACTAAAGTGTGTGATCGAGCGATAGTGACGGACACCAACAGAGAGCAGGCCAGAAGGGAAGTGTTGTCTGTGGGAGAGGAAAAGAGGGTGGGTTGGAACGATCCTAATCGCAGTGCCAACTCCTACCCACCGAGAGATGTTAGATGGAAATTTGAAGACTCCCTGCATGGTCCTAGAGTCCCAGTTATGTGCCGCTTGCAAACATGGGCTGGTTTGTCCTCTCTGTAAAAGGATGCAGGAAGACACTGTGCGCCACATATCTGCTCTGATTAGAACCTGGTCTTTTAGTATTGCAGGGAGGAGATAAAAATGGTTTGTTAGGAGTGAATAACAAAATACTCAGTATGTCTCAGCCAAATGACATCCCAAGTCTGTAAAATGTTGTTGTTTTTTTAAATTTTGCTGGCACAGATCTAACCCAGAAGCATTAATATTCAGCGTGGTTGCCTCGGATTTGCCAGAGCTCGTAATATTGTCATTCTGTGTTCTAGGAACAGTGTAATTCATTTTGTTCCGACTAAACTAATTTACAGATGAAAGAGTCACTGATGGAAAATATCTTTATGATGGACTCCCACGTTTTTCACATCCACAAGTGTAGTTCCTTGGGTCACACTGCTTTACCTGCAGTCAGTTAATTAACCAGTTTGGAGCTAGTTTGAGTGATGATTTTCACTCCATTTAATAATATCATTTTAAATGTTTCAACCTTTCTTGTGAAAGTAGGAGCAGTTCTCGAAAAATCTTATGTAACTACAATTGTGGTTTTGAAGCTGAGGTTTACAAGCCACATGGTTTTGTGTGTGTGTGTGTGTGTGTGTGTGTGTGTGTGTGTGTGTGTGTGTGTGTGTGTGTGTGTGTGTGTGTGTGTGTGTGTGTGTGTGTGTGTGTGTGTGTGTGTGTGTGTGTGTGTGTGTGTGTGTGTGTGTGTGTGTGTGTGTGTGTGTGTGTGTGTCAATGGGGGACAAAAATGAGCTGCCAAAATATAGTGGGTTCAGTCAGGACACGGGGGGAGGTTTTACTTTTTATTGCAGCCACATGTGTTTTAGTTCAGCGATGTAACTCGCACACTGTTGACTGTTCAGGCATTTGCAGCGTTCAGATATACACATTTGTGAAAACATAAACATTTAAAAGTCACCTGGTGCAAATTCTTTGGAATGAAACCGTGGTGGTCACAGGGTCTAAACTGTTCCAAAAAAAAAGTGTACATTTATAGAGTTAAAATTCAGTATATATAGAGAGAATCAGATCCTTGTCCCTGCTGGACGACTTAATACGATGTGTCCTTGTGTGTGCATTGTATCTGTTATTTTTGTCAGATACAGTATGTAACCAAGGTTGTATGTGGGTGGTTGGCAGGTCCCTCTAGTTGCAGGAAACCAAGCATGATGCTGGAGGTGTAGTTTCACCACAGAGTTGCCTTTTTGGACACTGAGGAATTCATCTCCTGTCTCTCAGGATGGATCTGAAAGAAATGTTGACAAGTGGGTTTTGCTCCAGTTATTTGGGATGCTGCCGTGAACTTTACAGTGCCATGACAGAAAACAAACTTCGCTCTGCCTCCGGAGTGTGTTCTCTCTTAATGAACCAGTGAAGAGCAGACCCTGAAGAGCCAGTGCTTCACCTCCCTGGGCACATGCTTTACCAGGGACACAAATTCAGTCATTGTTATGTTTTTACTCCTGGATGAATTGCTGACATCCAGCCATAATATGTGAATACACTCTGGAAGAACTGTTGTCACATCATTTGTGCATGTCCTCTTAAAGAAATGTATTTGATTATATGTTTGTAGAAATGGTCTGAGCTTCATTCATTAAGTTATGACTATTAGAAAACAGTAGAGTAAGCGACTTTTACGGTTTTCACCCGGATTGTTGCTCTCATCTTGTTATTACTCAGTAACTACTTATATATGTTTTTCTTCATGTCCATTGCATGTATGCCACAAAAAGGCAGCCCACAGAACAGAAGCTAGAGAAAAGTAGAGATTTATCAGACCAGATTCAGAGCGTAGTTGTGAGCCTCGTAAAAAAGTTTGGCTGTGCCCACTGAGTGTGGGAAGAGAATCAAAGCCGTAGAGTTATGTAAGGAGAGATTCCAGGAAGCCGAATGTCAGGATGGTAGTGGTCTATGTACCTTACGTTGGCCCCCTATTGGAACCTTCTTCACTCATTTCTATTTATAACGCGGAAGTGGGCCGGTGGAGCTGCCTGGGAGACGGATCAATTTGGACCATCTGAACAAGAGATTCTGATTCTGATATTTTACCAGTGGCTCGCATCTGAGCAATTTGTTAGAAAAATTCAGTTTTTTGTGTGTGTGTGTGTGTGTGGTGGGAGGGGGTCTAAATAGATGACTGGTTACGCCATTGCAACCTAGAGCAGAAGGTTTTATTATTGTTTGTACTTAAGTGCAGGCTGCACGGACATGCAAATAGCGTGAAACCTTATCAGTATGTTCGTTTTGGCCGATGTGTCTTACTTCTTAGTGGCCGAATCAGTACTGTACATGCTGATGTTTTGTATTGTATTGAAAAATAGTGGATGCACATTTACATGCATACATTTGCATAATTTAGACGCTGAATACAGTGCTTTTGTTTACACATTTGTTGTTCGCTTGTGAGTTTTTTTTTTATCCGAAAAGAGAGGTTGACCATCGGCCGATTTGAAATATGAACATGAATACTTATAAAAATGGTTTCGATGCATTTCTTTTGTTATTTTTTCAACTCATAGAATCACATTAGCAAATATTGGGTGCTGTTCATGCTGGAGCAAATAGGAAAAGGTGTTTTGCTTTTAATGAGGAAGGTTGTTACATCACGGGGGTCCCTGATATCTGAAATCAATGAGATCAAATGAAAGAGGATTCTTTCTCTAAACAGTGCATGCAATTGTAGTAGAATTCCTCGGTAAATGTTGAGCCTCCAGACTCATTTGCTCTATATTGCCGGAGTGATTCATTGTCTCCAATGTAATAAATGGCAAATATTGAGCTCCAGGAGTTTGGTTTCAGACCATGAAGACACGGAGAAAAAGATGCTGCTCAGATGTTGTGTTCAGATACGAGTCAGTTGGATCAACACGCAGGAGGTGGAGTGAGGATGAAAGCACATAATTGGCTCTCGCTGGGAGCGTAATCCTCGGGGTTTAGAGCCGGGGCGAGTGCCAGAAAGGAACCTCCACAATGCATGCATGTGTACAAATTGCGTGAACAGTAATTCTGATATCGCCAAGTCTGGCTGCTAATGTCTGTCTGGAAATGGTGTGCTGGGTGTCACATTTCACCAAGTCTGTGCATCATCTGCAGAAACCCTGGGCGTGTGTGTTCATGCCATAAACCAGATCCCTTCTGCTTGAATGAAGATGGTTCTTCTTTTTCAAGTTTCTGACAAGAGGTATTATTGTCTTCTCCAGTGGAGAGTTAATCCTAAAGTTAGAGAGGTAAACAGACCATCATGGACTGCTGTAAACTTTAAAAACAATACCTACTTCACCATTTGAAAGAAAGAAGACGCATTTGATCAGCACTGCTTGTCTCTGCACACCAGTTGAGATGTACTAAGCCAACAGATTTTGTAGTGACTTTTGCAATCGTTGCCCTGCTCCCTGTTAGTCACGGCTGAGTTTGGAGCCGAGTGCCTACTCAGCCAGGTGGGTGTGGCCTTGTGACTCACAGCAAAACATTGCAAAGAACAGTCATGGTGTGTTTCCACTTTACGGTTGGCTTTGGATGTCAGTCAGTAGAGCTAAATACTTTTGTTTTTCTCCCCCCAACCGAATAACACATTTTATGGAAATTCTTTTATTTTTTTTGAGTATTGCTTTCAGACATACTGAGCCTATTCTCTTGTCCTATTTTCTCTCTCCCTTGTGAGTGAGTCACTTCCTGTTAGGAACGCTGCCAGCTGCAAGAAACACAGCTTCATAAAAGGGCTGTTTGTTTTTATTTAAAAAAAAAAAAAATAGGCGTTGATGATGAAGCAGATCAAGTGCAGGATATCCACACTCAATATTGATTTGAGACTTGAAATCACTCCGGGCGTATTTGTGTCTGAGTGAATAGCCATGCAACAGATAAGAGAAACGCCCTGTCATGTAATACTGCCTTTTCAGAGAACTTTTTTTTCCTGCAACTTTCTGACTTTTCCCTCCTTTTTTCTTTTTCTTTTTTTTTTTTTCTCCTCCCTTGCAATCCCTCCGGTCTCTCTCAGCTCCAGCTACTCCACAGCAGCACTCGAGTTTGAGCAGCAGCACCAGATCGCTCCCGTTTACGAGTCGCCCAGGATGTCACGACGGAGCCTGCGTCTGCAGGCCGGTGCCGGTCACCATGACAACAAAAGCCCGAGCGATCTCTCCCAGAACCACCACCACAGCAGCAGCAGCAGCAGCTACACCAGCACCAGCAGAGAGACACGGTGAGACTAACAATGGACACTGGGTATAGCTCTTACATGCTGGCCTTCCACGGAGTAGCAGCATTCATATCTATGTTCATCTGAGCAGCAGCCTGTGGGTCCACCCAACACACACACACATATGGTGGTTGCAAGTAGTCAAGTGCCGAATTCGGTACCATATTTCTGGTAATTGCTCCATCTATTAACTGCATCCGGATGAGGTTTTGCCAGGCCTTGTCCACACTTCCTCCAGCTCAGCTGTTTTATAAGATGCCAGCATTGTGAACAAAGAAGTAGGATGAGTGAGACACAAATACACCAAGCACTATCCCTTCATCATATTTCTGTTCATCCCTGCTCCACATGTCATTGTACTTCACTAATCCAGTCGAGCCCTACTCGCCCCGTTACCTTTTGACATCAGTAAAATGTTTTGCAATGTCATTAAAAAATAAAAAGCCTGAGACAATTTTGTAATACCTTTTAAAATTAATCTATTCTAATATTTGCTGTACCATCTGGACATGAAGTAAAGAGCAGTTAGTCGTAGGATAGACTTACAAGTAGCTGTGAGCGCTGGGTTTCAAAGTCTTTTTAGAAGAAGTGTGAATATATTGTGGGCTAGGTGGATTTATGATATTGTTTGAGAAACTCATTGTGCTGGGATAGCTCTTACATAACTTTCTGGTGCTATAAACATCGTCGTGTCCATACGTGCAATGAAACTCACAGCTTTTACCTGCTTTATAATATTTCAGGGTGCTCCGGAACAGAACGATACAGGCCTCATCCAGTTCTCTGACTTTATCACTGAGCCAAGCTGCCACCCCAAGGAAAGCCCTTTCTTTCTTAGCTGCCAGCACGCCAATTAACAACAACAGCAGCAGCAACAGCAACTTTCAGGAAAGCGTCGCAGAGTGCGTCGAAACTCCGCTCACCTCCGCTCTGGACCAGTCCCACCTGAGACAACGAACAGGCACCAACAGGACGACCTCCACAACCACTACCACTTGTGTAGATGGACACCTGGGTCAGTCAAAACATAAAGACTCTCACACAATTTCTGCGTTAGTGAAGTGAAATTCAGCAGATATTTGAGAATTTTGATTGACTTTTACCATGCAGCATAAGTTACTTCATTTGTTTTCTTTGTCACCTTACAGGACAGAGTTCCAGCCACAGTTCTTCCGGCGCCAACGGCGGCGCCAGTGCATCCAAGTCCCACACCGTACTTGCAAACGGTTACATCTGCAGAGACTGCTCTTTACTTTCCCAGGAAAAAATGGATTCCCTAATCACACGGTCTTCATCGTCGTCCTTATTATCATCATCCTCTCAAGCAGCAGGAACCCGCACGGATGCCCTCCCCTCCCCGTCTTCCCCCTTCACCAGTATATACACCAGAGACAGGAGTCGGAAGAACAAGTCCGGTGAGACGCTCTTGAATACAGGGTCATAATTTGGAGACGGACAGCTGTTTTAGTTTTTTGGCTGTAGTTGTTTGTTGTGAATATGAGCGATTAATCACGAGTGGTGTCTCTCCCCAGGTGTTCTGGTGTCGGTATTTAATAGGTGTATGCACTACAGCAAGCGAGCCTTGGCTCCCATAGTGTCCCTATTCGTTACACTCTTCAGCAGTGTGATCTGGCTGGGTTCAAAGGTCAAGAGCTCGTCTGAAAGAGGTATACAGCAAGAATTATTCTTTGGCCTTTTATCTTTTATCCATCATTTGCTTCTTTTCCTTTTTTGTCACGACATTTTCCTAAGCGACTGTACAGCGTGAGACTCCAAGAGCCCTTGGAGATTTGTGCAGCTAATTTAAAACTTGAGCTTTTGTCTTCCTGTTGGCTTCTCTCTGCCTTCTCATTAGCTCTCTGTCTAATATTTCACATGCAGTCTTTTCACTTATTCCTCCTACTGGAGCTACCGTAGTTTACTGGAAATGCCTTTATTTCAGTGTTCAGGGGATTTGTGGAACATCAACCATACACCTTTGTCGTTTATTTTAAGCTTTCTGTCTCCCTCCATTAATTATGTAATGAACAGTGTATTTATGCCTTGGTGTCTCACCAGGTGTCCTCGCATTTTCGGACTCATTGAGGCAAGCAGCGTCTTCCAGTTGGTCCCAGCTGTGGCTGTTTAAGGCGAACACTCTCCACAGGATGATGGGCTACAAGACTAATGGCTATGAAGGACAAGGTACCTGCTGTTACTACATGAAGCTCAGGTTGAAGGTCTCTTAAGAACGTGGAAGCTTTGTTTAGGGATTAATAACTTTCAAAGAGAATCACTTTAAACGATCTTGGCCTTTCTCATTTCTTTTTTGTCATTGCACTCTCATCAAACCCAGTCTCATTTCCTTTCTTTTGCCTGATGGCAGAAGAACGCTTTGAATGAAACTTAAAGTTAATTCAATGCTTTAGTTGAAATCAGGTTGTCGGAAGATATGTGTACTTGAATAAACACCCTAATCAGAACTAACTTTCTTTTAGCTTCCACCCACAATTAGTTATCGGTATCAGTGTTGGGCCATTTCTGGTTGACCTACAACAATAGTCAATAGTATATGACTTCGAAAACTTGTCTCTGTATGTCTACATCTAGGCAAAGCAAACTTATTTATACAGCACCATTCATACAAAATTCAATTCATAATGATTTACAGAGAAATTAAAGAAATACATTAAAACAAAGCATTTAAAGGTCAATGTTAATAGCAGTACAGCTGTGGGGGGTTTTGTTTTAAATGAAAATGAAGCAAATCCATTTAAAATCTACATTATGCTACTTTCATGACATTTTTAACTCTTGGTGTGTGTGTGTGTGTGTGTGTGTGTGTGTGTGTGTGTGTGTTTGTGTTTGTGTTTGTGTTTGTGTTTGTGTTGCAGCTCACTCGAGTTACTGTGGAAGCTTGAATGTGAAGGATCTGGTGACTGAAGATGCATCATCACAGCTTAATCTCAATGGCTCGCTGTGTAAGCAGACACACATTCCACACGTTCCCTGATTCTGTCTGTACTGGTTTTCCTGTGTGTGGCTGTGATTGACAAGAGTTAATAATATGCGTGACCTGTGGCCAGGACAGCAAGCAGAGGTTGTGTGAACTGCTTTATCGGGCCAGCAGCCGGTTGACCTTTAGTGACGTGCAGATGCTGCACTTTCACCCCAAGCCCATTTCAAGATTTAAGTTTAAAACTTGCCACACCGCTTTATCGTTCCACAAGTTAAAGCTGAAAAACCTGATTGTCCAACCGCTGAGTAAAATGTCACCCTGAAATCAAACAAACGCGGTGAGAAATGTGGAAGTGGCAAAGCAACTATAAGAGTTTACTATGTTTGTTTTTCATTTAATGTCTTTAATATGTTGATTTTCTTTCTTTTCATTCAGTTTTGTCGGCTTTGATAAGTTGCAGAATTATCTTGTTTACATTCTCATTGTAATATGTATGAGTTTATTTACTGGTTCTTTGTTGGGGCACACACAGGTGATGACTGTAAAGGGAAGCAGCACTCAGAGACACACACCGTCCTCACCACCACACAGTCCTCCAGGCCTCGCCGCCTGGCGGGGGCGCTGTGGAGCGTCCTCGCTTACGCAGGTCAACAAACACTTCTCTTAACGTTGATGTCACTGTGTAAATGGACTCATACATAGGTCTCGTACATCCATAGGTCATCCTTTATGCCGCAATTGTTGAATTAAGATGTTCCCTTCACCTTGTCTTGCAGGTCACTGCCTCCTCCTGCCAGGTTACAGTCTGGTGAGAGCAGGCAAAGCTGCAGGATCAGGAGTCGGGACAGTAGCGCAGAGCCTCCTCTCAGTGATGTGGATGCTGCTTGCAGCCCCTGGTTAGTGTTGGGTTCTTTTTCCCCACATTTCTCTAGATATGTGCAACTTGTTCCTATTCTCACCATGTTTTTCATGACGCTTCTGCCTTTCTAGTGAAGGCTGGTAGTGGGCTTCTGTGGTTACTGGCGACAGGATGGTACCGACTGGTGTCTCTCATGTCGGTCCTCAATGTCTTCTTCTTGACGCGGTAAGATTCATCCTCTCACGATTTGCTTTCTCTTTTGTGTAAAGTACTTTAAATGCTCTTGACTGACTCTTATTCAATGAGAAACATTATATCCTACCATTTCTGTATTATAAATATATATATATACATGTATATGGTTTTGTGTTTCAGATGCCTTCCAAAGCTTTGGAAGCTCCTTTGGCTCCTTTTGCCTCTTTTGCTCCTTCTTGGTGAGTTTATATGAATCAAAGTCATGAATGAATGAAGAAAAGTCTGTAGTGAACCAGTAGATGTTGTGGTCGTTACACTTCTCAGGGATGTGTAGCAAAATACAGATTACATCAGTTAATTATGCATTTATTTGTAAAGCGATGTTGAAAGACTTCAGTCTGTCTAAATCATTTCACAGGGTTTTTCATTTTTAGTTAGTTGAAGAAACATTTTGATTGACCTAAAATCGTGTATGTTTGTTCAGAGCAGCTACTTTCTATAATTAAGTTTTCAAAATTATGTTTCGAACAATAGTTTATGACTGCATCTGAGTTTTAGTTAATCCTGAAGAGCAATATGTTTGATGCTGCAGCTTCACATCATCAGCCTGATCCACAAGTTCTCTGATAAGTTTTGTGAATAGTGTCTAAACCACAATCTGTTGCAGCCCTATGGTTGTGGGGTCCGTCCACTGCTGCCCTGCTCGCTTACCTTCCGACCTTAAACCTCACTGAGTGGCGTCCCGCGTCCCCCGTCGCCTTCTTGTCCAACATGATGCCAGCGCCTGCTGCAGTTCCTGCCCCTCCACCAGAGGCTCCACTAAAGCCAACCCCAGCCAGCCCAGTGTCACAGTCATCAGTAAGAGAGAGAAACCAACATCTTGCATGACGTTAATTCCGTGTATACCCAGACTTACCTTTTAATTTTTCCCAACTTTTCTTCCTTTCTCCTTTAGTCAATGCTTCCCCCTGTCGCAGATTCTGGTATCGACTTGGAGCGCCTTGCACGCGTGGAGCGCCAGCTCGCCCTGTTGTGGGAGCGAGTCCAGCAAGGTGACCAGAAGCATGACGAGCGTCACAGAGACGTTCTGGGTCTCTACAACACTCTGAGCGAGCAGCTCCACACTCAGACCGACAGGGAGAGCCTCGGGCTGTGGGTGTCTTCCCTGCTGGAGCAGAAGATTAGCGTGCTGCGTGGAGAACTGGAGCAGGAAAACACACTCACAGCACAGGTAGGAGGATGAAGATCAACACGTACAGGTCAAACATTACGCTGTAGGATTGAACATTTGCTCACATTAACATGTCATTAACTTTTTCGCAGAGAACAGATCAGCAGAAACACCAACAGGAGAGTCAGGCAGCGCGGCTGGCTGATTTGGAACTGATGCTCGGTGCTTTGTCTGCCAGGACAGAGGTTTGTACCTGCTGTTCACACCTTTCCAGAGACAAAAACCTTTCAAATAGAACTATAAAGGTTAAAATGCACATTGGGTGATATGACGGGAAATCTGACTTTTGTTACCCGACAGGTATTTACCATTTTTAATAGGTCGCAAAAAAGTATCTTCTTGTTCGGGCTGCTATTCAAAGTTTTACAGCAGAAAGAAAATGGTTGATTTTAAAATGAAACATGGAAAAACTACGATGAGAAAAGTCCTGCAAAGTAAACAAGAAAAGATTTTGACCTAATATGAAGACAATTCGACCAAAAATGCTTTTTTTCTTTTTTTTTAAAGATACGTTTGTATAATTTTGTGCTCAAATGTGTTGTAGGGTCTACAGAAGCAGCAGCAGCTGTACGAGCATGAGAAGAAACGAGAGAAAGAGATTGTGTCTTCAGCAGCGGACTCCATTCCTGTCAGGTATAAAGACGACACCGAGAAATCAGCAGACCTTGAATCAGCACGTGGACATCGTTTCTGATTCCGTAAACAATCTTGTTCAGATGTTGCCAGTTAATAAATACTTTTTGTATCTCTTGAAGTGTGGGTGTGAAGCAAGAGGAGCACGATGCTCTATTAGCCGAGGTGCGCAGACTGGAGACGGAGCTGGGTAAAGTCCGAGCGGACCTCCAGGGCGTAGCAGGATGCAAGGGCAAGTGTGAGCAGCTGGGCACCCTGCAGGAGACGGTAAGTAACACAAATGCTGACTTTTATTTGGGCTCGATAGACTAAAATAACTTGATTCTAGCTGACTGTGAAGCTTCTGAGTAACTTACAATTGATGGATAATAATCCTGATACTGTTGCTATGAAGATTTTCAAGCATCCTCTTGTTGACGTTCCTCTTTGCAGATAACAACCCAGGTGTCTGCCCAGATGCGCAAAGAGCTGCAGACTCTGTTCTTTGGCGTTGGTGGATCCGGAGAAGATCAGAAAGAGGTTCCAGAGTCTCTGATCCTGTGGCTGTCTCAGCGTTACGTGACGACACCCGACCTGCAGGCGTCGCTGTCTTCACTGGAGCAGAGCATCCTCCGAAAAATCTCCCTGCAGCTGGAGCAGGACCGAGTGCAGACACTAGATCAAGTCCAGTCTCAAGCCAACACCATTGTTCAGACTGTAACCGGGTCCGTTCGCCACGCCTCTGCTGCCGAGGGACTGTCAGAAGAGGTAATGGATACCTGGATCAATATGAATTTCAGTCTCGATCACCTGATGTAAACTGGCGTTTTGCTTGGTTGCCATGTTTTTAAACACTTAATAACCTTTATCTCCAATGTCGTTTTCTTACCAGCAAGTGAAGCTGATTGTCCAGAATGCCCTGAAGCTCTACTCTCAGGATCGAACCGGCCTGGTGGACTACGCTCTGGAGTCGGGAGGTAAGAAAACCGCCTGTCCTTCCTGGGACTACATGCAAAACAGCGGTTAACCCGCGATTAAACTGCTGGGATTTCCATTAAGCAGTAATATGCTCTCGAGTGTCTCTTACACAGCGAAGCTGCAGACATTAGTACTGTCAAGGACAACAGGGTATAAATGACAAACGTTCGGGCTCAATTGTGGAAAGTGCTACTAAGCAGTCTGTTGACGTACATGTCTTCACACGAGGCGCGAACACAGAACAGTGGAGTTTAATAGTAAAGATGTTCATCCTCTTGGAACTAATTGGTTTATTCTGCTTTCTTGTGTTTTCTATCCATAAGACCTTTTTAAATTTAACTTCACTGCTGCAAGACAGTTTAATTATAGAATATACTGAATAGGTCATATATGTAGCATTAGTGGGTGTAGGAATTCCCCAGCCAGCTGCTTTACAGACGATGTTGCAGCCCAGCTGTGGATGGACGAAAGTCATTTCAGCCCATCTGACTCAGAACTGTACGGCGCTTCTTTTCTCCCTTTGCTTATGTATAAGAAGCTGCTATTGCTTCAAATCAGTCGACTGACAGACGTGCTAATCTGTGTGTCATACACATGTGATCGGGCTTTATTTTATTAGCTGCTTTATTTTGACATAAAGAAGCATTTCTTCAATTAATAAACACAAACCAGAAATATTGACTATCCCCATTAGGTTGTTTTATTTTACATTGGATGCCATGTATTGGTGTTAATTTCATCTAACCTGTCACTGTGAGAACTTCTCTTGATATAATACGATGTTTTGGTCGTCTCCAGGCGGCAGCATCCTCAGCACCCGCTGCTCCGAGACGTACGAGACCAAGACAGCCCTCATGAGTCTGTTCGGCCTGCCTCTCTGGTACTTCTCCCAGTCTCCACGTGTGGTCATCCAGGTGAGCCGCTCCACAGACTCCCGTGGCTTTTAATTCAATCAAGAAAATCACTGTGACGTGCCCTGCATGTCACATCATCACTATCATTTCCTGTGTGTGAACTCTGAGGAAAAGTGAAGATTTTAGTTCATCAAACTGATTTATGAAGCCAAACTGTGGGATGTGGGTGATTCTAACCTACGAGTAGAACGCCTGCTCTCTTCAGATAGTAACCTCTCTCACTTCCTCTTTAGCCCGATGTGTATCCAGGTAACTGCTGGGCGTTTAAAGGCTCTCAAGGTTATCTGGTGATCCGGCTGTCCCTGAGAATCCTGCCCACTTCCTTCTGTGTGGAGCACATCCCTAAAGCCCTGTCCCCGACTGGAAACATCACCAGTGCCCCCCGCGACTTCACTGTCTTTGTAAGACGCACACTGATGTTAAGCTCTATATTGAGGCGTCTGTCAGTCTGAGACCAAAGATATTGACTCTTATGACCGATGTTTAATGTGCAGGGTCTCGATGACGAGTACCAAGAGGAAGGGAAGCTGCTGGGAAAATACACATACCAAGAAGATGGGGAGGCCCTGCAGTCCTTCCCTGTTCAGGTAAGTTCAGAGGCGATCCCTCTGTAGTTTTCACATAAAAGTGCCTCCAGCGTGCTGAACACATCTTCTCCTCTCTCTCAGGAGCAGAACGATGAGACCTTCCAGATCATCGAGGTGCGGGTGCTGTCCAACTGGGGTCACCCAGAATACACCTGCATGTACCGGTTCAGAGTGCACGGAGAGTCCCGCCCTCAGTGACCCTCACCCCGTCATACACCCCCATGTATGACACGTCATCCTGTCTGTACATAGCTCTCACCAGCTTCTTCAAAGCGGAGGGGGAATACTGTAATGACGATCTTCTAAGAAAGACATGAAGACTGAACTTGTGGATTGTTCAAGCATTGTGTTCAGACTGAATCGTGACCGTGCGCTCTTGTGTCGTCGAGAGAATCATAAGAAAGTGTCTGTTGAGACGATCATGGATAATGAAAGAGAAATGGAACCACGAAGAAGCTAAAAGTCCCCGTTCCCTTTTTTCATGGAAGGCCTCTTGCACTGAATCTGCCCCTGAGCGGACTGCCCCCCCCATCAGCGCCTTCTACCTCCACAGGAAGGCAGACTCATGAAATGGAGGGTTACAGACTCATCTCTCCCATTTCCTCACACTCTGCATCTCAGTCCGACTTGTTTTCTGTCCTTAACCTTCTGTTTGACTTTTCTTTCACTGTTATCATTAGGATCTAATATTTATAGGAAGGAGGCCAATGCACCTTTTGCCTGAGCTGCTTTCCAGGCATGTTGCTCTCTTCTTTGACATAAAGTCTCCACAGTGACGTCAGTCGAGCTGCTGAGACACCGCGGGTTGATGCTCACTGTGGGCGTGTACTGGTCACATGTTAGGTTCACTATATACTTGTTTTGGCTTCACGCTTTCACATAGCCATAACTTAAGACTTTTTTCTTTTTTTTTAACTGAACCTGCTGCCTAAGGACTCGCTCTGAATGTTTCCTGGAGTGGAGGCTACATGCAAGTTTCCTTTAAATACGCAGAAACACTAGAAAACCACTGACCTGAGCCCGGCGTGAGTCAAATATTAAGAAGCCCCCCCCCACACGATGTACAGTAGACGAAATGTAGTGGACCGGCTCATGGATTAATGCTCGCATGTGACTCTTCCTGAACCGAACTCTTTCACCTTTACATGCATCAGTGATTTCCAAGAGAAAATGTTTTCTCTGATCATTTGAGTCCTGTGCCTGGATCTCACTTGACCGAACCAATAATTAAACTGGATGCTATAACTACTCCGACAAGTAGTGTGCTTTCTCCCCTTTTTGTTTCTCCTGAGATAAGATCCTGTATCTCCCGCTAAGTCAGTTAAACGTCCTCACTCGGGCCCCGACTATCCTGAAACCCTGAAGGAATGTAATCTGTATATTTCATTGTTGATAGTTGGCCCTTTATAATATCTACTTTTGCCGGTGTTGCTTTATGAGGAAAAAACAACAACATTGTGTTGTTGTTATTGTCATTATTGTATCACTATTGTTTTTACTGTTACTCATTGTGTTTTTGCTTCTTTCTTTTTTTTTTTTCTTTCTTCCTGGTTTTGTTTGGGGAGGGTCGTCAATAATGTCAGAGGATGCACTGCAGCAACTTGTTAGACAAATGTTTTGTGGCACGGGTCGTCATAATCTGTTTGTTTTTAGTCAATCTTGGATGATTATACGGGCAAATCAAAATTATGTGTAAAATATTTTGTTCACAATTTTTATTTATTAACAAGTCGATTAGTGGCTGCGAGATATGAGTTTCTGCTGTGTATATTTTGTCATAAGCTGTTCAGTGCATTTTGGAACCATCTTGGGACTTTTTTTAATGATAAATGGCTATTTTTGTTTAGTCATAAGATGACTTAACTGCTTTGGAATATATTCCAATAAAGACTTTAATTTTGAAGAAATTTTCTGGGTGACCGTCATGTCTTAAATTGGTTTACAAGAGATTTGATTTATGTTACGCTTCGATGCATTGATATGGGGTGATTTAAAAAAAAAAATTGCTAGATTAAGATTTGAATTGATATTAGGGTGACTACCATACTTCAGGGGTGAAAACTTAAATCTTGTTAAATTATGTTCTTTCGCATGTTTGTGCTGTGTTGGTAGTGTTTCCATGGCAACCAAAGAGTCCTTAGCAACCAGGCAGAAGCAAACATGGCGAAGACTTGGAACTTTTTTAACATAATTTTTTAACATTGAAGTGGCTGGGAAAACCCTTCAACTGTGAACCACTATAGGTTCACCATACGTTCAGCTGGAGACTTCATTTATCTTTTAAAATGTTGCCACATCTGTCCACTATTCAGGTGACATTCTCAGTCCGAGTCTCGCAAGTAGGAGGACGCTGCTTGCACCTTTTAATTTTCTTTTTGTGTTCTTATTCTTTCTCTTACTATTTTTAGTGTATCGATCTTGCACACATAATTATTGCTGCCTAGGAGGTAAACTTTTATTTCTAATTCTAAAAAGTAGATAGTCGAGAAGCATGTTCTTGCATTCAGCAGACTCCTCCCTAAAGCACTTTCTTTTGCACGTTGCAAGTAGAACATGAAGAAGACTAACTTCTGCTCAAGTGACGTAGTTCTTGTATAGAGTTGTGGGACATGATACAGATTCAGGTTACATCCGAAAAGTCCCTCCTTTATCCTTTCCTATCTATTTTTCCTTAACCCCAGAAGTGTTTAAGTGGCGGCCATGATAAGGAACGTCCGAATTCTCAATAAGCTTAGGAAAGGAGGCTCAATGCTTCCTTTAGAACCTCCTTTAGCATAGGAAACACTGATGCATCCTTTACCAAAGGAGATGAGATAATGCTGGAGCGACAACATTTAAAGGGACCCGCTCATCCGAGCGTTCAGGGAAACCCATGATAACTTAATGCAGATCATGTTAAGTTACCAATGCAATAATACAGCTTGAACAACTTTAAATAATCTAGAACTCATATCCCAACTATGAATCTTATGCGGATGTTGTAAAATAAACACAGTAAAGTAAATTATTTTTGCCGCCTATTCTCAGTTTGCATTGGTTATTTATTCACCTGGTAGCCTCTTTTCTACACTGTTGTTATTTTTATGTCTTTGCTCCCTGTCTGAAGAATTGTTTTTCTATCTAATTTCATTTTATATATAGACGTATATGCCATTGCTGTTTTGTGTACCTCTGCGCCCCCTAGCGTTTGGTTTGTTTATAGTCCTCCAGGAGAGTTTGTATTATTTTGTATTAAAAAAAAAAAAAAAAAAAAAAAAAAGGGAAATCGAGTGGCCGAAAGGTTAAAAAAAAAAAAAAAAAAACGCAACAAAATCAAGGTTATCTGTGACGCTCCGCTTCTGAGACTGTAAGGCACACGTGTCGAACTCCAGGCCTCGAGGGCCGCAGCCCTGCACGTTTTGCATGTCTCCCAGCTTCAACACAGCTGATTGCAATGAGCAGCTCGTTATCTGGCTTTGTGCTGAATGTGATGATGAACCATCAGGACATTCAGGGGAGGGAGACATTGAAAACGTGCAGGGCTGCGGCCCACGAGGATCTGAGTTTGACACCCCTGCTGTAAGGGCTTTTTCTTTTTCTTTTTTTCAGAAAAGACAAAACAACAACAACAACAACAACAAAAAAAACGATGGAAATGTTTATTTCACTGCCAAACCCCCAAACTACCGCACTTCAGGGAAAACAATAAATTGTTAAATTATATTCTTAAGCATGTTGACGTTGCTGGTGTTTCCATGGCAACCAATGAGTAACCAGGAAGTAATAAACATGGCGAAGACGACTGGAGGCGAAAAATCACTTTGGGAACAAGTGTGTGAAGGTAGGATGATAAATGTCTTGTTTTGTTCAGCCTTGCATCGGAGAAACTTCCACCTTTTGATGTGTTGGTGTTTTAGTAGAGTTTGAAGCGGAGCGGCCCTCTCCTCCGGGAGCTGTGTGGACCGACAGCAGCTCAGTGAGCTCGGTAGCTCACATCTCCCAGTACAGCAGCAGGACTCACTCTCCGGGCTTAACAGCCAAGGTGAGGCGTCCTGTACCTGTCAGATTATTGTGAATACTCAGTCATTTGAAGACCCCTGTGCTTGTTTCAGGCATCTGTGGATGATGATCCTCTCAGAGATTTCGACCCTCTGCTCTGTCATTTTTCACATCACAAGCCCCCATCAACACCAGAAACTATATCTTCTCCCCAGCTCACTGAACGTATGTTCAAATCCCTTCCAATGCAGGTTGCTATTCATTCAGACCCATTCACATCCATAAACATTGTCCTTATTTGTGTTGATTTGTTTTTTGTCAGACCCTGTCACATGCTATTTGGAGAAGAGAGTGTTTCCAGTGTTGCTCTCTGGACTGGAGGCGTTGCTGAGAGAGGCACAGAAACAGAAATGCTTTCAGGTCAGAAAGCTGCCGATTCTTCTCCCCAACAATCTTCTCTACTGCTTTACCCAACATTATTATTATTATTATTATTATTATCATTATTATCATTACCAGTCTGTCTTTTTCCTTTTAGAGAAAAACAACAGCATTTTTCCCATTAGACTTTCTGACTGAGTGGCTGTACAAGTAAGAACTCGCACCTGCGTTTCTATGTTCTAGCTACAAATATTATATTCTATGCATTTCATGTAAAAAAAAAAAAAAAAAAATTGTATCCGTAACACTATTCTGCATGATTCAGTCATAACCCCTGCAGGAGTGGACAGGACCAGGTCAACTTTTGCGACATCCCTTTTGTCCAAGATTGGCTCAGTGTGCAGTGAGTGTCTAAAAGTGTTCTGAGGTTCCTTGGTAGGATCTACTTCTTGTCACCCACAGAGACAACAAGTTCCTATGATGTCATTGTATGGACTTGACAAAGACATGCAGGCCCAGGGCTTTGGTCCATATACAGAGTATAGAGCATGACAGTTCACAAACATTCAGACTCTTTTTTTTAAAATGTAGAAATGTTCAAAAACTGTCCTGTCCTCTGTCACTTATTTTACTTCTCCATTTCCTTCCTTTAGTCCCAGACCTCCACTCCCACTCTCACTGCTGCTGAGTGACGATCAGGCTGCTCTGCTCATCCAAGCTTTCTGGAGGGGACACAAGGTACAGTGGACACGACTGTAAGCGCAGTGCTGTTTACAGGCTGTCTGTCAAACCAAGTATAATCCAAACATTTTACGTGCAAGGTCATTACACAGCTCTGAAACGCTACTGAAAGGGGAAATTAAAGAAAATCACAAAGTCTAGGATTGTCAGGTGTCTCAATAAACTGGGCTTAGCTTTGGATGTGTTTCACATTCCCGGCTTAACTTCACATATTTTGCCATGCTTATCTGCCAAGCATGTCAACGTTATCTCAGAAGTTACCATGTGGAATAATAAGAATATTCAGAAAGAAAGCAGGAAGGCATTGTGTTAACAGCCTAACAAATCACACTGATCCTGTATGTGCGGGCCTACTCGGATACAATTGGCCCCTTACTGCGAGTGCATCAGCCCACAGTGCAATCTTGTTGTATAATCCCATCCCGCTGAAAAGCCTGTCTTCCACAGGGGCTGCGGTTTCATTCAGCAGCAGTTTGATTATGTCATCAATGATGCCAGGCTTTAATTCCTTCCTGTGTGGGTGTCGTGGTCTGAAGAGCTCTGTACTGCGATATAAATAGACATATGCAGACATCACCAGAGGCGAACATCAGCAATTTCGCCATACAAATAAACAAAACATCCAGCAATGTGGGGAGAAGTATATGTCAAGAGAAAATCTGGTTTTCTGTGTGAGAAGCAGGAGAGGAGAGCTCAGCCGTTATGTCAGCCACAATCTGAATGAACTGAAGAGGTGTTTACACATGTGGGCATGGACTTGAAGTTGTAGCTTGTTGTGTATTTAAAGGATGTATTGAACGTTCAGTGTTGAGCTCCACGCTTATTCGCCACCAGGGGGCGACATCACCTCTTGAATAGAAAATCTAATTGACCTCTGCTCACATGTGGCGGCAGCAACGAGCCAGATGCCCACCTCTCCTCACCCTGTTTACCCTGGACTCTGGATGAAGCCTTGGGTGAATCTTCAGACTCCTGAAGGGAACCAGAGGACTGACATGCAACCTGGAAGAGGTGGCGAGTCAGTGAAGAAAGAGTATGTGATAGATTAACATTTTGAAATGGATAGAAAAAGACAGGGAAATTAACTTGTATGTGACGAAAATGCAGCCTCGCCCCATTTGCTTTGGGTGAAAATAAGCAAAGATAAAATGCAGAGAATCCGAGAAGCAGCCCAGCCACAGTTCAAAGTAAAAACTGAGAGGATCATGACTTATTTAGGATGCATGAGGTGGAGATATTTTGGGTTGTGAAGTCCTGACAGACACTGAAGTGTGCCATGACTGCTGTTACCTTGCAGTGAGGAAAAAAACAAAAACACAAAACCAGCATAATGGACATGTGTTTGCAAACTGTGTGATTACTGAAGATAATCACCCATTGTTTCCCTTAATGGATGCAGTTTTCCATCACTCCACATTTATTACCCATCTCACATTTCATGTAAACAAAAACAAAGTATTAGTCACTGAAATCTGTTTTTTCGGGGAATTATTATATTTGTTATTATTATATAAGAACATTTCTACAGGTTTTAAGGGATTATGATGTCAAATGTAAAATCAATATACACCCTTCTGTTCACGGTGTATACACGTACCCTCTCTTCCCCCGACTCTTATACGCTGGGCTGTTATATAACCTGCCTGACGCAGCCCTGACTGCAGTGTGTGTGTGTGTGTGTGTGTGTGTGTGTGTGTGTGTGTGTGTGTGTGTGTGTGTGTGTGTGTGTGTGTGTGTGTGTGTGTGTGTGTGTGTGTGTGTGTGTGTGTGTGTGTGTGTGTGTGTGTGTGTGTGTGTGTGTGTGTGTGTGTGTGTGTGTGTGTGTGTGTGTGTGTGTGTGTGTGTGTGTGTGTGTGTGTGCTTTCTGCTAAGACAGACAGACAGACTGACTGAAGGCCGGGACGCAGAGACGGCGAGTATTTTTGTAGACTGGAGGAGTTTTTATATCTCCATTATTAATCTCCTTCATCAAAACATTGCGGGCTGAAGAAGAGCAGTGGTGGAGGAACACGCACACACGCACACACACACACACACACACACACACACACACACACACACACACACACACACACACACACACACACACACACACACACACACACACACACACACCTCCATGACCCAGACAATGCGACTGTCTCATGTCTCACTCACATATAACTATAAAGAGCTGCTCAGTCTGAATATATTACATAATCTCCTTTGCACTGTGCGCCTTAACCCAACTTTAATCCATTCATCCACACCCGCCACTGTAATGCACACACAGACACACACTCCGCCCATCACTAAGTCTCCTCAGGATTGTTTAAGTCCGGGGAGCTGTGTTAGAGTTGTGTGCACGGTGTGTCATAAATTCTCATTAGGATGTCAATATTAAAAGGTTGTGGTCGGTTCAACAAGCAGGCTTTCATCTCCATTTGTGGCTCTATTAAGGTCACACTCTGCGGCTGGCCTTGTCCAAGAAAAACCTCATCCTCCATAAAGCCTTGCACATTGTAGTCTCATTCACAGCCACAATCAGTCGGCAAATGTTTGATGAACATTTTGGGATACACACTGCATCAACAGACAGAGACGATAAGCCTGGCACCTCACACATGTTTCTCGGTTCAACACGAATCTATAACTAGGAGTTTGAAACTCACTGCTCAGCAAAAAAACTGAAAGCAGAAGGAGAGAGTCACCCGCTTCCCGTGGGAGCAGTCAGACAGCCGGGGGAGATTCCTGCTTTCTCACAGCCAAGAAAAAGTCCACCATGTGACCCCCGATAAGATGGTGAATAGCTGTTTTTGTCCAAGATAAATAATGACGGCTTCAAGTTTTTTTTTTTATAGCTTCTGGAGGTGTTTTAAGATTTGGATTTTGTACATTTCAATCAGTATTACTGCTTTTTCCTCAAATTTTCAGCCTTTCTGCCAACATGCTATATGAAACAATCCGCAGAGTAGAAAGATTCTGAGTTCCTGACAATGTTGTTTTCCATTATATTGTCCTAAACTCAAAATGTCAACCTCTTTAGAGTTCCTGCATGTTTTAGAAAAGTGCACTTCAACTAGCAGGCGTAGGCATTGTAACTGGGGCACTGTGAGTACTGAGTGCTATTCCTCTTGACGTAAATTAATAGAGGTGGTGGAAAGGAATCACATACTTGCACACACACACACACACACACACACACACACACACACACACACACACACACACACACACACACACACACACACACACACACACACACACACATATACACACACACACACACACACACACACACACACACACACACACATGCACAGGAACAGTACAATCACATCCACATGTAGAGAGCCGTATAGTCAACAGCAGAAGTAGGTCTGTGATTCCAGTTGAGTGATCCGAGGGCAGTGACAGATGAATGGCTTGAATTGAGGGTCAGGGACGTGCGGTGACATCCATGTTGGAAATACATCACGAGCACTCAGGACATGTCTGCTCGGTCCACACTTCTTCTTTGTACAGTGCGGCGGCAAGTAAGACCAAAATTAGAAACACATTTAATTCATTTATTGTATCAAAGAGCTCATTAGATTGTGTTTCCTTCTAAATATTTGGACAGCAGGGTGGTTGCTGTGCCGTCACTTTCCCTGAGGATACCAAGGCATGAACATAATCATGGGGGGCTGGGTGGTTAGGCCTCGAATGTCAACAAAAAGGTGATGGATCGTGATTTTTATCTGTTTCTTCACTTTGAATCGCTTCTCTCATGGTGCTACTGTTTTGTAGATGTGTGTACCACTAAGAAGTTGCTAAAAAAAACTCTAGATGTGTGGTTTAATGGAGTGTGGAAGATAGCGCAGTGTGACGTTGGGTCTTTATGCAACGTTTCAGTGCTGCTGGTAATTTCACTACAGTTACTTCCTCTAAAAATAACCCATTGTGCTGTTGCAAAGCGTGTGAACGTAGGCAAAGCTCAATCTAATAGGCACTCCACACACAGAAATTAAAAGCTGCTTGAGATGCGGAGGCCTGACACAGCGAGTGTCTCCAGGTGGCTGCGTGTAATTTTGTGGGGGGGGGGTGGTATGTGATAGTGCTCTGTGAACTGTTGGTGGTGCGAGCTTTGGAGGATATCAATACATCCTGCTCATCATCTTTCATCGCACATCACAGCTGACATCAGTGTGAGAATATTTGCGATTAGTTGGATGATTGTGTGTCACGGGATGCAAATACGTGGTTGTAGCTTCACAGTGTAATGTTAGGAATTATTCTAATCTCTGCCTTCATCGAACGCGCAGCGTGAGAAGACCAAGTCACATGCACACTAAACCAGAATCTGCAGCGTGAGCAGTGGCGTGGATGATTATAGCAACAAGATCCTCAGGCTCACTAAGCACTCGGACCTGCAAGAGCAGATGCAAAAGCACGTTTGGTAAACCAAGGTAAACTGCGTTCCTGCGAGCTGTTTAGACATACATACTGAGTGCTGGACTGTTTTCACGCACAGGGTCAAAACAATACCTCACCCCTGCTAATCAGCTGCATTGATGCAGCTGGACGGGCTTCAGAACACACTCAGCTCTTTGTCTCCTTCTGTCACACGCACAGACTGTTAAGCATCTTGTTGCAGCTTCTCAAGAACCGGGTTTGATTTTGTTACTGCATGTGTGACACAGTATTAAAAGCTGCCTCCATGGCTCTCTGGCCATCAGACATATTCATCATTCATGAGATGTTGGCAGCGGCACAAAAATATAAGATTCATGGGGGACACTGGAGAAAAGTGACATAGAGTACTCAGACACAAATGGAGCACACAAGCGATGGTGAGCAAACACAACAGACAACCACCCCCACCCCCACCCCACCCACCCTCCACCAATCCATCCTGACCCTCAACCCTCATTTCCATTTCTATGGTTTGCTCCCATGAGCAAAAGGGCCTGTTGTGGGAGTAGACACACACACACACACACACACACACACACACACACACACACACACACACACACACACACACACACACACACACACACACACACACACACACACACACACACACACACACGCACGCAGTGAATTAACTATAGGAGCTCACTAGTCTTACCCGTTCCTAAACCCATCTTCAGGCTTATATAACAGACCTACTTTCATACCCACTAATAGCGACTGTATTGTTGCCACAGCCAAGCATTTCGGAGAAAGTTGGAGTTTCTTGAAAACAAAGCTGGAGAAAAGAGAGACGAGTGAGTACTAAAGGACGGCGATGATGGAGAGTCACAAGACGGAAAAGCATCAGTGTGAGAGATGGACTCTAAGACTCGAGAGGTGCATCAGGGGACCGTGCGAGAGGAAAGGGAAAGTAGAGAGAGAACATCTTACAGATCAGGGAGGGAAGCGAGGGTGGGAAGAAAAGGAAGGAGACGGAGACCTAGTTAGTGCAGTAGAACCAGGAGGAGGCGATCAAGGAGATTTCACCAAAGCAGAAAACCTATTTAGTAATCTCTAAGGAAACCAAGCAGCCCACACAAAAACACACAACAACGGCAGGGGTTTCCTCTGAGAACAAAGGCAGGATTCATGACAACCACAGCCTGGACACAGTGAGGAATTAAATAAAGCTTATTGACAATTATCCTGCATGAGTCACAGCTTAACCTGCATGTGAACATACAGTCACAATTGATTATTTTGTCTCTGCATTAAGTTTTTTTTTTTATTTCATTGTATTTTATAAGATTTGATTAATAGCTGCTCAGGATGTGAGGTGCTAAATAATGCAAATGCACATACAGTACAAGCTTTAGAGTACATTCATAACAATTAAAATTCAAACTGCAAAAAACAAGGACGTGCATATTTCTCCCCATTTGTGCTCCAGTTTCTTCCCACAGTCCAAAAACATTCATTGGTGACCCTAAAATTGCCCCTCGGTGTGAATGTGAGTGTTTGGTTATCTGTGTCTCTGTGTTTATATTCTGACGCACTGGAGACCTGTCCAGGGTGGCATCCTGCCCTCGCCCATAGTTAGCTGGGACTGGATCCAGCAGCACCCTGAACAGGATATAAGCAGTGTAGAAGATGGATAAGTGGGTGAACCTTGTGCCAAGCAAGATCCAGTTTTGTTTCAGGCACTCTCGCTCCGATCAATCAATCGTATATCATATTAATCATAATTTATTTAGGATTTTTATTTGGACAGTTAAAATGACAAATGCATTTGTGAGTTTGTTGTTGTTTGAAATGGACAGAATTGGAGAAGTTGCCATTAAAAGCACCATCACACACTTTAAATGTGCCACTTTAAACAAAACACCTGAGGTGTCCTGGTGGCGACAGCTCACAGCCGAATTAAGCTATTGATGATTTTTGTTTGTGGGAATTCATGCATGGGCTGTCTTTGCACGTGTGTTCTGGCTGTTATAGATCCGGTCCCGTCCAGACGTGCAGGAGCTTCGCCGGTGGCAAAAGAAAATGAGAGAAAACAGCGACATTGCCAAAACTGTGGAGAAGTTCTGGGCGCAGCAGGAGAGACGAGGTGAGTTTGGATAAACAGTCACATGGCAGCGCTGAATGCAAGGCCTCAGGCTTGCTGGCAACATTATGGGATTGAATTGTTTTTTGTAATGTCTGAGGCAGGGCGGCATCTCACATGAACAATTCTACTAATATAAATGTTCCCACTTATGCAGAGACTCCAATCAATGCAGTACTAATGCAGTACCAATGCAGTACTATTCACGGAGACTGAAACTGTCAATTTCAGGACAGATAAGTGTCACACATGTAGACTATTGCAAATATACTGTATTCATCCCAGCAGGGCTTTGATGTTGAAACTAAAAGAGGAAGATTGTGGGAGTGGACACACACACACACACACACACACACACACACACACACACACAGAATGAGGCCAGAGAAAGCGAAAAAGAAAGAGACAAGCAGAAGAAAAGGAAAGAGAATGTCTGCAGGGCTCGGGGTGTTTGTGGGGCAGCGATGGCAGTGGATGGGGGCTGGGAACATGAGAAGAGAGAGAAACTGCAAATAGTGGCAGAGATGAAGACTGGGAGAAGTGTAGGATGGTGTGTGTGTGTGTGTGTGTGTGTGTGTGTACACATAAAGGACGTCGCGCAGCAGCTGAGAATGCAGACCAGTGTCCAATGTGACCGACTGACATTAGAGCTCAAGGGTAATGACTAAACGTTGTCCTTCTAAATAAACACAGCAACCCACAATCCTTTTAGTGGCTCCTACTCAGTAACGTTCAGCTTCCACGTTGCCCAGCAAAAGAAAATTTCAGCTAAATTGGTGAAAAAACATTTTTGTTTTCATGTGAAGCAGAAAGAATAACGTCTCACAATGAAATTCTAATATGTTGGTTTAATGTGTTAGTTAGATCTATAAATTCTAATGTGATATAGTGTGTACAGTTCATCATTAGTGTGTTATGAGTAACCTTTGTGAACCTATGTGACATGTTGTTTTTACATGCTATAACTACTTATACCAACCAGCAAGATATAGAACCTAATGATTTTTTATTTTGTTATACTTTTGTAAACACATTTACCTAAGGATATTACCAACAGTGTAAATAATGACACATTAACTTTAGAATCACATTTAGAAATACATATGTGGTGTCAGAAGTGTCAATATTTTAGTATTGAGCTGCATATCAATTAGCATCACTTCATTTGGTGTTTTCCAGTTCTTTACTCGACTCCCTCAACATGTTATTTAAACCATTGAATGAAATATCCACGATCAACCCCTCTACCTGAGAGGTTAAGGAGTATTTTAAGGAAAATCTATCATAATATGTGACATGGCAAAGAGTCTGATCCTAACCTCACACACTGAGAAGAAATCAATGCAATAAATCCATGTCTTAGCAATAGATAGCTTGCTGAAGTAAAGACATTTTAGAATAGAATAGAATAGAATAGAATAGAAATACTTTATCAATTCCAGAGGGAAATTCCTGAAATTAATCTTCCCCTCTAAGAAAACCATTTTAAGTAATGAAAAGGGCAATCACAGGGAAAAGGGAATGTCTCAGTATGCTGTTTGGAGATGAAATGGTTAACGTTTGCTCATCCTACAATTGCAAAATTAAAGTAAAAAACTTTGTGACACATTTTCCAGGATAATTCAATGTTTTCTGGATTGAATGAGGGCCATATGGGAGCAGTATGGCTCTCTGACTGCTCTTTGATTCAAGGATTTGATAGAAATAATAATTAAAGTGGCTCTCTAAACTAAACTATAAAACAACGGTCTGCTTTTCTGTTAATCAAGATAAACATTGTTGTTCAGTCACCGAAGTGCGGCCGGGCCGTGGGGGTGCATCACGACAAACACATTGCATGACACATCGGAGCCATGATAGCATCTCTGTTTTCGTCGCGCCGAAACAATGAGCGACACCATCGTGAGCGCAGGTTGTTTCCACACTGACACATTCCACCAAACAAAGGCACACGCTGCAGCTGAAGGGGGGGGTGGGTGGGCAGTCGGACCGTCCTGTTGCGGCTGCCTCTGCTGACCCCACATTCTGGCAGGGGGCCTGGGGACATGTGTGTGTGCGTGTGTTGGCCTAAATGATTTTAAAACATTCTGCCACCTCTTCAACACAATGGAAGGAGGGGAAGAAAAAATGGTGAACAGGTTTCTGAATGTAGCTGTTTTGGGACAAATTTTGGCAATTGTGGATTATATCTCGAGACTCGCCCGATACTGTGAATTATAATCATCCTCATCCTCCCGCACTCCCTCAACATTTCGACGAGCCCCCTCCACCCTCACTGTATGGGCTCTCTTTACAATGATCCTGCAACAGCTGCACTCATCTCAGCCCAGCATGCAATCGCTCTTCTGCCTTCTCGCAGTCCGACATCAGAATGAGTCGGCGATGGAGAGAAAAACAATGAGGCAAAGAGCAAATAGCAGACGCAAAGGTCAAAAAGTGGCAGCTCACTGGACAGGTGCGACTCTCAACAGTTCATGAATCAACCTGTGACTGTCCTTGACTGCAGCCCAGCATGATGGATGGTTACCGTCAGAGTAACCTCTTTGGAAACAGAGGAATTATTTAGCTGCTGTTGTCAGTTCAGAATGAAATAGAGTAGTTATATAACTATGCTAAAACAAAAAAAAACAACTCTATTTTTAATGTCTTCTTCATGTATTATAGATATAGCTTACGGGGTGTTTGTAATTACAACCTTTTTAACAGTAAAGGTCAGAGTATTTCAGAGTGGAAGGGTTTCTAGATTGTAATAAAGTAATAAAATTAATACACTGAAGAAAAAAAGGTCCTATTAGAGTTTGAGGTGGCTGTCCTGAAATGAGGCAACGCAGGGTTTACTACCATGTTAAAAAGAGAAATGTGTGTGGCGGGTTTTGTGGCATAAAGATCAATGTGTAGCCACCTATTCATAACAATCCATATTGTCACAGCCGTTACTGCAGGTAACAAAAGACGACTGCAGTAGTGTTGCAGCAACTGCCTGAGTCTTGGATTGTTCTGGCAGGTTCACAGTTTTTTCTATCAATTGAAATATCAAGCTGAAGGGATAAATGTATATCTTGTGGAGATAATAAATCAATAATGGTTATTTTATGTTTTATTTTGTCACTATGGGCTTGTTCTGCAAGATAGAAGTAGTAATAGATTTCTTTGTGTACATATTTACTGCTCTGTTCATCAATTTACAAATTTTTTTATTTATTTATTTTTAACGCACTGTGCAACAGTTGGAAGAGCGGGTTTCCTCCAAGTCCCCAAATTCTGGCAGCTCCACACCTCTTCTCAATCTGTCTATGTGTTGAAGTGTTTTTGGGCAAGACACCAAACCTCCAGTTGCTCTCAGTGCAAGCACCGTGCACTACAGCCATCAAGTAATTGTGTGAATGAACTGCTGAAGTCGTTCATCAGTTTAAATCATATTGATGCTCTCAGTTGTTTCAGATTCCCAAGAACGAATGTTATTTTTGGGGTGCCACTGCATTACGATTCTCTTGAGCACAATATGGGCTGCTCAGTGGTATGGTGGTCAACGCTCTTGAATTTCAAGGCCTTTCTGTCTGGCGTTTGCATGTTCTCCCTGAGTGTGGGTTTCTTTGAGGTGCTCTTATTCCCTCCCACAGTCCGAAACAAAACACGAGAGCGTCAGGTTAATTCCAATCCTTTATTGCCTGTAGGTATGAAAGTGATTCTTCCAATCTTCTTGTTATGTCTCCAGTGGGCACGGTTATGACCGAGCATCCAGAGAGCCCCCAGCCAGAGGACGTGTCCATCCAGGTGGTTTCCCCCACCCCACAGAGCACCGTCGTCCACACGCCCACCAGACAGATGACCCCAGAGGCCTTTGACCGGCTGTCGCCCAGCCGCTACTACAGTGGGGAAACGGGCTCTACGACATTGACAAGCTTCCTGTCTGTGTCCGAGCCCATCAGCCAATCTGCCGCATCGCCGTCTTCACTTGGAGCTAATAACCTCGGTTAGACTGGTGGTGTTTTTAAGTGAAATCATTACCTCCATACAGAGTTTTTTCTGGTATTAAAAGGCTGTTACAGTTTATTAGGTTGACATCAAACTGGCCAAAGTGATCAGTCAAAGGAGCCATTAAAGACGCCTGTAACCAATCGGATACGGCCAGGCCAAGATTTATGGTCTGAGGTCCATGTCTAATTAGTATATTGCATTCATTGCCTTTTTGATGGATCACTTCCCTCCAACAAATGAACACCATATAACACGGTTCACAGATTACACTGTCACGAGCAAACCCTCTTCTAACCGACCGAATAAACTCCCGACATCTTCAGCTGGAAGGTATTTCCTCGATTAGTCTTTTCCCTTTTCCTGAGCAGTTCATTTCACTCCAGAGAGGAGGTTGCACTGTTTCCATTCAGGGCCGCGATTGAGGTCAGGGTCAAAGGTTACTTGGTCACTTGGACGTTGAGCAGCAGCACTTCCTATCCTGTTTATCAAGAAAGGAAGCCACCCTGTAAAGAAAACAAAGACAAAGTCGGCATTCGAAAACGTCCATCTTAAAGAGAAAAAGTCTGTTTTTAGTTATTGTGTTATTGTTTACCTAACATTACCAATGAATTATTTCATTTTACAGACTAAATATTAATAAGTTAAGCAAGTATAATATCATCCATCGGTATGCTGAAGAGAATATTACAATGTTGCCTGCCATGATGATTTTATATTATTTGTGAAACCCCACAGCAGATGCAGAATATTTGCATTTTACTAACATAGTTCTGTTCCTTTGCGTGATAACTTCACATGTTTAGAGATCTTACATTTTCCCTGCTGACTCCAACACTCAGGGCTATCTGTTTTTTCGCAGCTGGTGGGGATCAAACATAGTCTTAAATGTCATGTATCAGCCATGCAAACTTGCAAATGTGTTGTACAAAAATCAAAAGGCCGTATGCTGGTCGACTGCCTCTGCAGCTCCTCTGTCTATCTTCATACCAAAATGAAAAACTGTCCAGCGTGTAGCTGCCATCTTCTCACTGCGTGCCAATTAAACTGAGTGAATAAAGTGCACTCTTGGCATATTTCCATCTCTCCAGCCACCGAAAATACCTGAGAAGATGGTGCTGGTTTCCCTGCTTCGTCTCGACCGTCTCATGATGAACGACTTTCTTGACCACCGCGGTCACTGGAGCAGGCTGCCTCGCTGTGAGGCCACAAGGAGCGTTATGTGTCTCCTTCTGCAGGTATGTGGATGCCCGGGAGACAGCTGCCACTGGGTGAGGTGATAAAGCAGCCCATTTCATTCTGGGGACATCCGATAGTGCAGCACAGCTCCAGAGAGTCTGGCGGCACTGGGCCCGACTGAAACAGGATCACACAGCAGCAGAAGGGAGTGGAGACTCGGTTGTCAGAGCAGAGACAAATAACAACTGGTTCTTCGCTGGGGCTGGAGGTAGATGTGTGGATTGCAACTGTATTCAAACATATTTTAACATCGCAAACAGTACAGCATATTTAAGGGATATGATGTAGAGGTGTGGAGGTTAGAGGAATAAGCTTGGAACATGAAATGTGCTGGTTTGAATCTAAAAGTCGCCAGGTCAAAGCCGTGGCTCCCTGAGCAAGACCCTTTACCCTTCATGGGGCAAATAACTATAAATAGCCACTTCCACCTACTTCCTGTTACTTTAAAATGAATAATTAAAGCTTTCTGAAGGCATACAGTAAAAATCGAAGCCTATGTAGAGATTTTTTTAATCATAGGTTTTGAAATACATCCAGGTGTTGAAATGTTCCATTTCTAAGCATTTCAGTAAGTGCATTATATAGGGTTATTCCCCCAACTGCTCAGGGTGCATCATAAAAAGCATCTGGTGTAAAAACTATATCAAATCAAACGTTCTAATCTACGCCCGCTATCCCAAAAAAGAGCCGCAAGACCGGGTTGTTACACTGAATATCAGTTAAAGATGATTACAGCCATGCTTCATAGTAAACTTCATATTCAGTTACACATGGTACATTATTTTTAACAGTTATACTGAAGTGATTAATTCATTGAAACTAATGATAAACACACAGGGACTTGTTTCTTTAAACATATTTTCTACATGATCATATCTGTACATTACCGTAATGTCTCGTCCTTTGAGTTGTACTTTTCTGTAAACCAAAAAATACATTGATACTATTGTTCCTGTTATGCTGTCTGTTAGTTGCTATTAGTGTCATTAACGGCATTTCAGATGGCTGTGAGATGGAGCGATGCAGCTGTGAAGTACTGCTATACTGAATATCAGCACTCACAATGGTGTCGCCTCACAGCAAAGATATTCTTGGTTCAACTCAGTTTGAACACCTTTTTATCTTTGGGAAGATCTCATGTTTCCCCTGTGCATTTGTGGATTTTCTTCGGGTTTCTTTCCACAGTCCAAAACGTGTTCCTGGTTATTTGATGATTCTAAATTGACAGTAGTTTAGGTAACTGTTTCTTTTTCTGTGACTTCTTATCTTACCGGAGTATTTGGGCTGTTGACCTGCCTCCTTGAATTAATAAAAAGGGAATAATTTGGCACGCAATCGCACATTTACAGCCAATTACAGGGTTGAGTAGTTAAGTTGAGTCTTCTCCACACACTAACCCCACAGCTGCACCTTCAATGATAGTGAATGAGCACAAAAATGTCCACATTTTGTTAAAACTCTGCTTTTTTTTTTATTTAATTTTTTTTAAATTAGGTGACATTTTTGTTTTAACAGTCAATGCAGTGAAGATGGATGAAGGTAGTTGTACACCGACAAGCACAAACTGCAAGAAATAAAGCCGTCACTTTTAAAATATTAGTTGTTGGTGATTAGATGTATCAGACACACTGAAGTTCATTTCATTCATGATTTCTTAATGACCGCCATGGGGTCAGTCAGGGACGATGGGAGGGCCATGTCAAAAGTCCACAATATAACAGATAGGATATTGTTGTTTGAAACTGTATTTATTTAGGCACATTTTCCCTTTTTATAAACTCGTCTGAGCACGTTTGGTAAACTGCTATATTCATAAAGGTTATACATAAACTTTAACTGTATGTATTTAAAAGATGTATTGACAACCATGAAATGGCCCTATCAATCCATATGCATCTAAAATGACCATGGTACTACAGGGAAAGGAAAACACACCCAATAAATGTTTAACTACAAACATGACACTTTTATTGAACTTTTTTTTTTCCTGAATCAGTTACAGAAACAAGATAATTAACCGTTGTTGTTGGGTTCTTTTTTTTTGTTTTTTTGTTCTTTTTCTAATCAGGGGAATCGAGTTTCTATACATAGGCATGCTGCGTCACTGCACAGTCATAGCTGTGAAAACCAATATTACCCCATGTCAGCTGCCCCACAGGAACAGTCTGAAGGCAAGACGAATCGGGAGAGGACAGGCAAGGACACGTCAACCCCAGGGAGGATAGGTCTTCTAATCAACTTCCCATGGACGACAAACTTAACATACAGGTTTTGTGCAAATTTCACCACAGTCTATTTGATTTTAAACATAGAGACAATATCTGTCGGAAGATTCTCCTTTTTTTTTCTTTTCTTTTTTTTACCCTTGAGTCTCCAACCAACAGAGGAAGGTTTTATTAGGTCCAGTGATGATGGCATTTTGTTCCTTTTTGGGGAATCGTGTAGTTTGGACCATTTCCCCTGACTTTAATCTCTTTGCTTCTCAAAAACCAGCTCTCTTTTGTGTTGTAGAAAGCACAGACATAGAGTGTGTCATCTGATATACACTGAAATTATGATTGCTGTCACATGACCCTTACATAAATAGTTAGTATTCAAAAGTACATCTGAGAAAGGTCTTATATGTAGAAATGGTGATAAGCATGCACAGATAGGTAGTCGACAAGTGCAAAATCTACGAAGTCACATCATGTTATGATTTTTTTTTTATGTACTCCACGTTGAGTGAAAACATCACAACAATTGAAAGTTCCCCCCTCAGCTTTTACACTCAGGAGCTCAGTCCTGTCACTGCTGACCATCCAAAAACCCTGAGGACCGTTCTTCTTGCATGGATCTGAGGCCTGTATCCAGGATCGGCCCAAACAGAGCCTGACGGAGGGGGACAAGCTGTCTTTGGGCATGAAGCTGGCCTGCGAGTACCAGTCCTATTTTAGAAAAGCCAGTGTGTAAGACATAAACATACAGCAGCAGTCAAAGGTTGACCCCCACGTCTTTTCTTAGTTGAGGGTTGATGTAAGATCAAGGGTCACGAGACTGACTATAGGTGAGTTTGAAGTTAGTTTATCTTGCCCTCCCTGCTTTTTTTCTTAAGGTTATCCCTAAAGTATCACAAATAAAATTAGTGTAAGTGTCACAATTATTCACAGCCATCGTTGAGTTTCAGAAAAATTTGAAATAATCATGTGTTTGTATCCCCGTATCAGCAATGACTGGACCACTGTCTTGGCTGAGAATAGGAGGTACAACCAACAGAAATGACAACTCACATAATTTCCTTGAACATTAATCCAAGAACAAAAAAAAAAAAAAAAGCATATCTAGTGTTGGCAAAACAATTTCAATATGCTAGATTAAAAAAATAGAAGCATAAAGTAACAACAAGCAAATATATGAACACAAAGCAAACCATTAAAAACAAAGAGAAAATATTTCGCAGTGGTCAGTTATCCAGTGTGTCACTGGTCAAACTCCTACAGTTAGAAAAATAATAATAAGGGAAACGAGCAAGCAAAGCTTTACAGCACTACTATGTACACAGCTTCTCCAGTGAGAGAGAGAGCTGGTGTCAAGATGAAGGAACAGAGCGCGATACAGAGACTCCAATGAAACAAGAGTCCTTCTTGGCACGGGGACTTGAGCTATAGCTGACCACAGAGAGACAGCAGGAGCATGAAGATGAGAAGGAGCAGCAGGAGGAGGAGCAGGAGGAGGAGGGAGGAAGCGACACTTTGCCAGATAAAGAAGACAACCACATAATGCAGAGCAACACAGCCGCGTCCACATCACACGCAAACACACACCGACGCACCAGTGAGCGTTTTCTCACAGAGATTCGGAGGCTGAAGGAAGTCAGAGATTTGACAATCGCATAGACTTTCCCCCCATTATCTCCTTCCTTTTGCCCTCCTGATGTCCTCCGTCTCCTCCTCCTGTATTTGATCCTCCTCTTTCTACCTCGCACTATAAATCTGATCTTTCTAAGGCTCGAGGATATCTCCACTCACCAGCCACAGCTCTATAAATAGTCTGTCACTAACAGTTTGACAAATGCGTCTCCATCAGTGTTGTTTCTGTAGTTCTGTGCATCGCTGGAGACGCTAGTGGAGGAATATTTAGCACCAGAGAGCAACTTGGACTTTGATTTTCTTTTTCTTTTTTTTTTTCTTTCCCAGCCAACACTTGTGAAATCACAACACTCACGTACGCACACTAAAACACAGATGGAGGAACTCAGAATGAGAGACCATTTCATTTCCTCGCTCTGTTTCCTGCTGATACAAAGTGACAGTTTCTCTTGGCTGGTTCAAACCGCCAGTGGCCACTGGAGATGTGGGAGAGCACAGCGGTCTGACCTAGATTCATCAAGCAGACGCCTCCTCGCTGATGACTGACGCCCTCCTCGTCCAATCACGATCCACTCTGCTCCGTCCTATATCTAACAGCAGTTCATTAGCAGCTTGTGAGCCACCCTGTTCAGGTGCACGGGCTGCTTTGTCTTGCGTTTGCGGTCACTGGGAGCCTCTGCTCCAGCCACAGTTTGGGCTTCGCAGTCTGTGATTGCAAAGTGTCCATGCAGGTGGTAGGATGACGCAAGGTGAGAAGAGTTATTTGTTGTATTCACATACGGTGCGGGGAAATGCAGACCGGAGACGGAGAGGGAGAGGGAGGAAAGAGGCTCGGGGTAACAGTCTGCGGAGGGATGGTCTGCTGGAGCCGGAGAGCTGTAGGAAATGCACTCACACACACACACACACACACACACACACACACTCTTTCCTCTCATATACTGCACATATACACCCACAGAGGCTGGATTGTTTTTAAGAGGGCGGTGCTCGAGCTGTACAGTTGCCCATGTGCTCTGTCTTCACCTACACTGTGGATGGAAGGATGGAGGACAGAGCCAAATGTTTCCACTTTGAGTGCCAGCATTGTGAGGAGCAGCAGAAAAGACATCCTGCCTGACGCAACCAGAGACAGAGCAGGAGAAAAAAACAAAAACAAAAAAAAAACAAGAAAGAGAATTCACAGTTTTTAAGGATGCCTACAGTGCTAAGGAGTCAGAGGAGCAAATCAGACCAAAAAACAGGAGTACTGCATCTTGATATTTTAGGTTCTGACTCGGTGCTTTTTGTTTGTTTTGCTACTTGCTGGTCATGTTTGAAGTTAACTCTTCGTGTGCGAGAAAAGCTTCAGCTCTGTCCTCCATGCACTGCTGTCTCTCGGTCTCACTCACACTCATTCAATACATAATTGGCACACAGTCAGTGTTTAAGTCTGTACATGGAGTGACAAGGCCCTGTAGGCATCTGTGCTGTAAGTCCAATCCAGCTGGACAGGCTCCATGTCCTGGACCCCTCCCTCCTCATCCTCTCCATCCTCTTCTCTTTATTTTCTGTCACACATCCTCAATCCAATCCTCAGCCTCACCACAACTGCCTCCCGGTGTAGGTGGGAGGGGCAGAGGGTACCTGTAGGTAGAAGATAGAAGATCGTAAATGATTAACAGTCAGTCAGAATTACATATTGACACATACAGTAGCAGCATGCAGACCCCACTCACACCTGTGCACAAAACCCAGGGGTGGTGTGCTCTTTGGATTTGGATAAAATCTTTCCTGCTATTATCCATGGACGGCTTGAGGCAGACAAAAAGTTTCTATTGTTTTATGGACACAATACAACTACAAACGCTAATGTTTGACATCTGGGAACTACATTTTCTATCTAGTTTCACATTTGTATTTTTGACAAATAATTAAATTACCAAAAGCAATAGGCATGTCTGCAAAGCAACTATAAAGCCTGAGGCTGCCACTAATTACTTGTAATTATTAAGCACTGATTTAATCTGTTAAAGTCACATTGCATGGCAAACTGCCTCTCTGTATCTACTTTCTGCTAAGCTAAACTATCTCTTGGCAGCAGCTACATATTTAGTTTCCAGTGCAGTGGGTGGTATTGATTTCTCATCTCTCTGCAAGATAGTGACTATGCCTATCTCTTGAAATGTCAAACTCTTTTGTTGGCTTAGTCTTACATCCTGAAACCATAATCTGGCTTACTCTTGTATTCTTTCTTTTGGATGTTTAAATATATTTACATGATTTTTGTCTTTTGAATTGCTGTTGAAAATGGAGTTTCCTTCTGGTTATATTTTATGGCTTATGAGCGCGCCTCTCTTTGAGCATCTTTTAAGCGTGTTATGAAAATAAATTGTGCTTGGCTTTCAGCCAGAAAAACACTGTTCAGGCGAGGTAACATTATTTTATGCAAAGCTGATTAAGGAAGTGTCTGTGCTCCTTTTGTTGGCTAAATCTACACGCCAAACTGAAGGAGTAGTAACTGGAAGTGATCTTTCAGTTAGTAGGGAGTCGCTTTAGGGTTTTAGTTGTTGTGCAGGTTAACTTGAATAACAGGGACTGGAATGCAGGTCACCTTCTGGAGCCTGAGCAGCCGTTCATCCTGCATAATGACGAGTGCGGCTGATGATCGCATCACTCGGTGAACAGATAACACTTGCAGGTTATTTACACACAGGAAGTTCTCTCACAATCACCCAAACACAAATCAATGTCAGATGAGTGACCATTTGTGACAAACCCATTCGTGCACGTGCCCACAGAATACAATTGGCCCCAGCACGTGAGCATGCACACACACACTCACACCTCACCTCTCCCTCATTCTTGTGCAATGGCTTATGGTCCAGTACGCACAAATGTGCATGCAGTCCTGTCGGCGTGGTTGAATGAGAGAGCGGCGAGTAAGCGGCATGTACCTGTGACTGGGAGGATGTACTCACCGCTCCCCCGTTCAGGATCATGGTCATCTCGGTGGGCTGATAGACGTTGCTGCGGAAAGGAGCGCTTGGCCTGGCACCAGTGTTACTGCTGTGCTGCCCGGCACCGCCACCGCTCCTCAAGCCTGGCGTGGAATAGACCGAGGCGAACAGATTACTCACTGTGACTCAGAATGATCCCTGTCCCTCTTGAATAAAGAGACACTGCACCGCAAAACTCCTTCCTTTACTTATTTCTTGCTGAGCATGCAAATATTTTCTGGTGTTCTATTACTCACTTTGGCCTACATTTACCCTACAGGCTATCTGCACAAATGATGCCTGTCTGGACTAATTTACTGGATTTTGCCATACCTGCAGTATTCTCATCGTTGTATCCATAGCCCTGGTTCTCCACAAACTGCCTGTGAGATAGAGGGATGTCTTCATCGAAGCTTGTCTCTCTCATCCGCGTTGAATTTTGAGACGTGTCGAAATAGTCTGGTGCGGTGGGTTGGGGTGGCGGTTTTAGGCAGATGTGGGATTCGGGAATGGCGTGGAAGATCAGCAGCAGCCAGCCCTGAGCCACCAAAGCAATCGCCAGCGCAGGGTCATTCCAGTCCGGAGACCTGCCAAGCCATGCATTGCCATACAGGTAGAAGCCCACCCAGGCCACCCACAGCAGCAGCGACATCAGGCAGGCCACTAGCAGCCAGATGGCATTGCAGCGCCACTGACGAGTCTTCCCACACAGGGCCAGGGAGGCAGCAGTCAGCGCGGCTAGTAGGAGGGCGAGCACATAGCTGCAGGCTAGTGAGAAGTCCAGAGGCAGGTACTGACAGGCAGCTCTCCCCTCCCTCAACACAGTGAGAAGTAGCCACTCAGCAGCTATGATGCCCTGCACAGCACTCAAACCCAACGCCAGGCCTGTCAGGGCACAGCCCCCTGGGCTCCTCCGCTCCCGGCCGAGCCTGCGCAGACGGACACCCTGAACTAGCAAGCAGGAGAAGCAAACGGCGAAGAGAAGACCCCACAAGGCCCTGCGGAGCAGACATAGTGACTCATCCTGCTCAATCAGGTAAGCAAAGCTCAGACCGAACAAGCCAAGGATGCCGAGGAGCAGTAAAAGGATGGGTCCCACGCCGCTGCGCTTTTCAGCCTCGCTGATGTGCCGTAGACGACACAGTAGGACTAGAGCGAGTAAGATGGCAGCCAGCGCCCCACCGGCAGCGACAGATTCAACAGCCACTCCCCATATAGAGTCCAGATCACAGAGCAGGGTGTAGGGGCGCACCAGGCCCCAGCCGCAGCCTCTTGGGAGATTCGACTGGGGGTCATCAATGTTTTGACTGCTGGCCCGATGAGCAACAGACAGCAGCATCAGAAGGAAAACCTCTTGGAAGGCCATCTCTGAGAAATCAACAGAAGAGGAGACAGAGAGGGGGATGTTGTAGGCAACAAGGGGCAATGAGGGGGAATAGAGACAGTGAAAGAAAGGGAGACAAGGGGGAGAGAGGGAGAATACAGTGAGTCATCCTGGTCATAAACATTTGGAAAGCTATTGAGCTTCAGCAGTCAGTCAGTCCCATTGCAATCATCTCTCTGTGTGACAATGCAAACAATCAGCCACTGCTGTGTTTTAGAAAGAAAACAAAGGACAGTAGTTCATGCAGGGTGAATGACTGACGCCTTTGAAAATACACCAAAACACATCCTGTGTTACCAATAAAGGCCTATAGCCCTATAACCTTTTGTAAACCTCTCAAGGTTTTATTACCTTGCAAACTGCTTCACATAGAAGCGCTGATGTAAATGATAGCTATAAACTCAGATCTGTCAGTTCTTCAGCGTGCTGAGCATCTCGGTCCACAGCTCGTTCTGCAGACCAGCCACTGAGGCACAGACAGGTAAGCTGCAGCATCATGCATATTTTTATGGGAAGAGTGCGTACAAGCAGTTTCACTCACTATCAGACATCTGAGGGAATCTAGCAAGTTGTGAGACAACACATAATACACTGCACACAAATACACAGCGCCTCCAGCACAAGTACAAGTAGTCGTGTACTTTTGAAAGTGTCCCAGGGAAGAAAAAAAAAACCCCAAAACAGCAGCAGTGTGGTGCAAAATCAATGCTGTCTGAGTCTGCCTTTTTCTTTATTCATCACAGCTGTCACACTCACACACACACACACACACACAACAGAAAAATACACATTTCGTTTCATTGAGGGCTTTGCAGGGATGATCAGTGTTGTCGTTTCTCCTGACAGGCTGCGTGTTTTATGGGGGGTGGAGGTGGGGGGTGGTGGGGTGGTGGGGGGTGATCTGTATTTAAAGGCCCCACAACAACACACAAACACGCAAACCAATCTTCCTGCCAGGTTTCTGTCACAAAGCTTTCAGAAATTCTTTCCAAGCTGACTCTCGCATTAGTGTGTTAAACAATCAGCTCCCACAATGCACCTTTCTGTCCCCGCCACTCTGCAACACTGGATTGTTTATTTCGGAGAACATTAGTCCTGTGAATATATTTTGACGTCCAAAGTCTCACAGTGTCCGCAAATAGACTGTATCACAATATTTACATACCATGTGAAGGACACTGAATAGCCATAGCATCATGTTTTCCCTCCACACCAGTAAGTTACATGGTCAGACAGTCGAGGAGAAACCAGGTTTACACGAGCGTCAGTCTGTTCGGCATGTAGCTTATTAAATCAGGCAGACTGCAACAGGGAGAAGTACCCAAGACAGTCTGATGTATGTTATTAGACAGAGCATTGATGAAGTGCGGCGGATCAACAGCAAATAGACTAGAATTGGCTCCCTTGTCCATGCAACCCTGATTTGGATGGTATAAAAGTTCTGCTTTAGTTTTACCGCCCTAACACAGCGGTAGTCTTTAGGGCAATCTAACAGTGAAAAAAGTTTTCATGAGGTGGGATGTAAAACCTCCTGACTGGTTTATTTGAGAGTTAATATTAAAGCCATCAAGTGGCCAAGAGACATGACTGTAAACTGATGATACATTTTATTTAAAGTGGTTTAATAGGTATGAAGGCTTTCTAATGAATGTAAAATATTTGAAGGTGATGTGTCAGTTCTTCATATTTTATCCTCTGGGTTTAGTTTTTCATGAAACTGGAAGGTGGCTAAAACGAAAACACTGCTAAAGGAGCTCATGTCAGGTAATGTCCATAATGTGTGGTTTTTTTTTTTTAAATGTAGGTGTATTTTCATTCTTGGTCTCATGTAAACATATTTATGCAAACGCCTGCGATTTCTCTGAGCTCATTTCCAGTTTGAAAGTATTTTGAAAGACAGCACTTGTTTACAACAGAAAATATGATAATTCATTTCTTGGAGTCTCCCAGAGGCTTTATCAGTGAAATATGCATGTGTGCATATATGTTTTGTGCATATTCATTGGCTTAGAGCTCTTTCATGTAACCCTCAGAGACTCACACCCTCCAAAATTCTTCCTCACACCTCCTCATTACTAAAATTCCTCACTCCCTCGTTTCCTGCAGTTGTTTCCTGTTGTCTTCTGTCTTTGCTGCAGCAGCTCATAGCCGTTAGTGATTACTGGTCTACTTTAACATCAATCAGCGCTTACAGAGGGATGAGTCACCAAAGCTTCTTTACACAGAGACACAAACACCTGACAATGACATGCTATACAAAAACACTCCTGATGAACTCGTGCGTCCTCCATAATGCCATCTTTCTTCCGAATGGTGATAGCCATGGTTACGGCCCATCTCTAAATTACAGGAGTAAAACAAAAGGGAGAGGAGACAAAGAGTGAAGCACTCAGTCACTCATCCTCCACAAGCCGAGCAATCTGCTCATCTCTCTGGGTGTTTCAAGTCATTTTTTCTTATTTTTGCCACAGTTTTTGTCACGAAGCAGACACAAGTGCCGGCTCACAATCAGAGACTGGAGCTCATGTTCTGCACACTCGTGACTTTTCGACTCACTCACCCTCTCACCCAGTCACTCACTCTTGCACAGATGGTTGCTCTGGCTGCTTTTTGAGTGCGACTTGGCAGACTGGTGAGCTGAAAGCTGAAGGAGGCACACAGAGGGTCTGCCAGGGGGCCGAGCACTCAATCACATGCATGTGCAAAATCCCATATATACTGCATATCACACACCTATAGCACGTATGTTCACAAGTCTTCCTCTTTCCTTTATGCTCAAGTGAGCTGTATGAAGAGAGAGAGAGAGAGAGAGAGAGAGAGAGAGAGAGAGAGAGAGAGAGAGAGAGAGAGAGAGAGAGAGAGAGAGAGAGAGAGAGAGAGAGAGAGAGAGAGAGAGAGAGAGAGAGAGAGAGAGAGAGAGAGAGAGAGAGAGAGAGAGAGCGAGCCTCTGGCCTTCTGCTTTGTGCAGTACAAGGATGCTGCCGCCGTCTCATCCTCCCCTCCCCTCTATCTTTCGAGACATGTTTCCCTCTCTGTCATTGCCACTCTATGCAGCCATTTCTGTCCTCCCCTCCATTTAAAACCCTCCGTTCTGCTGGATTTCAATGCCACCCCTACTCCAGAAGAGCCAGAGCGGTGTCAGCCCTCTGCTGACAATTGTACATGGGCTATAAAGGATCTTCCTCACACACCTTCAATCCTCACATTTTATCTTTTCACTCTCACCGTCTAATCCTAAACCCGCCCCCTTTTTCCCTTCCATTTTGGCATCTTTTCCTTCCTTCCTTGTGCCCCTTCCTCCTCTCCCCCTCCCCACCTCTGTCCCTCCCATCCCCTCGCCTTTCTTCTTGCTGTGTCTCTTATGTAACCAAGGGAAGGATCCAGGAGCTCTGCTGCATGGCTGCTGTTTCTCAGGCATCATGTTCCTCAGTGCCAAGCAGCCTTCTGACACTCTCAAGTCCATCTTTAGTTTTGTATGTTGCACGTAGCAGTGTCACATGCATTTGTTGCTGCACGTTATGCTCCCTCCCCTTCAAACACACACACACACACACACACACACACACACACACACACACACACACACACACACACACACACACACACACACACACACACACACACACACACACACACACACACACACACACACACACATTGGCACCATGCCCATGTGTGTTGCCTCTATTTACATGCAAATGTACCATTCGTCTTGGATGGCATGTATTATGCATGCGTCTGTATAGGCAGCACATTCTGACACAGAGCTGAATGTGGAAAGTATGCGGCGTGCAGTCCTTATAACGCTGCTGTTAACACACAACGGGAATACAAGCGTGAGAGTGCAAATGTGCAGCATTGCAGTCATTCAGATCCGCTCCAGGCTGGATACGCACGGATAGGGGGGGAAATGTAGCAAGCCGTCCTGTCCAATTACAACCTCCTATAATTATCAGACCCAGTACACAACCAGATGCTGTCTAATTACTGCGGTGATAATTGGGAATGTTATTGCATTTTGACGACTCGCTTTAGTTCTCATTTTTCTCCAACTGTTTCAACTATTTTGACAATCATGGATGAGAAGAGAGAATGTATTGCAGGTATAAGGGAAGGATTGTAGGGCAACTCGTATATGGAAACATCTTGATCCCGTTGACAGGTAACGATAAAGAGGCTCCTGGCATCTGTTTCGCTTGTGACACCGCCTTCTTCATTTAAGTGGGCACAATAAGCAAATGGATTCACTCTAAAAAAAAAAAAAAAGTAATAAAGATCTGACTGTCTCATTAGTGACTCTAACCATTCTGTTTTTTTTAGTCTTGCATCATCTTTCTTTTATAAAGGATCAAGAAAAAAAAAGTTGCAAGTGGAACACTTAACGGGACAGTTATTTAATAACTGAAAATGTCAGATTTACGAAACTCTACCAGCTTGTTTCCAGTTTACTATTAACCAAAAATACAGTTATGTGCAGTTGATGTAGGAATCATCCACCGTTTGTGCTTTTAAGTTCCCTTAAAGAAGTAGTTTGCAGAAAAAATGTATATATTAATAAGAGCATATTTGATGAATGCTCTCACGAGTTCATCTTGATTCATAAACTTCTCAAGCAAACATATGTTTACCTTACAATAATTCGGTGGCTGAACAACAACGACAAACTTCATCAGTTTAGTTTGAGGGCTGAACATGATTTCTGAAAACTAGCCAGTTTATCGGGTATAAACCTTTCAAACTGCCATCACTTTGACTTTTCTTAAAGCAGCTTTATAAGTTATTTTGTTTTGTCTTTATGTTTTGTTTTTGTTTTGGGGGGGGGGGGTTGCCTTGTTTTACTTGAGGAAATTGCAAATGTTGTAGTATTATGAAGTGATTGGTGGAATCTTGAAAAATTAATATGTCTTTTAAATTAAATGGAGTGATTGTAGGCATACTCTTACAGAGAGGAGCTTTCTGTCTCAGTCAAGGACACTTTCACACAAGGCATGTTCTAATTCTTGAACTTAACTTTGCAAAGAAGACCTCTCAGCGGTGCTTTCAGGGAGTGTTGAAAACCCAAATCTAATATTATATTTCTCATACAAGGTTACTGAAATGAAGCGTTCTGCTCATTAAGATCCTATTGGTGTTCCTGTTTCGAATGTTAAAGTAATGAATTTAGCTCACCACTGCAAATGTTGGTACCTTCTTATTGAATTAACAACAAACACAAAATCCACCCGACCATCGAATCTGTTTAAGTTTGTAGCAAATCTCTTTACATGTCTAACCTCCAGGGTGGCCTCACTTTTCTTTCACAGCTGTTAGTGACAGGTGAGGCTACATGGGAATATAAGTGTGAAGAGAAGGGACAAGGGGAAGAGATGCAGTAGATGTGTGACGTTGCTGAAATATTGAGGAGCTGTATGAAGAGTTTTTAGGAACAAATAGGCTCACAAGGAAAGAGAATTTTGGAAGAAACAAATGAACAAAATGCTGAAAGGCTGGACTAAAAATGAGGTGGGCCATTCACGGCACCAACCTCCCGGGCACCTCAATGAAGAAACTGACAGTGGAAGTATTCTCCTCAGCCGCTTCAGACATCTACGACCACCCTAATTAGGCCTCATTACCATGTGACTAGGCTCACAGCAAGACCATATGCTAATTGAGTTGGCAATTAACTGTGCCAATGTTTAATCTGCGACCCTCGCTCTCCTCCCTCTACTCCCTTTTGCCTTTTTTCCCCCTGAAACATCGATAACAAACAAGAGGTGACCAGTCAGATGTGAAGGCATCCAACAACTACACCCAAATGTCCCTGGAAGCAGAGCCAGCGCTCCGGTGTCATGTGGTCCACCTCTGATATGAATGAGCATCTTCCATTATAGACAAAGTGAGGGCTGGGATAAATTGGGGAAGGGGGGTGGGCAGATCACACGAGCCCGGGGAGATCAGATTTGGTTAGTGAGCGTGATTGTGATCAGAGGAGCAAGAGAAAAAGAGGAACAGCCGGATGTGCAGAGGAAGAATTGGAGCGAGCCTTGTGCCTGGAGCATGTGTGTGTGTGTGTGTGTGTGTGTGTGTGTGTGTGTGTGTGTGTGTGTGTGTGTGTGTGTGTGTGTGTGTGTGTGTGTGTGCGTGTGTGTGTGTGGGTGCGTGTGCGTGTGCGTGTGCGTGTGCGTGTGCGTGTGCGTGTGCGTGTGCGCGCGCATTGGAAGGAGGGGTGAGTGTATGAATATAAATGCACGTATGAAAGGAGAAGCAAGGAAGTTCCCATGTATGTGACAACTGCACTCTGGCTTGCACACTCATCCGTGTCGTGTATTTGTGGCTCCACACACACACACACACACACACACACACACACACACACACACACACACACACACACACACACACACACACACACACACACACACACACACACACACACACACACACACACACAATCGTCCAAATAAGGTACATATGGCGTCAGCCCAGAGGACATGCTGTAGCTCCATCTTTTCCCAAGAGGGGGCTAACTAACTCATAAATGCACCGTCAGAGAATAAACAGCCCCACTCTGTTGAATATTGATCAATGATGGAAATCAGAAGACTCCAAAATAGGCCCAAGAGCTTTCATAGTACACAAGTCCAGTTCTGACAATGGCCTGGGATATGTATATCATCTATTTATTAACCAACTCTCTCATAAGTGAGTTCATGCACTGACACCAATGTACATACAAGCTTCCTTCATGTAATTAGACCCAAGTGGGCATTTAATTGCAATTTCTGGACATCATGGAGGACTGTTCTTGTTGTTTATGAGTCTGGCGTGGGAGAGACACATCTTCTAAAGGGGGACACCCTTGGTTTTAGCTGACCTAAGGAGCAGCTTAATGCAAACACACGTTTAGAGAATGCTCTTTTTTCTCTCATTTTTTTTTTAGCACACCCCCTCTCTAAACAATACAGGCCACATGGGAGGGTCCCTGGGGGGTTCCAGATGAGTGTGTTTGTTTGAGGGGAACCATTGTTACTGAGATGTGTGTGTGTGTGTGTGTGTGTGTGTGTGTGTGTGTGTGTGTGTGTGTGTGTGTGTGTGTGTGTGTGTGTGTGTGTGTGTGTGTGTGTGTGTGTGTGTGTGTGTGTGTGAAATCCAAAAATAAAGAATGACATCCAACCTCTAAACTTAAGGATAAGAGATTTGATTGGCACTCCTGAAATATATCAGAGTATTTTGAGATAAAAATGGAGGCGCGGCCACTGAATGAGACCCAACATTTTGTGTTGCTTTTTTTTTTTATATCCTCGTGAGAAAAGAAATGAGCCAAAGCAAATTTGACATCCGTTTTGACACAGACCCAATAATCCATCCACATACAATATTTGTAAGCTTAATGACCCTAGAGGACAGAGCCATGTGCCAAGCTCTGTGCGTAAATACATATTCCTGCAACGTGTCTGTAACACTGTGTGCCCTCTCTGCTTCACACACCTATGCATTTGGCGCATCGACGTTTCCTTTCTCCCTCCCAGGATGCAACCTCCACCTCGATTAAACCTCACATAAAAACAGAATATTATTTTTTTTAAGCATACATAGACAGACGTGCTTTCAAATGATCCCCCTATGTGGGATTTGCGACTATATGTCCAGCACTCACCCCCCTGCCCCTCGTTTTAGTGAATCAGTATTCTCTGGGCTACATGGTGAGCAGCACGTACCTTGATCGATGTAAACAGATGAGATCTAGAGGAGAGAGAGGAAAAAAAACCACGGATGCACAGTTGTTGGGTTTGATAGGAGACCGTTTTTTTTTTTTAAATGTCACATGTCGGAATGAGCTCCTCTCGCTGTGTTTGCGCGTTTTGTCTCCATCCACATGGACAAGTGCGCGACGAGCCCAGATGATTCCTCCAGCTTACAAGCGGACAGGAGCCCCGTTATTCAGCCCGTCAGTGAGAATGAATGTAAGTCCACACAGGGGGGAAAAAGAACGCAACGAGGGTGCAAGGATTAAAAATATGGAGGGTATTCTTTATCGTTTTCCCTCTAAATCCTTTGTCCAGCGGTGCGCATCTTTGACTTTCACTCTGCAGCAGCGGCGGCGGAGCTCTCGCCAAAATAAATCAAATACACGGCGCCTGGAAATCCTGCGATGCGCAAAATCGGCGCCCCCATAACCATCAGGATCCCCTGAATATGGCGCTAAATGTCCCGGTCGACGCTCAAGCGCTCCTCGCTGCTCCTCTTCTCCCGACTGAGCGCATCACCAAAAAACTGCGCTCCGCATAACGTGCGTAATGATAATCCTTGTACGCACCCACACATATGCACACACAAGAGAAAGTGACAGCTCCCCCAGAGCCTCCACAGCCCCGCCGGTCACTCCTGGTTTCGCCCTCACTTTACAACTATTTTACATTGGAATTGTCATCTGGAATTCCATTAAATCAGGGGCACCGCGTGCACATACACACACACATCCATTAAAAAATAAAAATAAAAAATCCACTGTCTTCATGTCACCGGCACAAACTGTGCGCACAGTTTGGAGCCTATTAGTGCTGCTCTGTTTTATCCCTCTGGTGAAGTACTGTTTTTACTTATGTGGACTGCACTGAGTCAAACAAAACACGCCGACACGACGTCAAGTTAATGTGTTCTGATCCACTTTCCGGCTACATCTTTGAAAATAAAGCTCTAGACCGAGGTCACGACAGGGAGGCGTGATCAGAAGCAGAACACCTGGTCAAAAAGATATTGCTGGAAAAGTGGTCAAAATAACAATAAAATTAAACTGTTTCGTTTAAAATATAATTGCCCTTTAATCAGTGAACCGTTTATTATTAACAGTAAGATAACACAGTTATCTGCAGCAGGAATATTGGGCTCAGGCTGCACGGTGGAAGCTCACAGAGAGAAGGTCTGGGTTGAATTACCAGATGAGCCTTTCTGTATGGAGTTTGCATGTTTTCTCTGTGTGTGCATGTGTTTCCTCCAGGTACTCCGGTTTCCTCAACATGTATGTGAGGGGTTTACTGGTGACCCTAAAATGCCCCCAGGTGTGAATGTGGGTGCGTGTGTGTGTGTCTGCCTCCGTGTGTTTGCCCGTTGCTGGACCGGCATCTTGTTCAGGGTGTATCGCACACTCGCCCACAGTAAACTGGGATTGGCAGCTGAACAGAAAAATGCAGTTCAGAAGATGGGTGGATGGATATTGAGCTCAGTTGTTTGTCTCAAGCCTCTATGGGTGGACAGAGGCTGCTCAAGCCACTGACGTAGGATGACCCTAATACTGCAAAAAAGCATGCACCACCTGCATGAATGGAACTAAAAGGAAAATGCTGCTGTTTCACTTTATGAGCTCTTTTTTTTAACAACTTCTCTTCGACCAATTGTCTTATTTTGAAAGTAATCCAGACGCTCTTCCTGTGTTCCTCTGGTGATCTATGAGAACTTCACACTGCCACAAACTGCTGCGATGCCTATTATTTCTCACTCACATCACATGGTTGTTGCCTCAGCTGCTCCAGTCCATCGAGCAGGAAGATTTTCCGTGGAGTGACCCCCCCCCCCCCCCCCCCCTCCCCAACACACACACACACACACACACACACACACACACACACACACACACACACACACACACACACACACACACACACACACACACACACACACACACACAGTTTGTAGAATGGTGACATGGAGACATTTCTCCTCACCTTCAGATCCATGCACAACCTCACCCGTTCTATCTCACTGACCTCCTCCATTCATACATTCCGACCTGTACAAACTTCTCTGCCCCTCTTCAGACCAAGTACCAGACATGGCCGGGGACAGGGCAAACCAAATCACAATAATGTCAACACCTTCAAATACTGAAAAAGTCGTCTTTTGAACATCTTCTTTTAATGTTCTAACTGTATTTGCACGCTCACTGCTCGCCCTGCATTATTATTTATCATTATTTCACACAGAGAACCTACTGCAGCCATGATGTTTATGACCAGGTGATCAGTAGCCAAACATATAGAGAATGGTTTGATCAACATCACCAAACAAACAACAGAGTCCACTTCACTCTCATATATTTCGGATTGCCCCCTCATTGTCTCTCCCACTTTCCCCACTTTCTCTTTCTTGTATACAAAATGTGCAAGTGGACGTCCAGAGACACGCCATGCAGGCGGTGGGCAGTTAGGAGGCGTATCATATGTGGAGTGGCAGCTGAGGATGTGAGACTAATCTGACAGGTGCAGGCCGAGAGAGTGACAGCATGGGAAGAGGGGGTGGAGGAAGAGGATGAGGAGGAGGGGGTCACTGCTCGGTAAGGACGACTGAGGAGATTAATGGTTCTCTCTCCTCGCTATCAGCAGACAGGCCCCTGCAGTACTTAATCAACACCATCCTTATTCCTCATCGTCTTTATGAGAGCGTTGTGAGCAGAACAGGAAACTCTCACACAGTTAATCACAATAGAGGGTAATGAAAGTATGTTCCTATGAGAATACATCGTCAGATTAAATTAATAGGGTAATTAACAGGTTTATTACCATGTAATTACTGACTGTGTTGCAGGGCAGGGGCATTAGACTATGTGCTGCAGGACAAAGTGGCCAAATTGATGTATTTAGTATGTGTGAGATGAATTGCAGCTGAATTTGATCTACTGTCCCATAGATCCTCCTGGTGAGTATGTAATTAAAGTGAGCTCCATGTGGGCATTTACCAGTCCTCGGAGAAAACAAGATAACGTCTAGTCGATGCTTTCCTGTATTGAACTGTAAGATATTTTGAAAAATCCTTATATTTTGGGATGTTTTCATGTCTATTAGTTAAGTGAATAAGAACAAAGCAGATTTAATATACGCAGAAGTAGTTTTGTTGTATTTGTGGTTTCATTGTTGGCTGAGTTTGATATTAATGCAAAATGCTGATATTTCATGACATGCTCATGCAGAACTTAATCTCATGGATTGTCTTGACCACTCTGCGATGAATACATAGATCTTAATCTCAGACCCTTCTGAATAAATTAAGCTCAGACTGAAAGGTGATATCTAAACTTGAATCTACAGTGCAGTGAGACTGTCAGCGTTGAACCTCAGATGAAAGCTGTCGGCGGAGAACTTCTGCCTTGCGGTATTTATAGAGGGTGACAAGGTACCGGCTCCATGTGATCATGTGTAAGTCTCAGTTGATGACTAATATAACTTCACAGGCAGGTTCTGGACTAACTTTGGCTCTGCCCGATGAGTTGTTGTCCTTTCAGGAGGACGCCACATGGAGTTGAGGTGTCTTGTGTCACAGTAACATACAGGAGCTGTCTGTCACATTCCTTTTGGATTATTCATCACCTTGTCTCAGAAATTCTGTCTGTCTGCCTGTTTTTTTTGTTTGTTTTTTTTCTGTAAAATTCACAGCCTTCACATATGTTTGTCTGTGTTTCAATTCTTTTGTTTCCTCTCTCTCTTTCTCACTCATCTTTCCTGTATTACACGCCTTGGCGCTGCCCGGAGGTTACCCCGTCGTGTCAAGGAAGGCCTCGCTTGCCTCCAAACAACAAACCTCGCAGTGACAGCGGGGTGGCTGACATAGGCTGCATGTTGCATCTGTTTCCAGGGACAAGCATCAGAATGAGAGCCTCTGACCTCACAGGATGTATTAACTATGACAGGATGCAGGTGTCCAAAATTAGCAGGAAGGGAGTCTAATTTTAAAAAAGGCACTTTGATTCCAGACACCCATCCCTTTTTACAGACTGCGATGTGTCCAACGGGGAGAGAGGATGTGGAGTGTGATAGTGGTGCTGCTTGCGTAGGAGAAAATATATCAGCCGAGCAACATTTAGTTTTGTAGATACATTCATTCATCAAGTGACGATTTCATCTTGAGTGAGCAGGGCCAGTAAAATAATGCCACAATAACCTTTAAATGTGAACTTGAAGAAGTAGTCAATAAAATGTCTATATTTTCACTAAACCAAACAATTACTATTGAAATTATCTATAAACTCAACATAAATCACATTTTCAGTGATACAATCACGGTGCTAAATACAGTGAAACGTCCAAAAGACTTATATATTATGCAGGTTTTTACAAGCTCACTCTGACAACATGGCTTTGAGTAATGAGGTAGCAACCTTTAATGGCGACATCACTGACATCTCAGCTCAGGTCTCAGTGTCGTGTAGTATTGTGAAATGTACTTCATTCCAAAAGTTTAAAAATAAAAATCTACTGTCGTGATGCTTAATGCTGTTTTCTTATGATACAATGGTTGGTCCGATCCAAAGTGCTTCACAGGAATATTCATACACTGACAATAAGACAAATTAAGAAACTATGGTCATTTAAAAGGTAAACTATGACTCATTATTAATATTGAGAGAAAGATAAGTGGATTACAAATACTTTTAAGAAGATGGGATGTTAAAAAAGATCATGACAAAAACAGGTGAAACTGGAATTAAGGTCCACATTTATAATAAAAAGAAAAGTAGTTGATTATGGATGCAGACATTCAAAGAAAATCTAAGTGAAATTGATAAATGTAACTAAATAAATCATGCATTTATTATTTAAAAACCAAACCAAAGAAATACATTATAATCTTCCAGTGTAGATCTACAATCCTGTTAATTAGAAATGAAGCAGTTCAAGATTGTTCTTTTAACAAAGTTCAAAGTCAGAAACAGTTTCTAAATATGAACTGTGGACATATTTGTGTTCAAATTAAGCGGATAAAAGTAAAATAGCCACAAAAAACATTTACTCATGCAAAGTTCTTCTTTGTTGTTACTTCCCACCTCTGGAGGAAACGTCAGTTCCAAATTTAAGCCACAAAAGAAGAGAAAGAACAACGACACAGCTGTGAGGCAGCAGCACTAACCACTGCACCACTGCACAACGATGGGTGTAGTCATGTCCATATAGTGGATGCTTGCAGTTATAATTTGGAGATGAGTGCACGAGAAGGAACAAATACTGTACATATTTCTGGGTGGGTTTTGGTTATTGAATCAGAAAGCAAAGCACTATGTTTTCATGCAATTTATATGGATTGAGCTGCTTTTTATCTAATATTTATTCATCTGAAATGGCCAAGTAACTACAAAAAGCCCAGCCCATTGAAATGGACGCATATGTGTCGGTGGTGGTGGGTGTCTCATCCCTGAAATCACTAAAAAGTCATTTTTGCCTCCTGACGTCTCGTCCCTGTATTCTAGTAGTTTGGTCAAACGCACATAAACCACATAGCAACTTTAAATGACTTTCCATTTCTCTCATATTTTCTCAGAAAAAGAAATCATGGGAAATATTGAAGTGACTTCAGTTTAGTGATTTAAAAATGACCCCCTTCTCATGCCACTTTTTTAGGTGCACCTTGTCATCGGGTTCGACACCTTTTAACTCTGAACAGGCCTAATTCTTTCTGGCAAAGATTCAACGAGATGCTGTCACAACTAACGAGGGATTTTGATCCATAGTGAAAATATAGTATCGCACAGATTTGTTGGCTGCACATCCATGATGGCGCATTCCAAAGGTGCTCCACTGGATTGGGACCTGCTGACTGTGGCCAGTGTAGGACAGTGAACTCATTGTCAAGGATCCAGTTTGACATGGTTGAAGCTTTCTGACTTGGTGAGTCATCCTGCCTGGAAGAAGCCATAAGAAGAAGGTAAACCGTGGTCTTGAAGAGACGGACATAGTGTCAACTCTAATACGGTATATGCGATGAACGCATGATAACAAATCACACCATGACATCACCAGCAGCCTGAACCGTTGATACAAGGCAGGATGGATCCATGCCTGTGCGAACTGTAGACCGTTTCCTGTTTTTACAGTTGATCGGAATAGCACCTGGTCTCCTCCGGCTGCTGGAGTCCTTCAGCTAAGAAGTTCAACATGATTAGACATCGGAGGTGGCCAGGTGCCTACCCTGGTTATACTAAGAGGCTTGCTGGGATGCTGTTGCCTTTTTTTACCTGCTGCTCACTGGACATTCTCTCTCTTTCAGATAATTTTCTATAAAGCTTCAGAGAGGATTGTTCATGAAAATCCCCAGTAGATCCGCAAATTTTAAAATATTCAGGCCGATCTGTCTGGCACCAACATCCATGTCTCTTCAATCCCCTTTCTTTTCGTTCTCACGCGACTGGTAGATTAACTATTTGCCTTCATAAGTAACTGAACAGTTGTACCTAGTAAAGTGATCAGTGAATTTGGAGATATAGCTTCCTAAGCTGCAAGCTAGATTGTGTTGAAGTGATCACCAGTAGCCCAGCAAGCAAGATAATCCTTATCCGTCCACATTGACCCTCCGGCTGTTGCAAACCCTGAAAAAAATGCAAAGGTCCTGACCTTCTAAAGTGGCATAGCCCCACCAGAGGAAGGATTGATGTTAAAGGTCAACTTAATGTTACCCGGTCAGGTCAATTTAAAACAACCTACAGTAGATAAGTGTGTTCTGGAGGCTGCATACACGCAAGATGTTTCGTTCTCGTACAAAGTTTGGGCTTATCTGTCCCCTATGAAGAGCACAACGTGGACAGTTATGCACTGGTTTGAAGTCAAGCCTCGGCGAGCATTATGTCTGCTCCTCAGGTTTCTATGTGACTGTAAACAGGATTTAACCCTCAGAGGGTCAGGGCAAGGTCAGTGGAATAAAGGCAACCCTTGGATTTACCTGCCGCCTCTTAATATCCAGCCAATGTGGACACATTGTTTTTGAAATCCATCTGGAGGACTGAGCCTGGATTTAGCCAGGTGTGAATGAATGGCGGTTGTTTATTTGCCAAAGGATTTCTGAGGCTATAGGTGACACATTGCCATGCATGTGAGCAGTGAGTGTCATCGCTCCGTCAGCCCCAGTTCTGGTTGAAATGTGTCATTGGGTCCTGGAGGGATCTCAGTCAACATAGTGACTTTAGTGGAGCCGTCATTGTTCCTCCAACACATCCATCGGACCAGATTCCTCGAACTCTGTGAGAGAATTGTATCAAACATGTTCAAAAAGCGTAAGTAGTTATAGTCTGACGTCATAATTTGGTGACAAAAAAATTAACTGAATGCATTTGATTCAGACTGCCAGGGGGAGCTGTTATTTTAGCTGTTATTCGTTTCTTTATATTAGGTTGCCCATCTCAGCTTCTAAAGGAATCTGCATTACTGAACCACCTACTGATTCAGCTTTGTCATTGTGTTGTTGCTGACTTTTAGTCACAATACCAGCAGCTTCTTTATTCTTAGTTTTTAACAATGAGGTGGGTGTTATTACCACAGCGGGACCGCTGTAACGTGAATGTGGCATCACTTTTGATTAGCACGTCATGTTATAGTGGAGACAAGATGGTGGACACTATAGCTGCTAAATCGTTACCACAGTGAGCGATGCCGGCATGTTGATGCATTTAGCATAAACCTAGGCTTAGTGGAGCCTCACTAAGCTGTGAGCATGGCTGACTAGTGTTGTCAAACAAGAACAGGCCAGAAACCACCGCAGAGTTATATAAAAGTCTACCGCCTGTCTCATTCTTTCTTTTCAGCTACTTCTTCCAGCCCAAGCGGCAACCTCTTGAGGTCTTGTGTTACCTCCACCCTTCTGCACAATTACCCAACCAAGTAGAAGCTGCTGTGTCTGGCATGGGCCAGAGTTAGCAGTGGTGTAGTGTTGGGTGGGGGGGTTGGGGGTAGGTAGGTGGATGAATGGGGGACAGGATGGGAGGGGAGCTTTGCTTCCCAATCTGACTGGATAGAATAGTGAGGACTCCTGAAGAGAGAGAGGATTGGGGACATGGATTTTGGAAAGAGGGATTTCTGAAGGAGATCATAGGCATGCCTTCACAGATAGCGGAGAGCCCATTACACACGTCGTCCATCAGACTTTGACTCAGTCAAACTGCCGTCAGATCCCCCAGACATGGTGCTCACCCCCTGTGTGGAATCAGACACCACACAGACACATAATCCCCCCCCCCCCCAAAGTCTGTCATTTGATGTTGGCCCCTAAATAAGCACGTACGTGTTATAAACACCCATGGCTCGATATAGACACCCCCACCCCCACCCCAAGCCTTTTTTATAACCTTTCACCTTAAATCCACATATTTGCACTTAAATATATTGAAGATATAGAAATAAAACATTTTTTTACTTTTGGACTCTCCACATGAGTGTGTTAAGGCGGGTCCCCATTTGTACACGTACTAATTGTATTTCTATGTTGCTACATTGTACTGACTTTTCCTTCAGTCTTTACTTTATTGATTTAACTCGTACAAAAATACCAGAGACCCAAAACTGACAATATTCTGATCAATCACCTCCAAGGCGGTTCTTTAAAACAATACCTTCTCCTATAAATATTATGATTTTTCTCAAGGACACACACACACACGATTTGAGAACACAGCATGCAGCCTTTTGGGGGTTTTGGGGAGACTTAAGGATTATTTATTTAGTAGGACACTGCACAGATGCGGGTACGCACACACACACACACACACACACACACACACACACACACACACACACACACACACACACACACACACACACACACACCACACACACACACACACACACACACACACACACACACACACACACAGTGATGGCTTTTAAGTACACCAACAGTTTGTGGCAATCTTGCCCAGTGATAATAGCAGTTTGATTTGTGTGGACTGAATGCTTTGACATTGAGTGCTTTCAATTCTCTCCGGCAGTAATGGTCCTTTTAATGTCTCTCTCTCTGAGACTGCATCGTTCATGTCCAATACACGGTGGGTGCGTCAATCCATCCACACAGTGACTGACTTTTCTTTAATGTCCACATCTCAAATCCCAAGTCTCGCGGTTTGTTGCTGCTCTTCATCCATAAGACATTTTCACATCTTTTCATCTGAGCACTCTATTTCTCAAGTCTGTCAAACATCTTTCACTCATCCTTGTTTCTCATGTGTTTGTTTTGCCCTCAGAATTCATACTACGCCATCCGCTGCCCAGTCCTATGAAGTCACTGTTTAATATGAACACATGATTTAACCGACCAAATTCAGCAACCGGGAACTGACATGGTTTCCCGACACCTTGCTCAGTGTATGTGTGTGTTTGTGTCCCTCCCTGTGAGCCCGGTCGTATAAATGGAACTGGCAGGAACAGAGAGTGAGACCAGACTCAGGAAGGAAGGAGCTCCACTCAAATTAATCTCCACTGGACGGCCCAGTAAAACAGCACAGCCATTTTTGGGAGCAAGGAGCCATCTCCTTGGTGAGTGCCATGGCAACAGCCAACGTGGGCCCCAGCTTTCCGAGCTGTCCTTTTCAGGCTCCCGATCAAAAGTGGCAGGCCAGGTTTTTTTTGTTATGTGGCGTCTCTTACCCATTCTTCTGCTTCTCCTTTTCGCTGCCTACATGACACGGTCCTGGCCTTTTTCACCAGGAGAGGCTGTGAGAAGACTGCAGAGGGCCCGGGTCTGTGGGAAAATGTTGCCAGACAACACAGGGGCATGTGACAGCGAGAGCAAGCTAATATTGTCTGCGTGAGGCAACAGGGGGATTCATTGCTTGTTTGGAGCCTGTGTGTGAGTATGATTCCACCCAAATGAAGCATAATGCAGATCTGTTTGCATAATTGTTTTGTTTTGTTCAGTCCACATTTAAAAGAGGTGACCAAAGTGCTTTCCGTGTCGTCACAGTAATACACTCAAATATGATGAAAGAAAACCAAAGAAACATGAATGTATAAATAAAACACACACGAAACACACTAAATAGATGATTATAGTCTTTACAGATTTTGTGCTTGTTTATCTCAAGGTGTTTTAAGACCTAACAGCTTCACATAGATTGGCACTATGTTCATTGTGAATGCAATGATCCCAACAATTATGGATTTGTCATCAAATTTAATTTGTAGAAGCAGGAGGATGAAGCCATTTGTCTTTGTTAATGTAATTACTATCGTCCATCCATCTACTATACTGTTTTAGCCAACTTAAGGTCACAGGCGGCTGGCGCCAGTCCCAGCTGGCTATGGGTGAAGACAAGACAGGGTGCACCCTGTCCATCACAAGGAGAACACAGAGAGATAAACCACTACACAATCACATTTATATCTAGCAATGAACTTGTGGGAGGTAAAGCCATCCGCGTACAAAGAGAACATGCAAAGGCCACACAGAAAGGCCTCCAAGCCTGAACTCAAATTGGACACTTGTGCTAAACACTCCACCTCCATGCTGTCAAATTATCATCACGTGCCGGACAATTCTGTATTTTGTGTTTGAATATTTAGTGAGTAACAGGAAATTTGAAACTGACAATAAAACTTAAAAATATAAGGAGGATGTGTGACAGAAATGGAGCCTTTTAATCAAATTTGTGATATCGAATATCATAGGGTTTATTCTGGTAAGAAAACTTTTGACTACTATTGTTTCTCTATGTGGATTGAATCATCCTTTTTCTCCCAGCTGCTTCTTCAAGTGTAACAACATACATAGGCGACAAAAGCTGTGGTGTTAATGTTTATTACATTCACTTGACAGTGATAACACAGAGTTTCAAAAGGTGCATGTCAACCGGTACAGCTGTTGCTAAAATAACATCACTTTAAAGGCTATTAAAAGGTATGGCCACTTCACAAAAACGCATGCTGAATAATTCACATATCTCTTGCTGTTGCTGATTTTGTGGTTGTTAGATACATGCAAGAAGCTCTACGCTTGTTTATGTCAGGAGCGCGCCATCTCGTGGACAGAAGAGGAATTACCGAGAAAGAGAAGCAACACTGTTGGAGACTACAATGTATGTGTTGTTAGGATGGGTATGGATATTCTCAGAGAACAGACGTAGCTAATAAGAAGAAAACAATACAATGATCATGGTATTCCCTGTTTTATAATATATTCACCAGTAATAGCCCATGACTTATAACCAACATGACTACGCCATCTAACGCGCCCCCAAGGTCCGCAGCCAGTTCAGGTGGCGCGAGACCTTCTGGAAGATGTAGCCTTTGCTGCAATCAGCGCCGGGGTGGGTGCTCACCACCCCAGTGAGGAAGAAGACCTCCCGGTAGAGGGTGAGCAGGGGGCTGCCGGCGCTCATGGTGCAGTCAGCTCCAGATCGAGCAACAGTGCAGCCCATTTTATTGGTCATCAGGTCGGGGTAAGTGTCCAGGCACTGTGGCAGCCGGTTATACGCCAGGTGGTTGAGCATGAGCGGACCCTGGAAGTCAGGTGCTTCTTTGGGCTCCCTCCAGCCGGTGACCACGGCGGGGAGATCTCCCTGCATCAAGATGCTCTCAGCAAAGTCTTTTTCCGGCAGACAGGCGGCCATAATGCTGCTCGAAAGTCGGATGCGGTCGCGGAGCTCAATCACAGCCAGGTCATTTTCTGGACGTCCTTCCACATAGCTCGGGTGGATGTGATGTTTTTTGACATAAAGCGTACGCCCATCAAGGTCTGAAGTCGCACTGCGTTTGCCTGAGGAGGAGAAATGATAATAACCAAGTTCACAAACAGTACTACAATTTTGAGTTCTCAGACATGCCCTGAAAATAATGGAGGGTGCCATTACAGTAAAAAGCTTTATATTTCATGCATATGTGTCGTCTATTTTTCCCTTACAGAGTTGTTTTTAATCAGTTTCATTTTGAACTGTACCGATGCAGGTACGCTGTGTTTTGTTCACTCACCAACAGCCACTTGGTAGGAAGCGTATTTGGTGGCACATTGAGCTGTGGTCAGGACGAGGTTGTCTTTCAGGATGACGCCGCTACAGAAACCTGCTGACTCTGGACTTTTCAGGAAAGCCTGCAAACAACAAGACCACAGGAGTCTGGATCACTGTCGGATGGTAGTGGGAATTAAAAAAATCTGAATAAAAATCATTGTGTCACTGTGCGTGTGTGTGTGTGTGTGTGTGTGTGTGTGTGTGTGTGTGTGTGTGTGTGTGTGTGTGTGTGTGTGTGTGTGTGTGTGTGTGCGTGCGTGCGTGTGTGTGTGTGTGTGTCCTCACCTGCCAGGGACACTCTGCTGAAATGCAGGCAAGTCCTTCATAGTTACTCTGTACGTTGCTGGTCTGTCTGTACTGCCACTGACTCAGGCTCTTCACCTTACCACAGGGGGTTTCAACTGCCAACAGAGAATTATAACTTTTTTATAAATGTCTCTTTCAGATGACATCTTGTCCTTTGTGTTTGTCGGACTCAGCACGGAAAATTAGACTCGAAACAAATAAAAACACTGGCCAGAATTGTCTCAAATGTTCAGGAAATTTGTGTAGCTGTGGCATGAATTCATTGAGAGAATGTCTCCTCTGTAAGGAATGAAAATTGGTGAGGAAGTGTGTTTTCCAATTAACTTTAGAGTTTCTGAGTATCATCTATATCCACTGGATTTTAACAGTTAAATTCAATTATTTGTTCTGAAGTTTGATGTTCATTTACACAAAAAAAAAAGTGAAAATGTGTCAGAAATGTTCCTGTTGAGCAGCTTTTGATCTCATATGATCTTATGAATATGAACTCTTACGGTTACAAATTATCATTCACAATAATCAACCAGCTTTTGGCATCTCTGTTGGAGCCACAATCATTAAGCCATGATTAGCAGGTTACCACATGAGTTGTGGACCCAGTCAGTCGACCGACGTCTGGTATTCAAAACCCCAAATCTCCTCACTGACGTTCGACTTTAAAGTCTCTTTAAGCACAAATAACAAGTTTTATCTCACATCATAAATATGGGCAATAAACTCCAGATCACCTGGAAAGCCCTGCAGAGACTCTCCTCCTTCACACAACGGGGAAATTCAAGGTGAAACAACATAATTCAATGTATTACGGGGCAATGAAGAAACCGTCTTAAGTATTTCATCCCACTTTGCTCGTCCTCTGCTTGAACCTCTGTCCTCATGGAGGCGCTCCCTGGGTTCATAACAGTTTTTATTACTAAAACCTTCCTCCTTCTCTCTAACCCTCATTATTATTATTATTATAGTACTAATCTAATTCACTATAACTGCATTTGAGTACTACATAGTGAAGTGGTGTGGACTGCTCTAATAAAATTGTCCATTTTGTTGAAATTTTCACACTAAATAACGGTTTGCAGGGATAAATTCTAATTCTCAATGTGTAACTCCCTGATTTTTTATCAAAGCACATCTCGTCAAGTGATCTTATCCTCTGTAATAACTTATAAAATCCCAATTGAGAGAATCACAAACCAGACATTTCTATTCAGTACAACATACCTGCTGGTTCACACTTATTCCTATCCGTGGCGCTGAGCCTCCATCCTTGAGCGCAGGAGCATTTGTAGGTTATGTAGTCTGGTTTACAAAACTGGGAGCAGCCCTTATCTTTCTCCAGGGTGCACAGAGTCTGGTCTGGGAACGGGAAGAAAAGGGTTGCAGCGATTGCACGAGGGAATTGAAGCAAATCAACACTGGCATCTGGCTCATACCTGCTTCACAGTGGACGCCTGTGAAACCAGACTTGCAGACGCAGTCGTAGCCTCCCACGCTATCTGAACACATGGCTCCATTTTTGCAGGGCTTGTCTGCACACTGGTCTCCGTCTAAAGCCGAAAGAATAGGGTCGTGAGAGGATGCACTAGGAATGACTGTGCACTAATAGGAAGCATTTTAATGCAACACTCACCGATGTAGACCGACCAGAAGATATCCTGGAAGAGAAAATGCATGCGGTAAGCGAACAGCTGCAGCTGCACAGTGAGTTTCCTCGGTAAACTAATGAAGAGTCGCTTGAGGACACAAGCGAGTGAGGAGAGGATTAAACTGTGAGCTCACCGTGCGGTAAGAGTCCTGAAAAAACCTTCTGGCCTCCTCATATGTGCAGACCCTCTCCATACAGGCCTGCTCCAGAGTGGAGGCCTGTTTGCTGCCAGTATTTCTCTTCTGGCGGGAAATCACTGAGCTGGCCTGCTGCTTATCCAGGAACACTGGGGACACAGGCGACGTCTCAGTTACCTTAGTATTGTCAGTTCATCGAGTGGCTTTATCCCTCTGTCGAAACACAATAGCTTCCTCCTTGCTTTGGAACGGGGTGAAGATATATCAGCATTTTCTGATCCAGTCCTAAAAGGTGTGGGGGCAGTGTGTCCAATGCAATTAAAAGCAAGCAACATATGAGCTGCTGAAAGTGGGACATTTCCCCACACCACTACAGTTTTAATTGATCAGATGCAAGTGACACATATTGACAAGTTGGAACAGTTTCAACGAGAGGCTCAACAAAATAAAACTGAACCTGCTGAGCGGCTCGAATCCTCCATCGGAGAAGAATGGAATAACATTCCCGCTAAAAAGGCTCGCCTCCTTTCTCCTCACTTCTCGGATATATACAGACGTGAGGCTGTTCACATTACAAACATTTGTTTTTCAGTTCCTGGCATCTCTGTCCTCTCTGTTGACTCCATGTCCGTCCCACTCACCCGTCTGTGGGACCTGAATGGCCGCCATGGCCCCGGCCAGCAGACACAGGAGAGCGGCTGAAGCTGTTGCGGGTTGCATGGTGACACGAAATCCTATCCCAGTCCGAAGAAGTCAGCGCTGCTTCGATGAGTTTGTCCTACTAGAAACACACCCAGCAGATTATAGACGCGATGCACAGGGCAAGAGGTAAAAAAGAAAAAAGAAGAATAGACACAGAGCTGTCGGAGGAGACGCCGCTGAGAGAGAAATGAGAGTCATTCAATATGTTCCAGCTCTGCACTTATCAGGAATGAATAGAAATCTCTGCCAGTTGTTATGAAGTAGTGAAGAGCACTTATTGTGGTGCAGTGCAGTTATTGTCTGGTCTCAGTAGCAGCTGGCTCGCTGGTTATTTATGAAATTTATGGCTTCATTTAGGGAGCCCTCTGCACTGAGGAGCCATCAATACTAGCAAATTGCCAGAGAAGCTGTTTGTGTTTCTTGCTCTCTCTTTGACTTTCTAAGGCATTGCTGTTTTTTAAGAAACTGTTATCTCACTTTTATGGGGAAACACATCAGCTCATATATCATGAAAACATATCTGGAGTACTTTGGACCTTTAGGAAAGTGTCTTATTTAAGTATCTCCATCCAAGTGCAAATCAGAGGACCTGGAAACATACTCTGTACTTCAGAAAGTACTGCAGGTAAAACACATAAAGAGTAAAGAAAAATCAATCAACTAAATGTAAATTAACTTTCTTGGTGTTTTTTCAATTGATTGTCATGGCTGGCTGAAATGTCAAATAAGTGTTAGTTCCTGTATGTTTAATTAAATTGAGTAACATGATCATTTTTGCTAATATGCATCAGTTTGATCATTCACAGGCAACTTGCGAGTCAATTTCCCAAACTATTTATATTATTGGTCTTATATTGGTATGGGTGGGAGGATGATGGTCATTTTAAGTATATTTGGGCAAGGTATCAACTAAATTTCCATCATATTACTGTATGACCAGGTTTGTTTTGTAGGAAAGAAAAAGACTGAATGCAAATTAGCTCTTTTAATTAAATCAGCTGCCATGATCCTGATGATGAAGATGACATCTTTGCAGACCTCACAATGAATAAAAGTGTCCCTCCTTGATACACAGTATTTGATTCTACTATTATAAAGGGATTATTACCTCTGGTGGACATTCCTACATTCATGGACATAAGAAAATGCAGAAATGTAACAACCAATGATATAATAATCGCTCATAATGTGAATTAAATAGAAAATTCCTTTTTTTTTTTCAACATATATATCCACAACAAATAACAACTAGACATCCATCATGTTTACTTTTGATAAGCAAACTGCACAAAACCTGCAAAAATAGCTATTATTTCCGAGAAATTAAACCTATGTATGTATTATTACATCATTGGATGCAGTTACAACATTTTAAAAAGATTTTTTTATGCTATTTCAACCGTGTAAAGACATTCTGATATTATTGGCAAAAATGTTGTTTGCGATGATGGATCCAAATTTTTATTACACTATTGGCAAGTTGCTAAATGTATTACGTCATTGGCAGGTGTTACGTTATGGACCATTGTTACATTAGATGTTGTTAAAAAGAGCCTTCAAGTAGGTCGTTTTCCTATTATTATTAGTATTATTATTATTATTATGCTGTTCATATGTTGAAATGACACGTTGAAGCTGTAGATGGTTACAAAGTTGCCATATTGGTGGGAATGACAGGCAATATTTGTTTCCACATTGTAAACAAAAGCCTAAGCTTCAGCCATGCGCCCTAAATAATCCACATCATGTTTTTGGTCTAACGGGCGCTGTTCTGCAGATTACAACGGGATTATTGTTTTTTTTTTTTTACATTAGAAGACATCATGCGTTTCCTCTGTGGCTGTTATCATCGTAGCATTAGCTCAGGACGAATTGATCAAACAAAGATGGAGGGTTTGAAGCATCATGCTTTAATAAATACGCATTATGCGCTTCGAGGAGCGGCCACGGTGCCGCTCATCCAGAAGCAGGAAAATGTGTCCAGATTCGTCACTGTTTTCAGGGTGGATCAGCTGAGCAGGCCAAAAGGAGTCAGAGTAACGTTATAAACAAACAAACAGCAGCAGCAGCAGCAGCAGCAGCAACAGCAGCGGGGATGCCTCGTACCTACCGCCCAGGACTGAGTCGACGCACCGGCCCGGCCTGCGCCCTCAACCCCGCTGCGCACTGACGCTCTCGGCCGCTGTTTCCTGGAAGGATCGGGCCCGATGATCCAAAACTCCCCGTCAAATAAGCACATCCGAGCTCGTCCCTCTCTCCTCCGCACTGTTTACTGCCTGTGTGTAGAGGATAATGACAACAGTGCGCCTTTAGGGGGCGCTGCAAGACCAGGCAGGGGACTGCATGTACTTTAGACACACACACACACACACACACACACACACACACACACACACACACACACACACACACACACACACACACACACACACACACACACACAGTATATTGTCAGGAATAAGCACAATCTGCACAAATATTCAAACTAAAACAAACATAGTCATGAAAAATCGAATAATTTGCTTTAAACACGTACAAATAATGAAGACAATACATTCATTTGTTAGAAAAAGTTTTAAACAGCGAACAATGCAAGTTGCAAAGGATCAATAATACTGAAATATGCCTTGGATAAATGGTCAAATTAGTTTAAATAAAATCTACACAAATCATAATGTAAGGAATAATTATAGAAATACTGAAAATATATCAGTGTTTTTAGATTTTCAAATTTTTAAGACATTTTAGTAACTGGATGCAGGAGAAACTTCCCAGAGTGAAAAAATAAAACAATTTGAAAGCTGTCATGTTGCTTGTCTTGTTTTTTTTTAATTTTTTTTAACTCAGACAGCATAGAATAGAATGGAACAGAATAACTCTTTACCGTCTACAGGGGTTGAAGTGTGTCTTCGGCTCACCAACACCAAACATAACATATATACAGAAGAAATTTCAAACATAAAAAACAATGACCATCACACATTGAGAACAGTTCATGTATTGGCTGCAATCCTCATTGGTCTCTTTGCAGAGTTAAGAATATTAATTGCAAAGGGTTTGTTGCATATACTTTTTAGGTGCTAGAGGGACTCTGTCGCTCCTCACGTAGTATCAAAGTTCAAACAGGCTTGAATGAGCGTGGGGGTCTTTGATCCTCATTATTGAACACTGTGTCATGAGCCATAAAGATTCTTGGAAGGACTCTGTGAAGGAGGATCAATAGCTATGATATACAAATCCAGACGCTAAAGTGCACCAGTTGAGCTATGATGCCAGAGCTTATTAAAGTCATATTATGCGAAATTCCCTTTCTAATGGTTTTCCAAGAGTAATATGCATTTCTATTGCTAGAATGACGCCCCAGAAGTAAAGACAATCTGTCATCTCTCTCCCTGGATTGTTTTATTTTTCTAAAAAGTGTGTTGCTCCAGCGAGTGAATCAGAACTCAAACCTTATATAGTGTCTTCAGGGGTTTAGCCAATCCCAATCAAGGTAGGCCCTCCCTTTGACCCTCCCACAATTAGGCAGCTCTGCTCTGGCACATGGCACCACGAAAGAAAGTACTTCCTCCTCCTCCCAAGATGGACATGTGTGGGCGGAGCCAGTCCAGCTCACCGAGACACAGCAGTTTCTGAATATCAAGGAAAAGCTGGATTTGGGGTAATAAACTTAGAATTCAACATTTTTGGATCATGAGTGAGACCCACGTGAAAGTGTCTAAAAGCTGTTTTTAATATGACCCCTGTAAGTCAAGGTGGATGTTGAAAGTTTGAGGCGTCAGCTACCATCAGACTTTGGCAAAATCTGGTCGGGCTCTGTGGAAGAACTGTCGATACTGAAAGTCTGACAGTCACAACACAGAATCCAGAGCACAAAACGACTTCATTTGAAACCCATGTGAGAAAAAACACCAATGATGATTGTGATTGTTCACTGCTGTTTGATCAGAATGAGGCTCTGCTTGGAAGTGCACACACTTGATCAAACAAAACGAGATGCAATCTGCTGGGATCAATAGAAAAAAGCTTAACCGCAAACAAACACAGATGAGTCGCGATAACAGCAAATAGCCCAGCACCAGATTAGAGCACTACACAAATCATCTGAAGCCGACACATGAAAATCAGAGTGGACATGACGATTGGACGCTGACAGCAAAGAGAAGCTCTGTTTTTTGTTGCTCAAGTACACAATCAGTCAATCCAGTAATATACGTTTTACGAGCAACAACAAACAAGTGTAAGACCTTCATTGCATGTCTTCACATGTGTGACGTGACCCTCAGTGATTAGTGATTCTTGCTGTCGATGATTAAATGTTCATAATGACAAAAGCTGCAAAAATGTAGTCATCAGGTCTGTGTTTTACAGAACCAGCCTCCTCCCTCAGTGGCTTTATTTTAATGGCAGAGTTTATGAGAACGATATAATTTACAGGCTGGGCCACGGAGCTTTAATCTCAGCTGCAGCTGTGTTAAATGTCTTCATTTCCCAAGTATAATAATGGAATTATTATGAGACCAGCTGGTCCCTGGTGCCGGACAGAGGCAGGAACTGGACTGCCTGGTCCAGGGAGACCCACCCAGGGGTGGTGAGATTGGACAGACCGCCTGCCCGGGCCTGCAGACGTGCAGCAAGATGTGGAAATGAGTGAGATTTGGGTGATTTCCCAGGCGATTCCAGTCTGAGGTGATGCCCAATGACGACCACATGTTACACGATTGCATTCACGGCATATACATGTTGCCTCATTTGGGAGAAAATGAAGATGAGATCCGTACTCTACATCATATCATCCATCCATCTCTTTCCGGCTGTTATGTTTTATTCAATGCCCTCATCTTGAATTGTCTCTCAACCCCTCCACCTCTGCCTCGCTCTCACCTTCTCTCTCTCACCCCTCTCTCGCGCCGCTCAAGTCTTGCTCACATTTCTTTCCACTCCTCTCATTATTTTTTGAGTGTTGGCTCCAAATTGGAGGGTGGCGGGTGAGAAAGAAGCAGCACAGCACTCACGTGTAACCTCAGCGACCCACTCCTTTTCAAATCCAGGGTCCAATTTTACAGGCACACTAAACAAACACCTCAGGGCTCCACAGAAAGCATCTATAATTAATGCCTCCTGATACTTGACAAGTTTCTGACAGATCTAACAGGCTGAGGATGGAATACCCAGCACTCTCTGCTGTAAATGTCTGGAGTCACCATTATTTTCTACCAATCTTTCTTCAGTTGTACTGTTTAGCAATGCCAGTGACGTTTCCAATAAAGGCTATAAAACAATAAAATGCACTGAATAGCATATATATTAGTGTAATGATGATTGTAATTATGACACCTAAATCTCTGGAAATGATATGGTGAAAAAAAATGCAGTTTTAATCTGAAAATGAAAAAGCATTTATCTTAATACATTTCAAATAGATTTTTGCTCCATATTTGCGTCCACGTTATAGGGGGAAAGTGGTTTCAGAAAAGTCGAGAAACTCCGAATGACCTCTCGTCTGTTTATTCTGTCTGCCTGTCTCTTGAAAAGGCAAGGCGTAAAGATTACTATCCAAGGCAGCAGGTACAGTGAGAGCACATCAAAAAGAAGCAAAGAATGTGGGGATCGTGTACAATTATGGAAGCAAATATGTTTTGTGCTTTACCTATAATGATCCATAATTACATCTATATATTCATGTATCCAATTAGGGGTGTAATAGATCATAAACAAGATCATAGAAATACACACAAGAAACTACATTTTAATAATAAACAATATGTCATTTAATTGTACATTTTCAATTAGAAATAGATTAAATCAAGTGAACTTTAATCATGCTGGGTTCATACAGTTACTTTATCAGTTAATCTCACATTTGTGATGCCTGAAGATGTAACGTGTGAATTTGTAGTGAACTGATTCTCAAATTATGTAAAATTTGTAACAACATGTCATTTTCAGTGCAAAACAGGAAGAAATCAGTGATTGACTTATTCAAGGCTCATGCATTCACCGTGCAAAGATGAAATCACTTCAAACGCACATATTCTTCTACTTTGGACTGTTCACTTCCTGATCTTGAGTTTTAATGTAACAGACACACAAAAAAGCAAACCTCTTTGTCCGTCTGAAGCAACAACACTTTGCATGCTTGTACGTGTTTGCCTGCCTCATACAGCGAGGACCCGACGTGTGAGGTCTCCAGACGATCCATGTAATGATGATGTAATAGGTTAATAACACACAAACACACACACACACACACACACACACAGCACAGACATACACACGCACATGCTCTAACACTGACATCACACACATAAATCACCACGGGCAATAATGAGGCCAGATGAAAGTATTCCCACCCAACAACACATAACTACCATCTTCTGACCTGGTTTGGTTTTGAAGAATAATACCACATTATAACTGTAGTTTTCACACCGGGATGCCGTCGTGCACATGAAGCACAAACGCCTGGATGGTATTTTGCTTTATATCCAGTTACAACCGACATGCAACAGAGTCACGTCAAAGTACCACAAAGTTGTGGGGATCTGAGTTTGTGTGACCAGGACCAACGATGATGCTGTATTAAATACTGGAAAGCAAGAAGGAACGAGCCCTGTGGGGGTCTTTCACAGCTACACCCGCTACTCTTGAAGAATCGCCTTCCCCTGTCCCACATTTTTCTGTGATCAATTCATGTCACCGGGCCATATTTTATTCAACACTTAATCGTGGAGCTCCCCCTTCTCGTGTCGCCTGCAGCTCGCTCGTTGGCGTGGAGGAGAAAAGAATTGAGAGCACGTGATTGCTCTTTTTCCACTCCTCTCGCCTTCACTCACACGTACACTCTTTCCTCGCGGCTGATTCTTGCGGCTTTCAGCTGAAACGGGTCAAGCATCAGTGGATAGTTTCTTCAAATAGTTCCTCCTTACATGGTGCCTGGTACCTGGGCAGAGGCGAAGTGGTTCTTTCTGATCCATATGCTTTTCGCAAGTATAGCTGCTCATTTGCTTTCACAGAACTCTCTTTCCTTGGTGAGACTCTTTAATCCCATCTGCCCTCGGGTCCTTATCGCAGCCTCGTGCACCACCTTTTAAATGATACCAACAATATCTTGCTCTGACAGATGAAGATGAGCACAGTGTGCCTCTATTCCTGCAGACCTGTCGAGCGGCGGCGCAGGCCCAGACTGTGCTGAGGAGGCACAGAGAGCAGACACAGCTGACAGCTCTCTAAATGGACTCGGTGGCTCATGCTGAGGCTGTCCTGATGCCCGACTTTCTGCAGGCACAGAAAACATGAAAGACTCTGTCGCTGGATCCACAATCCAGACTTCATACAGGATGAATCACAGCTGCTCAGTGCTGGGGGACAGTCATCTATTTGCTCTTTCTGTCATGCAGGGGGGGGGAAAGACAAGAAAGAGAGAGAGAGAGAGAGAGAGAGAGAGAGAGAGAGAGAGAGAGAGAGAGAGATTAGCTCTGGAGGGGAAAGCAAGAGAGTGGTCAGTTTTGTTGCCACAGCATTTGACACACAGGATCAAAATGGGTATTTTAGTGTTTTAAAGCTGCTTTAGAACGATTTTATTTCAAAAATGACATTTTTGAGGGAGGAGCTACAATATGTTAGTAAATTCCTCCAGTAATAGATTGAAATACCTGCAATGGACAACATTTGAATGTTCTCACCACTCTGCGAGTAGGTAGCATTGCGGTTTACTAATATGCATGAGTGCCTTATATATTACATACTGGTGGATTATTTTGGATGGAAAATCTTACTCTGCAAACCAGTCCTTAAAGTTGCCAACATGCTGGATTTAAACATTTGTAGTAAGCAGACAAAACTCAATATACATTAAAGGATTGCTTGTTTTGCTTCCGCACTGCCAATGATAACTGAATCACCACCTTCAATGTAAAAGAGAGGGAGTTCATTGAGCTTAGTGCGAGAAAAGGCATATGTGGAGAAAAATGCAATTATGTCTCCTAGTTTTTCAAGGCTGTGAGTAATGAGTGGGCTAATGTTTGGTTATTCACCAAGACGACATAAAGAGAAAAGCTCAAACTTCAGGGAGCAGCAATGGCTTTCCTTTTCATCAGCAAGATGCGTGACACTCCTACTATCCCCCGTGTACAACTGCAGGCAGGAAACAATTTACTTAAAAAAAATCAATTCTACTGACACCACACAGATAAATAAAGCAATTTACATTGTATTATACCTGGCAATGAAATTCTGATAGTTACCACTTTAAACATATAATTACTTAAATATAAATTGACACATTACGCTGCTTAGCAAAAAGCACAAAATTACACAAAAACTTGAGTATAAATAACCCAAAACTATATTATGTGAAGTGATTGGGCCTGACTGAAAGTGAACACAGTCTCTTGAATAGAAACACTCCTTCCTATATCTTATGCACTGGGCATTTTATTCTCTAAATTACTAACAGTTTCCACTTTGAAAACATTTCTAGGGTGTTTGTAAGTTTTCTATTTTATGTTATTAATACTAATGTGTGTTTTTTATGAGCAATGTTGAAAAATTCCAAACTGAATAGATTGCCTTCATACCCCAATTCACAATCTTCAAACACGGTGCAATAAGAAACTGTGGCACCTGAATACAAGGTCCTAAAGCATTGGAGGAGCTAATACGTTTGTCTCAGATGAAATGGGATTTTCGCCCTTGTTTAATTGAGTATATTCCTAACAATGAAAACAGTTCACAGCACTCATCCAAGTGTATTTCCCCAATGATCTCAGCAGCGTTGCATTTGTTAGGCTGGTCAAAGAAAGTAATGCAGCGGGAACAATTGTTCGGAATAAAGATCTCATTTGAGGACTGAGCAACAGCAGCCATATTTGTAAAGAAATTGACGGATGAATACCGTACAAAAGTAACCGGCTGTTGCAGCCCTGTTGTTAACCAGAAAGAGCAGTCTTAAGAAGAAATAATTTTGTCTCTTTTCACTGTCAGCCTGGAGTTCGTTCGCACATTTTGGCTGGAAATTGAAAGTGTTCACACTGCATGGCAAATTTGTGCTGTTGCTCCCCGACCCCCATCTCCGGACACACACACACACACACACACACACACACACACACACACACACACACTCACACACACACACACACACACGCACGCACACACGCACGCACGCACACGCACACGCACACGCACACGCACACGCACACGCACACGCACACGCACACGCACACACACACACACACACATACACACACACACAAGCATCCAGCCACATGTGACCATATGCATATACTCCATATTGATATTTGTGATATGGAATCTGGCTTTGAATGGTGACACACACTTTACGGTTAATTAGATATTAAATCAAGCATTTGCAGAGAGAAGCATTTCAGTGGAGACACAGAAAACAAATAAACAGACAAGGGCAGACACACTCCGTCCTTTACCACAGTCGGAATAACCTTCCATTGATCGTTTGTCATCAATCACATCTGTCCCCCAATCAGTTTTATTATGCCTTTGCCTTCCTCAAACCCGTCTTTCTCTTTCCGAGCATCCCTCCTCCTCCCCTCAGCCTCCCACCTGCCGCTTCCACTCTCTTCCCCTCTCTTTCTGCTCTCCACAGTGCCCTTTCTCTCCATCTCCCTCTTGCTTCTTTCTCTCCCTCTCTCCTCCTTTCTCCTCCTCCCACTGTGCTTTCGGCTCGCTCTCATTCCCCCTCGCTCACATACTCAGGCAGCATCCTCCCCTCTCCACTTCTACCTTCACGCTCACCTCTTCACGCCTCCCTCTCAGCTTCTCTCGCCGCCTTCCTTTTTGTCACCTACTAACACATATCATCTCTTACATCTCCCCGTCTGCTGTCTCTCCCTCCTCCATCTCTGCTCATCCTTCCCTTCATTCTCACACACTTAAGCTCGCCGTCTCACGCAAATGCATGCAAACAGACACTCATGCTGATTGGCACCCAAGGACGGAGCACCCTCTCTCCCAAACCGGCCACCAGGCACTTTAGATTGTGTCGCCGGTCTTCTTGACACTGAGCGCAGCTGAGGAAGAGGATAAGGAAGAGGCCATGGAGCACAGCCACATCTTCACTGTTTTTCGCCCCAATGGGAGCACCTGGAGCACGGGGCAGAATCCCTCGGAGGTTGCCCAGGGATGCCCTCTCGGACCACTGCCTGTCATCTACTACAGCATCCTGCTCTGCCTTGGCCTGCCAGGTACATATGCACATGAGAAGTGTTGGTTTTCGCGTTTCTGTCCGAATAACATGCACACCTCGTCCTGTGGTAACTTGCTCACATTTTCGATTAGAGCCTGCATTGATGGTTTGCTGGAGTTTTGCGTTGCATGTTGATTTGTTGTGCACTTGTGTGCAGGTCTGAGTGAGTGTGACATGCACAGCTGCTCCTGAGTGCCACTCTGCACCCATACTGTAGATTTGTCTTCCTGACCTTGTGGCTGTCACCTAGTGCATGCATGCTTACTTGTATTTGTCTCTGCTTGTGCACTTATGGATTTGTAACTTTATATATAATCAAGCAATATGAAGGAGAAACAGCAACATTATGACAAAACATGATTGTTCCAAAACTGTGCAGGTTTTTGGGCTTGAAATGAGAAACCGCATCTTTTTACACCGAGAGTTGATGGGTTCATGCATGCACCATAGAATGTGAGTTCTGTTATTTGCTTCTGCCAATGACCTGAATTAATAATGCTTGCTTCATGCATCTTTATCATTGAAAGATTACTCCACTCACACTCATTGTCAGACCTATTTACTGTCTGTGTCCCACTGTGTGATCTATGAGCACTGACCCAGACTCACGCGGAGAAGCAAAGTGCTGTGTGTATGTGTGAGTGTACGTGTGTGAGCATGTGTGAGTGTGTATGTGTGTGTGTGTGTATGAGTGTGCGCGAGTACGTGCGTGTGTGTGAGACAGGGAGACAGACAGAAAATCTAGAGGTCAGATGAAAGAGGAAAAGTGCTGATGCCTGATCAGAGATTAATGTTCAGACATTAAAAGGCCACTGGACCTTCAGACATGCATTCAGTCCACGTACTTAAACGTATCACTCATTCTACAGTCAAACAGCCTGAGGCATTATCTCATGAAGTTGTTACAGTCTAACAATGACTTTGAAAGGTTTTTGGGTTTTTTTTGGAAGATATTTTATGAGAAAATCAGCGGAGACGTCTTTGCCCTCAATTTGTTAACAGAAAAATTAAATAAAGATGTTATCTGAAGAAAAAACATTTTAGTTCATAAAGTGAATCTGCTCCAGATGTTTGCTTTCTTGCAAGAGTAAAAGTCTTCCGATCGAATTCCCCATAATTATTTTCCATGGATGGCGAAGCAGGTCCCGCACCATCCGGTTCTCCCTGCTGTTGTTTCTTCTGTGGCTTCATTTGATTCCGCTGCTGAGTCGTCCGTACAAATGGGATTGTGGCTGTTTGTTTAATCACGGGGTAACAATAACCTGAGAGTGTAAGGCAATCCTCCGATAGTTGTCGGAATTGATGGCAGAGTTTAGTGCGGCGGGCTGACACTTTGCAGCAGTGAGTTCAGCTTATTCAATCATTATGACACGGCTCGTTCTGCTCCGATCATGAATGTTTCATGAGCGCAGCATGTGTGAGTAGTAGCGGTGTGACCTACAGACCCACACATATCAAACACCCTCGGTAGAATGAGAGCTGTAATTTTGATGACTGGATCATCGACTCCCTGGTTAACTGCACCAGGGCTTCATTGAGACGTCATCGCATCTGTTCAGTTCCCTCCACTTTGACCTGCAGACGGCGAGGGGGTCATATCAAGAGCACATCTTGGAGGGGAGGTGGTGAGAGGGATGCAACATGAAAGAGGGTGATGGGGAAAAAAAAAACAAGAAGAGATTTCGCACATCAAGTGGTGGTAAAAGATTACTGTGTGACCAAAAGGAAGTGATAAGCAAATAAATAAATAAACAGAATGCACAATAGAGATGAACAGTGAGAGACTGCCAAGACGGAAGCCAAGGACAACCGGAAAAAGAGCAATGGAGTTAAGAAAGAGCGATCAGACCACTAATAGAGAGAGCGAGATTAATAAGAGCCGAGCCGTTGAAGTAGCACCTCTGAGCCCAGAGTGGGGGGAGCCGCAGACGACAGAGCCGAAACGAATTGCCACATTTTTAATTAATCGGCAACTCTCTCTCGCTTTCCCCTTGCTTCCCCGCTCACTACGCCACACTGCTGGAGACAGACCAGACGTGGACGGGCATAGCAAGCGACAGGATGAGGCAGTCGTCTGCGTTTGCCCCGGGCTTTGACATGTGGGGATTACAGAGGTGAAGCCCGCTCACTGTACATTACAGCATCTCTCGGGGCATTAGCATTCCAGGCACAAACCTCAGAGTGGGAAGCCATCAGCTGATGTCGGCTGACATAAGTGGATGCTCGAGCAAAAGGTGCTTTGAATGTCTGCCTGCCAAGACAGCTGTTTCTGTGCTATTATATCGGAGTCAAACCGCTTGTTGCACAATTTGTGCTTCACCAAGGGTGCTTACTGGTGTTTTACCTGCACACGTTTATTTGAAATTCCACTCCCTCAGGAGGTTCGGCGACGTAATCTGCAAACAGAAGCCAGTTTGACGTTCACGCCTGAGTTTTGCCTCAAGATGAATTTGAATGATCGGAAAAGCGTGCCAGTTAATAAAATGTCTGCACTCCAGTTTGGTGCAGCACAGCACAAAGACACAACCTGAGATTGTTTGATTCATATTCATTAATTGCTTCTTTTTAAGTTTATTTAATCAGTCAAAGCAGCTGTCAAAAAAAGAAAAGTAATTACAGGAGCAATAATACGTTTTTATTCCTCTCGGCTGGGCCTCATTTTAAGTATTTACTTTAAAATGAGTTAGAATTTTGGTGTACTTTATTTACCCTAAAAGCACAAGAGTGTTACAAAAAGGCTGTAATGTCCGACGTTCATTCAAACACTCATTGCACATTTTTCCAAGCGAGATTGTAAATGTACATTTTTGACCTTGGAGTGCGAACAGGCGGAGCAGTTGTTTCAGCAGCTGTCCAGGAAACAGAATTCATCGTAGCTTTGGCTTTATGCCTCATGTCGTTTGATGTGTGTGAGGAGAAACGTGCGTCTCCCCCGGCCTGCTTGTCTCACTGTCATGTGTCACTGGCCCGCATGTTTGCTGGACAACGTCTCCTTCCACAAACGCACCCGTCCAAGGTGGAGAGGAAAAGGTCAGAAATGCAGAGCGCCGACGAACGAGCCCACCCAATCTCTCACGCAGCCGCATGCGCCATGTGTCGCCTGCCACTTAGTGAAGAGATGGGCCCCATCGATTTTCAGTTTGAACTATTGATTCGTCAATCTGCACCAGCAACGGGGCTTCCATGAGAGGACGGGGGCTTGGTAATAGATAGTATCACGCTGAAAGTGAAGTTTGAGATTAGCTGTGGTAAACTGGATGAAGGCGATGTGAAAGTTTGTGCTGAGGCGAGATCAGAGAGCATAAAAGCAGCGAGCAGCAGTGGATACGGGTACGATTGCGCGCTGTGGTTTGCCTCCAGTCTGCAGTGTTGAGGAAGGAGGTGGACGGGAGGAGGTGCGATGGTGAGCGTGTCCGCTTGTCAAGCGGGAGACGTCTCGGAGAGGGCGCGGGAGGATGGAGGCGGTAGAAGAAGAGGGAGGTGCGATAAATCAGAGATGTGCCGTGACAGAGTTGACTTTGACCAGCCGAAAACCAAGAATTCAAAAAATGAAAATACAGCAAACTACAGTAAAACACCCTGCATGTCACTTCACTCTGAGGGTGATCACACACCCGTTGTCTTTTCATCCATTTCCTTTGCAGGGATGTTTATAATTTTACCTTTTGCTTTCAATCACAGTCTCCTCTCTTGATCATTTTATTATGAAGCTGAACAATCCACTCTGTAAAGTGGTCAAAGAAAATTCCAAGGACAGATCACAGTTGTGAACATGCTTTACAAACCCGTCAGTAAAACGATAATCAGGGTTTGGCATGCGGTGCACAACACCTGCACCTCATCACCGGCGACAGTTTCAGCCTTGACGTGAGGACAGTCGTCTCCAATCCTTGAGTCACTGTGGCCTGTCGGTAAAATGAATGGCTGTTGAGGTGAGCAGGCAGCACAGCACCGCAGTCGCATCAATATCATTATCAGCACACAGGGCCTCCGTTTCTCTATATCTGGCCCTTAAAAGTACACGTCCTGTTTCAGTGCAAATTACTTTTTCTCCTTTTGTCTCTTTTGAGATTCTAATTCCCCGTTAGCTCCCAACACTTTTTTTTTTTTTTTCATTTAATTGGTGATATTAAATCTGCATTTGATGAAAGATTTTCTATTTTTTTGTGTGACACCAGCTGAAATTTATTTTCCTTTTGAGGATGAATTAAGCTCAGTATAATCATATCTTAGGTCTTCAATGCATGTGTTGCCTTAGGTTGTTTTTTTTTTTTGTTTTTTCATATGGCTTTGTGGTGATGATGAGTCTCTGCTTTTTGTTCAGAGGAATTAAAGGATTGTCCTGCTTTATGTCCGGTTTGACACTTACAGAAGACAAAAGAGAAATGTTGTCACCAGGAACAAAAAGCCTGTGACCTTTGAAGCAAGCTTTGATATTCACCCCCTTTCTCTCTCTCTTTCTCTTGCCTCTCTTTCTTTCCCTCCTCTGCCTCCCCTCGAAACCTCTCCATCCACCTCTCTCTCTCTCTATAATCTGCCTCTCAATTTCTCAATCACCTGCTCTGTTTTTTAACTCTGTGTGACCTTCCTCAGACCACACTTTCATTCTCCCTCCGTCTATTCTCTCATCCCTCTCTTCTCCTCTCCTCTATCTTATTAGCCTCCGGATAAGCCGTTAAAGCCTGACCTCAATTTCCTCCAATTGTCAAAAAAAAAAGGGGAAAAGAAGAAGAAAAAAGCTGACTTGATTGCAGAGCTGCAACGCTCGCTTTTATTTGCTTTTCGGGAGATATGATTTTCTTTTTTAACAATACTCCATAAATTCTCTCGACTCGAAAGGAAAGCTTAATAACTACCACACCAGAAGAAGTCTCATGTTTAAATTGGGTTATTTGAGGGGTTAAACAGTGCATGGTCGTTTGTCGACAGCCCATCTGAACACGTCCCTTTAGTGGTGGGATGAGTCAGCCTCGTTACACACCTCAGGGAGCATGCTGTGCCTTCTCCTTACCCGCTAAACAACGTCAATGGCCCCGTCCCTGGTTATGTTAGAGCAACAGCGGGGGGGGGGGGGGGGGGGGGGGGGGGGGACAAGGACAGAAAAGCACTCCCACACAAAAAGACAAAGTGGTCACTCACTCACGAAAACACACTCACACACCAGACGGACCAACATAAACACAGTGCAGTTGGTTTTTCAGCAGATTACAATAAGGCCCTCTCAGCAGGAGTCACTTTACTTTCTGGCAAGCATGACAACATTTGCCATACACGCTCACATCCACGTGTGTGTGTGTGTGTGTGTGTGTGTGTGTGTGTGTGTGTGTGTGTGTGTGTGTGTGTGTGTGTGTGTGTGTGTGTGTGTGTGTGTGTGTGTGTTACCCCTCCACCTTGGCTTTCTCCGTGTCCGCCGAGACGAGCCCCGCATGTGCCACCTCACACCCTGCTGAATGCCGAGCAGATCTATCCCGCTCCAGAGGCAACATAAAGAGCAGGAGTCGATTGAAATGAATGGGCAGCCCCGTGCAACGTGGCTGGAGCTAAATGGAAATGTCAACCTCGCAACGGATCCCTTTTGTTTGTCTGTAGTGGGCCATGCCTCACTGGGGAGTCCAAACAGAATAATACCCAGCCAGTGACAGTCAACGCCTCACCACTTGTGCGCGGAGAAAGTGAGAGAGTAATGGGCAGGTTTATAGAAAGTGAGGGGACAGATTGAGGGTAAACGCATTGTGTTGGATTTGTTTGTGGTTCTGAATGAGGAAATTTATGAGCAATGACAAACTTTGGAGACTGCAATGACCCACATGGCTTCTCTGTTGGATGGCTGTTTGGCAAAACGACATTTGATCAAACATGAACAAAAGACAACATTATAATGACCAACATTAGACAAGATCACCTTAGTATTTATTCTCCAAAAACAAAATAATATGAAAGAAAAATCATGTATGACAAATGAATGCTACAAATCCTGCTTTTGTTATGTCATTGCAATTCTAATGGTATAAAATTATCATTTTTTTCAAAATACCTTTAATTTTTTTTTATAGCGTCTTGAATCACGACACAGATTTCAGTTTTGTATTATCTTGTAAATCTTGACTATGTGCCCAAGTATTTTATGTAATTACCTTTTGATTTATAATATTTCTCAGAAACTTGGAGGAGCTCACACTAATGCTAAATTAAAATAAATAAAATTGCTTTGACACTTCAGTAGTTAAATTAAATTTGTCCAGAAAAATCTATATTAATTACTGCAAATAGTTTTAGGTAGCAGTGGTGTACTATTGATTGATCATTGTGATTTTTCACTAAATATATGCACATATAAAAAATACTCAAATTCCTTACTAAAACAGAAAGCACAAAGTTAAAAAATAAATAAATAATAACTACTTTAACTTATTTAGGTAAAACTAGAAGAAGTACAGTTGTTGAAATGTTCTCATGCACAAAAGCAAAAGGTGAAAAATAAGTTTACATTTATTGATACTCAATGCTCGTGAAAAGTACAAACACAGTGTACCAATACTGTGAAAAAGTACAAACAACATAAATTAACTGAAAATATGTTTTCAACATTTCACCAGATGGGATTCATTATTTGAAAAATAAGATGAGTGACTCAAACTAAAGATTTGATGACACAGATCAGCAAGAGATCTACGAGACTAACGGAAGGAGTGCACAACAACCCGGCAGCACAGCATGTACACATATATTGGCTTGTTGTGTCTTGTAAGCAGCTTGGACATCTCATTTATGGTTATTGACGGATTGAACGCTAATGAATTGGCGTGTCTTAAATGATCCCTGTGTTTCAGTGCACATATTCACATGCATTATTGTGTGTGTGTGTGCGTGTGTGCATGTGTGTTGTCTGCTGCACATCCTCCTTGTCATGCAAGCACATCTTCAGTCATTATCTGGAGCCAGCTTTGTGATTTGTAATCAGTTGATAGTGGCTGAGGCTGTGAGGTGTGATGTGCCAGACTCCGAGCTGCCATATTTAATCCAATCCCAGATCTATTACAGCAAAGGGGGAACAGGATCACAGACAACACACGGACGCGCACGCACACTCTACGTGAACTGTGACAGCTGTTAAGTGCATTGATGTCTGCGAGGCTGCAATGCAATGTCAGAGGGATCTTTGTCGGGGGGTAAACATTCGACCTGGCTTCATGCTGCACCAGCAGGTTTCACTTAAACAAAGCTGGATGGCAACGGCAGAGCACAGGTTCAATATTGTGTGGATTAAATTGAACAATCATAGCATGAAACACAATCTCGGGATTGACAGGGAATATACAGTTGGATTAAAAAATAAATAAATAAATACAACATTTGAATTTTATGCATTCATGCATATCAATAACTTTCTTATCATGGAGAGAAAAATCCAAATATTTGAGACACCAGTTTATCAAGAACATCTTCACAGATATAGATGATTTTAAAGACCGCAGCTGTTAATCGAAACATTCATCAAAAATATCCTAACACTGCGCTATGACTTTTAAAACAGGCCTAATTTTCAAATCAGATATAACTTATGCTGGAGATGTGATCATAAACCACCTGGTGATTTCATAAGGTCACAGATTCAGGCTAAACTACGTGTTGACTATATAGGGAAAATTACCATGAAGTTTATGTCCGCCCCTGCCCAATAGACATTTAAAATGAATAGAGATTCAAAAAGATTTAGTCATATTGATTATTGACGACATCTATATTGTTCTCTGTCTGTAGCTTTCCTCTTCATACTCATATCACACAGTCAGAACTGCATGCGGCTTGTTTGTCATCAACAGGAAAGCTTGAGTGGACTCTCAACATATAGGCTTGACCAAGAAGATGGAAATAGCACAGGGAATAAAATGGAATTCGTGATGAAGCTGTGTTTGAGCGCCACGTGAGAGGCGGAAGGCTGTGCAGCCACTGTGCACATGCACAGAGGTCATACTTTAGCAAATAGAGCACTGGGATTAATCCCATTCAGCTCTTTGTATTCACATTCTTTTCATAACAAAAAATGAAGGAATACACTCCTGGGCTATTTACCTTTCATGGAAAGGAAAGATGACAAGAATAAATGGGGAAAGAAACCTGGCAACATGGATGAGATGTTGTGATGTGGTGGTACCTATTGGGGATATGGAGTAGAGATTGACAACAATAGAGGCAGATGGGGAAAAAAATGGGCCTGTCCTTGTGTATTGTTTTAGGAGCTAAATTGCCAGCGGCTGGATGGCGGGTAATAGTGAACTCAGCAGATTGCCTAAGCTCCACTGCTGTACGTTGCCCTCTTGCTTTTGTCTTGTGGCGTTACTCTTTATTAGAGATAACAATTTGGCCAAAGGCAGAGGCAGGTGCTGTTGGAATTACACAGCAGGCGAAGATGAAGGGGGCAGGAGAGGAGAGGAGAGGAGAGGAAAGCAATAAACAGGAGGAAGATTACAGAGTAGGAGAGCTGGTTAAACATGGCAGCTACTGTCTGCGATTAATGGCAGGATTTAATATCGTTTTGCATGCAGTGGGCATAAACTGAATGAAGATATCACAGTGACAGAGAGTCGAATTCTCACATGCCGACCGACTTGCTTCAGCAGTGCTCTCAATTGCACTGAGAGATTTGCGCCCAATTCCAAACCTTTGGTCCTGTCACGTCTGTGTTTGTTTATTGTTTATTGTTTATTGTTCTCGGCTCGTGTTAGGGCCTACAGTACATGTGCAGAGCATCTCTATTGCTATCTACTGCATCTCTGTTGCTCTCGTGTTTATTGCTGGTCGTTTCAATCACCTGAGCACTAACGCACAATTTCTCTGTTTCCTTCTCTGCCCCAACCCGCATCCATTCCCTCTCCAATCTCTTCATCCTTCATCCCTCCATGTCATTTCCACATTTCGTCTGTCTGTCTTCTGTCGATCACCCTCCTCTTCCTCTACTAGCTAACATCCTGACCGTGATTATCCTGTCCCAGCTGGTGCTGCGTCGTCAGAAGTCGTCCTACAACTATCTCCTGGCTCTGGCAGCGGCTGACATCTTGGTTCTACTCCTCATTGTTTTTGTCGACTTCATATTGGAGGACTTCATCCTGGCGGCACCACTGCCGCCGTCTTTAAACAGTGCAGTGCAGGTCTTGGAGTTCTCCTCCATCCACACCTCCATTTGGATCACCGTGCCGCTCACCGTTGACCGCTACATCGCCGTCTGCCACCCGCTCCGCTACCACACAGTGTCCTACCCCGCCCGCACACGGAGGGTGATATTCGCCGTGTACATTGGGTGCTTGCTCTCTGCAGCACCCTACTACTGGTGGCCTGAACTGTGGCACAGCCTGCCAGGGGTTGGAGGTGGAGGTGGTGGAGGGGGAGGAGGCGAAGAAGGAGGAGGAGGAGGAGGAGGAGGAGAGAGCAGCAGGAGAACAGTGGCCCAGCATGTCCTGGTGTGGGCCCACTGTGCTACAGTTTACCTCCTCCCCTGCACTGTCTTCTTCTCTCTCAACGCTGTCATTGTCCGGAAGCTTCGCAGACGGCGCAGTTGCTTCCGTCTTCGAGGTTATTCCACCGGCAAGACCACCGCCATCCTCCTTGCCATCACCTCCATTTTTGCAGTTTTGTGGGCGCCGCGCACCCTCATGATCCTCTACCACTTCTACTCCCCTCCCCCCACCTCGCCAAGCGCCGGCCGTCTGCTACACGTGCTCACTGACCTGGCGAACATGCTGGCGTTGCTCAACACTGGCGTCAACTTCTTCCTCTACTGCTTCATTAGCAAGCGATTTCGGGGCATGGCGGCCAACGTGCTGCGAGCCCTGGTGCACTGCCGGAAGCAGCCGCCACCTTTCTATGCCAGCCACAATTTCTCCATCACAAGCAGTCCGTGGATCTCGCCAGCCAACTCCCACTGCATCAAAATGTTGGTGTATCAGTACGACAAGAACGGGAAGCCCATCTGTATTTCCTCTTGAGCCCAGAGCTGCCAGCAGCCGTCACCTCCGTCAGTCGTAGGGGAACATAGTCAGGCTTTCTCTCCATGGCAACCAGCTTCGCTCACATGGGACTCTTTGAGGTTCGAAAATGTCAACATGCCCAGAGAGCGCAGGGGTGGCAGTTTAGCTAGCACTGAGCGATAACACTGTAGTTAGCTAGCGAGGTGGAAAAGCAAACAGCAGATGCATGGCAGAAAATAGCAAAGCCTCTCATGTTCAATAGTGTAAAAAAACCCCGAAAAACAACAGAAAAAACAATCATCGGCATCAGAGACGTGTTGACTGTTTCCTCCATGCAAAAAAAAAAAAGATCTGGATTGTGAGAGTGGCTGCTACTCAGTGAGCAACGAAGTCATATCACCACCACCCACTGCTGAGCGTGAGCCAACGATTGTAATGTATAAAGTGATCAACCATTGACATGAATTGGCGGTGAAGAATTGAATTCATTGGGCGAATGCGCTCTGTTGCACACTGGAGCCGACAGATCTCAACAGCTGTGTCCTTGTCTGCTGGGATTCATTCCTGGAAAGCAAAGATCCAGTCAGTGTCTGGGCACTAAGCATTCATCTGGAGGGGTGATTCACTCAGGCACAGACGGTGTGTCCACTGCCTACAGTCCCGACTGTCTGTGTGGAAAAAAAAAAAAAAAAAAAGCCCCGTCATTTCCAATTTTAATATGCAGAGGACTGTCAATGGCATGTTAAATGGGTCTTCATGAATTGAACAAGCCTCGCTGACTGTCCCTGCCTGAAGAAGTGCAGGCCGCCGACAAGTCGGCACTTCATATGGCAGAAAATATCAAGCTCACAGACTTTTATAGGACGAGTAAACACTACTTATTTTTGGCTGAATATTTATCTACGGTAGACTTGACTGTTATTGTAGCTTTGCAAAAAAATCCAGACAAAAAATATGACATGGAGTTGGTGTGGCTCCGGGGTATTATTAATCTAGTAATCTCATTTTCCAATATTAGAATGAGGAAATTTCTGCTATCAGTAGATAGTCCTCTGTAAAATATTAATGATCCTCGATGACTTACTCTTAGCCATTAAATGGATGAATATAATGAATGTAACCATACATCTCTTTAACCCTTTAGCTTTCTGAGAGAGAGAGAGAGAGAGAGAGAGAGAGAGAGAGAGAGAGAGAGAGAGAGAGAGAGAAGCCTTTTTCATTGGCTTGTGTTCTCCAATCTAAAGTTTTCTTTCCCATGATGCAGCAGTGAATTTGTTCTCAGGGTTGCGGTACTCCATTCATCCGTGCTCATTCTGCTGGCGGCTGATGGCTCTACATTTTACAGCAAAACACCGCCACGTACATCAGCTGTGTCTCTGTGGTGCCGGGAAACAAACCATAAATGAGTGCGCACGCACGCACGCACCCACCCACCCACCCACCCACACACACACACACACACACACACACACACACACACACACACACACACACACTGTGTGCTGTATTGCCCACAGACACAGCACACTGAGATCAATGCACATCCATTCTGCAGACACCTTGGGGCATTAGCAGGGTTCATTTATCCAGTGAGAATGGAGCTGTGCCAAAGGGCAGATTTCTGCTAATACCTGCCAGGAGGGATAAGACACATCAGGCCTTCTTCTGTGAGGCTTTAAATCTGATGAATGTTCGGTGGGTTTGTCATAGCTGATGAAGTCGTGGCCCCGAAACTTTCATTCGACACTCAAATTTCCGAAACACTTCAGGCAGTAGCTGCTGAAGTGTCCTTTCTTTTGCAGCTGAAAATCAGGGTAATAGATTTGATTTATCAACTGCACTACCGAAATATTAACACTCAAGAAACAACATGGACCATAAGTAAGAATTCGTTTTGGACAAGATCCTTGGAAATGTTTTAAATCCTGCCAATGTATATTGATTGGTGACCACTGCATTGATTAGTTTCTTGTGTGGCAATGTAATTATATAAATACATTTAAAGTACATTTCATTAATTAATTTTTAATATATATCTATGAAATATGTGTAACAAATATAAATTTGCAGTGTGTATTACACTTGAATAAAGTGAAAATCAAAACCTCGCAGTGGGCAAAATGCAAGCACAGAAGATTTGAAGATGAAACTACCGTTTAATAATCTGAGACATATTATATTTATATATATATTTGTATGTTGACATGATAATGATTTAGTTCTAGAAATGAAATGTGTGTAAGAAATACCACGTGATTCCCCTCGGTGGGTCAAAAGGGCACATTTGCACTTCCAATTGAACTAAATTCCAGCCTGACCTTCACGGCTGCTGGACGAACCTTCAGTCAAAATGACAAACTGCACATGTTGTCAATCTTCCAAACAAAACAAAGTATGAAAAACTGTGGTTGAATCTCAATAGTGTACGTACAATCCATTAAATTGAATACAATCATTGGAAATCCTTGACTCATGGTGCTTTTCACTACAGTTTTAGAAAAGACCCTGGAAATACTGTACAACCGGTCAGAAAACTGTTTCGGTAATCAAAAGTGATATTTTCTTCAATTTACAGCGTAAGCAACATGATAACCATTTTTTTTACTGAGTGACCTGTTCGTAATGATCCCAACTATTAGACCCACACAACGGCAGCTTCTCACATTTATTTATTTTTTTTTAATTTTGCCATGAAGGATTGCTTTAACCAAAGCAAACCCAATTCTCCAACTTCCTGCTTGTCACCCTTTTCGATTAGATTGTGCACACATGCGCCATAACTGCATGTGCGGCCACTTTCCGTTCCCGTTTCTTTGTTCCACAACAAATTGATTTTTCTTGCAGAATTGCAAAGTGAATGAAAGACTGCCGATTGCCATCTGCTGCTCACCTCCCTCCCTACCCCTCCCACTCATCCCTCTTTGCTCCCACTTTAAGTCAAACGCACTTGCTCAAAGTTAATTTCTCAAGTGTCCTCTTGACTCGTTAACTGATTACTTTGGAGTCTTACGCGCTTTGTGTGCATACTGAGCATTTCACTCTGTCTTTGGTCATCAGAAAACTGACCTGAGCAGAGGAGAGTCTAGAATCAAATCTGACGGCTGCTGAGCATTTCTTTGATGGCCACCGGGGTGATCATCAAGGAGGAGCTGAGAAGGATGCTAAAGTGCTATCATATGTACTTTAATTGTAGTCATTATGGCTCAATAACTTTTGATCATTACAAAAAGTAGATTGTACAAAAACAAAAAATTATTAAAAAATGAAAGATTCTCCCACAGACTGAGGCGCTGCCCAGATCAATGTTGCCATGACATTTATTTCACAAGCATCCATTGGCTCACCCATGTTAATGTGACATTTGTGCGAGGACCAGCGGCTCATTGCGGCGGCCTCCAGGGACAGAGGCTGACATGTTGGGAAACCAAAGTGCAGAGATGAGCTGGAGGCGGTAAAGAGTGTCACATGCAGGTGTCCCTTCCCCTCTCACACGTGAGAGAGAGAGCGAGAGAGAGAGAGAGAGAGAGAGAGAGGAGAGAGGAAGGGAATCGATGCCACGTAATCTTTCCCCATTATGAGGGGACAAAAAGCCCTAGAACCTCGACTTTTTTTTGCCATGTATTTAAAACTCAGCCAAACACAATCATAAGAGGAAAATTGTGGTTTCTTTTTTCTCACACATCCTTTGCTGCTCCATTTTCTCTCTGCCTCTCTCGGTAACTCCACGGCTCTATAGTGTGTGTGTGCGTGTATGTGTGCGCGTGTAAATACAGTGGGTTTTAGACAGAAGCTTTAATAACTAAAAAAAAAAGTGTTTGTGCCATAGGACCAGTAATGTTTGAAACTGAATATGTATTTATTCTCAATCATGATAAATACAATTACCTACAGCACAGTATTGTAATGATGTATCCATGAATGTACAACTGATGCTTATAGCAGTTTTTGTTTGTTTTTCTGGTATTTTTCTGACTGTGGTTTTCTACGCAACGACTCTTTTAAAACAGTCTTTTACCTTTCTCCATGGCAGTGTTTTAAAGCTGTGTTTTATGATTGTTATGGAGTGATTATAGCCTTGCATAATTCTGTTTTTCCTCCTAATGAATGTATTAACTGCATAAAGAGTATGTACTACTGTGCTGTGAGAAAGTATGCAGGAAAGCATTAGCTGATATTTTTTGATTAAAGTATTAAAAAGAACTGTTGTCATACAGAGCTTCTGGTGAATTGTGCCTTTTTCCCCTGCAAACAGAATCACACTGTACTTATAGTGTCATATTGAATGAAGCAATCAATAACAAAGAATTACCTTCTCGAAGGAAATGGACACTGTGCTGACAGATAAACAACAGTTAATCTAATTCTTATAGTCTTTTTAAATTTCATTTGAATAGGATTTATGTGGCAAGAGGATACTCAGACTTTCTGCATTTGCATGCTTACATGAGGAATGTTCTTAAGTTTATCGCTTCTCGTGGTGGTTCAGGGTTTTAAATTTCAAATATGTAGTGTTTATACATAGTTTGTACCTGTTGTTATTATTCATCTCGATTACGCTTACAACAGATTGAGTAATCAAATGTGTCTTAACAAAAAAATTGCTGAATCGAAGTTACTCTTCGGAGCCACTGATTATTATTTTTTTGTTTGAGTAGCTTCACTACTTTTCCAAGACGTGACTGTAATCAACAACTAATTTTTAATGACTTTCATGACACTGCCTGCAAGCACCTTTACTAAAAGTCACTGCGATCATCATTATCAAACAAAACATAATGCTTAATAATTACCATTTACGCTCAATGTAACATTCTGAGAATATTTTGGAGAAGCAAGCTTCCGTAAACTTTACCTAAAAGAGCAACCATCATAGCATCAGTAGTCTACATTTTCTTTGGAAGGAGACCTACTTAATACTCATCATTATAAAGATGTTATCACATACTGATAAAAATGGATGGATGGATGGATGGATGGATGGATGGATGGATGGATGGATGGATGGATGGATGGATGGATGGATGGATGGATGGATGGATGGATGGATGGATGGATGGATGGATGGATGGTGTGGCATTTAAATGAGACGAGTTGCAGTCCTACACATCTGTGTCAGTTGCACACGCAGGATGAGTGTCATATGGCAAGCTGACCTAAAAGTAGAAAGTATATTTCCAATGTTGTCACATGGATGCAAGTATAATATCAGCTTGTTGTGATAAAGGCGGATGCTGTGAACACACAGGGCTTTGTTGTGCTGCAACAGGAGCTCAGCAGCAACAGCATGCTGAAGACAGGCTCAATGAGAGAGAGGAGGGATTCAGTGGTGTACTGCTTATGTTCTGTAGACACAAACCTGTTCACACAGTTGAGGACGCTCACCACCCATTCTGGAAGAAAGAAAGTCTAATTTCATCACACAAATTAGCACAATTCAAGATTTGTAGCTCGAAAGAGGATAACTCTCCCTGCAATACGGCCTCTGCAGTGATGGGAACATCACTGTGCGTTTTGTATGCCTAATTAAAATTTTTGACACCAGCAGTGAGTCAGACGACACTTTGTCCCCGTCAACGGTATTTGTGAGACATATTGTGCGCGAGAACGGATACACATGAGAATGGCTGCGATTTTACCGGCCCGTAATCACCTCTGATTGAAGTTGAAACCATGCGAGTGTGTCATCTTTTAAAGTCCCCCTGGTTACATCCACAGTGCTGCCAGCCAATCTCTGACTTGATGATATCCACAGTCGACCAATCACCGACACACCGAGCTCAAGACAAGCCAATTAACACCTCTCTCCCAGAAAACCGCTCCAACGGCAAAGGAAGACTTATTGTTACTTCCCTGCATTACAGCCAAATTACCAGCAGCAGAACAAAATGTTCAGTGTTTATCTTCCAGTGAGACAACCTGCAATTGCCCCTTCCTTCAATAAACCACATCTCTGTTTAAGACTGCATGAGCGGAGGTCAGCGCGCTTCTTTCATCTATACACTGTGAAATAAAGTGTGTCTATGTGACAAATGTCCTGTCAGCTCTGAAGCGTGGGAAGCTCGTGCTTCAGTGTGATGAGGAGAGTCCTGGAGGGACAAAAGAAGAGAAGAAGAGAGAAAGGTAAGAGAAGTGTGTTGCTGCAGGAATAAAGATGGATGAGTCTGTCTGGTGCTGCTCTGATGTCTGAGCTGATTGTGAGTGGACCCACACGGGCATCTGTATGCACATGTGAAGACTTTCTTTGTTCTTTCTTTCGTCAGCAAAACACCTCCGTGTGTGTGAACCGGAGAGTGTGAAATGAGGTGCAAACCATTTAGAAAAGCAGGGGCCTCTTGTTCGCTCAAAATCGGTGAGACTTGAGATCTGAGTGATTGATGCTATCGCAGGCAGCGCTGAGATCGAGGAGCATCAGGAGAGAGGGAAGCTTAAATCCAGCGACAATGTAATTCTACACTCCTGTTTTGGGGTTTGATTGAAAACAAGACTGAACATTCTCAAAGAGCTCTTGTCTGCCAATTATGCCTGATAACAGTTACATTTCTGTAGTTTAAGCAAAAGATATTGTGTTGATGCCACACAGATTTGATTCTTACCCTCATGAAGCTGAACGCTTTGCCAAAAGATTTGTTTTAGTGAAAAGTGTGACAGTAGAAATTCCTCTCGCGCTTCTTTCTGTTACAAGACAGTTCATTTTCATATGAGATGTAACACTTTAGGTCACGCTTTTGCAGTTATGCAGTGCAGCTTTTAATTAAATGGACAAGCTAGAGCGCGTCACTTTCAGATGGCCGCAGGAAAAGCTTTTAAAGTTTAAATCACAAACTGCTAATGCATCATGTCATGTATCTAAAAAGTGGTGGATGCGATAGCGGTAACAACACAGTGGCCCCAGCCAGCCCCGCATCTGAAATAGTCTCAGTAACTGTGTTTACATGGACACAAATATCCACATGGGCCTGGATCAGAATGAAAATGTTTCATCCAAACGCTTCAGCAAACTCTGAGTCAATATTCATGGAAAGAGTTTGATTCCAAACAAAATCAGCCAATCCTTATTCCAAAGCGGTCACCTTATTTAAGTTGAAATGTATCTTCAATGTGCACGTCTCTTAGGTAGTATTGACGTTGTTTTGAGAAAACTGGATGCTTAGGCAAAAAGCAAAGCATGACTTGTCAATACATACGGTCAAATGCTGCCACAGCATACCACGGACTACACACTACACAAGGGAAATGTTTCTTGCATATTTAGAGGCTCCCATGTGACGGTGGATGTAGGACCATGTGCACATGTCACAAACAATCATAGTGCAAAGCATCATGACAGTTGCACTTCTTGCTGCATGTAAACACATCGATCTTTATTCAGCGTTCGTCAAAATAGGACAATCAGAGTGACCAAAAACGTCAAGAGAACTACTGCGAAAGCAATAGTGATCACCACTCCACCACCTTGAAGCACCTTTTTGTTTCAGTTTCATGTTGACATTTTTACTTGACATTCATTTTAGCTTCCCTCTCATTTTCTTTTTTGTATAATATTTTTGTTGACATTTTGTCTTCATTTTTAATATATCCAAATTTGTGACAATTCTTTTAATTTATTTCATCCTGATGTATCCCATCAGGTCGTGCGACACACTGGAGTGTGTTTTGTCTCAAAATACATCAGATACATAATAAACGATTGATTTTTGTCGCATAGACCAGAAACCGTTCACGTGTTGCACCTGAGCCTCTCTCTCCAAGAGAGACTGCAGCTTGTGGAAAATTACACGTTGATGGCGACAAAATGACACTCTGGAGTGATGAAGTCCTAAAGTGGTTCTTTCAGAAGACCTGTATTTCAGTGACTCAGGCAAACACGCCTTATTGTTTCAGGAAGCATCATCACAAAGGTGATAGGAAACGATATCGGAAGACATAAGTGAATGTTTGTCTCTCGCTAGAAGTGCTGGAAAACTGTTTTCTTGACAATAAGAACACAAATTAGTGCAGTCTTATGGACCGGACTTGCGTATGTGTTGTTTAATCGGCACTCTTCTGAATGGTTTGATGGTGGGAGGATCTCTACAGGGAGTGCAGTGATGTCATGTGCTTTGCTGTGATATTGCAGTACTCAAATCTCAGCGTGTTGACAGCAACACTTCGGAGTCTCTCAAATCTGTCCAAACCTCCTACACACAGTCGCAATGAAACGGGTGGGCTGACATAAAAGTTCAAGTAAGCCAAACTTAAAAGGCAAATTTTTTTATTTTTTATTTTTTTGTGGATATTTTATTCACACCATGTGTGAGAAGACATACCTTCTGTGAGTGTGTGTTTCCAATAGGAACACAAAAATGAAGGCCTCCTGTAATATACTGAACATTGCTGTCGTCTCCAGACTATCAGCCCAGACACTAAGGCTGGGGGGAAAAAATCGATTTATCGAATTTGTAGTTAAAAACTATTTTTATTTTGCAAATTCAAGTTTGTTTATAGGCATTTTAACTCTGAGGATAATCACAGCAATAAAGTTGCACCTTTGACAATATATCTGATGTCTGCAGTCATTTCTAAGTGCATTGAGAGAAAAAAATCGAATCAAACCTCAAATCTTTCTTTGAAAAAACGCCCAGCCCCACCGGAGACAACCACACACCCATCGCAACCCCCAGGAGACATGCCACAACCCCCTCATGCTCGCAGGGAGCTCAGGTACCACTAACTACTGAAGCTATACACGTCAGCCCCAGAGCCGCCGCCGCCTCCTTCGCCTTCTATCTACATTGTTTCCCACCGCTCTATCCCCGGAGTCTTCTTCTCATGGTACTGTATGTGTTCTGTGTCTCACGGGTTCTCAGTTGGATGGAACTGGCCTGTCATCCCGTAGCTGGGAACACCAGGCTGCTTAACCCCGCCTGCCTCGTCATGCTTCCTTCCCCTTTTTTGTGCTTCTGTCTTCTGTTTTGCACTGACAACATGTCCAGGCAGACTCATACATGATACAAACAAATCCAGAATTAAGTCAACAATGTTCGTCTATGTCAAAACCCCACAGGGTGCCTTTAAGGATGGGTTAATTCCTCAAAGTTAACTTTTACTGTTGTTAATTTAGTCATGAATATTTAACGCCGTGGGTAAATACAGCCGAAAGTGCTATGAAGCTTTCAGGGCTGTTAATCTACTCAGTCGAAGGAGAAAAGTGGAGGTCAAGGGGGTTCTTCAAAGTGTTGGAACATTAAAGACATCAACACCATCAGGACTGCGAACAATGTGGTTTAAATGTATGTTTTCCTAGAAGTGTTTAAATCACAGCTGATTTTCGTTGGAAAATACAAACGAATATGTCTTACGAGCATTTGTAAGGGACGTAGAGAAATGTGCAAGGCAAAAATAAAGGCCACTACAATGATAACCAACAATGCTGCTGGGCTTCTCTTCCGGAAATCACAGAGTGGCCTCATGCGGCACTAACGCCTTTTAGGGGATGATGAATCCATGCTAATCCCCCTTTCATCACACATAGTCCTTCTCCCCAGCTGCCTTGCTCCTGGCTGTGAATACCTGCCTGTTTAATGTATTACCCACTGTGCTGCCCCTTGTGCTTTCATCTGGCTAACCACACCGCCTTGATGTTGAAGTAGTGCTTGAATCACGGTGGTTAGAGCATCAAACAAAATGCAAGTCCGAAACAATTGCAGAAACAAAAGGTCACCTGTGAAGTTGACACCGGCATGAGAGTGTGCTTCTTTGTTTTCCATTTTTGTGTTTTGGGAGGGGTATTGCACACACGCCGCCCACGGGTTTGTTTGCATCATGAAAGATCAGTTTAAATAACCTCGGACCAGCAATTATGACATTTGAACAAATAATCCATTATCCCAGCACAGAACCTGCAACTAAAATAATCGAGCAAGGTGTAATGGGCAAGTCCAGCCAGCTGATATTAAAGCTGTGATGCATGGACCTCACAGTACACAGGGAGGGACACCTGAGGGACACATTGTGAAGTGATGGGAAATACAAAAAGACGGCCCCAGGTTTAATTAGAGAGAGGAACTCTTGTTGTGTCCTTGTTGTTGCAACTCCCATTTATTGCATCACTTTACTGTCCCTTTTCCTCTCTCTTCTTCTGCGGTCTAGGTCAGACTGAAGTTCAACCTATAACGGACTCACATTTCTATAATGGTGACCCCTGTGGACCTTTTTCCACCTCTTCTTTTCGCCCCAAACACTCTCCTTTCTCTGCAGCTGTCACTAATCCTGCAGCGGCTATAAGCCAACTCCCTCCTCAATCATAATTCAAGAAATGTAACAAAATGCAAGACCAGGAGGCAGCAACAGCAATCCATCAAAAATACTGGAGCTGAGAAAAAGAAACTGAATATGTGATGAGGAGCAGAAACAACACCAGGCAACAACATTTCGGGTGATCAGGTTCATTTTTCTTGCGGCTTTGTTTTCCTTCAAAGTGTAAACCCACTCACCCGACTTTAGAGAATTTCCATACTACTTAAAAATTGATGCAAAGGCCTGCTTTCTGATCGACTGCAGCGGCAGTGTTGGGTCATTATAATTGAATGTGGGAAACACACTGATTTAATAATGCAAATTCAATTATTTTTCCCAATGATGACAAACCAAAAGCCTGATGTTGGGCTTCACCTGAGGAGACTCTGAAACGAGGCAGCTAGGGACTCCATCTCCGACAATATGTTTGTAAATGTGCATTTAATCTAGAGGAGGTAGATAAAAAGATTTATGCCATTTGCTTGTCGGGAGATAATTTCCACTGGGAATAAAATCCTATTTCAGATCATCAATCGGTTTGTGTCCTCGGTTAATTTTCTTACTGAGAGGATTCGGCACAGAAACAACACAAGGCTGTGAGCCTGTCGGTCCTCATACAATTAGAGCTCCTCTACAAATATTCCCAAACTGCAGATTATTTATGATTAAGGCACAAATACCCTGGATATCGTGAGAACAGAAATTCTAGCTGGACTGATCTAAAAAACAAAACAAAAAAAACATTTATTTTAACCACACTGTTTATTTAATTCCACTAATGAAAGGAATCGGTGTCAGGTTGTATATCCTTTGTAATGGTTGAACCCGTGTGCACTGTGTCCGTGCAGTGGTGTGGCTGCTGATGTTGGCGAGCTCCGTGAGGCTGACTCCGTCCTCCGCAGCGCCCTTTACCACCCTCCGGGGAGTTCCCTTTGAGCCTCTCTCTCACCCCGGTCGGGGGACAGGAACCGCAGACAGCCCCCCCCTTTATCTGGCAAGATGACAACCACTGACAGTGAGGACTATCCCATTTGACACAGGGCAGACGCCAAAGACATTTGGTTCCCCGGCGGCAAGCTGCTGGCCAAACACTCCTGTGCAACTTCAAAGAGAGGTGAACAAAGTGTGGACGTGCTGATAGACAGAATGTGTGATGGAGAAGTGTGTGGACATCTCGGGCGACAAGCTGAGCAAAAAAACATCAGGTCACTCTGGATTCCCCTCTTTCACTCTGGTATGACAGTGTGGGGGGAGACATCAGTAAAGTAAGACATGATATCATTCTGGAAAGCAGGAGAAGTGTGGACACGCACCAGTTAACTGGCTTCCACAGGAGATTTCCGAATATTCCGTCCTCTTCATCACTCCTCCCCTTGCAGTGATTAGTTTTTACAATCAGTGGACGCAAATTGGAATTCGCTGACAGCCCATCAATCAAGTTCCGGTTGCAATCTGGTGAGCAGCCCGGCACATGCCAGCACACATATCGTACAGTCAATTTGCTCTCAGACAGTCAAATATATCTCTGCTGCACATGTGTATGGCACACATTAAGGACTTCCAGTTTTCATCTATACCCTCGGGAAGTGTGCTGCTTGTCACTATTGTCATTTCAGGAGAAATTTAACAATTCTGTTGTTGTCAGCTGCCTTATCCATATATTTCTTAAAATGCTTATAATAGAGGGGGGGCTGAATAGATTTGTAGGCTGTATTTTGTGTTATTGTGGCTAAAAATGCAATTACATCAGGACAGTTAGCGTTCGATCAGAAGCGAGATCTTGATCAGACTAATTTTCTATCTACATAGAAGCTAAAAAATTACTCGTGAAGTTCAGCAAGGATTCATCCAAATCCACGCATGAAGTGTTACTATGAGCCACTAAACAGAAGATAGATATAACTAGTTACAGAGAGGTCTGTACAGTGCTGCGATGGTTGATGACAAGGTCATCAGTTTGCATGAAGCTTGCATGTTCCCTCCCAATGTACAACAACTTACATTTGAGGCTATTTAGTGAGCCCACATTGCCCCTCAGTGTGATTGTGAGTGTGTTTAACTGTCCATCTCTCTGTGTTTTCCCTGTGATGAACTTGTGGCCTGTCCAGGTATAACCTGCCTTCACATGGGGTAAGCTGGATGGTTTTGCACATCTTTTACTTTTTTCTAATATCAGAGTGTGCGCTTTTATGTCGCAATCTGCATCTTCAATGTGGATACGGGTGAGCAAGTTCCCCAAAAAATATATTAATATATTAAATTACAAGATATTTCATTGTGAAATGTGTTTTATGCAAAGCAAAAGTGAGTTTCTCTCCCAGTTTTGATGTGACGCATCGGCTGAGCTGCCAGCACTGTGTGGGTCAGTCCAATGATTGCTTCACGCGAGAGGATCTTTTTCATACTCAGCATGTTAACGCTTCTGGAAAGAAACAGATGTCTGAATTGAAGACAATAGGATGAAGTGGCACCAACACAGTTGAGATAATTCATCAAAAAGCAGACAGAGTCATCATAAGTACTGCGTGAACACGCTAATGTTGATGCATATTTCCGTTAGATAATTTTCATGTTGTGCTCAGGAAGGAGTTTATTCCAGATTATTGAGGCCCTGCTTCTCCAATTAACAGGAGTTCAGTGAAATAGAAACTGAAGTGTCATGAAATTGATTTGGAAAGAGTCAAAAATCTGTGGTTTCGAAAGAACCCCTGGAAACTAAACTTTGAATAAATTATAGTTATGCCATCTATGGTACATGGTACCTTTCTGCATTGATTTTTTTTTGTCTTGTTTCTTTCCCTTCCTTAGTAAATTGTTGTAGCTTGTCTTTGTTTTAAGTCTGAGATGCATGTGACAGAGATTGTAAAAGGGTGATGCATAATTCATATTAGTATGTCTGTTTTAACATACGATTACGGTCTCAGGTTGTTTGTCCCTCAAGCTGTTTCTCAGCTTCTGCAGAAATGGAAGTCACCTGATTGAATGATGAACCTAAATCCAACAGTCGGGCCTTAATTTTCTTTGTGTCAAATGTTTGTCCAAAGTAATGTGAAAGTGCCATTAGTGAACACGGTGCAATGGAGTGAGCAGGAGTGACAAACAAGCCAAAACTGAGCCTGATTATTGGGAATTCCTTGTTTGTTTGTACACATACTCCCTGTATAATTTACTGAGCTGTAACTCCTTGGTTCACTGAGTTCATTGTGTTTAGCAGTCAGGAGAGGTTTGAAGCAGTCTCTCTCTCTCTCTCTCTCTCTCTCTCTCTCTCTCCTCTTCTCCCAAAGCAAATCCTTTCCCTGTACTCAATACAAAACAGTGTGATTAATTAGTATGGCCGGCAGCCATAAAGGGTCCAAATAAGTTGTCATCACTGGTCCCCGGGGTGTCTCTCTTTGGTGTAATTCAAAACAGATCACGCTGCCATTTCGCTCTATCAGACCTTGCAGTTGTGTGCCCACATTTATGTAATGCGATTCAAAACTCAGGGGGCTAAACTTAATTTGTGTGTTTCACTGTGGCACTACCAGCTCTTCCCATCTTTGATCGAAGAAGTAATCAGCGGCAGTGGTGACGCTCTGTCTTTTATTATTCCGATCAGTCTCAGTCTTGGCGGGCAAATCGTGCTGCAGAGCAGAAAGTGAGTTTGTGTGGTCGTTATTTTTACGGAGCCATTTCGGCCTGACACCTGTGAAGTAAAAACCCCCGCTGGATCTCCGAAGAACTGGTGTGAGTTCCCTCATAATAAAGCAGCTGCAGTTTGGTGATCAATATCACACTGTGCATCCACAAAAAAAAGACAAACGGTTACTAAAGCCCTATGGTCCATATCATGGGGGTTCTACTGTAGTTCTCTCCCTCTAAGATCCTCTCATTTTAAACAAACATTCACAAATTTGTCTCTTTTTTTTATAATTTCTTTCCTGCTTTGGTCAAATTAGATCAAATGAAAGACTGAAAGATCTGCACAAACGCATTAGCATAGGAGCACAGACGCCTGGTCATTGCATCCATCATAATTAGTGACAGTGATCCTGTAATGACAATATGTCAAAGGAGGAGGAGGAGGAGGAGGAGGAGGAGTAAGGAAGAGGTGAGTGTTCAAGCAGATGGAAGTTCTCACGAGGAAGGAGGATGTGCGGATGAGAAATGTTGAGATGAAATGAGAGGGGGAAAGAAAATGAATTGATAAGTTTACTTTTGCCAAATACATTTTGGCACAAATATGTAGACCTCTACTAAAATAAAGAATGTGAAGCCTTTTGGCCGCTCCTCGTAATTTGTTTCATTTCAGGTCCTCCTTTTGGCCACTGGGAAGAAATAAACATGAATTTCAACAGAAACATTATTTTCCATTGTTATTCATTCATTACCTGAATGCTTACTGGGGTCCAATGCCATGTCTGAATGGATAAAAGTGAACATAAATTGTGATACATGTTAAAATACGTTGATAGAGCAGGGTTTCAATCCGATTATGGCACTCTAGTCTTCTCCATTGTCATATTAAACATGCTCTTGTGTGACGTTCGGGCATTTCTGTTGCAGGAAAGCAGGAAATTCTAATGTTATATTATAAGAAGGCAACAAATCCGATTTTGTGCTTGCTATGTGCTTTCAATATGAAATATCAAATGTCTTTATTGTCTGAAACTGCTGAAATTGCTGTTAATAATGGATTATTGCATCAAATCTTTTTTGTACCACTTTAATCTATTTCCAATATATCTACAATAAATGTACATGTAAAATCTATCTGTTTTATTGAAATAGTTGATATTTTTACCCTTCATGTAGTCTGCATAAATATTCTGCATGCAGTCTCTGGTTTCTACCACATGGGGGCGCTGGGAGCCATAGAGCGGTGGCATCAGACAGTCAAGTTGATGCTCAGAAAGGACTGCCTGGAAACAGCTTGGATGAATGCGTCCTGTTCGTGTTGTTGAGAACATCCAGGAGTTTTTATAGCCCAGCGCTATCTTTCCTCCAAGATGGAAATACAATGCCCTGCATTCAATACCTACCATCATTAAACCAACCAGGTGATACATAGTACAGCAATAGTACTCCAGGAGGAACTTAACACAGGATATACACAGTATGTAAGAATGAGTATCCTCCATAGAAAGACAGTTACGGGCTAACAAAAAGGCATCATGGAGAGAAGTCCGCCAGCTTGCAGATATATAATGGCTGAAGAAGATGACTTTTTTTCCAGGAGAAACTAAGAGCAAATGAACCAGCTGCTAAGAGAAGAGGCACACCTGCTGTGCTTAACGCAGGTCGGAACAGTCCTAATCATAAAGGACCCCCAGAGGAAAACCATTGCAACGACCAACCAATGCCCTGTCTCTGTACAACATGGAATCTCCTGTCAGGCCTCATAGTGGCTCAGATCAGCAGGCATATGACCCCATTCCTTCACAGAAAGGAAATAATAATAACACTAGAGGAGCCAAACATCATCAGCTGGCCAGAGGAGATAGAAGCCACAGTCATCAAAACGAGAAAGCTCCTCAACAGAGAGTGAGAGCCACTATTCAAGATGAAACCTCGAAAATTCAACAATACATCAGGAAGACAGTCTCAAAGGATGAGTTACTGAGCGATGTCTGAGTGATGCGTCGGACAGCCTAATAGAGCAAATGGCTGATATTAAGAAAACCTACCAATGGCTGGTAAATACTGGACTGATGAACATGGAAGCACTAGTCATGGCAGTACAACAAGAGGCACAGAGGGCAGGGTCCACTATTCTGCTGCTCTGCCACTGTTGGAAAAAGCACCTGTCAGAAATGTGAGAGCTACAACCCCCTGCCTACAGGTCTCTGACAAGATCAAGCAGAGGGAATGTTCATTGTTAGGCAAAGTATTTACCACATTAACTTAACTGTAGGTGCACCTAATTGTCCACAGGCCCCTCAGAGGTCAGGAGGGTGGAGAAGGGGGAGCTGGAATAGGATGCAGTCACTGGGCATCTATATAGTATAGCAGTGCTCTGCTCGAGGGGACACTCATTGAGAGTTGTTTAGAACTCTCTGATGACCTTTCCCTTCTGCACAAAATAAAGGACACAGACCGATTCTGAGTCTGAACCAGCTCATTACTCATCTCTCACCCATCAATCAAGGAGAATTCCCACCACACAAGACACAATCAAGTGGCTGGGACGGTGTGACATCTGAACCCAGGATGGACTAGAAGTACCCAAACCGGGATGGGACATCCCCCGAAAGGTATTTAGGTGTAACAGGATTAAGATCCTGTGGGACTTCACTTCCACGTTGACAAACGGTTGCTGGCTAAACAACCCAACATTGTCGTGGCAGAACCAGCTGACAGCAATATCAGAATGAAAGAACATGAAAAGGTTGGGAAGTATCAAGGGTTGACGAAACAGCTGGAACAGATGTGATTTGCTGACATTGTCTCTGTGACAGAAGAAGCACAATGACCATATCTTACCTTCAATCGGATTCTTCTTTTTTTCTCTCCTTAAAATCATAGTACATCATCACAAAAACTCTCGTTCTGAGGCAGTAATGAAACTTTATTTATCAACTGAAAACACCTTAAACTGAAAGATATCAGCAAAGACCCCAGACCCTGTTACTCCTTTAATACAATTATCACAGCCACTCGCACACCAGAGTATTGGAGTAAAATAATGCTTGTTTTCAATACCACTATTTTCTTTCTTTTTGTTTTGTATTTTAATTCTCACAACTTTACTGCTTTGAAAAAAACCAAACTTACATTGTGATGTATTCTCACCATAATCAACAAAAAAAGAGACATTAAAGGTTAAATTTAACTCTGCTCACTTTGCTTTTCCAACATAGATGAAAGTGTAAACTGCCTTTCAGCTCATGTAAGGTCAGAATCGGAGTGTGATTCGACTCAGCATGAAGATAATAAAGCTCAACAGTATAACATATTTTCTTTCTACTCCATCTACACTAGATTTTTAAAATGGCTAATCTAACAACATCAATCAATTCAGAATTATTTGAAGCATCAAGTTGAATGTTCAAAAACAGATACTACTGGAATAAAACATTTTACAGCCTCTTAATTCCAACAAAGAAAAAAAAAAAAACCTCAAAACCTAAAAAGACCCATCAAACTGTTACACACACTAATAGTAATGACATCAAATCTAAAATATATCACCCCAAAAAGGAAAAAAAAGATACAATTACATATACATTGAACAATATACCACAATAATAATGACATTAGAACGATAACAGAATAAAATAGATGCAAACAAATTGTGAATTATGTTAGTTTGAACCCCAAAAAGTCTGATTTGTTACTTTCATGTTTATGTAGTTTTCATGTGACTGTTCGTTAAAAAACACCGACATTATGTAGCCGCGGCAGCTCATATTCTTTTTTTCCTTTTTCCAAACAGCTATTATCATTATCATCAGTACTCCCGCTTCCATAAAAACATCCTAATATAACAGTCATGCTGAAGTAGAACTTGAACTTGCTCTACCAGAATCCACACAGGAACATTTTAAAACTAGCAGCCAGTCGGCTGAATCAGTTAAATGTTGATATTTTTGCTTGAGCTTGCCACGACGCCATCTGGGATATTCCAGAAACCCATGCAGCAGGTTTTCAAAGATGACGTCAGTTAGCAAAACCAAAACTCAGATTGAGGCCACAAATTCCGGTTTGTTTGTAAACATATTGACTTTGGTGTGATCGATTTGGGCAACTGCAGTTTGGGAATTAGTGGGAATGGTCCTGTTTTGGGTGTATTGGTTTATTCTCTGTGCAGAAGTGACACCTTTTATGGAAAGTATATTTAAAAGATACATTTTTTTCTGGGAGAGTAAGTTTAAATGTTATCTAAAACTTTATAAAAGACTAGTTGGGTTTTTTGTTTTTTTTTAAATGAAAACAAACGCAAACCTGCAGGGAACCAAGTAAAACAGCACTCCCGCCACCACCATCATCAACCCCACCAAAAACATCAACATCTCCATTCTCCAGCTCATGTTTAACATCATTTGATAAAATATGCTGATGTCTTAATATTTCTTTACCCAGTTGAAGGTGTTTCTTTCTCTCAGAGGCCTTTTAGTTCATCGTAGTGTTTTTTCACTGCTTCAAGCTCGGTTGAAACATCTAGAACAGACAAGATGATCAGGAATACGCAAGTACTTCAAGTGAACGACTTAATCTCATCTGCTTCCTTTACCTGGGATTGAGGTATCATCGGTACAGAGCGAGAGGTTCACTGACTCCATCAGGGCGTCCTCTATATCCTTCACTCTTTGCTCCTAATTCAGCAATAAAATCTTCATTAATCATCTTATAGTTCATTCATTCATTCATTCATTTTCTTCCGCTTATCCGTTTCCGGGTCGCGGGGGTGACAGTCTGAGCACCGTCAACCAGATCACAATGTACCGATTAAGAACCTTGCTGCAGGTGGTGAGCCCACGGGAAGGTGACGCCCGGCGTGGGACACGAACCCACTACCCCTGAGATTGTGAGTCTCATGCTCTACCAACCAAGCTAGCCGGGGGATTCATCTTATAGTTATATTTCTATTTACAAAATACATTTTTCAGTTATCAAATCATCTTTCAGATGGCACTTTGTAGACTTTTAGGATGAGCTTTTATATATATTGTTAATCTACTGCATATAATTTCCTCATGTTTGGTTTTATGAAATGTGACAAACCTTCAGATCTTCCAGCAGTGTCAGCATCACGTCTTTAGCCTCTTCAAACATATGGATCTTGGACTCTTTCACATGATCCTGAAGATGTTTCCTCGTGTTTTTCAGTGAGTCTTTTCCTCTGGTTTGTGCTGCTGATTTTAAACAACATTATTGAGAAATGTTGTAACTTACCATGAGCAAATAAAGGTGTAATGAATTAATATTTTCACACGTACACACAATTAAACTAAATATACACATAAATATACACACTTAACACTTTGACAAAAAGCCATAATTGCTTTCTTACTTTTATAGGCGTCTTTCATTCTGTCCTCAATTGTCTCAGTCAGACTAGAGTAGATTGTTTTCTTCCGGTCTCGGATGGTTGTGTTCATTTTGGTTTTCATTTTCTCTTCCTGTAAGAGATTAATTAATTGTAAATTACCTTGTCACAATTATAATATAAAACATGTCATTAATCAGATGGTCAGAACGAAACCTGCTGTCAATGAGGTGAAAAGACCTTTTATTCACTCTGATAATGTCCAAATCATTTCTAGAATATGGGTCTGTTCAGATCAACTTATATAAATACACCATAAGATAAAAACCAGAAACATAAATATCCAGTGAATAGAAGGATGAAATTCTAATATTTCACCTCTGTCTTGAGAAATATCAGCTGCAGTTCAAACTCTTTGTACTTTTTGGTCAGTCTGTCTGTGTCAAGAGAAAACTTGTTGATGGCGTCGTTGAATGCTCCACGTTTCTTTTCATTTCTGAAACATAAAAGATGTAGAAATGTCCTGTCAACTGGAAACATAAACTACTGTATGTTAACTGAATGGAATTCAAATGTATTTGTTTGAGTTTTAGGTCTTAAGTTTTTTTCTTACGGGAAGGTCTTCCTGAACTCTTCATCAATGCTCTCGGTCAGTAATGAAGATAACGTCATGTTGAGGTTTATAAGTTCCCCTTTTTTGGTTTTGTGGATGCCGTCTTTCTCAACGATACTCCTCAGCGTTTTATGAAAACTGCTGTTACAATTGCTCTAAACATTAAAATAAGAAAAAAGGGTTTTCAAAAATATTTTCTCAAGTCGTCAGAATAACAACATGTTTATGAAGCAGGTACGTACCGGACAGATGACAGAGTTCAAATGTTCTTCACAGGAATTCAGGGATTTTTCCACCCCGTCATTGAGACAGCCCTCAAACGTTCGGAAAGCCTCGTCCATTGCACTCCTGACCTTAACGCACTCAGTGCTTATGATTCCTTCAAGCTCTTGACGTATTTCATTTTTTTTGTCAGCCTGAAAATGAAAGCACCACGATAATTATTTGTTATACTGTCAGAAATGAATCAGTGATCATTTTTAGCCATTTAGATTATATGATCAAAAAGACAAAATCAAAGAAAAGCAGAGATTATGAAATTACAGTTATGCAAACTAAAGACAATGTGTGAAGGATTGATTTATTGATCTTACCACTCCTCCACGTTTGGCTCCATCAATCAACGACAGAATCCCACGAGCTCCAGACACATAACTGAATGTCTTTGAGCGGTGGTCAACGAGATCTCGCAAACCTTTCTGAAGTTTCCACATTTCTGTAAACATAGATACTGAAGCTGCTTGAAAAGTAAACATTTATTGTACATTATATCTTCACAATTGTGAATTACACCTATACTTTGCATTACACCCTTCAGATCGGGCCTCACAGTGTTTTCATCAGGAGATTTTGCCTACCGTTAACATCTGGGTCGAGATGTTGGTTTTCAAGTGAGTCTTTGGCGCTCACTGTGAAGACTTCCAAACAACCCTCAGTGAAGTGTTTCTGCAGGAAAAAGGTGATGATTATTAGGCTTGTTAGAAGATTCAAACAATCAATGTAATCAGATATTTTGCTGGTGTTTCAGCCTTACCTTGATCTGCTTGTCCTTCCTGAATGCGTCCTTCACGTCGTCCTTGATGCTCTCCGTGCTTTAAGGGAAGAAAAGCACAAGGTGGCGTCCTGAAGTTCATTTAGAATAACTAACACATAGCACTGCAATTAATATGGCTCATGTTTATTTTGCACGCTCATGTTATTTCACCTTTTCAAGTTGTTCTTTGTTAATCTAGTAAAGTACTCAACAATTCATAAGTGTGTTTCCTGCAATCCTCTGCTTCTCTGGTCGAGAGCGAGAGTCAAGAGAAACAGAGTTTGCGCTCCACAAAGTGTTGGATGCGGGTGCGGCGCCAGTTAATAAGGCATTTTTGAGTAAAATAGATATGAAATATATATGAAATAGACAGCCCAGGACCAGACGCAGGTACTATGTACTTTCAATGTACAGTTTTGTTTTGTTTTGTTTCCATTTACTCACAGAGCTGTGTCGACGTTCTCAAGTTGATCGGCTTTAGTGCAGATGAAGTGAATTTGCTGACACTCGCCACCATTTCCCATCAGGCTGCTGGCATTTTCCAGGATCTCCCATGCTTCTTTTTCTGATGCTGCTCGAGTCACTTCAGTCACAACCCACACTGTAGAACAATTTCTGACTATCTGAAAAAGACACACGGTGTATTGTAAAGAAATAAACATAATTTTCATGTGAAATCATGTGAACTCAGTTTCCGAATTTAAAGAAAATCTCCAACAAACATAAATAAAACTCAGTGAGACCTTTTTCCACGCTTCATCTCTGCTCTTGTTGCGGTCTCCACTCCCAGGAAGGTCCACAAGTGTGACGTTCTGAAGAAGATCAGCTTTTGGTACTTCGAGCGTCACACTGTTCACCAGTGGCCAGTACCACTTCTTCACTCCTTTAGTTTGTCCTTGTTTTGTCTTAGTTTGGATGAATTTTCCATATTCTGCTGACAGCCTGTCAGGCTGTAATTGAAAAAAATAAAAAATACAATGTAGTTTGTTTCACATTCTAATTAAAATGCTTTATGAATCACATCACGTATTATAACACATAAAGTGAAATTCTGAAATATCATCAGTGTCAAGTCAATAACGAAATTTGGCCTCAAGTCTAGTAATATTGTATTGTGGATAAACAATGTTTAAAAGCTATAAAAACAAAGAAAAGATTGCAATCATTTGAATATCATTCAAATGTACATCCATCCATCCATTTTCTAACGCTTATCCGTTTCCGGGTTGCAGCAGTCTGAGCACCGTCATCCAGATCACATTGTACCGATTAAGAACCTTTCCTGCAGGTGGTGAGCCCACGGGAAGGTGGTGCCCGGGGTGGGACGTGAACCCACTACCTTGACATTGTGAGTCTCATGCTCTCCCAACAGAGCGAGCTGGGGGTTCCAAATGTACACCCTGAGCTGATATCTTACCCCATGAAACCATTATAACATGTTGTATACAAAAATGTTATAATCAACATGAATTTAAAAAAGGAAAAAAGTAACACAGAACAAAAAGCAAGCACAGATGCGATTCAAACATAAACCATTGTTTACCATTGTAAATGTGTTACAGATTGACCCATTGTTTTTCAGAACTATTACACCTTAAACTTCTTTAATAGTCTTACTGTTTTTTGTCTGATAATCTTTGGCTGTGACTGAAGAAATTCTGGAATTTCTCGGAAATGTTTGCCCTCCATCAGGTCGTCCAGGTCTTCCCATCCTTCTCCGTACACTGCTGTCAGTTTCTCAGCAATGCCATCGTCATCGTCATCCTCTTGGTTCTGATTTCTCTGATTTCTTTTATTTTTGTTAACCTCACGATAGGACCACCACTCTTCTTCCCAGTCCTATAAAAAAAGCAAAAGAAACACGTTTTTTTATTTTTTCCAACTTGTATTTACTGTTTAAAAAATAGGAAGTACACTGATTTTACCTCTTTTTTGATGAAGTCAATCTGAGCCTCGTAGTCACTTTCTGTGTTTGCCTCTATTTTAATCACGGCTGAGGTACACGCTTTAGACACTCCAGTGGGCAACAGATTGTTCTCTCCAATGATGGAGTTTATCAAAGTGCTCTTTCCAGCTCCACTTCTACCAAACACACCGACCAGCTCCTTCTTATCCGTCTTCAGTTCTTCGATTTTAGTCCTGTTGTAAAAGATGGTTAAAAGCAGTGTTGCCACAGTTGCTTTTAAAAAAGTACTCTGATTACTAGTTACTCCTTTAAAAAGTAACTCCGTTACTTCACAGATTACTTGTTTTTAAAAGTAACTAAGTTCAATTACAAGTAACTTTTTTAGCTAATTTCAACGGCTGCCGACAACACCCCCCCATCATCTCAACATAAAAATGACAGCCGGTTTTGCCAAATACTCTGCTGATCCCTGCCTCCTGCACCTGCAGGGACTTATTTAACCTTTGACCTTTATTCTTTGTTTTATTAATATCTGACTCATGGTTTTATTATCCGATTTTTACTGGTATTTATTTACCCAGAGATGTAGTTGTAGTCTGTTATTGCACTATTTCTTTATTTATGTGCACTGTCTGCTCTATGCTACTTTAATTACCCCCTCTGGGACAAATAAAGTCATTGATTGATTGATTGATTGATTGATTGATTGATTGATTGATTGATTGATTGATTGATTGATTGATTGATCGGTCGAAAAAAGGGGGGCTTATTGCAATGTTCAGGTTTATTGACGACAATGGTTGGTTCCAATGCTTTTGTGTTACCTGAACGCACCGTCAGAGCGGGTTGGCCTGTGATTGGCTGAGAGTGGAGAAATGAGCGGGTCAGATGAGCCTGCAGGATCTGCAGGCGCTGCGTGTGGTTCTGTTTAATAATAAAGCGGCTTTGCAGACAAGAAACTCAGTCAAGTTTAATCTGATTACTGGTTTGGAACTAGTAATGCATCAGATTACTCGTTACTGAAAAAGGTGCTCATATGAGAGTAATTAAGGCTTCTTTTCGACTCCAGCAGGTGATCCTGCAAGTGGAGAGAGGACCAGAGCATGCAACTATTGTTTCGAATTACATTTTCCCTCGGTTGAAGTCTGACACTGAATCAAATTGGCATCTTGTGTTTCCATTGTGAATATTACTCTCAAAGCTCGTTGTTGTGTTTCATACATCTGATGGAAAAGTGTGTTTTTCATTTGCAAATACAGACAAAATATTTGACAATAGACTGTTTGTAAAGAACAATTTTCATTATTGTGGTTATTCATTTTTATACAGATGAAACAATGACATCAGTGTGTAAAGACACACATGGAGAGAAAAAGACAGACTGCAGAAAATGCAAGTAATTCTTACCTCACGAATTTAACGAAGTCAGTCTCTGAGGTCAGTTTGCTTTCAACTATGTCCATTTGCTTTTTCACTTCATCCGCTATTTTGTTCACTGCTCAAGAGAGACCATCAACCAGCGTCAACCAAGTCATCTAGTTAATGTACAGTTAGCGTCTGTGTGTGTGTGTGTGTGTGTGTGTGTGTGTGTGTGTGTGTGTGTGTGTGTGTGTGTGTGTGTGTGTGTGTGTGTGTGTGTGTGTGTGTGTGTGTGTGTGTGTGTGTGTGTGTGTGTGTGTGTGTGTGTGTGTGTGTGTGTGTGCGTGTACGTGTGTGTGTGTGTGGTAGGTTACCTCTATCTGCTGATGTTCTGCCACGTTTTGCTGGTGATGGCTCAGTGCTGGATTTATCCGGGGGCTGTCGTTTTCCTGTTTGTGTGTTATGTAATAAATTTTTTGTTTTAAAAAGAGGAAGCTGAAGAAGCATCTCACAGAACTGGTAACTGTTCCTCATACACACTTTGTCAAGGATCAGTATTACATGTCTTAAATAGAAAGCCATGTGTCTTACCTTGACTGCTTGTAGATGGAAGAACCTGGAAGAGGACGTGAAAATAAGAAAAAGAATATTGTTGCACATCTGTAAACATCAATGTTCACACAGGTTTTATAAAGTATATTAGTAAGTGTATCATGTATATCTTAGCTGCAGCTGGGGGATGCCAGTGATGCCATCAGGAGAGGCAACAGAAAGGATCATGGAATCTTTTTTCCCGGGAGTTTTTCTCTCAGTTTATTGCAATTATACCTGCTGGTTTAGTGTTTCTGTTATTGTTTGATCACCCATTGTTATTACCCTGCTCAGAGCAGGTTATGTTATAACTGTGTAATACCATGAGTGAGAGGAGCGTTGTGGCCAATCCTACCTCTCCTTGTTATAGGTGAGTTTGACTTCCTATTACTAAGGTTCGAATTAAAAGTTCCAATGCAAAAGGTCACTTATCTGTTAACAGCACGCCCTGCTGCTGCTATAACATTATAAAGTTAATGGTGAGTGGGCGTGTATATGCGAGTTTATGAAAGAAAGGTGTTGGCCAGAATTGTAGCAAAACAAGTCTTACCTGCCCCAAGTCAGCTCCGTCTCCCTGCTGTTTCATTAGACAATAATGTCAATGTACAATCATTTACAGAAACTGAAAATTAAGTGTATAAATCTATCATATCATTACGGCATGTTACTGTCTGTTTCCTTTTTTGTGTTTTCGTCATGCTGTTGAAAAGAAATTTGCTTACCCGGAACCCCTAAAAGATTGTGAGATCTTAAAATATAATACTTCGCTCAACACACCAACAGCAACTATAATATCTGATACCAGTCTTAGGCATTTTATTTGATTTAGAAATGGATTTAAATATGAATCTGTCATAAGTTGGCCGTTTTAAACTACAATAACCATTAATTATTTTCATGATGAACTATTTTCATTGGTTTTTTTTGAGCGCTCCAGAGTAAAGAATCTTCAATTGAAAGTGAGAATAAAGGTCAGGGTGTTGCATAGAAAATACAAACTTAAAACAAAAGCAACACTATTTAGACCTTGAACACCAACAAATTGCTCATAACATAAAATTACAAATGTTGAAAGTTGACCCCAGTCAGCCAAAACATTATTACTACCAGCTCAATACTGTTTTAGTTTCATGATAAACAGGTTTCAGAGTTTTGTTCATTAAAGAAACTGCCGAACCACATAATGTCAATATATTAAACACACGGATGAACAATGGATATGAGTGCATGATAATGTGATCTGCTTAAAATCATAGCCTGTTATACATTACGAACATTTTTTTGCATAATAGTTCTTAAAAAAAAAGTAAAATAAAAAAATGTATTTGTGGAGTTGGGGCCAATTGAAGCTGAACAATAACAAGGTGCATACAATTTAACATTGATATTTAAGTGATATACTTTGATTTATATAACCATTAGAGATTTGGGGGGAAATCCAATAAAGTCTTTTTTTTTTATGTTTTATTTGCACCATGATAAAATAGATGCATAATTATCTCCATGATAGAGGAAATAGGAAATAAAATTCTTACCTTCAAAGCCTGGAGGTGATTCTTAAATCTCACTCTCGGTCCTGCTTCTGGAATCAGTTCTTTGATTTCGTCTTCTCCGAGCAAAAGAAAGCTTTCCCTGTCGACTTTCTGCTCTGTGATTTAAATAAATATTGTCAATTTACTGCAAATGTGATTCACCGAAATGAAGATGAACATAAACTGATATCATGTACATGTGAGCTGAAAGATGTTTGTTTTATCGTCAGTGAGAATAAATTCAATATACAACATCATTTATGCATTTTGATGGTTTTATTTATATACAAGTATATACAAGTATCTAGGCAGTTTTTGTAGTCTGCATTCAAAACTAGAGTTTTGTTTTCTCACATCAGAGTGTGATTGTATGGAAATATCAGTGTTTACCATCAGCACAAAACAAAAATGCAGGATCATCGTTTACCTTTAAATTTATCCATATATTCAGCGAGATTCCATTCAGTAAGTTTCTTTCGAACAAAACCATCCATGATGAAGAACAGAGTCTGAAAAATAAATAATAAAGTTTCAATATTTTTTTCAGCATCCATCTTGTGTCCCACTTTATCCAGTTCAGGGTCGCAGTGCAACGGAGCCAATCCCAGCTTTCTGTTGACGAGGCAGAATTTACCCTGGACATGTCTCCAGTCCATCACAGGGCAAACACATAGTGAGACACAACCACACCCACTCACATTCACACCGAGGGAATTTAAGGTCTCTACTTTATTGACACGCCCACATTTGTGCTCCGATTGTGGCATTTTATTTAGTATAAAACATATTTGTGCACCTGCATCAAACAATGTGAAGTGGGCAAAATGTGCAAATCTGAATATATGGATGTATAATGTATGTGAACTAATTTCTCAGGAAAATATGTGTTCTTATTAAACACAAATACAAATCAATTTCTACAACCGTTTGAAGCTTCCCCATGAGTAGAGCAAAGCTTTGACCTCAACCCAGTGTGCCACATATAAAATACATATTCAGTTGTAATGTAATAAAAAGTAATGCACATGAGTTTTTTTTGTTTGTCTTTCAATCCTTTTTATCCCATTTCTCACCTGTATATTTCTGTCCTCATCCACAGAACAAGAATTTCTATGATTTAGACTCAAAAGTTGACGCTGCTTTTCACAAGTGAAAGATAATATATAATTAATAAAATATACTTTCTTTTTTTTTAAGCATTGACAAAGACCTATTTAATAAACCCGAAAACACTTTGTCAGAAACTTAAAATCATTCTTTAAAACTGGAGTATAATCCACTTACCACTTGCAGGTTCCAGATCAAAACTAGTGAGGTTAACCCTCCAACACCTGGTGAAAGATTACAAAAGAACTACATTACCCTGAAGGCACAAATTATTAAAATGTCGCTGACAAAAATCTAAACGTTTTGCAAAGATAAAGGAGATCCAAATCAGACAGGTAAAAAGAATGAAAAGGTTACATACCAGTCTGTAAATTTACCTGATCAAGGACTGATGAGCAAATGAGAAGGGCAGGTTAGTCAGCTCAATTTAAAAGAGAGACTTGGACCAGGAAGCTGGGAGTGGCTGTCGCATTTGTTTTTATTTGAATCTCTGCGTTGTCGCTTTAAAAAAAACATTGATTTGACTGGATCTGGAGACTGGAGAGGGACATTATTCACAATTTGACAGATACTACTGTCACAAAAAGAGATCTCAAAGGATGACATTAACATGATGGCTTAAGTTGCAAAACACTGCTGTGCATTTATTTAAAAATATTTTTTAAAAAAATTGTGGAAAACTCAAAGCAGTTGTACATCCATTGTAACAAAACAAAACAATAACAACAGCAACTTTTTTGCAAGGCTTCAGTTTCAGGTTGTGTCTTTCTAGATTGCCAGCCTCAGTCTATCAACCCAACTTCTGCAACACACAACTTTCTGTCAAATCATTGAATTAATATAGACACACAAATTGTAAATTTTAATTCAAAGGACATTTTTATAACTTTTGTAACGCCCCTAATCCTGTACCGTTATAACTTAGTGATTAATAAGTCGTGGTTTATCATATCAAAAGCTTTTTTGAGATCAATGACTACTTTATCTATTGCATTTGTAATTTCCTAATTGGCAATTGCTTCTGTTAATGCCAGTGATGTTGAAGTGTTTGACCTAAATCCATATTGACTGTCAGAAAGTATTTCATGTTTGTCTTAGCATTTTTCTAATCTGTGAATGAATACATTTGTAAAATGTTGGAAAAGAGAAACAAGCCTGTAATTGGTGAAGTGATGTTTATCCCCAGTCTTACACAGCGGCAGAACTTCGGCTTTTTTCATTTTATTTGGAAATTCCCCGGTTTGGAATGATAAATTACAGATGTCCATCCATCCATCCATTTTCTTCCGCTTATCCGGGGCCGGGTCGCGGGGGCAGCAGTCTAAGCAAGGAAGCCCAGACTTCCCTCGCCCCAGACACTTCCTCCAGCTCCTCCGGTGGGACCCCGAGGCGTTCCCAGGCCAGCCGAAAGACATAGTCTCTCCAGCGTGTCCTAGGTCTGCCCCGAGGCCTCCTACCGGAGGGACATGCCCGGAACACCTCCCGAGGGAGGCGTCCATGGGGCATCCGAAACAGATGCCCGAGCCACCTCAGCTGGCTCCTCTCGATGCGGAGGAGCAGCGGCTCTACTCCGAGCTCCTCCCTGGTGACTGAGCTCCTCACCCTATCTCTAAGGGTGCGCCCAGCCACTCTACGGAGGAAACTCATTTCAGCCGCTTGTATCCGGGATCTCGTTCTTTCGGTCATGACCCAAAGCTCATGACCATAGGTGAGGGTAGGAACGAAGATCGACTGGTAAATCGAGAGCCTCGCCTTTTGGCTTAGCTCCTTCTTCACCACGACGGACCGATACAGCGACCGCATAACTGCAGACGCTGCACCGATCCGCCTGTCGATCTCACGCTCCATCTTCCCCCCACTCGTGAACAAGACCCCGAGATACTTGAACTCCTCCACTTGGGACAAGGGCTCTCCACCGACCTGAAGGGGGCAAGCCACCTTTTTCCGGTCAAGAACCATGGCCTCGGATTTAGAGGTGCTGATCCTCATCCCAGTAGCGTCACACTCGGCTGCGAACCGCGCCAGTGCACGCTGAAGGTCCAGGTTTGATGAAGCCACCAGGACCACATCGTCTGCAAAAAGCAGAGACGAGATCCTGTGGTCCCCAAACCAGACCCCCTCTGGTCCCTGGCTGTGCCTAGAAATTCTGTCCATAAAAGTTATGAACAGAACCGGTGACAAAGGACAGCCCTGCCGGAGGCCAACGTGCACTGGGAACAGGTCCGACTTACTGCCGGCAATGCGAACCAAACTCCTGCTCCGGGCGTACAGGGACCGGACAGCCCTTAGCAAAGGGTCCCGGACTCCATACTCCCGGAGCACCCCCCACAGGACGTCCCGAGGGACACAGTCGAACGCCTTCTCCAGGTCCACAAAACACATGTGGACTGATTGGGCGAACTCCCATGAACCTTCGAGTAGCCGGTGGAGGGTATAGAGCTGGTCCAGTGTTTCACGACCTGGACGAAAACCGCATTGTTCCTCTTGGATCCGAGGTTCGACTAACGGCCGGATCCTCCTCTCCAGTACCCTGGAATAAACTTTCCCAGGGAGGCTGAGGAGCTCCCCCTTGAACTGCCACCTTATCGCGGTGGGGGAGTTTGAGTACCCGAATGATCCTAGGAGCTACGTTGTCGGGGGGCTTGCCCCCCAGTAGGGTCTCCCAAGGCAAACTGGTCCTAGGTGACGAGTCAGACCAAAAGCAGTTCAACAAGCCCCCTATGACAAAACAACAGAAGAGGAAAGTGACGTCGCCCGGCGAGGCGCAGCCGGGGCCTCACCCTGGAGCCAGGCCTGGGGTTGGGGCTCGCATGCGAGCGCCTGGTGGCCGGGCCTTTGCCCGCGGAGCCCGGCCGGGCCCAGCCCGAAGGGATGACGCGGGTCCCTCCTCTTCCTCCTGTGAGCTCACCACCCACAGAGGCAACCGTAGGGGTTGGGTGCAATGTGGATTGGGTGGCAGTCGACGGCAGGGGCCTCGACGACCTGATCCCCGGACACGAATTACAGATGTATTGCAGTGAAATCTCCTCAATGATCGTTTTAATAGTTTTCATGTCAATTCCATTATAATCACTGGATGTTTGGCATTTGGATTTATCTAAAATATCTATTATTTCTTTTGCGTTCCACTGCTGTGAAGAACATGGAGCTGGGATTGATGTCTATAATATGATCAGTCCTCTCTTCAGAAATTTCTTCTTCCAGTTTTGTTTGATTATTTACAAAGAAGTTGTCAAAACTATTAACTTCTATCTTGGAAGATAATCAATTAAGTATTGAGGATAGCTTTGTTGTCCAGAATCATTTTTGATAAGACTTTTTAATGTGTCCCATAGTCCTTTCATATTATTTTTATTATTGTTTAACATTTTACTATAACAATATTCCTTTCTACATACCCTCATAATTTTATTTTATTTATTCTTGTAATTTTTTGATTTATCTTCTGCTTCCTCAGTTCTTTGATAAATTGTCAGTTTTTTTGTATTCTTTTCTTTTTACACACGTTCTATAATCCTTTTGTCAACCATGATCACTCTGTATGTATTTGTTTTCTGCCATATTGTTTAATTGCCAGTTATTATCATATGATGATGAAAATATTTCTAGTAAAGTATAATATGCATTGCTTATCTCTTTTTCTTTGGAAACAGTTTTAATGCTGAGTTGGTTACCTCTGTCCTCACTCGTCTGTCCCTCTGTTTTACTTCCGGGTGATTTTTTTTCTATAGTTCCTATCATATACTGTAAACACTGGCAGGCGATCGGTGATGTTGTTTATCAATAGTCCACTCACTGTATGGTTTTTCACTGTCATTGGTAAAGATGTTGTCAATTAATGTGGTAGTGTGGGAAGTGATTCTGCTGGGTCTGGTAATCTTCGGCTATAAGCCCACACTGTACATCGCATTGATAAACTCATCAGTTGCCTTGTGCAGTTGTTATACATTCTAAGGTGTTAATGGCAGTTGTCATATTTTCTCTTGTCTTACGATTTAACTCATTTTCCACATATAAAGCCACTCCTCCTCCAACCTGTTTATGCTGTTTATACAATTAAATTCATAACCATCTAGTTCCTTCTAGTCTATTCCTTTTTCATCAATAATCCATGTTTCTTATATTGCAATTATTTTAAATGGTTTTATAAATTGTTTAAATATTCTTTGATATTGGTGGTTTACATAGAGGCTCCTATATTGAAGTGAACCATTGTACACTGGGGTTGCGGTGTTATTCTGTGGTCTAGTGAAATCCCAACACCCCTGACCTAAATCGAACTGGAAGGCTGCAATTTGCATTTTCAACCTAGGATTTATGACACGATTTGGGTCTCAAACTCCGAGGACGATTATCGTATTGGCTTCAAAACACTATTAAATGACAAAAGAAACCCTGCTGATGAAAAGCTCTGCACAACTTTGTGATAACTCAAACTTTTGGGATTTTATTAGTCCAAATACCATCATCTGCTTGCTCTCTCTCTATTGAAATAACTGGCAGAAAATTCTTAGGGGCAGAAAAAGGGCCCTGATCAAACAACTCGAACAAATGGCGATTGTGTTTAAACCGTGACTCCTATGGACAAAGCAAGCAGATCTGAAGTGTGACAAGGACCTGCCAAACCAGATGATATAGGAACGGTGGTTTCCTCCTACAGTTTGTTTGTCTATGTCGGACTGGCACCCTATCCACGGTGTGGTGGATCGGTTCCAGCGCCATGCATTCATCGGACTCCAACAATGTGAGAACATTGCTGCTTAGTTACCACCCACCATTGTGCAATGAGATGTTAGTTATTTATAAATAAAAGAGAGCTTCACAATAAAAAGTGACGGCTCGTTGGAGAAAGCGAAAGTCATTTGCACACTTTCTTGCTTTGCAAATGACACATGAATTTAATTAACAAAAGAGCAAGTTTATAATGTTGATAGACCAGTCCCCTCAGCATGAGTCTTCTTCAAGGCATTCAAATAGGCTCAACTTTATGAACTCAGTCGACTCCTCCGAAACTAGTGGGATGGGTTGGATTGTAATACACTTTTTCATGACGTTATTCTCAGCCATCCTATCTTCTATAGTTTCAAAGTTTTAACTTATCAACCAGATGAGGCAAATATATCTTCTTGAAAAAGAGTTACAGGTGCAAATATTCCATTCACAAAATACCTAAAAAAGTATTATAGTAAATATAAAGTTTTGACTCTGTTTTTTAAAGGATACCAATTCAATACTACTATATACCTAACATAACATAATGTGAATAACTAACTATAAGAGTGACAAAACGCAATAATTCTGAGCAGGCAAATTATTGAGAACAATAATGTAACTGAACCAGGCTGTTTATCAGTTGATCAAAAGTATGAGACCACAGCTCAAAAAACCTTGTAAATGTAACACATCACATACACATTCACAGATTCTTAACTACAGGTGCACAAATCCTAAGTCACAGATCAATAAATTACATATGCTCACATTTTTGCTCCTATTGTTGCCATGTATTTGGTGCAAAACATAATTGTGTACCTGTATGGGAAGCTGTGGAGAGCATTTGAATAAGTGTAAATCTGCATGTGAACTTCAGTAATAAATGCTCAATGTTCAACCCTCATCAAGCCCTGCTGACAGTGTACCTACAGCTTTGTTCTTAAATGTTGTTGATGTTGTCAGTTCTTGGTTTGTAAAATTGATATATTGAACATACTGTGGTGAATCCCATTCTTAAAGAAACAAACGTTGATCCCGTGGTGCCAAGAAAATCACAGGCCCATATCAAAATATCCATTTGATGGAATAATTGTTTGCGTGCACGACATCACACAATACTGCAGCAACCGTCTCATTTAGGAGTGGTCAACGCATGAACAGCCGACACGCACACACACACACACATACACACTGGAGACTTCTGCGTTTACCTTATATAGTCATGAACATGTAGCAGCCAACCCAACAGACTCATTCATAAAAACCGAGACATCTCGGGGTCCTACCAACCCCCACAGGAGGGAGACACAAAGGGAGAAAAACAAAATTCTAACAGAGGAGCGGAACTCCCGCCTTCGACCTCTGAGGAGCTGAATCAGCGAAGAGACCGAAGAGACCAGCGCGCTGAAGCCCGCACAGCTTTCACAACTCTAACTTTTCTGATCGGATTCGGTAAAACAGTCGCGCTTGACGAGTCGACGTCACAGATCCGGGCGGAGCGAGAGGCGGCAGTGGGTCCCGGTGATCACCGTGAGCCGGCCTCACCGGAACGGAAATCTCCAGCACATTTGGAAAAAGAAGTTGTAAACCAGTTAACTTCATACGTGGAGCAGCACAATTTCTATGATAAATTTCAATGAGGTTTCCAGAAAAGATTTACTCCACTGAAACAGCTCTATTAAAAGTTTTCAAATGATGTGGCGACACAGTTTTGGTCTTCAAAACAGGACTTGAAGACATTTTATTTTATTTAGGAAAGCTTTTGATTAATGGGTTTTCCACTTTTGTTATTTATTTTATGAAATAATTCTTATATTGTTATAATTCTCCCATTTAAGTGCAGCACTTTGTGATTTATTTAAAAATGCATGAAAAGCACTTTCTAAATGAAGTAGTGACTTACTTACTTATTTACATGCAATGTATGTGAAATAAGTTTTCCTGAAAATATTTGTGTTTTTTTGAAACACAAATACAAATCGATAACCAATCGATAACCACAGCCAAAAGATTATTTCATGGTCGCGACTCCCCGCTGCAGAGACTGCTGGAGGATGCCCAGGTCTCCCCCACTCGCCTCGCATTTTAAAATAGTTCCTTCTGCTCATGCGCCTGTAACAAACATGGCGGACCCGTTTGCTCGCAGTATTTGGCTGCTAAAGCGATCCCATAAGTTTCCACAGTCCAAGTGACGGAAGGGTTAGGGTTAACCCATTTCACTGTAAAGTGAAACAACCTTTGATAGGAGCGTCACAGCACGGCAAGGTGCTGCAGGGAGGTGAAGGGTGGGGAGTGGTGGTGGTGTAACGAAAAGTTTTTTTATACTGTATATATTTTTTTTTTGGATTGATTGATTGATTGATTGATTGATTGATTGCTTGATTGCTTGATTGATTGATTGATTGATTGATTGATTGATTGATTGATTGATTGATTGATTGATTGATTGATTGATTGATTGGCTATCTCCAGTGCGCAACCTTTTCACAGGATCAGCGTCTATATGGTTGTCACAATGTTATGGCTAAAAAGTTGAGTTGAACGTTAAAGCTGGGGTCAACAACTTCGGTTAAGAGCTGTGCCCCCGGTGGGGGGACTGAAGCCAACATCCACAACCAGTTAAGTGCATCATTCAATTTTACTTTTTAACATATCTAGAAAAGAATCAAGTTTGAGTCTCTATTGAGCCCCACTAGGCATGAAAATGACGTGATGTGAATGAACGAGGCCACAGCCTGTGCGTGCACACTTCCATTTTACTGCATGCAATACACACTGCATTGTGAGAGGGGCGAGCCCCACGAATGCACCATTGGTGTAGATCAGGAGAAAACAGCCCGAAGCAGCAAGAGGACACAAATAACCACGAAGTAAAATCCCCACATACAGATTATGTGCAATTATCATCTAGAAAGAAAGCCCTACATTTTCAGACTGCATTCCATAAAATTGTATTCCAGAAGCCAAAAGTTTGAACTTGAAAAAATACGATCTGAAAGTGAAAGAAAGTTACAAAAATTTGAAACTTGAAAACAGGATTTGAATGTGAAAAAAATAAGATCCTAATCTGAAAACATTAAACCTGCAACTGAAGAAATAACACCAACATTAAAGAATATATATATTTATGAGTGAAGAATGAAAAAAAAAATAGGGTTTTATCAAAAGAATTCCAGAGCCAAACCAAAATTATATGTAAGGTGAAAAAACCTTTCATACACTTATTTTTATTTTGAATACCGTGTTTTTAATTTTTCAAAATTGAAGCTCAACCCCTTGAACATTCAGTTTCAAGAAATATTTTTTTACAATCACATTTTTTTTTTTTCAAATGAACAAACCCTTTGAGCTGGAGCGAGCTCCATACCCCTGACAGTGTATAATCATTTACAAACACCACCACCACCCTCCACCTCCACCCCCCTGCAGCCTATCTAGTAAGTTTCACTTTCCCCTGAAATGGCCCCTTCTTGACTTGGGGTGTGGAAACAAAGAAAGGATCTCTTTAGCAGCCAAATAGAGAAAATCTCTCCCCTCCGCTGTGTGCAGGGCAGGACAGTAAGAGAAAAACCACTGTGTGAGTATTTTTTACCTTTAATACTTAAATGTACAATTTCCAAGTCTTCTAAGCTCCATTCAAGTTCGATGTTTTAAAGAGACAGAGCAGAGCGTCAAATAAAAACTACTCCATCAGCCACTCCCAGTTTTCAGGTCAGAGTTTCTCTTTCAAATGAGCTGACAAACCTGCCCTTCTCATTTGATTCTCATTATTTGATCAGACTCACAGTGCTTTTATAAACCGGTATGTAACCTTTTCATACCGCCTTATTTAGACTTCCTGTTTCTGTACAAATCCTTTAGATTTGGTCAGCTGTATTTTAATGATTTGTGCCCTCGGGGGAGTGTCGTTCTTTTATAACGTTACACCTGGCGTTTACCTGAAACCAGTTTGATCTGGAACCTGCAAGTGGTAAGAGGATTATACTCCAGATTTATGAATTTATGAATTAATGAATGCTTTAGGCTGCCGGATATCACTCTCATATCGTAACTTTCCGATTTAATAAATAGTTCTTTGTTGTTGTTTTGTTTTATATGTCCAGTGTTTTATATTTTAACTGTAAAAATTTGCACATAGAGATTTTCTTTTCCGATGATGCTGTAGTGAAGAGCACACTCTGGTTTAGTGAATTAGGAAATGAATACGGGTGATAAATGGGATAGGAAGGACTGAAGGAGGAACAAGCAAAGTTGCTGTTGCTGCTTGTAGAAAATAAACTTGTTGAGGTCAAGCAGAGACGTGTTTTCATTTGGCTTCCGGATGTTTCTGGAATATTTAGTTTTTTATTTGCATAACACCAATCTGTGTTTATCTGCTGACTTAATTAGCTCAATGTACGAGGGAAATGTTTTGTTGAATATTGACTGATCTGCTTCAGATACATACCACCAGTTTAAAGAGCATTTTATTATATATATATATATAGATCCTAAATTGCCCCTTTGTGTCAGTGTGAGTGTGTGGTAGAGCTGGGATGTGCTCTGTTGCCCCGCAAACAGGATAACACAGGATATAAGATGGATGGATGTCAAAAAAAACTAAACAAAAAAAAAAGACCATTGAAACGATGTCATTTATTTTGCAGATTCCGTTCTTCATCATGGACGACTTTGTTCGGGACATACTTATCAAATGTAAACTACAGGCTTATATTGATAAATTTGAAGGTAAGTTATGATCCTGCATTCTTGTTTGGCACTGATGGTAAATAATGGGGATAATTTCATACAACTACACTCAGACATATCAGCTCATGTGAGAAAACAAAATTCTACTTTGAATTCAGACCACAAAAACTTTTAAACAATGCCATCGAAAATACATTCACGATATTGTATATTGAATTTATGCTCATTGATGATAAAACAATGATCATTCAGCTAACACGATGACAGTATTACATGCTATCAAAATATGTTCAAGTTCTTTTTAGTGAATTTCAGTGAATCACATTTACAGTAAATTGACAATACTTGTTTTGAATCACAGAGCAGGAGGTCAACAGGGACAGCTTATTTTGTCTTGGAGAAAAAGACATCAAAGAGCTGATTCCAAAAACAGGGCCGAGAGCGAGATTTCAGAACATGCTCCAGGATTTGAAGGTAAGGATTTTATGTTACTATTTCCAATATCATGGAGATAATGGTTCAACTTTTTTTTTTTTCCATCATGGCGCATATAAACATTGAAAAAGCTTTATTGTATATTCTCCCAAACCTCATATAATTATCAGACCTGTGAAAAAATAAATGGAAGCAAATCCCTTCAAATTTCACATAAAAAAAATGGGGAATGATAACATTCGAAGTGTTAAATTTAAAAAACAAAATGCTGTTTCTGAGTGCACCAGGTTCTGAGCTTCAATTGGCTCCAGCTCCACAATTTTTGGCGTAATATGATCGGTTTGAAACTGCCTGCTGACAATAGTCAATTTACTCATATTTAAATCCAATTTCTAAAACAAATAAAATGCCTAAGACTGGTACTTGACAGGCATCATTATATATCAGTTGCTGTTGTTGTTGTTGTTGTGTTGAGCGAAGTAAAAATTGTTAAGATCTTTTAGGGGTTCCTGGAAAGCAAATTTCCTTTCAACAGCATGAAGAAAACACAAACAAGGAAACAGACAGTTTCAGGCCGTATAGATATGACAGATTTAAACACTTCATTTTCAGTGTCTGCAACTGACTTTGCGTCTGATTGTATTTTGATATTATTGTTTAATGAAACAGCAGGGAGAAGGAGCTGACTTGGAGCAGGTATTCAAGATTCTTTCATAAACTCACATATACACGTCCACTCACCATTACATACATAGTATTATAGCACCAGCAGGGCGTGCTGAAAATGGATAACTGACATTTAGTATTGGGACTTTCCATTTGGACTCAAACTCATTATATAATAAGGAGGGGTGTGATCGGCCACAACACTCCTCTCACTCGTGATATTACACAGTTATAACCTACTCTGAGGCAGGGTAATAACAATGGGTGATAAAACAATAACAGAAACACAAAACCAACAGATATAGTTACAATAAACTGAGAGAAAAACTCACAAGAAATAACTTTCCGGGCTTCCTCCAGCTGCTGCTATGATATACATAATACTTAGTAATATACTTTATAAAACCTGTGTGAACATTGATGACTACACATGCGCAGCAATCATTATTTTTTTTTCTTATATTCAATCCTCTTCCAGGTTCTTCCATCAACAAGCAGTCAAGGTAAGACACGGTGCTTCTATTCAAGACATGGAATACTGAGTCATGACAAATTGTGTATCAAGAACAGTCACCAATACTGTGAGATGCTTCTTCTTCATTTGATTTTTATTCGACTTTTTTTAATTAATGTCAGGAAGGTTTGAATCGTCAGCCCATGAACCAGCAAAAACATCCTTATAGGGATCAACAGGGGATGGGGTATGGATCAAGGAGAGGGGGTCGGGGTCAGGAGAGGCCACGGTATGAGTAAGGCTGGAGGGTGAGACCAGTGTACTGGACAGATGGACGCGGTAGATGGGTGGAGCATAGGGGCAGAGCAAGAGCAGTGAGGGGGAAAAGGAAAGTTTAACTAGAAGAAAAGGAGTTAAAGAGCGATTACAAGCTAAAGCTAAGCAGGCATTATTAGTTCTAGATCATAAGGTTTGAAAGTGTGTTTAAGTGCAACAAAAATAATGTTTTAACTGGTTCAATCTGTGATCTTTGTCTTACTGTGAAATAAAGAATGACATTATGTCACGTACACACACACACACACACACACACACACACACACACACACACACACACACACAAAATCAATTACACAAAAATAAACAGTGTGTTGTACAATCGCCACAGCTGCACATAGCACACAAACATATAGGAGTGGAAAAGTTACAGGTAGAAGTTTTAGGGTTGGGTACAAGTTAAACTAAGTCCAAAAAATGAAACAAGGCGCAGCTGGAAAAGTACAGAAGACAGCCTCGGACGAGTTTGAAGATGGCGGACGAAGAGGAAGTTCTCGTGTTTACCGCAGACAAAATGAACCAATGGTGTTGTTTTATGATTATATGACTAATGGTATGATGAGTACATTACATGACTGTACCAATGATATTGTAAGAGGCCAAACACGGCAGATAAAAAGCAACCAATCAAAGAGGATCAAGTAAGAATATGTAACAGATCAGTAAGTTATAAAAAGTAACTATAAATGACTATTTTTTGGTATTCGGGGGGGTCTTAGTCATTAAGATGCCAATTCATTAATTAAACCAGAAGAAAAAAATATCCTGGCCAAGACAGGCCGCAGTACATTAATACAGTTTCAGATAAAACAGGCAAGAAAGAGTCAATGCATTAAGCAACACAAAATCAAAGAAAGACATTTTTAGATTAAAACAAAGTCCTTCATTGGTTGTTTTGTTGTTGTTTTTTTCAACTGTAATAGCAAAAAGAAAGTTTGGGTCTCCTGGTCAATCCAGCACTGAGCCACCACCAGCAAAACGTGTCACCAAAGCAGCAGCAGATGGAGGTAACCTACCACACACGCATGCGCACCCATACACACACACACACACACACACACACACACACACACACACACACACACACACACACACACACACACACACACCGCCCACAACCTCCAACAGTTTTTATTATCTAAACATTTATGTTCTCTCTCTCTCTGTCTGTCTCTCTCTCTCTCTCTCTCTCTCTCTCTCTCTCTCTCTCTCTCTCTCTCTCTCATATTGGATGACTTGCTTGACGGTCTCTGTTAAGTTTATGACAAAATACAGATTGAGGTGAAAAAGCAAATGGACAGAGTTGAACAGAAACTGAGCTCATCAGAGAGTGACTTCATTACATTCCTGAGGTAAGAATTACTGCAGTCTGTCTTTTTACCTGCATTCGTCTCTTTACACACTGATATCATGATCTCATCTGTTTACAAATGAATAACCTCTATGATGAAACAGTCTAATGTCAAATATTTGTATTTGCAAATGAAAAGTATACTTTTCGATCAGAGGCATGAAATGGCGGAATTGCAAAGTTTATGAGGGCCCGCTCTGTTTGTTTCATCATAACTAATCTCATGAATCAGCCTTCCTCCATGGACTGAATGCTCAGATCATTAATTACCACATAACAGTGTGTATTCGTGTATTAAAAGAACACAAATATTCTCCTGAGAAATTATTTTTCTAAAAAAATAATCTATAAGTACATAACTCCTAGATGTGACCTCAGATATACTGAGACGCGAACAACTCACTGTTCACATCTACACATTCCAATGTTACAGGTGTAATTTAATCAATAATACCTTCAATACTAAACTCTTGATACTGGAGACAGACAAATTGCCCAGATTTCATCAGGAAATACCGACGACTCCACTCTGATACTTATAATATCAAGCAAACTCTGCATTTGACAGTGAGACTCTTCTGTGAGATTACTTTTTCAGTTCAGTTTCGCATGCAGTGAAAATCGAATCAAGTGCTGAAAGAGTAAACTTTGAAAATGTGATTAAAGCTGAGCTAATTAGATAACATTTTAAATTTGACTGAATGAAGTAGTGGTTCAGAAATTCAGCTAAAAACACAAATATTGCTTAAAAACGGCTCATGAGATAAGTAATGTTTTAAAACATAGCAAAGTAAGTATATATAATTCAAAATGGAATAGATATATTTTAAAACAGTAATGACTAGAATTGACTTTCCCAAGACAAAATGACTGAAGACTTACTTCATACTTCCACATTTGTGACTTGGTCCCATGCCTGCTTTTAACCATCTTTTACAACAGGACTAAAATCAAAGAACTGGAGACGGATAAGAAGGAGCTGGTCGGTGTGTTTGGTAGAAGTGGAGCTGGAAAGAGCTCTTTGATAAACTCCATCATTGGAGAGAACAATCTGTTGCCCACTGGAGTGTCTAAAGCGTGTACCTCAGCCGTGATTAAAATTGAGGCAAACACAAAGAGCGACTACGAGGCCCACATTGAGTTCATCACAAAAGAGGTCAAATCAACCATACATATTTCTTTTTACTCAGTAATTACAAGTTGGGGAAAAACGGGGGGAAAAAAACAACCTTTCTTGATTATTTTTAATAGGACTGGGAAGAAGAGTGGTGGTCCTATTGTGAGTTTTGCAAAAATGAGAGTCAAGCAAATGAGAACGAAGAGGATGATGGTGACGAAGCGGGCATTGCTGAGAAACTGACAGCAGTGTACGGAGAAGAATGGAAAGACCTGGACGACCTGATGGAGGACAAACATTTCAGAGAAATTCCGGAATTTCTTCAGTCACAGCCAAAGATTATCAGACAAAAAACAGTAAGACTATTAAAGAAGTTTAAGGTGTAATAGTTCTGACAGAGAAAAACAATGGGTCAATCTCAGATTCATTTAGTTGGTGAATAAACACATATAACTGAAAGATCAATAATGGTTTTGGCATAGTTATGGCTGCACAAAGTACAATTAAATTCAAAGATCATACTTAATACCTCAATTCCAGGAATGTCGGAACACTTTGCAATTTATAAACGACAACACGTTATTTTAATTGGTATTTTAAGTTTTGTCCTCCCAACATCAAGATGACCAACCGTAGCATGAGCATTGGTAGCTGCTCCTCTGGGCTGGTTGTCAGCAGTTCACGTGGTTAGAGTTTATAGTCCAGATGTTTAAAAGAGAAGTAGTGGACACACTGGTTAACCAGTGGTTAGATTTTAACTGTTGGAGTGAGATACCTTTATTAAATATAAAGTATGTTATTGTTTAAAATATTTATTTAATCATAATATTATTTGCATGTTCCATCTAAAGTATTGCTAATAATGTGTTACTTTATAATGCATCACTTCTGACACTGGAAATTATTTTTTTGTGGTGCCTTTGTGCTTGGTTCCTGTTCGTTTTCACTTTTAAAATTAGAAATTAATTTTGATTATTGAAGGATTCTTTGTACACAACATGTTATAAAACCTGGGTGTCAAACTCATTTTCACCGAGGGCCACATCAGCATAATGGTTGCCCTCAAAGGGCCACATGTAACCGTAAGACAGTATCAATGTAACCAAATATAATGTGAAATAATCTGGATATGCGCAAGTGAAGGACTACTTCCGTGTCAACAAAGGCACATGTAATTACCGTATTTTATAGGCTGTTTCAACCTTCGCTCCCGTGTTCCCAATTGACGCACACCACAAGGTTTGCACTCGCGCACTGCGCATCTATTGGGTACAATAATCAATTTATTTTAAGACAATCAGACCTTAAAGCTCTCGTGGGCCACATAAGATAACGTGGCGGGCCAGATTTGGCCCGCGGGCCTTGAGTTTGACACGTGTTATAAAACATTGATTTCAAGAGGAATTTATGCTGACTAGTTATTGGCTGGACAATGTCAATAACTATCAGCTACAAAAAATACAATATTATTATTAGTTCTGAAGATTTAGTAAGAATTAGTCACTAATTTAAGAAAGATTAAGGCTCCAGATGTACATGTTTGAATGATTTTAATATCATCCAATCTTTTTAATGGCTTTAAAACATTTTTAAACCATATACCAACATCTCGAGAGTTGAGGCTGACTTTCTTTATTGACTCAACACTGATGGTATTTCTGAATTTCAGTTTATGTGTTATAATACTCAATGTGATTCATAAAGCATTTTAATTAGAAAGTGAAACAAACTACACTTTTTTTTTTTTTTTTTTCTTTCAATTACAGGCTGAAAGGCTGTTAGCAGAATATGGAAAATTCACCAAAACTGAGACAAGACAAGGACAAACTAAAGGAGTGAAGAAGTGGTACTGGCCACTGGTGAACAGTGTGATGCTCAAAGTACCAAAAGCTGATCTTCTCCAGAACGTCACACTTGTGGACCTTCCTGGGAGTGGAGACCGCAACAAGAGCAGAGATAAAGTGTGGAAAGAGGTCGCACTGAGTTTTATTTCTGTTTTTTGGAGGTTTTCTTTTATTCTGAAACCAAACCCATGATTTCACAGGAAAATTATGTTTATTTCTTCACAATACACCGTGTGTCTTTTTCAGATAGTCAGAAATTGTTCTACAGTGTGGGTTGTGACTGAAGTGACTCGAGCAGCATCAGAAAAAGAAGCATGGGAGATCCTGGAAAATGCCAGCAGCCTGATGGGAAATGGTGGCGAGTGTCAGCAAATTCACTTCATCTGCACTAAAGCCGATCATCTTGACAACGTCAACACAGCTGGGTGAGTAAATGGAAACAAAACAAAACTGTACATTGAAAGTACATAGTACCTGCGTCTGGTCCTGGGCTGTCTATTTCATATATATTTCATATCTATTTTACTCAAATATGCCTTATTAACCCGCATCCAACACTTTGTGGAGCGCAAACTCTGTTTCTCTTGACTCTCGCTCTCGACCAGAGAAGCAGAGGATTGCAGGAAACACACTTATGAATTGTTGAGTACTTTACTAGATTAACAAAGAACAACTTGAAAAGGTGAAATAACATGAGCGTGCAAATTAAACATGAGCCGTATTAATTGCACCAAAAATGGAAATTTGTTGGAGTGCTATGTGTTAGTTATTCTAAATGAACTTCAGGACGCCACCTTATGCTTTTCTTCCCTTAAAGCACGGAGAGCATCAAGGACGACGTGAAGGACGCATTCAGGAAGGACAAGCAGATCAAGGTAAGGCTGAAACACCAGCAAAATATCTGATTACATTGATTGTTTCAATCTTCTAACAAGCCTAATAATCATCACCTTTTTCCTGCAGAAACACTTCACTGAGGGTTGTTTGGAAGTCTTCACAGTGAGCGCCAAAGACTCACTTGAAAACCAACATCTCGACCCAGATGTTAACGGTAGGCAAAATCTCCTGATGAAAACACTGTGAGGCCCGATCTGAAGGGTGTAATGCAAAGTATAGGTGTAATTCACAATTGTGAAGATATAATGTACAATAAATGTTTACTTTTCAAGCAGCTTCAGTATCTATGTTTACAGAAATGTGGAAACTTCAGGACGTTTTGCGAGATCTCATTGACCACCGCTCAAAGACATTCAGTTATGTGTCTGGAGCTCGTGGGATTCTGTCGTTGATTGATGGAGCCAAACGTGGAGGAGTGGTAAGATCAATAAATCAATCCTTCACATCGTACATTGTTGTTACTTTGCATAAGTGCAATTTCATAATTTCTGAATTCTTTGATTTCATGTTTTGGTTACCATAATATAAACGTCTGAAAACGATCACTGATTCTTTTCTTTATGTAGATTCAACTGAACAGTCATGAGCCAAAATGTTAGAAGACAAAGAAACAAACAAGTCTTCTTAATACCTTGAAAATCTATTTTTGGTGCTTTCATTTTCAGGCTGACAAAAAAAATGAAATCCGTCAAGAGCTTGAAGGAATCATAATGAGTGAATGTGATCAGGTCAGGAGTGCAATGGACGAGGCTTCCTGGGCGTTTGAGGAATGCCTCAATGACGGGGTGGAAAAATCCCTGAATTCATGTGAAAAACTCTTGAAGTCTGTCATCTCTCCGGTGCGTACCTGCTTCAGAACCATTTTGACGACTTGAGAAAATATTTTTTAAAGTAATTTTTTCTATTTTTCATTTTCAGAGAAAAAGTGGTGGCGGTTTCCATAGAACGCTGAGGAGTATCGTCGAGAAAGACGGCGTCCACAAACCAAGAAAAGGGAAAAGCTCAATAAACCTCAACATGACGTTATCTTCATTACTGATTGAGAGCATTGATGAAGAGTTCAGGAAGACCTTCCCGTAAGAAAATCCTTTGAATTCCATTCAGTTAACATACAGTAGTTTATTTTTCCAGTTTACAGGACATTTCTACATCTTTTATGTTTCAGAAATGAAAAGAAACGTGGAGCATTCAACGACGCCATCAACAAGTTTTCTCTTGACACAGACGGACTGACCAAAAAGTACAAAGATTTGGAACTGCAGCTGATATTTCTCAAGACAGAGGTGAAATATTAGAATTTCATCCTTCTATTCACTGGATATTTATGTTTATGGTTTTTATCTTATGGTGTATTTATATAAGTTGATCTGAACAGACCCATATTCTAGAAATGATTTGGATATTATCAGAGTGAATAAAAGGTCTTTTCACCTCATTGACAGCAGGTTTCGTTCTGACCATCTGATTAATGACAAGTTTTATATTATAATTGTGACAAGTTAATTTACAGTTAATTAATCTCTTACAGGAAGAGAAAATAAAAACCTTGGTGAACGCAACCATCCGAGACCAGAAGAAAACAATCTACTATAGTCTGACTGAGACAATTGAGAAGAAAATGAAAGACGCCTATAAAAGTAAGAAAGCAATTATGGCTTTTTGTCAAAGTGTTAAGTGTGTATATTTGTGTGTATATTTAGTTTAATTGTGTGTACGTGTGAAAATATTAATTTCTTACACCTTTATTTGCTCAAGGAAAGTTACAACATTTATCAATAATGTTCTTTTCAAGGAGCAGCAGCGATCAAAGGAAAAGACTCACTGAAAAACTTAAGGGAAACTCTGGAGAAACACGTGAAAGAGTCCAAGATTGATATGTTTGAAGAGGCTAAACATGAGATGCTGACACAGCTGAACGATCTGAAGGTTTGTCACATTTCATAAAACCAAACATGAGGAAATTATATGTAGGAGATTTGCAATATATATACAAGCTCGTCCTAACAGTAAACTAGTGAGTTAATTCTTTTGAACACAAAGCTTGACTGGGAAATAAAAGATGATTAATAAAGATTTTATTGCTGAATTAGGAGCAGAGTCTGGATGAAATGGAGGACGCCCTGATGGAGTCAGTGAACCTCTCGCTCTGTACCGATGATACCTCAATCCCAGGTAAAGAAAGCAGATGAGATTAAGTCGTTTACTTGAAGTACTTGCGTATTCCTGATCATCTTGTCTGTTCTAGATGTTTCAGCCGAGCTTGAAGCAGTGAAAAAACACTACGATGAACTAAAAGGCCTCTGAGAGAAAGAAACACCTTCAACTGGGTAAAGAAATATTAAGACATCAGCATATTTTATCAAATGATGTTAAACATGAGCTGATTTTTAAAGACTTAAACATTGATGTGTATAGATGGTTAACAGACTGAATTCAGCACAATTTTAATGACATGATGAATGTTTCTTGTTTTTTTCAGCAGAGAGAAGCAGCAGCTGATCAAACACTGAGGAAACACTGATTACTGACTGCAGGATTCATCTCAGCTGGTTTTGGTCGAGTTTTATTTCCGACTTTTGTTTTAATGTCTACTTTTTAAAACTTTTTTAAACTGCCTTTTCATGGAATTTATGGAGGAGAATGGAGATTTTGATGTTTTTGGTGGGATTCAAAGTGTTTTGCTTGGTTTGCTTTTGTTTCACAAAACATTTTTTTTTAATTAAGATAACATTTCAGGATTTAAGTTGTAATTTGGTATGACTGTTATATTGGGATGTTTTTGTGGCGATAACCTTGACGATAGCTGTTTGTTTGGTAAGGCTTCATATCCATATCAAAAAACAAAAAAAAGAATGGAGAAAAAAAGACAATTTGCTGCGGCTACATTTTTTTTTTTAATTTAAAGGAGGCCTTTCAATATGGTCCTTGCAGACGATCATATTGTATTTGAAATGTTTTGTTTGTTTCTTTCTTTCTAATTATCCCACCGTGTAAATTAACCCAAATTTTACCCAGTAAACCTGCTGAAAAACTCACCAAATGTGGGACGCACACCAGGAATGCCGAAAAATGTAATCCCAGAGAACGATAACGTGCTCTCTAGCACCACCTAGAAATCGTAAAACGGCCTGTAGGAATGTCATAGAGAGATCATACAAAACCTGAAAGTCACACTCTGACACCCCAGACCTAATAGGAAGTCCGCAATGTCCCTTACAAAATAAGATTCCCCCCCCAATTTGGGCCTCACACAAATGCGATCTCCTCTGAGGGCGATTATCGTATCGGCGTCAACGTGCTATTAAATGACAGAGTCGACCCTGCTGAAGAAAAGTTCAGCAATTTGTAATTACTCAAACCCTTTGGATTGTATGAGCCAACGCATTTTGAGTTCCAAATCCTGTCGTCTGCTCGCTCTCATTGAACTACGTGGCAGGAAATTGTCCGGGGCGGAAAGAAGGCCCTGATCGAACACCTCAGACAAGTGACAATTGAGGCTAAACCGTGACTCCGGTCAACAAAGCGAGCCGATCAGAAGAGGGACAAGGACCTGCCGAGCAGGACGATATAACACACGTCGGGATAATTCCATGAAACTTGGCCGTTTCGTTAAGGCGTTGATGTGGTGGCTGTCTGCTCTCTTTCAGAACTTTTTAAGCCCCCCGTTATAATGGCCTCCAATGCGAGAAAATTCCAAGGCATTGTTGCACAATCAACACCCAGCATTTCGCAACTATCAGCACGCAGTCAGTCAGTAGGGGTCAGTGAGCTTTTGAAGTAAAAGCCCAAAAGTCCTTCAAAATTAAAGTCCTTTTTTATTCAAAAAAAATTTTTTTCAATTAAAATTGATATTATGGGGGTAACTAGGTCAGGGGGTTTCTAACCTTCAAAATAAAATTTGGAAACAATTGGTCATTAGCCATGATTGGGCTTACCCCATCAAGACAAAGTGTGAGGTTTGGACCAGCTTTAATTTTATTCTCTTAAACTTATAATTTCATATTTACTGTGGTATACTGTTCAATGAAAATGTAATCGTATCTTTTTTTTTTTCCTTTTTTTTTTATATTTCAATTTTTTTTATATTTTATGACATTAACGCCAGTGTGAGTAATACCTAGGTAGGCCTTCTTAGATTTTGAGTGATTTTTTTTTCTTTACTTGTTGGAATGAAGAGGCTGTAAAAAGTTTTCTTCCACAAGTATCTACTTTTGAACTCTCAACTTTGCATGCTTGAAATTATTCTGGATTGATTGATTGATGTTGTTCGATTGGCCCTTTAAAAAATCTAGTGTAGATGGAGTAGAAAGAAAATATTTTATACTGTTGCGCTTTGTTATCATCACGCTGAGCCAAATGACACTCCAATGCTGAACTTACATCAGTTGATATGCAGTTTACACTTTCACCAATATTGGAAAACCAAAATTAGAAGAGATAATCTTTTTGTTGACTATGGCAAGATTATATGATAATGTATAAAGAAAATAAGAGTATTGAAGACAAGCATTATTTTACACCAATACTCTGTGGTCTGCAACCGGCTGGGATAATTTCATCACTGTAGAAACGGCGTGATGCTTTTGCAAACATCTTTCAGTGTAAAGTGTTTTCAGTCGATAAATAAACTTTCATCATGGCCTCAGAACAAGAGCTTTCATGATTTTATGGGCAAAAAAATGATCCTCCCCCTGAGGGTCCATACAGCAGTCTATGGATATAAATTGTCCAATTGATTGATAGAACAGTCATGGTTCCTATTTGTTTTTTTAGAAATAAAGATTTTTGTAACGTGTCTCTTGTTTGTGTTTCATCGTTTGAATAAACACACTCTGAAGCTCTGAAGAAGTGATATGTAATATTTTGAATCTTCTCTAATTAAAAAGTCATGTGGTCGAGGGTTCAATTTAAATTTGCGGTAGGCTTAACATGCAATGCGTCGACTGTCTATACTTTTGACCTTCTTGGCGCCTCAGAAAACACAGAGTCAGTCAGCATATTTGGAGCAAAGTTAGAAAACTGCTGATTAGGAAAACTGAATTATATAGAAAACATTGATTATCATTGTGTCGCTGTTGTTTCTTAAAAATTGTAGTAACCTGGGTGTGATCCACCTTCTACTGCATGTTGTTGGCTTGACGTCTCTCTTATGAGTGGTTTTCTTGAAAGGGGTGTATTTGTTTTCCCGAAATCCACAAAATTCTCCAAAGTTACGTTATTTTTAAAAGGTCTTCTTGTGAATAAGCTATTATTGTTGTTGTTGTTGTTGTTGTTACTGAGTTTAGTAAGGTTCACATTTTTTCTGGACATGCTCTAAAGGTTTTGTTCAGTTTGTAACAGCTGTGTACAGTTCAGGTACAGGTTTGTCTTTAAGTTTATTTTACATGCTTGTTTTCTGAAACATCAATTATAAGGACATTTTAAGATTTATCTGACCTGGAGTAAAAAGCAAAAGGGCTTAACTAAGGGTAAAAAGTATCAATGATTATTGATTGAGAGCCGTTCCTTTGAAAAGATGTAAATTCTACAAAGCAGAAAGCTGGTTCCCTGCTGCTGCAACATGTTGGGTAAGCAGTAGATGGCAGCCGTGAGCGCTCACGGGCCTCTGCTCGGACTCCAGAAGAGAAAGGAGGAGGGGTAAGAGAAGGGAAGAGGTGTGTTTTCAAAAAGAAGGGTGTGTTGGTGCTGGATAAGTATGTGTGGCAACAACAGGACACAGTTTCATATGCTGCCAGCTGAAGTTTGCTGAGGATCTTCCAAGGTTGTCTCCATTACTCAGGTGTGTATCGGTCAGCACAGCTTGGTCAAAGGATTTCAGAAAAGGGAGATTTGTGTGATTTAATTGTCAAAGACATGTCAGCTGAGGCACAGATCAGCTCTGAGCTCGGGGGTTTGTGTGTTGGTTCAGCCACTGAGGCTGTTGGAGTAACTTTAGAGAAGAGTGATGAGCCTTTCGCAGTCATGTTGTGATTCCTCAGTCTCTTCAGGTGTGACAAGATGCAGAGCAGCAGCAAAGTCCAGCAGCTGTACAGGAGATGGACGGTCCTGTTGAACAGTCTCCAGGAGGATCCCAAAGTAACCCAAGACCTCACCTCTGCACCAGTTTGGAGCATCTCTTCACTTCATCCTCCTCCTTCATCATCAGTGTGTTCCTCATCCCCAGGTGGCCCAGGTGATGAATTCAAGGATCGGGCAGTACCTCAGCAGCCACCCTTTCGTGGCTCTCTCACTGACGCTCTTCAGCGCCATGGCTGCAGTGCCTTTTGGACTTTTCTTCACTTTTGCACTTGTAACAGTCGTTATGGCAGCTGTAGGCTTTGTCTTCTTTGAGGGTAGGTTCATCACCTCTGTGTTGAAGCGCTTGAGTATTTATCTATTTTTTGCTGAAACTAACTTTTTCCTTGTCTGCGTGTCTGTCAGCGTTCTTGTTGTTTGTAGGTGGATTGACTCTGCTGTGTGTGCTCTCCGGCATCGGCGTCTTCGCCGTCCTGGTTGCGGTCATCATTAATGTCCTCTACATGACCAGCTCCAGACTCATGAGCTGTTATAACCCAAAGCAGACAGAGGTAACGTTTGACCGAAAAAGTGCCAATTTTCACCGTTTCTCCACAAATAACAAGCGGTTTTAGATTTTAAACAGGATATGAGATTTTTCTTATATAAAACAAGACTTTTTTTCTCTCCTCGCAGCAGCTGTATATACAGTATAATAAATAAATGAAAGAAAAAAAGAATGGGTGCATACGCAAACTGTGTAGTTAAAACAAATCCTCTATATTTTATTATATATGCACATCAGGGTCCATATACATTAGATACATATAACATAGGTTATGGACAGTACTATATACATTAAAGAAGCAGGCTCATGATTCACATCTTTTTAAAAAGATAGTTTAATCATTTAGTTTATCATCAAAAAAAGTGAAACTATTCAGAAACGCATACAGGTGATCTAAAAGAAATAATAATAATAATAATAATAATAATAATAATAATAATAATAATAATAATAATAATAATAATAATAATTGAAAAGGTAATTGCTTAGAAAGTTTTATTTCTAAATCAGTAATATCAACTATATGCTTTGATTTTTATAGATTTAGCATACAGTTGAAAATATAGAAAAACATCTGATCTTATCCAGTATTCTAGTATCTTGTCAAAGACTCAAAATATTTCCATTCATGTGTAAGAAATCTAAAACGAAATGACATTTTCACTGTTTGACTTCAAGAATGTATGTTTCATTGTGCATCAGTTGTGAGTTTCCGATGAGAACAACAAGTGACACAAATTGTGGTTGATCATGTTTTCCCTCTTCCAGAGAAGTCTAAGCCAGGAGGACAGCGACGGTGAAACGTCAGCGGGAACGCAGTAGTCCTCTTCATCTCCCTCCCAAAAATAAGTTGTGTGGTCAAGAATTTAACGCCGTGAATGCCTAAGTCTGGAATCTGCTGTTTTCAGAGATTTTTCTAAGCACAGCCGCTTACAGTTCCATCCAAAGTTTTATCTTATCATCGCCGTGTAGTTTGTAGTCTGAAAGAACTGGTCTCTCATCTGCTTCATGAGCTGGTTTTAATCGAATTTGCACACAAAAAAAATAAAATAAAAAAATAAAAAATCGTCTGAATTAACAAACCTTGACATGGAAACTGTGGACTCGCAGCGTACTTTATCTAAATAAGCTGAGCACTGCTCGGCTACAAATGAAGATGTTTCGGTATGAAAAGGCCTTTCAGTGTTCTGTTTGCAGCTATTTGTTTGTCAGGAAAATTGTTTTGCACTGTTTGTGTTCGCTGTTACATAGTGTTGTACATGTACGCATAAAACCTACAGCTCTGAATAAATTGTTATCAGAATGAAAACGTTGTTTCTGGTCTCCTTTCCAAAAACTGACACAAACTTTCTTGGTGTTTTAACAGTGTCCAAATTCTTCTTCACTGGCAACCTGGTAATTATCTTGAATGAGTGTGGAAATCCAATATAATGTGAAGAAGAAGGCGACTTTTCAAAGACCTGGACGTAGACTGTAGTTTTACTTTATTTATTTATTTATTTTTGTGGGGGGGGGGGGGGGGGGGGGGGTTGCTTGGTTTCTTGGTTATTCATTATCAAACTGTTATTTGCAGAGTTGTCAAACGTATTTATTTTCTTTACTTAAGTAAAGACAAGTAAGTATAGGTTCTGAAATCTACTTAAATACAAATGTATAAATTAACTTCAATGCTTTTAATACTCTTAATCCTTTTTTTTAGTGGTTGGGGTGTCTTATGCATACATATTTCTGCATACTTACACACAAAATCAGTGTCAATGTAACTCATTGTAAAACCTTATTTCTCAGGATGAATACGCCAATTCAAACATTACAAATGACACAAGTTATGATTAAACTTATTCAATAATATAGTCTTGCATCAGAAACTTAATTATCCTCTACATTGGAGAAAAAAAAAAACAATATTATGACTGAATGCTGCATAAAATACATTTAATCTCAATTCAAATATTAATCTTGAGAACAGGGAGTATTGATGTAACTTAAACACTTAAATGTAAATATATCAATAATTGTTACCACCACCTGCTTTGACTCTTCTTCTGTAACTGAATCACCATGTGTACAGATAAGTTTTATTGAGAAGTACAAAGTATTTTTTTTTTTTCAAATGTGAGTTAAAGATCATCAGTGAAGTAAATACTCAGTGGAGAGTAGATACCTGGAAACTCTACTTAAGTAACAAAGTGTAAAAACTTTACCTGCTGATGACTTAAATAATCCCTTCACTCACAAGAAGAGACAAAAAAGTCTAAATTAGATCTTAACCACTGGTGAAAAACCTCTAAATGCCTCATGAAACAATAATTGATTCCACACAGTTTCTGTTCAGTAAGAAGCTGGAGCACAGGTTTCAGAATAAAAGCATGAAGCAAGAAGTGTGGGACGAGATGAAAACTATCACTGGATGCAGCTGGAGGAGGGGAAGAGAGAACAAACCTGCTGAACAACTTCTCTAACAGGTTTGACCTCCCTCACTTGCTCTCCCACCAGACGAATGCCCCATAGACCCTCACACCCTGCGGATATTTAACTCCTGCAGGGGTGATAAAAGCGAAGAACTGTGGCCCTAGTGGGGTGTGGGGGGGGGGGGGGGGGGGGGGGGGGGGTGAGGTCAACGTCCACGAGGACTCCGTGCAACACACAGACACACACCAACATGGACCAACACATTCAAGGGTACTGGACCCTGTTGTATACATCTCCATTTTGTTGGATGCTCATGCTACTGAAACAGAATTTCCCCACAGGGATGAATAAAGTATCGACCTGTCAAAGTCAGTCCTCAAAGGAGAAGCACATTAAAGATTTGACTGACATTTTCAGCAGACATTTACACTAAATCTGACCCCAAACTGCAAATTGAAACCATCTGATCCATTTCTATCACTCAGTCTTCAGAAATGCCTTCAAATACATGAGCCATGAGACCTCCGACACAGGAAAAGAAAATGAGGAAAAGAGCTTTTATTTTGTCTTTAATGTTGGCACAGATTAAGAGATGAACTATCAAATCGCACATAAAAAAAATAACCACTTAGGAAATGTATTCTTTATTATTTCATGAGCTCTTTAAAAGTAATGTCATTGGCAAATGGAAACTTCTGATAATGAAATCACAAGACTTCAGCGTGATTCTCATAAAATCTTTAATGGAGGTGATATCATGCAAAAAAAGATGGACTGAAGAAGACATTAAAAAATAATCTTTTAGGAATGACTATTTGAGAAGCTGATAGGAGGCTATTAAGTGTAATTTAAAAAAAATAAAATAAAAAAAATGCACCCAGTGAACTCGCTCCTGCTCAATTATTGACCAACACAACATCAAACGTGTCCGTCTGCTCACTCTACCACACCGGGCTCAAGTCGAAAACGCAAACTGTTCGACACGTCTTCACCCCGTCGATGGAAATGTCTTCATTCAACTCGTTCAGTATTGCTTCGTCCACATTTCGATGATTTCAGCCTTGGTTCGTCACCGCACCACAGAGTTTATTACACGGGATGTAAAAACAAGCTGGGAATAAAGTGTGTGCTCTTATCTACACCCAAAATGTAATGCCGCATCCTTTTAAAGATCGGAAATGTATGTTAAAGCTGTGGAGGATTTTCTCTATACACGTGAGGGAACAAAAGATCAGTGAACATCCCAATTTGAATTACAAATAAGAAAATACTGATACCTATGGCATAAAGATTGCTGGCATTTAAAGTCCTTTATTACATTGGTTAGGCCTTTAACCTAAAGCTCAATCTACAAATCGCTTCTTCTTAGAAAAAGTCTGGATTTTTAGACTAAACTGTTAAAATGCTGAGCAGTATTTGTACAAAATGGACATGTCTGCTGTGAAACCCTTTACGTTGGCCACTTTCAATGATTATCAGAAAGGGTACACGTATTACAGTATATGCATACTATTACCACACCAAAACAAATCACTAACGTAAAAAACACTGTGAGAAACTGGACAAAGTCTTCATCAGGCACTCATACATTTCTTTTTTTTCCACTCCATTATAAGACTGTACATCTTGTGCGAGTCGGCCCCATTTGAGACAATATATATATATATAAAAAAAAAAAAAAAAAGAAAAAAAAAGCGTATACACCTCGCATGTAGAAAAAAAAACAACAAAGAAAAAAGCCTTTTCTCCTATTTGAACTGCAATGAAAAGAAGCTTAAGGCAAGATGCTGAACACAGAAATCCAATGGTTGATCTGGGATGATCTTTGTTCAGCTCTGGTGCTTGTTGGCACGTACCAGATCCATCAGTGACCATCAAGAAGACTAGTGTTTTTTCCCCCCCGCTGATAGTTGGCCCTCTGTCTCAGGCATCCTTTGCTATAGGTCACGAGATTCCACGAGGTCATCTCCACACCTCCTGAGTCTGCTGGGAGTCGTCGTCTCCTCCGATGGCTTCTCTACGCTGGCAGGCTCAGCTTCTTGCCTTTCAACACTGTGGGGGAGGGGGGGCACAGGAGGTTAGGACAGTCACCAGCTGCAAATTGAGCCAGAGCTTCACTTAAACCACGGAACGAGTCCGGTGACCCTCAAAGTTACACTAGTTTCTATGTAACGTGACGACACTTATCAAAGGAGCGATAACACCGAGAGACCTTGTCCTTCTACCGACCTTTCACGATTTAACAGATACAAAATAACCAGTCCTCACATTCGCTCGCCTTTCCTCGCTCGAATGCTTGTCACACTCTCCCATGCTTGTGGTCTTTTACTTGCCAGCAAATATTTACCATTTTTAATTCATTCGACATGCAATTTCTAAATCCTGAAATGGAGCAAACCGTCGGAGGTGTCCAAAACCCTCAAGGGCAGCTAGAAATGTTTTGTCCTCAGTATAAATGCAATTTGTCGTCATTGAAGATAAAAGGAAGTGGAATATGATCAAAAATAAATGTAGACCAAACCAAAGATAGCGCTCATGAAAGAAAAATCTAACTAAATTTAAACTGCAGCGTTAAAACCGCTGCAAAGACAAACACTGGAGTTACTGGACCCGTAAACAAGTAAATATCAATTATTCTCCCGAGAAGCAAATCCTGCGTTTCCGTTACATCCATGCTTTTATTCAAACCAAGCAGGGAAATAAACTGCTGCAGTTTCAGAATCACTATAATTGATTAAGAAGTGTGTCACTAGTGAAGAAAGAAAAAGGCATAAAATGCCCTCAGGGAACCTCCTTCAAATGTGACTGTATTTTGTGATACACAAATATAAAGTTCAGCTGATCTTAATGCCACCGAAATGGACCGTGCACTCCCATACTCAAGGCTACAAGAATTCTTTTATGCGTTTCCTGGGACTGTGTATAGACGTATTTACAGTGGAAGGAATAATAAAAAAAATTAATGGAATTTAGTGTTTCACCAATCGTCACTTTGTAAAAACCAGCTTCATTCAGAAAATACATTTGTGATGCTGAAACCTCATATTAGCTTAGGCTGAACTTTAAAGAGTTGTTTTCGGGGAAAGATAGGAAATACAGTAGATTCTGTCAGCCCGATCTCTCCCATCTAAATCCTTTTAGGAGGAGATGGTTTCAGGGCCAGTGTGCTATGAATGAACTACTACATCAACCGTTCACTTGCTAATCTTTTGACGTCACACCGACATGTGAGTGTTGGAAAAAAAGAGCCACCTCAAAAAATTTTAATTCAACGCTTTCCTGTTGCTAATCACTCAAAATGGTGGGATGTGAATGTCAAACCTTGTTAAATCGGAAACGTAATCTGAAAAGTTTTTTCTTTCTTTCTACTTTGGGTGTTTATCTCATTTGGTTGCCAGGTTACAGAAACATTTGATAACCATTGCTCGACATAAAGAATGAAAACCCACCTTTGGTGACGTAAAGGTAGAAGAAGTCACAGTAGAGGACAGTCTGGACCACACCGGCCACGATAGCAATCATGTCGAAGAAGCCCTCGAAATAGAAGCGCCAGATCCAGTTGAAGAGATAAAGGGCCCGGTACAGGCCCAGACAGAACAGGTAGTGGGTCGTGATCGTCTCGGCTTCGCCCGTCTTGCTGATCATGAAGAGCTGCGGCAGGATGGCCACCGACTCCAGATAGATGGAGAACGTCCAGAGGATCTGAGGACGCAGTAAAACAAGCACATTTGCAAAGAGCTCTTGTACTGTCAGCCATTAGTTTATATTTGGTGACGAAGTCTCCCATTTGACCTCAACACAACAGGCTGAACACACCTCTAAGATGGAGAAGTCATGGTTGATGAGGACAGAGAGTCCTCCAACAGGAACAATCAGGAACTCCACTCTGAAGCTGTCGTGGTTTCCGTCGTAGGTGGCCCGGAACTTCATGTAGATCAGGTAGACCGTGGCGTACGCACAGCCAATGTAGATCAACTGGTGGGTGGCACAGAGAAGCTCGTCAATGAAGGGACGTCGAGGGGATGGCAGTAAGACCTGAGACGCGATCACTGTCTTACCTTCATGCACGTGTTGTACAGGGAGATGAAAGAGGTGAGCAGATCCAAGTATCGTGTGGTGAAAACCAGAGCAAACAGAATTTGGCTCTTTCCAGAGATACCTTTGAGAAAGAAAAAAAAAATACACAAGACGTGCAATTTAGAAAGAAGTTAATCAACGTCTCATTAGTTGAAAGCAGTTTGGTTTAAAATACACACCATGGTTCCTTCTCAAATAAACAGTGACATCTACTGGAAATGAGACGAACAGATCGGACTTGGAGGGATATAACAGTTCCTGCTCCTTGGAAGTATTTTAGTTATATAAATATTGAAGATACGTGCATAGTGTTCAACTTAAACACTTGTTAACTTTATATAAGAGTACTTAAGTTCAAACATCATCTACAGGACAAGTGTGCATGCACATTTTGACCTGATCACATCATTTTCATTGTGGTAACAGTCAGATAAAAATACCCTGAGCTGAGCCACACTCTTTATAGTTTAGAATTTGTAAATAAATCTGAAAGTAAATATATCACCGCTGGTGAGCTTATTCACAGACTTCTCATGTGTGGGCTTCCACCTGGTGCACCAGTTTTGTCTTCAACTCCAAATACATGTGAGGCATGTTGAACAAAAACACTAAACTGTTCAGAGTTGTGAATAGAAGACGCATATATCTCTCTATGCATATACAAACAAAAACTGATTCAAAGAAGTGCGCCGTATTCTTTGAAACAATACTTCCACCCTTGAAACTCCACCCATTGCTCAGCCCCCCAAAAGGGGCCAGAGAGGGACTATAAACAGCAAGGCAGTAAGAGACAAGAGGAGTGGAGTGTCTTGACAGGACTTTCTCCTCAGGGGGACTTCGCCCTCCAGCTTGGAGTGCTGTGGGTATTATTGTAGAGGAGATGTTAGATCAACTTCAGCAGGATTAGTCAGCCGTTGGAGCAACTGTCATGCACAGTCAAAAAGACAAGGTGGGCAGGTTGTGAGCGATAATGTCTCAGTGGGTATGAAGCAGTAGTCATACTTGGGATGGCTGTGACAATGTCTGCAGCCACACATCAAGTTTAACAAACTCAAACTGGGGCTTGAGACTCATGAAGGTGCCATTCATTGCTGTTGTACTGGCTGATCCCGGTGTAATCTGACATGCCATTTAAAAGCAACTATTTGGAGTAGAGACCAATATCAACATTACCAATAACAGCTTATTAACTAACTAGCATTGATGGGAGTTTCAAGGAAACAGATTGATCCATATCGAGCCATTTCAACCAAAAGTTAACAGAACCTGACAACCACTGAACTTTGAACTCTCTCTCTCTCTCTCTCTCTCTCTCTCTCTCTCTCTCTCTCTCTCTCTCAACCTTCCGGTTCTGAGCCCAGCCAAAACAAGTGAGAAGTTCGCTGTGGAGACCGCAGTTATCTTCTGTTTACAACAAAGACGTCCGATAGTGTAATCTCTTGAAACAACATTTTATTAGCACGTCAGCTACTTCCTTAGCGCCCTCTAGAACGCCACGTCAGAAGCCAGACCGCACGAATCGAGCCCCGAAACCTCAAACCGCAAGAGTGTAACAGCGGTACAAACAAGTCAACGTGGCACAAGATAGAAATATATATAGAAACAAAGCTGGAAATACGATCCAATGCATCTCAGCGTTCCTCGTTACCACCCTGACCCCACACGTTTAACCCACAGCTAATGGTTACCTGGCATTAGCAACCCGCAAACACGACTAAAGCTAGGCTATACGTGAACGTTTTTTTTTTTTCCCCTCTAAACTCTGTATTTACCAATAAACACCCAGTAATGAAAGTCACTAAGTTTCTGTTTTGAACCATCGAGGTGAGGAGACACGGTTCGTGGTTGCCATCCACCGTTAGCTCGTCGACTTAGCTCAAATGAATGAGTGTTAGCATGTGTTGCTGGGGAGCTCGTGGCTTCACTGAAATCCATCAAAACATTCAAAATCATCCGTATTGGCTGGCAGTGAAACAAGCAATTCAAAATCAAAAGTGTCATTCACCTGCACAGGACCTGCTTTTCCATATTTTCAGCAGCAGGATGATGATAGCAGCCAGATGGGAAAGATCTCCCGACAGTCTGAAGACGTTCATTGTTGCGGGATGAGACAACACACACGGATGAGAAGCTGCTGCGGGTCTCCCTCTTCACTCCGAAGCGGGCTGGTCACACTTCGAGCCGTCCTGAGTAAAGGCTTTCTCCTGGTAAAGTTTGCAGGGGCACCGGGCAGCGGGATCCACAGGGTTGAAAATATGGCGAGAGTGCAGGTCGACGTGGAAGGGGGCGGGAGAAAGCCCAGAGACGGGCTGCGATTGGACGAAACCTCTGATTGACAGCACGGGATGTGGCGGATGTCCCACCCTCCGTGGGAACTGTGAGGGAGTGAACGAGCAGAGCAGGACCAGCGGCCCATCACTGGACACGGTCCCACAAAGAATCAGAGGTAGAACCAGTGTGTCAGAAAAATGCAAGTGATTAGTGCCTTTCTGTGTGGAGTTTGCATGTTCTGCCTGTGTTTGTGTTTCCCATAGTCCAAAAACATGCATGTGAGGTTAATAGGTGACTCCAACGTGTCAAAGGTCTTTATTGTCATTCTCATGCACATGTAAAGTAAATTCATCTCTCAGTACCAGCGGCGGCATACATTAATTAAATATTAAACATGTGCAGCAATACAAGAAAAGAAAAAAAAAAGCTTGTAAAACTGGTACTTTATACAGCAGTCTAAATAAATAGTGCAGTTATGATGTCATGGCATGTTGTTTATCAGTCTCATAGATTCTGGAGAGAAGCTGTGCTGGAACCTTGTTGTTTTGGCCCTAAGATTAAATTGATTGAATGTGAGCAAGTGTGTGTAGGGTTGTTTGTCTCTCTGTGTTTGTCATGTGATGGACTGGAGACCTGTCCAGAGTGTATACTGGTATCGACTCCAGCGACCCGTGACCCTGTACAGGATAAAGCAGTATAGAAGATGGATGAATGGAATATTATGATAAAGTGTAAAGAAAAAGTAAATTTGATACTGTAAACCAGATAAAAGTAAAACTAAAGCATAAATATAAAACAAAATAAAAAACATAAAAAAAAAAGAAAAAAAAGTCTGAACATAGCAAAACCTCTTGCTTCAGGCTGCACAGTGTTTGCAATTTCTCAACATTTTTTTTTTTAGAAGTGATGCTACACTGAAGCTGGTTAAAACCCATAAATAAAATTAAATAAATTAAACTGCTCATTTTAATTTTAGGAAAATCGCATTGGATTTTTAACTTTTAAGACTTTGCAAGGTCATGAAGGTCATTTATACTCCCTGTTGCTTTCAGATCCACAGGCAGACTGTTTCAGTGCGGAAGCTGAAGGTCTTTGTTTTATATTTTTGTAAGAGTAAAAGAGTCATTCTTGCGGAGTCTGAAACAGAGAAGATGAAAAACTATCAAAATGAGACATGAAATGCTGAAAATGTGAAACAAATGATCTCAAACTGCCACTTGCACTTAAGACATAAAGATACCAAAGCAAGACACACACACACACAAAAAAAAACTACAAAGGGAAACAGCATGGCATTAAACAGATGAGAAATGGACAAAATGAGGAACTAAATGACACCGGAGTATGGTAAAATAACCCAAAATGTTGTAAAAGGGCTAGAAGCAGAGGATGCAAAATTACCATAATGCACAAAGAGCCGAAATATGACCATGAAGACATGTAAAATTACTACAATGGGAAATGTCAGAGAAAAGAAGTACAAGAGGATGACTACCAACAGAAGCAGAGCAACCAGATATTAGAAGATGCACAGAAACGACAAATGAGGCAGTACATAACCACAGTGTGACTAAGAACCGCCCCACATTGGCACATGATGTCCAGAAAGTGATGCATTATTATTCAAATGCAAAACGAAATTGCCATTATTGGAACCAAAAATGCTTATATCGATAAAAAGAAGACACACGAAGGAATCGCCACAAACACAGAAAATGTGCCGGTACAGACTCGGTAAGCCAGAAACCAACAACAGGTTCAGGTGATCGTAACAAACAAGGTTGAAGTCATCATGCCAGAGTGTCTTTAAACTTCTTTTTCTGTTTCATTGTCAGACACGTTGCACACAAACAGATCAACGGGGAAACTCGTGGTTTCCCCTCAACGGTGACACAAAATCATTACTTTATCTCCGCGAGTCTAATCCTAGGAACTACTGACATGTTCCACTGCTCGATCCTGCATTATTTCCTGGAAACGCCGTAATACCTTAAGTTTATATAAATGTGCCCATTCAGCTGCCCAATACAGGAAAACACGTCAGAACAAAGTGTTGAGGAAGTTCCGTGTGTCCACTTCCCATGTTGCCAGATCACATCACACAGAGTCATTAGATGATTCTCAAACTGTCAGGCTGGAGACATGGCTCGCTTGCTTTGGTTTTCCCTCCTCCTCACCCACCTGCCCGGGATAGGTAAGACGTTTTTTTTTTTTTACGTTTACGCTCTTTTGGATATTTTCCCAACGGACAATTGGTTCCTCTACAAAAAAATGTTTCGGTAAAAACGTGTGAATCTTTTCTCTTCAGATGGTGCGAGTGAGAAAGATCACTGTTTACAACAGCCAGACCGGCACATCTGGGGCAAAGTAGGACATAGCGCTGTCCTCCATTGTGCGGTCAGTCCACACTGCCCGGCCGAAGAATCGCATTTTGAGTGGTTTGTCTTCAAAGAAAAAACGCACCTTCGTCTCAACCTCACGCGGGACAAGTACAGCCTGAAAGGAGCATCTTTACACATAAAGTCACTTCACGGCAACGACAGCGGGATCTACCACTGTGCGGCGGTTTCAAGCAGAGAGTCGGGATGCTGTGCACACCATGTGGGACCCGGCGAAGCACTGATGGTGAGAGGTAAGGAAGAAAGGATGGAGGGAAGATTCTCCTAAAACAAATGTGGACGTTTGAGATGGAATTGGTCAAACCGTTCGTTTTTTTTCTTTTCAGATAAATATAAAACCATGGTGAGACACATTCTTCTGTTGTTATTGTGTGCCCTCGCAGCAGTCTACAGCTTGGCACTATTAATGCTCATCATTCTAAAGAAGGTAAATCACACAAACATACTGATTTTATTTTGAAAGTTATGTTTTAGTCCGATTGATCTGTAATTTATTCCGTTTCCTTTCTAGTATGGCTGCAGTATGAAAGAATGCAGAAAGAAGGAAAAATCCCTCAAGGTTGGAGAAGCGTGTCTTGTCTTTTCTATTTTAATTTCTGCTTGAGGAGTTCAGTTTTCTAAAAGGGGAAAAGTCCAGATTCAAAAAGGGGAACTGCAACCATGGCATCTATAGATCACTAGCCAGGAAACTGTCGAAACGCCACAACTGAAGCAACTGGGTCACTTGACTTTTCTTGAGATTACAGAAACAGAAAATTTGACCTTACAACAACACTTACTTTCCCAAACAGAAAAACTCGAGCAGAAAAACACAGTTCCGCGACGTGCTGCAGGAAATGTACAGAAAAGGGAACCTGGAGAAAAGCAAACAAGCAGCGAGTGGAAACCATTTTCAAGCTGAGGTAAATGTTGCAACATGTTGAGGTCCAATTGTGACAACCCACCCCTGTGAAATGCTTCCTGCCTGTGTGAAAATGTTCAGATCTGCCATCGTTTCACCTTTTAACGTCGTTTACACTGCAGGCAGCACACAATGACTTGGACAGCTCCGGTGAGGGAATTTATCAAAATCTCTGAGAGTCATTCAAGGATACCGTCGTCTTGACATCGAGAGGAAATTTCCACGCCATGAAACGCCCGACTGTGGACGCTGTGACGCGGCTGAGGAGACGAGCGGAGTTAGAAAGGAGGCGAGCCTGTGATGCGTTTGCTCACCTTCTCTCGTCAGACAAGACATTGCCGCTACAATAATAGTGCTGAGTCATCGTTCGCATGTTCCACAGTTCCAGTGTCAGTGGAGCCTCGTAAGGAGCGATTCTGAAGGCATATGTAGTGTGACATGTTGTCTTGATCATAGCTTTGTAAATGTCTTCTTGTCAATTCCTGATGTTTTGTATCAGGACTTCTTCAGACATAGTATGGATAACAAGCTGTGTGATGTAAGAATATGTAAATTTCACTTAGACGTGCACAAAGTAGCATCCCCCCCCCCCATTGTTCTCACCTTTTCTTACAGAAAAACTGTGAATAAAGCCGTTTGGAAATAATCTCCTGACCTGTTGCCCTGATGACACCTGAATTAGAAAATTAATACGGGTCATTTTTGATATTGTGCAGATTTGTGGACAGAAAACCACAATAAACAGATCAAATACAACAACAACAAAAAAGAGCATGGCATAAACCCTTTTTTAATCAGAAATATTCAAAAATTCACAATGACCAGCTATGCAGTATAACAAAGACTGTATTAACAAAAAAAAAAATTTGAAACAGCGATTTATTAAAAAAACAGCGTGTGTTGTTAAAAAAAACAACAAGAAATTTTTGTACTTCTATCAAGCATCAAAAATAAACTGAAGGCAGCCTTGAATAGTTTCCTATTCTGGCGATTGGGCACACAAACGACACATTCTTCTCCAGGTTACATATTAGAATTTATAAGCAATGATACGTACCTCTTTCTACTTATTCAAAAATCATTAATTCGAACACTTTGTTACTCTGTCCTCTGTAAACCCTCAAATCAAGATTGGGTTTGATTCACAACATTTTACACACGCACGTTTTTAATTTACAAATGGTACTGCGCCATGCCTGGAAATATGATCACAGACCTTTTCTACTTTTTTAGCAAAATAGCAGAGAGCCTGTTATTTACTTGATTTATAAGAAAGATGAATAGTCAACATTTAAGGCCTTTAAAAAAAGCCCAATTTTAAAAAAAATTCCCCCCCCCCCACTCGTTTCTGGAAAGCAATACCCATTTCCTCTTTTTCACTTTAACACATTTGGTTTAAAAGAAATGATTGGGCTTTAAAAAAAAGCCCAATTTTTATTTATTTTTTTCACTCGTGTCTGGAAAGCAATACCCATTTCCTCTTTTTCACTTTAACATATTTGGTTTCAAAGAAATGACATCCCCCCCACCCCAGCCCACTGCCCAAAACAAAAGGGTTTAATCAAGGTCTCTATGGAGATACTTTGACTTGTTTCCAAAATCAATTATATTTGCTTGAGTGACAACACTAGTGTCACTTAGTGGAAAAAAATAAACACAAATCTGACTTGGGAGCAGTGTGACTGTGTGACGTCAAGTGAGATTATGTCAGTGTTACTCCAATTTTGAGTTTCAGAATTCTTCATTTCTTAACCGATTTCTTCCACTCTCCAGCTATAAACATTTAAACTAAGTAAACACATCTTGTTACATGCAGAGAATACTCCCACTAGTCACCAGCAGAGGTCGGGTGTCAGTGGGACTTTCATTACAATGCGGAGATATCAAGTATCTTTGACTCAGCTTCCTAACTGTTTGAGGAGGATCACAGTTTGGCTTATAGGATAAGGCTTCTCCAGATATGGTACTTAAAACCCGCTGATGTCCAGATCAAAGTAATAGTGATCAACATTATAAATCTCCTTTCTAGAAGAAAGACATTTGCAATCGCTCGCTCAACCGTCCGTGCAGCTGATGTGAATCATAGAGGCAGTGGAGCCGTTTCATTTTGCAGAGTTCATTACTCCTCTCGTTTTTACCGACTTGATCCGAGTAGTCATCCGTAATATCAGGATGATTTACCGTGATGGACATTTCAGTACTCCCAGGATAGTTCTCGAATAATTTCACCTACTTCTAACTGAGGAAATACTACGAGGCGTCCTTTTGAAGGGGTGTTACCCGTCGGCGTATTTTGTTTCAACTGTGTGACTGTCGCGGATGGAGAAAGGCCTCCAAGCCAGAGCCTGTAAAGCAGCGATACACATCGGCACCAGACACACCATGTAGAACATGACGCTGTGGAGGCTCGCCAAGGCACTAAAAACAAGAACAGACACAGACAGCTTGCTGGAGTTCGTTTGTAATAATGCAATCTTTTCATTTGTTAGCACGCGTTCGCTTGTGAGTTAGTTAATCCCACCGTGAAAAACACAACAAGCGACCACGGGTGAGGTGCAGAATCAGGCCAGAGATGGTTCAAGATAGAAATTGAATTGTACAGAAATCAGCAGTGACGTTTATGACCACTGTCACCAGTCTATCGCGAGGCAAACGCAAGAGAGACAAGACAATCTCACACACACTCACAGGTGATTTAGCCTCACCAATTAATATCAACAATTGCATTTGGACTGTGGAAATTAATTGGCAGCATCCTTGTAGACACAAGGAGGACATTCAAACTCCACACACAAAGCTCCCAATTCTGCTTGATACGGGAACGTTCCCACTGTGAAACAGGATCGCCAGCTGCCACATGATCATGTGACCCTACTTTATTATCGCTATAAATACTAATTCAATTGGATGAATGTTGAGAATAATAAGTGACTGGGTTGCTGGAAATGGTAGGTACCTTGGACTTGAGTCTCTTCCAGCATCCTTCAGCTGTTCGTATCCAAACTGGTTGAGGATAGTAAGCACGATCATAGGGGCCAGGGACTGAGCTGGCTTGGTAAACAGAGCATTTGTTCCAAACACCATGGAGGAGAGAGGGGAGCTGCAGGAGGAATTAAGGCCAACGTATCACTCGACAGATATCAATACATTTAACAGATTCAGAAACATTAATGGTCAAATGACAAATAAGAATTGTGAATTTATGTCCTATTCTTTGTGTATTTTAGCAAAAGTGTGAATATAATGTTGCATCAAATTGTGTGATTCCAGTCGTCTATACCTTTGCATCTGAATGATGACTTCATTTGTGAATGTTTGCATATATCAACCGTCTGACGGTCAACATGTAAAGCTCTAAGCCACTATAAACATTATCACTGAAGCAAGAAAGCACGCCTGGTTAAGATGACATGCACAACAAACCTGTCTAAGATGAAAGGTTACCTGTGATGACAGAGGTGTGCACCAATTCAACACCGCTGGGCCGCGAGCTACAGCCTCGTTCTCACTTACCTTCGTTTGTATTTTTGTAGGTCTGTGTCAATAATGTCAGCCAAAGGCAAGGCGAAAAGACTGAAGGCAGCTTGAATTACAATCCTGATGAAAGAGTGAGGAGACCAAGTTTAGGTGCAATGTAATGAGAGGGTGACACAAAATGAAAAGCTGTGCACTGAACGAACTGAAGATCCAACTCAATCAAGCATTGATGAAGAACTTCTTACATGTTAACGGTGAGGAAACAAGCCAGGACATAGTAATACTGAGGACCGAGTGCTAACATGACAGCTGCCATTCCCGCCTCCATGTAGAAGGTAAAGAGGATGATCTTGTAGTAGCCAACACCGTGCAGCAGCCTCTGACCGCTCAACACCAACAGCTGGGGGTGGAGACAATACATTGATGAGTGACAAATCAAACATGAGCCTCAAATCCTTTTGGGAGCTTTGATATTTGATGGAATCGGTGTGTTGGTCGGATTAACAGCTCAAATTGTCACCTATTGTGTGTTTAAAAAAACAGAGACCTCGAGGATATAAAATAGGCAAACAATAGCGTGGTGCGAAAAGAGCTTCTCGTAGCATCACAGCCCCATCACAAACAATCCTGAACAATAAACCAAAGGTTTGGGTTCCAACTTTACAAACTAAAACAGTAATGATCTCCAACATGTATTTCAAGTCAGAAGCATTCAGCACCTGCGGACAGAGGAATCCCGCTCCGTACATGATGCTCTTGGCCAGAGATGGAAGTACATCCGGTGGAATCAGGTGCTCGGCGAATATCATGGTAAAATTATTTAAGAAAGCCAACATGAAAACCTGGAAGAAGTTCATGATAACAAACACCTGAAAGTCCCTGTTGGTCAAGATTTGCCACGTTAACGTCTTTAACAAGGAGAAGGAAGCCACTGACTGCTGGGACGCCTGGTCACCGGACCCTGAAATATCTGGGTCAGATCCTTTGTTATCAAAGCGGCTCTCACTGTGGACTCCTGTGTAGAGCATGCAGCCACAGCTGAGAACGGCGATCAACACGGTAAAAGCCTGAAAAGCCACAAAGTCTTCCATGTTTTTGGAGAGCACACCACAGAAGAGGACACTGGAGGAGCCAATGAGAGAAGCCACCTAGGAAACGTAAAAACAAATATGGTGAATAAATGAGTTGGAAGGCTTGACTTGAGTGCACGCTCAAGAAAGACGGAGGCCTCACCTGGTTGTATTTCACAAGTCTCAGTCTGCTGTGATGGTGGCTGGAAATCTCTGCAAATAGTGCGCACTGTGCCAGAAGCACAAACGTCAGCAAGCCATCAAAAGCGCACAGCGCTACCGTCAGGTGTAAGCCACTCAGCCAGTCGCCAGGAGCATAGGTCCGCCACGGGAACCAGGCGAGAAGAAACGCCAGCGAGTAGAGAGGCGCGCCGTACAGGATGGAGAGACGTCGCTGAGAGCAGCAGGGCACCCTGGAGTTATCTTGCAGGTAACCAAAGAGAGGGTCGTTGACTGCATTCCACACCATGTACACCACCTGTGGAGATCACATTTAGAATGTTAAGATTAGATTACTGGATAGTTGACAGTTTGATGACAGGTTATTCTTGCACGTCATAGAACGGGAATAACTTGTCTGCAGCCATAAAGCAACATTAAGGCGGCATGAAGATATAGTAGGTAACTGAATTGAGGAAGAAACTAGGTAAAAGTACAGACACTTACAATCACCAGGCTTTCTCAGATAGATCACGTAAACATTGTCAGGATGCTCACCTGTGACTGGTGGAATGCCCCCTCGGATATTTTGTACTTGTTCAGGAACAGTTTGACATAGTAGAAGCTGAAGACATTGTTGATCATAGCCGAGCCCAGAGTGGTCATGGCGTAAGCCAGCGCTGCGGGGTTGACCCCAAATTTCACCAGGTATCTGACGAGCTTCATCCTTGAGGCAGACTCCTTCTCCTCCACAGTCATGTGAAACTGTCGGTGTGATCACCTGCAGGAAACTACTTTCTTTGACCACGTTGCAGTTTCGCATTACACGCCTGTACAGCTGGGACCACGCTTTGTGAGACAAATTGAGGAAATGCGTGCACGCGACTGCCGCGGGACAACCTTTGTCCGGGCTGTCTCGTTTCGAAAAAATTAACTCATTTGAAGGCGTTACTTCCCGACACGAAGGTAGAAAATCTTCCACTGATATCAAGATCCGTTTGGACTCGATTCCCGTGCCAACGATGTAGGCGGGGCTTCGAGCTGACAAACAAAGAATACGATTGGCTGGGAAAGTTTTTTCCGGCCACTTTCTGCTTTGTGATTTGCCAAAGCAAATGCCAATCAATACCAACAGGAAGTTACGGCCAAAATATTGTTTTTAGATAAACGCTTTAGTTAGACTTTTTTTTTTGGTGTTATTTTCAGTTATGGGTCATGGATTGATGAAATGTTATTTTCGAGAAGGTTATAGTTTTTGTTTGAAAAACCTGAGTGAAAGTTTTGAAGTTGTATTTTACGCCCCCTACTGGCGGTCGGGGTGCACCGAGGATTTGCCACGTTGCTGTAGGCAACAGATTTGAAGCCTGTTTGGCAGCGAGGAGGATGTAGTTCACCTTCCTCCGCCGCTGGGCGAACACACCGCTCCCAGTCAGGTTCTTACCGGGTGGAGGTTTTCTCTACCCTTCAACATGTTAGCTGACATGATTTTGGAGGAAGAGTTTGAGAAGAATGGGGAGCCGTGGTACGACCCGCAGGACCTTCAACACGGTAGGAGCCGCTCAGCTGTTGCTGCCCGGTCGCACCCTGAAGTGTGACTGTGTGTTTCAGGATCTATCAACACTAAATCCCTCCTCGCAGAGCTGTGATACTTTCTGTTTAATGTGGATTTTAGTCATCCTGATTTTCACTCTGTGTCGTTAACTTGACTCACGCCCTTTTAAAGGGACCAATGTGTGAATTTGTGACTGAAGGATAAAGTTAAGTGCTTGTAACACAGACTGACTCTGGTCATGGGGCAAATACTGAAACATCCTGAAATAACTTTGTGTTCAGGATTTCCTTCAGGCTTTCACCGGTCCCGTGTTTATTGTTTTCACAAAGGAGATCATTTAATTGTCACTGTTTCGGCTTTTATTTTATTTTTTTCAGTTTTCTGACAAGTTGTCTAATCGCAATTGGAAACATCCGTTGTTTAAGTTTCTTCTTTAGATATATCTTCATATTTTTTTGACCAAAATACAATGCTAAAATGAATATTTATTGTACCGTGGAGCTGAAAAAACGTACAGAATTTGACTTAATACTGTAAAAGAAAACAAAATCAGTCAAACAGTAATCGGCACACAAAAGAACTAATGCTGTATTCTCCCTTTTATCAAAACAATATTTAAAAAAAAAAAAATTTTTTTTAAAGTGGCTGAGCATCCAACGTAATCTATGAAGGAGGCAATTTTAATCCAGTGATGGCAGCAGGCAGGAAGGACTTCCTGTAACATTCCTCAGTGGAGCGAGATAAAACTTGACCAAGACAGTGTTTCTTCAGATCCACTGTTCACCTTTGTCACATATGTATCCACTGCATTTCACGGTCCAGTCTCACGTCACTTTCAGAAATTGGGTCAGCAGCACTGCTTCTGGACAAGATCCACAGCTTAACAGAATTTAGTGGGGGGAAATGGGGGAGAAAGAAATGCTTGAGATTCCCCTGTCATTCCCCAGTGCCAGATACTAATACAGTGACACAGGGATTTGTGTGTCAGTGTGAGCTGCACTGGTGCAGAGTTTACATACTTTTTACACATATCTTGTTCTTATCCACATCCTCTGTTTGGGCAAAGCCACTTCACTTGATCTCGCTTTGACGCGTTGTGTTTTGTCTCGTCCAGACCTGCACTTGGCAGCGGAGCTGGGGAAAACGCTCCTCTCCAGGAACCATGACCTGGAGCAGGCCCTGCAGCAGATGTATTCCACCAACCAGGAGCAGCTCCAGGAGATAGAGGTGATACATGTTCACAAGTGTTTGTGGCTCCAGCAGCCGCCACCCCCTGTTAAATGGACTTCCTCTGCCGTCCACACGTGGATTTTTTAAGAGCCTATGATTACGGGCAAGTCATTGAAGGGGAAAAAAAACAACCCATGCTGAGCAATCCTGCAAGCTGTTCCACTGGAAAAGAAGTGTGAGTGGGAATTTTTCTCAGCTGTAAATAGGATGGCGTAAAAGATAATCCTACCGATGCCGGCTTTAAAACCCTTTGGCATGGAGCTTCCACTTGGCAGGACGTTTGTGAGGCTCATTATGAGAAAACTTTCACCAACTAATTGGCACCTTTTTTTTATTTATTTTTTGTCTTGGATGTGGTTCAACTTCATTCATTTGCTTCTTCTTTTTGCCTAAAGGCATTGCCAAGTACCCAATGACACAGTATACATGTTCCCAAAACCAATACCAGCCTCTATGTTGGAGTTGAAAGTTGAATTTGAGCTTTTCTTGTTAGTTTTCAGACAAAACCGTTTCAATAAACGTGACTGAGCCACCTTTTTATTTCAATGTCAAGACAGCTCTGACCCATTTGAGCCGGAGGACGCTGCCTTCGGCAGATCAATGCGGATAAGAGCCTTAATTTGTTCACAGCAGTGGCTTGAGCTTTCATCGAGGCTCCCTTTGGAAACCCGCCGCCACACAAAGGGGCACATCATTAACAACGTCAAATACTGAAACAAATATTTAGAAATGGTGAGTTCTATAAAAGTGGGAATATTTTTTGGGTGGAGCTCCTCAACGGAACCCTGCGAATGAACAAGTAACAAATGTGTCATGTTGGGGGATAAAATCTGAGTGAAGAAAATGTGGCTCATGCACAGTCATGTCTCTTGTTTTCTATGTCTCAGATTACAGCGACTTGAAGTGACTTTTATCATTATTAAAATGATCTCAGGATTTAAAGTGAAACTCTGCTTTGAGTCCAGTTCAAGTAATGACATCAACAGTTAGAGTTATAGACCCCAGCAGGTCTATAACTAATGAAGCATATGTTTCATTTTATTCAGTTGTGTGTGTGTGTGTGTGTGTGTGTGTGTGAGTGTGTGTGAGTGTGTGTGTGTGTGTGTGTGTGTGTGTGTGTGTGTGTGTGTGTGTGTGTGTGTGTGTGTGTGTGTGTGTGTGTGTGTGTGTGTGTGTGTGTGTGTGTGTGTGTGTGTGTGTGTGTGTGTGTGTGTGTGTGTGTGTGTGTGTGTGTGTGTGTGTGTGTGTGTGTGTGTGTGTGTGTGTGTGTGTGTGTGTGTGTGTGTGTGTGTGTGCAAACGAGTGTAAACATGATCTTCGCTGTGTCTCAGTACCTGACCAAGCAGGTGGACCTGCTGCGTCAGATGAACGACCAGCATGCCAAAGTGTATGAGCAGCTGGACGTGGCTGCCCGAGATCTTGAGCAAGGCAACCAGAGGCTAGTGCAGGACAACCGTGTGGCCCAACAGAAAATCCAGAGGTGAGTGCAGCATTTAGACACCAGCTTACTGATTATTCGCCCAATGAACGACTCACAAATGCACTTTTAGAAGGTTTTTACGTCGACTCTTCTTTCCTTTTAGCCTGACGGAGATCACCGAAGGCCTTCAGACCTACGTGGACGACCTGCAGGCCCAAGTGGACGAGCTCAAGACTGCGCAGGCAGAGCGGAACAAGAGAGAGCTGGCAGAGCGCCGCAACCTGGGAGCACAGAGTGTGTCGTGTCTCAAAGAGCTGTACGACTTGCACCGGAGCAGGTAACGTGTTCACAGTGGGTTTAAGTTAAGTAGAACGCCGCGCACAATGACTTGTGAGCCTGCAGAAACAAGGAAAAATCACTTCAACCAGATGTTTACATCAAGAATAATGTTATCGGTACGACGGCAGCAAAGAAGGAGTGTCGGTGGAAGTGCTCTCAGCTCCCATGTGCTGACTGGACAGTAGCAGGTCACCCAGAGCCGGACCAGACCAGAGTGCTTACTTGAGACATAATCCACAGGATATGGAAGTTAATCCTCACCTATTGTCAGCAGGGCACTAATACTTTCACACAACTGTTGCTTCAGCTCGCCGGAGTTCCTGCTGCTGATTAGCTGTACCGTGAGGGGAGTTGTTGACACACTGCATGTCCAGTCCTCCTTCCTGCCAGTTAAATTCATTAAGAAAGTCTATGTTTAAGCATTGTGCTAATTGTGAAACCCAGCGCACCACTTCAAAAAATAATAATAATAATATGACACAAATCTGTGCAATCTACTTGTGGATAATCTGTAATTACGACACCCAGGTGTATAATTTTGGATTGCTCCTATCCAGTGTCATTGTACATGATGACAAATATTCCGATTTCTTTCCATTTTGTTTTTTTGAAAACAGCATTATTAAAATGGCTATTTGCTGTAATTTCACAATTATTTGAAAACAGGTATAAACATGTTTTCTTTGTTTGTTTGTTTTTTTATTTAGCTCGAGGACAAAAAAAGTAAACTGCTTTATTTTTTTCTAGTGCTTGATATTGTCCAGAATGTTCCTCTCATTCTATTTAGTGAATAACTTCTGCCAAGAAGACAGAGTCGTCAAATTGACAGTCGACTGTATTGAAGCTGTGTGCTGTAAATGGTCATTTTGAAAGATTCTCTAAACTCAGGTTTTGGACTCTTTGTCAGTGTTATTGAGCACATCTATGATAATCTCGGTGCTCTATAGAGAGTTACCTCCTTGACGTTGAGACAGCGCGCCTCTTCCTGCCTCAGGTCTCCAGCTCACGACAGTCACCTGGTGGACGGACTCTGGTCGCCTCAGGACTCTTTCTGTGGACGGAACAGACACCAAGACCCGGAGGTGGAGAATGAGTCCCTCCAGCGCTCCATCCAGACGCTCCAGAGTCAGATATCGGCGGAGCGGAGGCGCAGGGAGGCCGCCGAGCGGGAGGTCGAGCTGACCCTGAGCGACAACAGAAGTCTGGAGCAGCGGCTGGCCCAGCTGACGGGCTGCCGGGCCCGGCAAGAGGAGCTGGAAGCGGAAGTAGAGCAGCTCCAAGTTCTGTGGCGAGCCGACTCTGCCAAAAGGTGTGTTGTGGGTTATGAAAGGATTCAGTTCAGCGCACGGCGCAAGCACCGACACGTCGCATGAAACATTTCTCTCAGTAATGGCGTCTCCATCCCTTCCGACAATCACCAGTTTCAGGAGGCCCGAGCAGCTGCTGTTGCCTGACACGGTGTTCTTCGCCTCAGAGGAGCCGGCCGGCTCCGGGCCGAGCGATCGGGAGGAGGGAGTAGAAACGAGCGCGGAACTGAGCAGATACAGCCGACTGCGGCGCAACAGTGACAGCGTTGTGAGAGCAACGAGCTCTGATGAAATCCGCCGTGGCCACGAGGAGTTGTGTATCAGGCGAGCGGAGGCCGTGAAACGGCGAGGCATCTCCCTGCTCAATGAGGTGGATGCACAGTACAGCGCATTACAGGTGGCGTATTCACTGCACGACTCCAACAACTCATTGCAAATATCTTTGAATATGTGGACATTTTTATATATATATATATATATATATTTTTTTTTTTAAATCTTCGTGCTCTCTAGGTGAAATATGATGAGTTGCTGCAGCGATGCCACCAAGCATCAGATGGTCTCAGCCATAAAGCTGTCCAGACGTCCAGCGCCACTTTAGCGAGCACAAAGACCCGCCGCCGCCGCTCCAGCTTGGCGTCGTCCCTGTCTGACCCGGCGGCGCTGCTGGAAGACGGCCAGCTGCCGGAGTACAAGGCTCTCTTCAGGGAGATCTTCACCTGCATCCAAAAGACCAAAGAGGACATCGGCGAGAACCGACGTCCCGACGCGGCCAGCGACTCTCAGGACTCCGCCGAGTGACTCTGTCCTTCATCTGTCCTTGGGACTTGCACTCACCTGTAGCTGTGAAACGTTCTGACAAAGGAGCGACTGTCCGAAGCAGCGCTGTCACATCCTGCCATAGCTTTATGTTAGTCTGCACTGTTTCTGAAACTCCATCCCCTTATTAAAAAAATATGTAAAGCAGCTATGGGATATTCAATAAGGATATATTTCCACCAAAAAAGCTAAATGATTAAGAAGGTTGGTATTCTGAGATATTTAAACTTTGGTTTTAAAATCCTCTCCTCAGTATATAGAAAGAACATTTGTATTAAGTCGTCCAACAGAACTCAGTGTTTATATCGTGGTGAACCTGTGACCTCTTGATTTTTTTCTTTGGGGTGGGGGGGGGGGGGGGGGGGGGGGTGTTTTGAAGACGGAGAAACATGGAGCAGAGTTTGTACATACAATACTGGACAAATCAGCTCTTGTGTACAACTTGTATAAACGGATTTGTTGGAATGTTGTAATAGGATGGAAAACTGTAGCGCTGTTTAAAGAAAAAGGAGACTTTATGATTAGTGGCTTAATGGTGAGCGCGAGCTGATTTCTGTAAGTTTGTAATAGGTGGCTTATAAATTGAGGGTCATTGACGTGTCGACGTAAAAATCGAAGTGGACGGTGGAAAACTTAATATGGCGAGCTATCTATCTTCAAGTCCTTGACTCATGTCTGCACGAAAGGACACGAAGTCTGCACTTTTATGACTGATTCGTAATGATATTGCGTTTTTTTTTTTTTATTTATTAACGGAGCTTTAGCAATAATTAAATGCTTATTTATTGAGGTTTTTTTTTTTGCTAAATGTTCTGAACAGATTGATCAGTTGACTGGAGTTTAAAAAAATAAATAAATAAATGTACACTGGGGTGCTATTTGTATGCTCTGACTATGTTTGGCGCAGGTGGAAAATGATTCTTGAAGAAAATGCAAAGCACAAAAGAAATGTTTTTTTTAAAGCTAACAACTTCCCTTCACCTCCTATTGTTAGAATCTCCTCGAAATTTGACATCTGTCGCCGAATCAAGGAAGACGTGAATCACAAATTGTGTTTATTTGGATTTAGCGTCCAAAAGGTTCACGATTTCTTGACTGGAGTATGACAAACAAGACAATCTCCATGAAGCTTTAACATGTTTGTCTAACTAACTAATAAAAAAAACTCTTTGGTTCTGGAACTTTTTGTCTTTTCCTGGTTCTCAGTGCGAGAAAGAAAATGCATGAGCATTTCTTCCCACACCCCCACCCCCCACCCATCCTGGCTCAGCAAACAATCAACAAGCCTTTGTCTCTTTTCATAATTAGGATTTATGTAACTGAGATTTCTCCATCCAGCAAATCCATTTAACTTCCATACAAGGGGATTGCATGCTGCGGTCACCCAGAGGGACGGGTTGTTACAAGACTGTAAGCCAGAACTCAATTATAAAAAAGGCCCCAGATAAGCACTCGCTGGAGCTTCGTGTCAAGAGTCGGAGCAATAATAAACAAGTTGGTTCAGAACCAAGAACCAAGAACACGGGGGGGTGATGGACAATCAGACTTTGTGGCAGGAAAACAAAAAGTGTTATCTACCTAAAGCACAGCTTGCGAGACTTTCCTGGACTTGTTTAGACATATTTGACCAGTTACGGTTCACTGCAATCACATCACGTGGCATAGTCTCTGTATACAACAGTAGTTTTCATTGTTTGCGGCCACTATTACCTCACTGATCTTAAAGAGCTTTTAAATGTACAGGAAAATTCTCGTGCCATTGTATAGCGGAGGCTATGACCACATGGTCAAACGTTTTAATGGTCACTGTTTGGAAGTGAGTGGGTGGGTGGGAAAGTAGTAAGCGCGGACTTTCAAACATCTTTGGTATCGGTAAACTTTTCTGTGAGAATTAATGGCCGCGATCCCACAAACACACACAGTTGGGTCCTGTTCAGTGCAACCTCGGCAAATCCTCCTCACATTCCTGGCTCTCTGACAGCTCCTGGAGCTCTGCCGGTTCAAAAACAGTGACCGTCTGTGCACATTCAGGTCAGACTTACACACTTCAGTCAGCTGGACAAGCATGGATCAGTTACACTGAGCACAATTCACAGGTTTAAGATGCAACAAAGAGCAATGGGTTGATGGTTCTTATAATTGCATGGTGCTCTGTCAAAAGTGATGTAACACCACATGAACATGCATGCAAAATAGACCTGCTCCGTCTGTGAAGTGCTACATTTCATTCTACTTTAAAAACTATATTCTTCAAACACTACTGGCAAACTAGTTTCACTTTAAAGTTTGTGAATTCGTCCCATATGTTTGCAGTGCCAATCGATTGATTGATCATGCAATTTCTAATTAGTCTGTTCATGCAATATCTATCAGTGAAATGAATAATCTTGTTATTCATTCATAAAGCAAAGCCTCTAAGTGCTCAGGAGCCTCATTCACACATTTCCTGTTTTTTTTTTTAAACAAAGCAGTCACTGTTTCATAATCTTATAGCTTTCACGAATGCCATACAACACTGCATGATAATATTGATTGCTTACAAGAATTTTAAAGAAAAACTTGTGGTTTTGTGCCTTTCCAATAAGTTTTATTGTAGTTTAGATATGCAGGACCTCTGCCGTCCAGCAGGGGAAGCTGCAGCGCTTAGCATCCCAGCAGAGTCTCGAATCATTTTGTTGAGTCTTACTTAATTTTTATAAAGCATTTATTTCTGTTTACAGGGGAAGAATTTTAAATACAATGAGGTCAACGATAAGTTTGAAGCGTAAAGCCTCTGCTTTGTAAAGTTCAGAGAGCGATCAAATATCCCAAACTAAACCGCACTCCCAGAGTGTTCCAGCATGACTCTGTTTCAATAGAAGTACCAAACATCATGACTTTAGATAATTCTTTCAGGTGTGTTCACTGTGGCCACAGCACTTCCTTTGTTTCGAAATCAAGTCTTGCTATAATACTATTGTGTACAAACTCTTCAAAATCACACTGTAGTGTTTGGTTGGATACATCAACAGCAGTGGATGTTTCCAGGAGTTGCAGATCCCAATTTAGAAGAAAATAAAAGTTGGTTATTTTACCGTTGTCAACGACACATGATTGATAAAGATACTTATTAAAAGATGGTAGACATGGCGCAGTATGGTAGCGTGGCCGAGTGGTCTAAGGCGCTGGATTTAGGCTCCAGTCATTTCGATGGCGTGGGTTCGAATCCCACCGCTGCCAGTAATTTTCAATTTTGTTTTTTGAATTTAATCAAAGTCAAGACTATAGAATCGAAGGTTCCCCAAGACTCACAAGACGCGTCCCATCAGTTTATTTCTAATTGCTTTTGTTGATAAAGGATTACTATGCAGGAAACATCTCCAGTTGTGCAAGTACGCCCTCATGTGGCCTCCTCATGCACATCGCTTCACAGATCATTTTAGAAGTAAACAAAATTGGAGTGTATATAAATGACCATTGTATCCGTTGCAATTGATTTTATTTCTAAAAGTGTACAAAATTTCTAGTTCGATAGTAATTGAATTCCAAATATGTGCAAATCACAACAATTTTATCTTACAAACTGGAAGCATGCTTTAATTACAACACAAGAATTTGCATATTCTCTAATACAAAGTGAGGAGTTTGTATTCATAAAATCAATCATAGTAGATTCATACTGTAGAAATACATATCAATTGAGTCCATCAAGAAAACATTCACATGGCTTATGTTTAATACTTTTCAGCCACTTTCAGCATATTGAAATCAGACGCACTCTAATCACGTAAAGGTTTAAAGAGGAACGCTACATACTTACAATCAAGATACACATAACCTGACATTCTTGAGGTGTATTTTGTTTCATAGCTCATTGTATTAGTTGAATTTGTTCTAAAACTGACATCGGTCACTATAGGCATTATTAAAAGCTTTGACAAAGTCGTTTCGTTAGAAAAACAACCTAAAATGTTACAGTGATAAAGATTGAGTTTGGTGTGAAATGTCAAAGATAGCTTATTATGTCAGTGTACGTCTAGCATATTTACGTCATCCAAGAACATTATAAAATCATCTGCATATATTTGTTTATCTGTCGGTCCATTAGCAAGATTACGTCAAAACTACTGCACGGATTTTGTGGAAAGTTTCACCGCAGATGGAAAATTCCACTTTTTTCGTTTGGTTTTTCTGAGTCCAGGTCAGTCTTTGGCAGACATCAGAAATCTCTGATTGCTCTTGTTAAAAGTGAAGCACACATGATAACGTGAGTAGCACCAGGCTGAGGCCCAGCAGCAGCAGCAGCAGCAGCAGGACTCGGTGTTGAAGCAGCTGGGAGGTCGGTGAGAGGTCGAATAGAGAAGACCTGGACCTCGACTCTCGGGACTTCAGGTACAGCTCCACGGTATCCGTCAGGCTGTAGGTGTCAGGGTTGTAACCCAGCTCTCGACGGGCCTTGTCAATCTTGAAGGTATGGGTCACAGCAATGTTCTTGACCTAGAAGTAGAACATACATTCTTATCAGGAATTGATGTTATTTATGAAATCTCCCATATTAGAGGCCAAAGACTAGTGGAGTAGGCTGAAGGCCAGTTGGGCTAATTCCTCAGATTAACCTCAATTCATCAAGTTCAACGTTACACTGTGATAACCTGCGACTGATGGGTGCCTCTCGTTACTGCATCTGCTTATCGGGGGGATTAGCTGATGGACAAGGTCCGATGGGAGGGGGACAAAAGTAGTTCAGTCTCCCACATAAATGATTTTTCCTGCCATGTGATGTGAAACTGCATCAGTCGACATAAATCTTTCACTTCAGATATTCACAGCTGTGTGACAAATTGTCCGATCTGTGATGTAGAGTTTCCTAGAAATGCTAGGACACAGACACAACCGAGTCCTGCTCATTGAGTCAGACCCGACAGTCCTCGTGAATGAAAATTTGTCCGTTACGCAGATGAGCCATTGTAATTCCTTCTGGTTCCTCACACATCAGATAAATCAATCGGCGCTCCCAGACGCCACGGCGAAGTCTGATTCTCAGAGAGCACATAGCTTGAATTGCTTGTAATAGGGGAGTGAAAATATGGCAATCGATACAAAGTGAGAGGAGAAATAACGCTGCTTAAAAAAAACTTTCATCTGCTGATAAAGAATAAAACATAACCTCTGACTTTTTAAACAGATGCATCACTGCATAGGCTTGTTTTTATACATGTATTGACATATATTGTGAAAACATATTCAAATTACAAGTACCTCCAAAGGCCGGATTATGTACAATTTGCTCCAGTGCTTAACGGGTTAATAGACTTCATGAGCCATTTCATTTGGACCAGGTGAACAGTCTAATGTGAGAAAGTGAATGGCTCTGGCAGTGATCCCGTCTTCACAACAGGGATGGAATCCTGTCAGACAGGCTTCAGTGTTCACATTGAGACTGTGTTTTAATGTGTAATATTTAGAGGTGGATATTTTAGGAGAGTCATAATTATTTACAGTGAAAAAAAAAAATTGGGATAGTTACTCTTGGGATAGTAAAAGGTCATTCATCCGGTGGTGACAATGTCCAAATCTACACACATCTTCTCTCAGTGAGCCCCGTGACGTCTCAACCTGAGCGTCGCCGGTATCACTCGAGCCCAGGCGAGATGCTGACCGCCCTCGCTCGCCATGGCAACGGCCGTTGCACTGAGGTCACTTCCTGTAAATTCTATCTTGAACTTCCAGGGCTGACCCGCAGCGGTTTATGTTTTATTCACAGGATAATCATCGATCCCCCGGCCAGCAGCTGCCTGACAGAATGAGCTCCAGGTGAAGGCCCACAACGCTCAGCTTTGGTTTCTGCCTCATCACACTTTCATGAGGACCTTACAGTCCACGACGCACACGCTCCTTAAGACGCATCAAACAGATCTGACCAGGGCTCCCGCCCATAACAATGACCTCATTCTTGTATTTTCTATTCATTTTTCAAGGAATTGTTTTGTGCCACAGTCAAGCAAACTAGCCGTTTCTCATTCTATCTGCCAATATTCCAGAATTGAATCAAGGTTTACTGTAGTTCTCCATAATTGATGCACATGAGATAACATCAGACGAGAAGGGGGCTGATAGGAAAATACCCACCCTAATGAAGTCTGCCTTCACTGTTGCAGGAGAGACTTAAACAAAATTCTACTCATGAGTGAGGAGGTAACCTAATCTTCAAGACGCATACTTTCAATTAGGCAGGTACACCTGTATGCTGGAAGCTTCACAAGGACAGAGTCCCCTCTTCATGAGTAATAACGCCTTTCACTTGAACTTCTTTCAGGTCAGGCTGCAAAGAAGAGGATTTTACAAAATGTTTCTTTATGAATGTTTTTGTTTCCCATCAAACTGAAACAACCCAGAGCCTTTAAAATCTGAACTCTGCCAAGTTAGTTTGTGGTATTAAGCATCACCGTGTAAGGGAAAGACCCTGGAGGCTGCGACGAGAGACCTTTGTTAATCTTTATTGATTAATAAAGTTTGAATTGAGGTGTGGACATCATGTCCGTCAAACCATTTCTGAACATTATTTTAAAGCGAGAGGATGAAAGGACAACAAACCTGTCAAAAACTACTTAAAACTCTAAAGTGCGTGACATGGATCAAAGTATCAGACACGTGAAATGATGTCTGGAACATTGTATTGCCTTTAATTAGCCACTTTTTGTTCATAGCGTGTCCTGCTTTGTATTCTTGGACAACACAGTCCACATACTGTGAAGGAAAATAAACCAAACACCTCTTCAACTGCAAAGCACTGCTTGTCTGAACCCTTCTCTATGCTCCTCAGTCTTGGTGTGTTTAAGTTACTTAAGTTTGTTGGCCCAGGAACCGGTCAGTGCATCAAAGGTTATCGGTCCTTAGTTCATTCCTGGTTGGCCCTGATCTGAGCAGACAGTTGTTGAGATGGTCGATTTCAGTCGCCAAGATGTGTCATTTATTACCTTGTTGGCGTGTTACTGTGTTTAAAGAGCCATAAGTGTCCCTCCGTCAGTGTGTGCCGTCTTTAGGAATCCAAAAGAGCGGCAATACTTATAAGTCTGGGATTCGCTTGATTTTGGTCCTCGAGATCTCGTTTAAGAAAACTCACCTCACTTCTCGTCAATAGAAGAGGCACTTTTATCACGGGTCTCAGGACAACATGCAAGTATTCCACCAGGATGGCTTGAAACAGGAGAACAGATAAAAGGTCAGTCGCAACCCACCATACTTGATGTGAGTGGATCAGAAAAGATGAGGCAAAGAGAAGGAGAGAGGTGAGCTACCTGCCGAGTAGACGAGTGAAACTGGCAGACCCAGTAACGGCCTCTTGGAGCCCAGCTGCTCGAACTAGAACGATAGGATACAAACCGAGTTCAGTCGGCGAGCGCCTTCATGCACCCTCATCTGCCTTTTGTCACCGACTCACCAGAGGTGACAGCCACTCGAACAAATTGACGGAGACGCCATCATTGATGAAGTAGGCTTGTCCGCTCTGCAATAGAAGAGGTGAACAAGGGAACACGTGGATTTATTATGGATGTTCAGGGTTTGTCTCGGGGGGGGGGGGGGGGGGGGGGGGGGGGTTTGCAGCTTGGACTCACGGCGACGCAGCTCTTCTTGGGGGTCAGAGCTTCGGCTGCCAGCGTGTGGGCCAGCACCAGGTTCTTCACGTGCACCCAGTTCATCCTGGCGTGGGGGTCGCCAAACCTGAAACTGAAGAGCCGGCGCTCCACGTTCATCTGGACGGCGAGATGACGAGAAGACACTTTGTGACGTTCTCCGCCCCAAAAAAAGTGTTTTCATTCTAGAATCTAATCTGATATTATGCTGTATTCCATTTTAATTGCATTGCAAAAGCAAAAAAAATGTTATTTTATTTTTAAGGCATATTCATTTTACTTTTATTTTTTGTAATTCATTCAAATTAGGGAGTTAAAGTCCCATTCTGCGATAAAAGCAAATATTTGGGGGGAATTTTGATCTCCACCAGAAAAAACCCCACTGCATTTTCAATAAAAACATGTTTTAGAAATCAACTTTCTCGATTTGTATCACAAAGCAAAGACTTCGATTGGTCTTTTGAAGCAGGTGTGTGTGTGTGTGTGTGTGTGTGTGTGTGTGTGTGTGTGTGCGTTCCTGTGATGCTGGAGAGGTAAGTATATTGTGCAATATCCTTACACTCAACCAGAAAGCGTTGGGAGTCCAAAGTGTCACACGCACGTTAACTCCAGACTAATGGGTAAAAGTTAAAAGCAGGAGAGTCAAAGTCAGCTTTCTTAGGCTGTTCCATCCCAACAGTAGACCTGGCACACAAGCAAACCCATGCATCCCCTCAACCAGGCTGCGCCGACTACTCTCATAGTGAGAAGACTGGTCGAAAAAAAGGGCTGCTGCAACCGGACACCAGTGGAGCTCCATCAATAATGTAGAGGGTTCAGACCGGAATACTTTCTGCAAGGGAGGCTTGTGGCTGCAACGGCGGGTGCCTTTCCACCCTAATGCACAAGATGTTATTCAATATGAAAAGACAATATATCATCATCATCATAGATCAGTGCCTCACCATCACTCTGTGCAGGTGTCTCCTCTCCTCAGGGCCGTAGATACCACACGGCCGCAGGACGCAGGTCCGCAGAAGACCCCCATCTTTAGGAGAAAAAAAAAAAAAGATGCAAATAAGTCTTTTGTTTGCTTCTGTATTCTTTATATGAATCTATCGATTCATTGGGGTTGCGGGCCAGAGCACACTTGCAGACTTTAAAAACATCCGTTTTTAAATTCAGCTTCATTCGCTTCCTCATTGTAGCCATTTCTCATAATTCAGGATTACTGCAAATGGGTCCATGTGTTTCTCCAGTCTGGGTTTAGTCCAGTTGCTGTTCAAAGATTTTAAACTCTTATTGATGATTTTGGCTATGGTTCCAATCGTCTGGCTCAGAATCAACGAGCCCCAGTGTGTAGCAGCTTGGATAGTTTTCCCAAGAATCCATTGTGTTGCTGAAAATTCAGTAAACCTAAGAAAAAGTACAGCAATTTTCCCCGTGGTGAAAGAGTACAAGAATTAAATATATAAATAACCTATTAATTATCCTCAAAAAAAAAATAAGACTAGAAGAAGTCTTGACTGCATTTACTTCGCACAGCTTCTCAGGATTCCTCTTGCCACCGTATCTTTCAGTCGAGGACAGTGGGAAGCAGATATGTTGACTTGCTGTACGTGGCGAGACATGTCCCTGCTCTGAGCTTAATTGGATATATAAGGTGGTGGTCACCGATGGAGTGTAGCGTTACAGTCGCAGGGAGAACGGCGGGGTTCACACCCGCTCGCATAAAGCTCACCTACTGTATCAGATGGTTAGTAAAATGTGTGTGTGTGTGTGTGTGTGCTTTTTTGGCCAGGCTCTAAATTTAAACCGGCGTCACTGCTGTGTATTGAATTGCACGTTGAGTCGCCATGGCAACCACCACTTTGGTCCTGTCCTGGCCCATCTCTTCAGTTCCAAACAGGTTTTTACATAGAAGGTAGAAAGTGGGTGGCAGCCTCCTCTGAATTGCCCCTTTCCGTGTGATTCGGTCATTACACGCATTGTTTCACACCTTTCAGGGAGCATCCGTTGGCCGAGAGCACCAGCTGCTCCGCGGCCGCTTTGGTTCTGGAGTAGTGGTCAGTGTGCTGGAAGAGAGAGAGAGAGAGAGAGAAAGAATACAGTATAAATATATTCCCCAGTGCAGTACTCCAAGCGTCATGGATGTGGAATTCGCATGAGTTGTTTAAGCATCCGTGTCTGTGTTCGTTGTGTCGATCATTTCAAACTGGAGTGAATCAGACTCGTGCTTACCACGTCAGGAGACACAAAGGGCACTGACGCTTCGTCGCCATTCACAATCGGTTTGCCCGTGAACACGGCGTTGATGGTGCTGGTGTACACCAGGCGGGGAATGCTCCTCTCCTTACACACTAAAGCGGAGCAAATCACACAGCATTGTAGCTACTAGTACTAAAACTAGTGCACTCCGACTTCAGCCAAACTTTTCTGAAACGGACCTGAATTCTTTAAACAAAACCCAAACTCCTCAAACAAGACCCTGACGGGAACTCTTAAAGGCTAGACCTGACCAGTTAAAGTCTTTAATCACACCCGATAAGAGTCTGGTTCTTTAGGCCAGACCTGGAATCTAAGAAAGACTTTACTGCTAAAACTGCTGCTTTAAGTCTTTTAACTACACTTGTATTTAAACCTGAGCAGGATTCTTTAGAGTACTGGCTTCTTTTAAATGTTGACACAGATTTTTTTTAGATTGGATTATTTGGCAAATTTTATTTTATTTGACCTCTAAACTACCCCAGAGGCCTGTACTATGACACTGGAGTTTCTCTTATCGCGGTAAGAGAAAATATTCAGGATTAACCCTGGGTTTTTTTCGCGCTACAACACTCGCTCACTTCTCACCGGGATAAATCACCCCGGTAACCTACGCTGAATGTCTAACCTGCTCCCGACCAGGACACGTCCTCGATAAGAGGTCAGAGCTACGCCTCCTGACCAATCAGCTCGCTCGGAAAATGACTTGCCCATTCTTAAATGATGGCGATTGATGATAAATGATTGATGATAGATGGTGGTGTGGGTTCAATGCTGAGCTGCAGCGGGGAGGAGAAGTTCATTTAGAGAGATCTTTTTGACATAATAAAATAACTCCTTGTCACTGAGGCTTTGAAGAATGTTTTTGTTCTCGAACAACCAGTCTTTTATCCAAAACGTGGACTATTTACACAAGAACTGCTGGAGCAACACACAGACTATCTGAAATGGATAAATAAATCTCATTAGGGTCTTCAAATAGTTGACTTCCTTAAAAGGTTTTAGTGAAAACAGCAACGGCCAATCGCCTCAATCAATCTATTGGTTCAAGTAGAGGATTAAAATGTTAAATATCAATGAAGCAAATGATGAAAATGTGAACGCCACACCATCGTTTTCCGCCGCCAGACGGAACAGTGTTCAAAGGATAATCAACCATCATTTCGTGACTTCATCACGGCGGCTGGGATCCGTGGGAAAGTTGCACATCGTCTCACCGTTTATGACGTTATTGGTCCCGCCAACGTTGATGGACTCCACCTGCTCTTTCCTCAACTGGAAGCCAGAGAGTAAAGAAAAATCATTCCGTGCATCTTTCATGAGGGCATTGTGGTCATAAACAAAGAAATCTTTACCCTGGTTTAGCACCATGAATACGAGATAGGAATCGCTCGTGACGATGCATGAATACATATTAGTGCATGAACATCTTTACTGGAATACATCAGGAGATCAAATTACAAATTGACAATGGATTAGATTATTATTATTATTATTAGATTAGATCTCCCACAGCATGTCCATTTTGTGAAATGCACCTGTTTTTTCCACCAGCAATTAAGTTGAAAAAAATTGATCAAGTAAAATAAGAAGAGAAAGGCTGCTGCGGATTGAGGCCCCTTTAATATAATATAACACAAGAAAGCAAACACCTCTTCGTATACTTCACAGAAAAAAACGAGCTGACGATAGAAAAGTCGATTAATTTACTTGACACTTGTGTTCATTGATTAAAAACTTTGATTTTTATATAATAATAAAGGTTTATTACCTCTCTATTTAAAGCAAAAAACAAATAAAATGTTTACAGAAAAACAAATATAAGTAAACTACAGTCCGATTTCTCTGAACTTTGTCTCCCGGTATTTCATTTGTTTGAAATAAAGAAGCATAATGATGCAAGTCACTAAAGGGTGGCAACAAACGACCAGTCGATCAGGAGTTGCCTGCCTTGTGTCGTGCTTTAATGAAATGACTGAATTGTGGAGTGAAGACAAGTCACCTGGTCGGGTCCGGTCATGCCGTACGACGCTGTGTGGAATACACAGTCGGCGCCCTCACACACTTTATAGAGGGAAGAATAATCCCGGATGTCACCCTGTAAGAAAGATGGAAGAAGAGCTGCCTTCAGATGATGAATGCATGGGAACTCTACACATGTCCGACCATCCATCCGCCTTCTGTAACGGCTTTATCAAAGTCAGGTTGAAGGAAGTGGAGCCGTTTCCATACTTCAAAACCTATTCCACAAATTTCCTTTGGATTGCATTTATCGCACAGGAGTGGCCTTTCCAGAAAACACTTGGGAGAAATTGGTGGTTTCGCAGGTAGCGTGGCAAAGTGTGCATGTGTGAGTCCACACCGAGCTCACGAAAGACACTACTGATTAAGGAAAGTGTGCCAAAGGGCCTGGCAAGTGAAACCTGAATCATGCCTCCACCCTCTTTGACCCAGTCAGCAGCTGGTGCTCTGAGACGGACCACTCACCTGTGTCTGTTTCCAACCAGCACGCTTCACCGACACGCAGACGTCCTGACGCGTGCGAATGCAAGCGTCCACGTAGAGCCGTGTCACTTATGGAAGAAGCGTCAACCGTTTTGCAAATATCAAGACCAGTGTGCATGTATATTTGAAATAAACAAATTTTAAGTATGTTGGGTTTTTTTTTTTTAATAGACATATTAGATGTGTCAGTGTTATAAGAAGTAATGAATTTGTTCATTTGCAGAGGACGATGATAAAGAAAAAAATGATCAGAAGTGAAATTGAAAGGGTAAAAAGACTCAATGGGACGAAACCTCCAAATCTGATTAAACTGAGATTTAGGGAGAAACAATACCAAATAAAAGGCCAGTGGATTAATATAAGCGTCACTGAGAGCATGAATCAGGGAAAAAAAACTTGAAATACCCGTTTTTGACAAACTTATTTTTGCTGATATTGTCATTCTAAATTGGAAGATTCAGAATTCATTACTGGAAGAATGAGAAAACATACACCGTCACTAAAGTCACACGACACACACTCAAGTGTCCCATACCTGACAGAAGATGGCTCCATCCGGAATATCACAGGGGGGTTTGTTCATGTCCAGAAGAACCACCAGCAGCCCCTCACTGGCCAACTGTTTCACCAGCCTGAAGCCAAAGTATCCTCCACCTCCAGTCACCACCACCTTCCCAGTGGAGGCCTCCTGGCCCACCGCCGCCGCCTCCTCCTCTGCCGGCCTGGAGGCCGCACGCTCGGCGTTGCTGCAGATCGCCGCCGTGGCTCCGTTCCCCCTGTGTCGCACGGCCACAGCCGGGCTGGAGGCCGTGGCCGGAGCCGGATGGTTGACCCACGGCTGGTGATTGAGGTGGGGAAGGTTGTGTACGTGGTGTCCGCCGGCTTGAAGGCGGCAGAGCGGGACACCACGGCAGGGAAGAGAGCCTCCACTCTCACTCATGTTGGGGCCACACAGCTCCATCAATATCCTGATTGGCTTAAACCAGATAAACACTGTTATATCAGCGAGTGCTAGTTCTCAGAGATAAATCGCAGCACATTTTTTTAAATTACAGTTTTCTTTTTTTTTCTACACAAGTAAATACAACAAATAAATAAATAACTCTAAAATCACTGCAGAAGCTTTTGAAAATCATCGTATTGTTTCCAAATGAGGACTGCATCTATTATATGCATCATCCATCCTAAATAGCTTTTCAAATTCTTCATTCATTCATCTATAATTACCTTCAAATCAATATTCTTTACTTAACCATGTAAGTCTGCCTGCTCCTCACTCCAGGTTCATGCTCTCTCAAAGATGCTGAGATAAACTCTGTTCTCCTGTCTTGGCACACAACTTTTTAATTCAACTAAGGCTCTGTATTCATATTATTTAAAATAAATGTGCATGACATATAGCAACATATCACAGACACTGATTATATTCAGCATGCAGACACAACATTCACACATTTAAAGTAAAATAAATTAATGGGAAAAAATCACGAGCTCAATATATTAATTTCTATCGTTTGGTTGCTTTTGTTGTGTCCCTTGTGCTTTTAAGTAAAGGTGGCAGAGTAATAAACCCTCCTATGTATTGTGACAGAACCTTTGCAGCGTCATTGTGAGTAAATATATTAAGTATTATTAGATAATTATAGAAAATTGATAAACTTACCTTTATAACGCTGTCGTGGTCTCACATTCACACCTGCGTGTGGCACACCGAACAATCGCACTCTGGTCTGTTAATAGGCGCCGCCGGCCTCACCTGCCAATCACCCGCGCGCACCTGAGCGGCTCTACCGTAAAGTCTGGAGGAGGCGCGCACGGGCCTGAGCAGCTCTACCGTAAAGTCTGGATACACACACACACACACACACACACACACACACACACACACACACACACACACACACACACACACACACACACACACACACACACACACACACACACACACACACACACACACGCTAACCGCTAACCGCTACACCACTGTGTTTCCATCCACTAACAGTGTTACTGTAATCATTATAGGATGGAATGAATGAATGATATCTGACAAATGTTCAGATATTAAATAAGTTTGTTGTGGGATTAAACTAAGATCTGACAGTTGGCCCCTCATCTCTTTGTGTAGCAGCTCTGCAAACTCACACCAAGGACCCTCATCACTGCGCACTCCAATCACTTATTAGAAATTATAGGGGTGTAGTGTAAACCACATGAAAATGCGGATCCAGTCAGCCTTGTTGATACGGTGCTGGTGGTGTGACGATGTGGGCGATACTTTCTTGCCACACTTGGGCACCATATCACCAACCAACTATTGGATAAACACGATCGCCAACCCTTTAAGACCTTCTGATGGCTCCTGTGAGAAGGACAATGCGTCACGTCACAGTGCATTTTATCATTACAAGAATAAAATGTTTGGTGGGATGTCACTCCAGTTACCAAGTAACATTTGAACTGAAGTTAATCATTTGTAGAAACAACATTGTCACCTCTATTTGTGTGTACAAGTGAAACACACAAGGAATTTAATTGAAAAGTGGATAAGGTTTGCTGATGACTCACCTATATGACTGTCAACTTGAGTCTCTATTGCACAACCATGTTGTCAGGTCCCTGTGTGCATTTGCCCTCGTCTGTCTCACCTTGTGTTTTCAATTATCCAATTGTCTTCTCCTTCTCTGTGCACATATCTGTCCCTGGACTTTTATTTTGATAATTAACTCTTTTTTTTTTCTTTTTTTTAATGCAACCTGGTGAGTCGGCGTTTGGGTCCACCCATATTCCCTGACACGTGTGTGGAAGATTAATGAAGATACCAAAAACCTGCCATAACTTCGTATCCTCAGCAAATGGGTTTACCTTTAAGGTCAACAAATCTTTAACTAAACAAGAAAGACTTTCCACAAACTGTTATTCAAAATAAAATGAATTGATCAAATGGACCCAAGTTTTTTTTTTAAATTTTTAATAAAGTGGTCTGTGCCATGGCAACACGTCCACTACTGCTTTTTTCACATAATGAGAGTTAATGCAGCCTGAGGACTGAGGTACATCAACACATTTTTCATTAAAAAACAGGAGAGTGCATTTATAAGTGCGCCATCATTTGACCCTTTCCCTCCCCAATCCCGCAGTTTATCGCCAAATTGCTTCTATATGAGGGAGCTCCAGTCATCTGGCAGCTGCTTGAGACTTTTTCTCCCCTCTTTAATTACGTTCAGTGCATTCGGCCGTCCACTCAGGTTTGGCAATCTGTCTTCTGTCTGCTAAATAAAACATGAAGCCTCTATTTCTGTCCTCTCCACCGGGCTCAGGAAGTGGCTGCTGCTGCAGTTCACCTGGCCCGTTTTCACGTCTGAGACACATCTTTATTTGATGCCTGAGCTTTGATGACCTCCAGCTTTTCTTCCACAACAGATCGCTCTTTCTCAGACAATTGTTTGGGCTTTCCTCTTTGTTTTGTCGTGGGCTGCAATTATTCTGAATTGTTTGGGCTGACAAAAGCTGAATGCCTATTGTCTGCCATTAAGAATAATGTAGGTTCATGAAAACTTGGAAAAGTAGTACATTGTTATACTGTACATTTATGACAGAAAAGTGTATGTTGTTTTTTTATTCGTATATAAAGTAACTAACATGAATATGCAGGTGCATCAGTCTAAAATAATAGAAAATATTGAGGCTGAATATCATTGGAGTTCTGATTAGTGAGTTAGTAAGTCATTCCTCTGTGTCCAACAGATAAAAGTGAAGACACAAGTTGTTTATCATTGAAACATGCGATCATGTGTGGTATATACAGTATATCAAAGTCAAATAAAAAAAAAAAAAATAAATAAATACTGTAAACATACTACAAAAAGACATGCATTGACTTTCTTATTTACAATGTTTGTCAAGTCACATTCGGTCGTCTTTTGATTAAAAGTGGAGTGAAAAGGCACGACCAAGATAAGTAGTATTTTCACCAAATCAACAGTTAATTAATAGATGTTTTTCAGGTTTCTTTATGACTAAAGGCCATCATATTGTCATGTCAATATCAGGAGATATGAAACATGCACAGGCTGTAGATTGATCTGTGCACATTCACCCAATTCTAGTTTTTAAGCATGTCTTTTCTGCCATATAGCTACTTTTTCAAGATGATAAACTTACTTCATCGCCCAACTCTGGGCTGCTTCCAAGCAGTTCCATTTTTTTAGCTCTACAATTTGTCTCTAGGTCGTGGCGTCAATTGTTTATACACACAGCACTCATTCAAACAAGTACTCACAGGGATTTAACCACGGAATGTAAAGCACTGGCTTCAACCCGCTGCCACTGGCATCCAGGAATCCCAGCCAGCAGGGCGCGTTCACCTGGTCTGACCTGCCTCAGCGGGTCCACAGCCTCAGCTGAGATGATCCCCTCTGAGAGGGCTGGAAACAAGAGAGGCCGCTCGACTTGATACGTACGTACACTGCATACTAGAAGACAAAGGAAAACATGCAAGAGACAGGATGAAGAGACTATAAAGTGTGTGAAACGTACAACTGTGACGTCAGGATAACTGCACGTTTTTTGTGACGAGAAACGTTTTTCACATGAATTCACTGATCCTATTTATCATCAACGACATACAAATCTGTACGGGAGGAAATCTATCCATCTTTCAGACCACTATATCCATTTCAGGGTCACAGAGTTCTGGGGCCGAAGCCAGATGACTTTAAGTGAAAGCAGATTACATTGTGGACAGGTCGCCACTCCACCACAGCACCTGTGATGAAATTCTGGGACCTTAAAGTTGGTGCTCATTTCACCTAGATATAGATTAGAAAATATTTTCTGAATTTAAAATAAAGTAGATGAGAGAAATTTCTACTGGTAAGAGACATTGTCTTTTTTTTAACTTTATTTTTTAATCTTTGTGTAATAATTAATGAGAACTGAGATAATGTCGTATTCTCTATGATCGTTTTTTTCTATCTCCCCGTTTTTTGGGGAAACTGGGGTCAGCTTGTTTTCAGGCATCTAACAGGAGAGTAAATAGTGGAGAAGAGAAATAACAAGCAGACTCAGTGGAGTAGTGATGATCAGTCTCACCCCACTGGTCGGATAAAGCAGGGCAGAGGATGACTGGATCAGGAATGAACAATATAGAGGATTACAGAAAACTTCAGATAAGAACAGCCTTCTACTTGACGTCCATAAAAGAAATCCATCCGGGTCCACATCAAACGGTGCTAATTCAAACAGCAGGGGGCGCCAGACGACAGCATTTTAGGGTCGTTGTGACCACCAGAACACTGCAGATCAAAGGTCAAGGATGCTTTTCCACCAGGACGCCAAGCAACTGCAGCTCTGATGCTCCTCTGGTGAATACTGGGTGGCCCCCTGTTCTGGATGTTTCTGAAACATGATAAGAAAGAATATGTGCTCAAAGGTGATAGATGGAAATTCCCGGTGGCTTCTATCTGCCGTGACAGACAAAAGGTGAAGATGACACAATGAGTTTTATCATGTTGATGTAAAAATAAAAAAAAAAAGATGAAGAAAAATGTCTTCTTTTTTTCACAAGGTCGTATTGTTGAAAAAGAAAAGCACCGACAAACGGCTGCGGCCTTCAGTGGGGATTTATGATGGATGAGTTGAAACTAGTTGAAGCGATTCATTTGGAGAAAGGAACATGTGAAGTGGGTCTCCGACGGCTGAGAGCAGCTGAAAGAGCTCCAGAGAGAGGCAGGCGCTGCTGTGGAGAGCTATCAGAAGAAGACAACTCCTCCGTGCAGTGGAAGCCATCCCTCCAGTGCAACTCTGAAATGTGACTCATCTGAGAGAGGTTGGTGCGCTGCTGTGCGCTGCGGCAGCCCGTGGTACAAAATACACAAATACTAAAGGCATCGGAGGCAAAGTGAAAGTGTGACGTTCACACACACACACATTCGGTGTCTCACTGTCGCGGCTGTGCGTATCACACAATCATGTCATGAACAAATGCCACAGCAGGTCGGGCGGAAAAGACGGCAATCAATCTAAATCCATGTTGACGCCGAACGTTAGTGAGAGACGGGCAAGTTATATACTTTCTTTCTTTCTTTCCTTCTTATTCCTGTTGGAATTAGTATCTGGAGGGGATTAGTCATTTCATTTCATGCCGATTTCAGGAAGCGGGGTCTGCGGGGTCACACTCAGGAGTGAAAGCAGCTCATGCACCCAGAGGATTTCAGAGTAAAATCAATTAACTTGACTTTATGCAGAACATCCGCGGATCACTTGTGTGATAAACTGGGGCACCGGCAGGGAAGAAACTGCACCGTAAAAACAGGGGCGAGGCAGCAGATTAAGTTGATTTGTCGATTGGAAAATATTGAATTTTAAATACTTATCACAGTATTTGCCTCAGTGTGTGTTTGTGTGTGTGTGTGTGTGTGTGTGTGTGAGAGACCTCCTCCCAAAAGTGTTGGTTTAGTAAAAGAGCCACTTGTTCTGCAGCTACAAAGAGCAGAAGAGAGGCGGCTACCAGAGGAACGCAGCCTCTTTACTGTGTGCATTTGATTAACCTTTTACATTGGAAGTTATATTCATTTCCTGCCATTGTTTGTTTGGATCCCTTGCGAGAATGATTCGCCCGTCCCCCTGCTTCAGAGGTTCTGCTTCGCGCCATTAGCTTTGCTAAAAGGAGAAGACAGTGTTACCGTGTTACAATTATCATTCCAGCACCAGAAGCTAATGTGGTGGAAACTGTGGGAGTTCACATTTTACTCTGCTCATTAACTGTCTAAAGCTGTGCGTGCACACACGCACACACACACACACACACACACACACACACACACACACACACACACACACACACACACACACACACACACACACACACACACACACACACACACACACCTCAATGGCACATGTATAGCACTCAGAGCACACACAATGCAATCACAATACAGCTAACTACATCAGAATGTAAAAATAAGTCCATTAATTATTTCTTTCCCCCCTCTGTCAAAGATGATGGAAATGTCAGAAATAATGATGGTATAATTACATAGCTGATGGATATTGGAGGCTATTGGCTGACGGGGGCTGTCAATGAAGCGAGCTTCCTGTCTTTCACCGAGAGATAAAAGAGAAAGAAATTGAGTAAGTGACAGACAAGCACATAATTCCTCAGAGGATGAAACTGGAGGCTTGAGACAAAGATGACGACAGTGCTGTAGCTTCAAGGACAGATGAAACAGGATGTTTTAGGAGCAGTCTGGGAAGAGGGGGGGGGGGGGGGGGGGGGGGGTCTTGTCCTGATAGAAAAGAACATTATGGACATTTGTGGGAATGATTAGTACATTTACTCGGTTAACCAGCATAATTTATTTCTCAAACGTCAGCATGGACAATTGTCAGGTTTTTAATTTTGCGTCTATCTTTTATTCAGAGGTAATACTGTGTGAACCCGGCAGAAGGCAGAACTCACAATATATTATAGCCGAGTTTGACGAACAGATTTTACTCCCAGCCTGTTCTTGTCGAGGTCGAAAGCTTGCAGGGAATCAATAATTGGCAAGTTACCTCTCAATCCACTGCGCCACGGCCCAATCAGCCGGCCAGCCATCCTGATGCACATGATTGCTCGTAAAGAAGGACGAGAGAGAGGATAGAGGAGAGCAGCGTCATATATAAACTCTGCATTTATCAGCTGCTGTCAAACAAGCCGTAAGAGTAAACAAGGGATGACAAAATGCGCGGGCACGGGCTTTGTAACAGCATGAAAGACAAGGAGAGGACAAACAGGATTACAGTCCTATCTCAATGACTGCAACGTCCTCCAGTCGTCCCTGACGGAGACCCACCAGCCCCACTCAGCTCTCGTCTGCCTCCATGACACAGTGCATCGTGTGCCGTTTCCATCCACACAACAAAAGCTCACACGTCCCGGGCATGTTTTGAGTTTGAACTCAACAAGAAGTCTTTTCCCCTCGGCTCCATTCAAACCAGACCTGCATTGATCATTCATATCCACCGGTGGAAACAAAACAATATCTTCTTTTGTGTACCCAGCGCTCATTGTTTGTGACACAGATGTCTTTTCATGACGACTGCTGCAGCACTCCCAGCATGCACCGGCCCACAGTCAGTCAGTCAGTCAGTCAGTCAGTGTGGCGGTGCTGCTGCTGACGGCAACGGAGGAGAGAGTGATTAGAGGATAGAAAAGGAGAGGGGAGAGGAAAGGAGGCGAGTGATGACGAGGACAAACAAGACAATGCTCTTCAAGTTTGAACATTTGCTATCAGCAACACCAACTTCTTGCTTTTAAAAGAGATTTCTTTATCATCACATTTCCAATAAATGGAATGCAGAAGCTCATTCCTCACCTTTTTAAAAAAATCTTCCGTCGTGCCATCGCCAGGCCAAAATGTGAAATGAATAGCATTCTGATTATGAACTTCTTTTTTTGTTGCTTTTTGTTCTTATTTTTGAAGCATGTTTGCTGTATGGCATTGCCCAAATATTCAGAAATATTGCTGTTACAGCCGTTAACAACTCACTGACCGGCACAAAAAGAATTCAGTCAATCAGCCCTGGCTGATTCTACCAGGATCAATTTAAAATAAATCCTGATACAAAGACTCGAAGACTAAACATTCTTCCTCATCATGATCACTCTTTAAATTAGCTTTAGCTTTCTTCTTTTTGTTTTTTTCATTGTTTTTTTTTTTTATCTCACTGGCTGTAGAACTAATTACCCTCCTGGGAGGTGATAAAAAAATTGTTGAACTTTGACTTTTCAGGGCTGCTAAAGTGCAGAACAAAATGAGTCTTTCCACATAAAGTGCTACAGAAATGATCAAAAGCCCTGAAGTGAATTCAGTTAGCGTTTGATCACATAAAATTAAAGTATATATAAGCACAAGTGAGTCGATTTCTGTTTTAGTGGGTCATTTCTCGACTGTATTATTACTTTTTGGCAAAAAATATGACGCTTTGGGAAAGAACATTTGTGCCCTGTTTAAATGGTCCCATATATTTGTATGAGGCATGCATTTGTGGGATGAGCAGCAGAGCTGGAGGCCCCAATGTAAAAACTGCCAAAGAGCATCAGGATTTTTAACTGCAAAATTAAAAAAAACAAAAAAAAAAACTAGGTTTCATTTCATTGTTTGTTGAACAAAAAAATAGGGGATTTTTCAAAAATACTTTTTCCAGAGGAATAAATAGATTACCAAAAAAAGAACCCAAAGAGTTCCTGTAATAAATGCATGTGAAAGGAAAAAAAAAAAGCCATTTATATCTGCTGAGTGAGAATTAGTTTGTTCCTTTCTTTCTCTGAACAAAGTTTAATTTTTCATAACATAATGGAAAAAAGATGGAAATCACATGGATGCACATGGAGTAACTGGTCAAAACCACAGACGAGGGAGAGGGTATTCTCTGAGTCGGCACCATTAGAAACCCAGGACTTCATGCTCATTTTAAAAGAGCCACAAAAAGAGTCATTATATAACATTTACAAAGCCCACATCTTTGGATTCCAGTGTGCACAGGAGACTTTCCTTCAGACTCAGAACCGTCTATTCTCATCTCTCGGTAGCTTTGTTGACTTCAAATAAAGGAACAAGCTTCTCTTCCGCACAGCGGGGATGCCAAAACCTACATTATCATATGAGTGTGCGGTTTGTGGGGCCAACCGGTGCACAGGCGCACACACAAAACAATCTTCCACGCGCATGTGCGCACCTTGCCATCCTTGGGCAGGCACAGACTGTTCTCACATGTGCCCACACATTCCCCAATGAGTCATCTAAAATAACACGAGAGGCATATCAAAATAGACAATAATACCCTCATGAAAATAAACGGGGGGGGGGGCAAAGAGAAAAAAACACTGGTCAGCTGGCTGGGTTTGCCCACCGTGGGGCTGCAGTGCCTACAGTGTCTCATCCAGCTCCCACTTTTACAACAACATACCAAACACACGGATTGTGTCCCCTGGGGACAAAACTCAAGACTGTAGTAATAGAGGAGGTCCTCGGGGAACCAGCACTGCCGAGTTCCACCCGGGTGAAACACTCGCACCGGTGTGTGTCAGCAGCAATACTCGGGACCATTGAGGAATATGAGGGAGACTGTACTCACCAAGGTGATAACGCTAAAAATAAACTTGACAAAAGGAGTAGGATGATTCCTCCATGTGGTTGGTCTACGGAGGATGTCTCACACTGTACATACAGAAAATGTAGAGCACGCATCTCTGAACACTGTGCTCTCATTAACAGCTGTGTCTTTTTCTCGGTGAGTCAGCATCCTACAACTGGATGGATAGATAGAAAGATAGATAGATAGATAGATAGATAGATAGATAGATAGATAGATAGATAGATAGATAGATAGATAGATAGATAGATAGATAGATAGATAGATAGATATACAGTACATCTGCACAATTCGAGACTACAGAATTATTATGGATATATTAATACGAATGAAACTAGAAGAAAAAAATAAAAACAATGAGCGGTCATGTAGTGATAACCCCCCCCCCCCCCCCCCCCCACACACACACACACACACACACACACACACACACACGATATCTACATGTCGTTCTATACACAGAAGATTAAAACAAACATGAATATGTGTGTAGTAAAGCTATAAATACAAAACAAGAGGATTATAGAAATGGTATTGTATAGGTGACGCTTTGTGTCGTGTTGTTGCTGTTGGCAGGAGAGACTTATTGAATCCAAGCTTGTAACAGCAAAGCTGCAGCAGTCTGTTTGCTGAAGGGGCCCGCTGTTTGTCCGGTATGTGATGGAGAGGATGATCAGGATTATCCCGTTTGTTCAGCATCCTTCTTCTGCACCACGTCTTCAAACGTCCCAGGTTTGCAGTCAGTGTCAGACAAATAACCTCCATGATACGTTCACTACGGTGGCCCTCGACGAGAGCAACAGCACAACACAGCTGCAAATGTCACAGCACAGCGGCAAGGACCAACTCGACAGCAAAATGCCAGAATAGAAGCGTGCGGTCGGAGATCAGGCTATATTTTTTGACGAACTTGCGGTGGTTTTGCTTCCAGGGAACCAATATGGTGGCGCCACGGGTGCACAAAGAAGGAGAACGGTTGGGAGTTCATTGCTTAGAAAACTGTAATGTATTGACACAAGCTATAATACTTGGCACAGAGGAATCGCTTCCACCACGGTGCAACACAAATCCATTGATCACAGTAAGGAATGGAAACAATCAGTAACGCAAGAACTGGAACACAAGAACTACAACACGTAGCCATGGCAAACGGCCAAGCAAGGTCACGGGAAGCATTTCCCACAATCCCCTGCACCTTTCTCCCTAAGTCCACCGCGGTGGCTCCAATATTTCTGACGTGGAGAATATTTTACAGTCACAGACAAGATGTCTGAGTGTGTATATAGCGTCACAATCAATGAAGTATCAAAGTAGTTCTGGCTCTTGCAGTAAATAATTGACTCTGGTTCAAGAGGACACACAGTGAGTGATGTCTGTGCCTGAAGAAAATTCCTTTAAATGGCGTTTGTTTTTTTTTCCAAAGCTGTTTTCTGCTCTCACACATCATCTAATTTTAGTTAACAGTTAATTTGCAGAATAAGAGGAATAATCAGCATATCAGTTGCCATCATAATGATAGCGATAGTGATAATTATAATATTTATTGCTCATAAATGGGATTTATCTCAACAGTAACTGCTGATCTACCTTTCAACCTTTGTGACCATTAAATTGGCCCTGAAATGTCTAATCTGTTTGATAGATGTCTTGCTGCTTGTATTTTCTTCTCTGCTTCTCGTAAAGTGACTATCTGTGAGAATATAATGCGCTGGAGCACCATGAGCTTCATTTTGTTGTTTTCCTCAGAGTGTTTTTCTGGCATGGACACAAACTGTGAAAACCACACAACAGCTTTGCAAAGTCAGTATGCTGCTGATGATGATGAGGAGGAGGAGGAGGAGGAGGAGGAGGAGGAGGAAGAGGAGGGACTGGGAGGGTCTGCAGCTTTTTTTTTTGTCTTCCCCTTTTAACTATTCATTATGCTTAGAAAGCATATCGATCCCTCAGTAATACACACTGTAGTACTGTTGTAATGAATCTGTAGATGCTGACCACTCAGATTGTTGTTCCTCGGTCATTCCTCTCTCACTATGCCAGGACTATATAATGGATAACAAGCACAGTGAACACTCGTCTTCTGGCTCGGCAGGTTCTGTCCTGTAACAGCTGAGCTGGAAACCAGGAAACAACAGGAGCCTGCAGCACAAACACCAGTCGCAGGCGGTCTCTCCAACAATAGCAACATCAGATGTGTGTGTGGGTGTGTGTGTGTGTGTGTGTGTGTGTGTGTGTGTGTGTGTGTGTGTGTGTGTTGCTTGTCATTGAGACATGCAGTCATGTTAACAATTAAAAAACAACAACATGAGTGGATTTCGGGTTAATGTGCAGAGTTTTCCTGCCTACACCCTTTGTATGCTTGGATCAACTCCAGAGGGTAAAAAAACCTTTCCCACTTATGTTTACTGATGATATTTGAAGTGTTATTGTTTATAAGTGAGGATCACACCATCTAGTTTTTGTACACTGACATGTGCTATAGATGGATTTTGTGTGTGTGTGTGTGTGTGTGTGTGTGTGTGTGTGTGTGTGTGTGTGTGTGTGTGTGTGTGTGTGTGTGTGTGTGTGTGTGTGTGTGTGTGTGTGTGTGTGTGTGTGTGTGTGTGTGTGTGTGTGTGTGTGTGTGTGTGTGCGCAGTGTGTTCACCTTACACCACCAGAAGCCACACTGACACAGAATAAAGAATTCTATTAATGTTGTTTACATCAAATTCTGGTCCTGTGATTGTAATCAAGTCATTTAGTGATCCTGTGTGAACTGGACGTTTAGGTGACGCTGCTTTCAACGGTTGATCGGTTGCACCTTAACATGGAGTTATTTGTTGCTTTTATGTCATTTAAAACTAGTCTCGCCATTTCACTCCGATCCCTGGCTTGAAAAAAACAACAACATTCTATTGAGAGTTGCTGTTCACTGGATAGTTTCTTTTGAAATCATTTTCTGTGAACCCCAGAGATGATTGTGGTGGGAAATGGCGGGAACTACCACCTCATCTCTTCATGGGGCAAAGATCTCCTGTAAATCGGCATTAAACATACATATTCTTAGATGTCGCTGTGCGCATGCTTCAAAGAGGTACGGTCCGTTTGTCAGGTCTCTGTGTGTGCCCCTGTGTGTCTCACCTCCTGTTCCTAAATAACAAATGTTCCCCTTGTGTCCACCGCTTCCTTGTGTATTTAAACTCCTCTCCCGCTGTTGTTCTTGTCGGATCATCTCGTCAACATGTCTTGCCTCTTGTCACCGATGTAGTTTCTTTGTGCGTACCGTGAAAAACAAAGTAACTTTTGTCTTTAAGAAAACACAGAAATGAGGTGCACTAATTGGGAACAGGAAAGTATGCAAAAGAAATTAATAATAATGACTGTATCAATAATTGGCACAATATGTTTTTCCTATATTCTTGCAATCCTGGTAATTTACTTGGTAATCATATCTAAATGCATAAATGAATTGGGGTTTTTTCCACACTGTCTTTTTAGATAATGGTGTTATACAGCAGTTTGAAACTGCTTTGACAGAAATGGAAAACACATTTACATTTCTGTTCCGCTTTGTTCCATCTCCTCGAACCTCTGCGAAGGTTCTGTGTTGGCCAGCGCCGAACCATCTCTTCTTCCGCGACGGACAGGTACGACAAAGTGAGCAGCTCTGGGTTTTCATTGCCAAGCGCAGCTGCTTGTTTCAGCTGGAGGTGAAGCTGATGAGAGCGACGAGTAATAAGCAGTAAAATCCAGAGGGGCTGAAAGAGGTGAGGAAGACGGCAGACGCTCCACTCGAACGTCCGCGTCTTGTTTCTGATTTCCTCGCCTCAGCAGCACTTTGCTGGAGGACGGATGCTGACCAGCAGCAGACAGGGATCCGTCTGGAAGGAAGCGTCGCTTGCATCCTGTGTCGGGCCTCCATCGCCCACTTAAAGGTCAATCCAAACTCAAGGCAGCTAAAGTTAGCACCGGTCGAAGAGGCGCCCCTCAGGCCCGATAAGCATGGGTAATTTTCAACGCAGTGCGTAAGCTGCACCTTCGCTGCTGTGCGGGGCTTATCTCACATCTGCTCACATCTCAAGGTGTCAGGTTAGGAAACACAGAGACGCTTCTATCAATACTGTATTATTGGAGCAGCTACGTGGACGAGAGCATACCGACTTTAAAGCTTTGTGGTGATTTGTATTGTTTTTAAGTGGGTTCTAAGCTCTTATTGCATTTTCCAAAAACATCTTTGAATACTTTGACATGGAAGCTTGACTCATGGGCTTTGCGATGACCGGTCAAAACCCTTCCCGTGAAATAGGAAAGCATCTGTATCTCAAATTAAAACTTTAGGAGGGGAATTTGCATAATGAGGGAGTCATTTAATAAGACAAATATAATGATCCAAATTCATCTAATTAAGTGTGGAAAACAGCATTAGATACAGATTATTAATACAAGGGGATAATGATAATAACCCATTAAGCTGGAAATCCACATTCCATTTCAAAGTAGATACACCGATAGATGACTTTATCATCATCATCATCATGCCAGCCTGCTCCTCAGGTGGAGCTCTGAAAGCCGGCGCAGCCTCACATGAACAGATGGCAGCCATATTTCCATGTAAGCGTGCCTGGCAGTTTGCTGACACTATAATTCATCTTGGAGGGCAAAAGAACGGTAACCAGGGGTAACATCACCAACAGTTCATATGAGCAGCATTGTTTTTGCAAAAGCGGCACATCCGGATGTTGTCTCTGAGAAGCTCAACAGAAACACCTTAATAAAAGAAGTATGCTCATTTAATTCTCCGGCCGCTGAATTTCGATTAGTCATTCGGCCTCAGTTGAAATGGCGAAGATCTTCACCTTATCGGCCACATGTGGAAACAGGTGGAGCAAGATAAAAGGGCCAAAACTGTCTCACCCGAGTTGTGGAGCGGGAGAGCCGTTCTGGGGAGTGTCAGTGTTGATCTGCCCTCCAATGTCTCACTATTAAGTATCTGCTGCCGATCAGGAGCGACCGACCAAATCAAGTCAAGCAGACTCATCTGTGTGAGTCGTCTTGGTTCGCTTTTTGGTCTCACCCCCTCGGTTTGGCTCGGCGGGCAGGCGAATCCACGCAAACACACATAACACAGTGAGAGGAGGGAGAAAAAAAAGTTTCAGTAAAAACAAAGTAAAAACACCAAAGAAGCAGCGAGAAGCTTTTCTCACGTGTGTGATGCATATTTTAGGAGGTAAAAACTGCAATTGTGACGGCATAACAGTGCGACTCAAGCCGTAAAGACGCTCACTTTATAGAAGAGCCGGGGATTCAATATTCATCAGCACATTTATTTCTTTGCCAGCTTGTGTTCAGAGAGCGGCACACGGAGGACTGAATTACTGTGACCTTGTAAAATCCTAAATGGAAACACCACTCAGGCTCATCTTGGCGCTGCAGGTCACCGTGAAGCTAATGGAGGTGCAGTCCCGGGGGGGGGGGGGGGGGGGGGGGGGGGGGGGGGGGGGGGTATGGCGCCGTCTGCACACTGACAGCAAGAAAATGACAAATAAAGGAAAGGAGAGGCCTTCAGCTGAGCAACGACAAGCGAAAAAAATTAAGGTTGAGGTCCAACATTGAGAACATTGAACCTCAGGTCTGCGTCTGAGTGTGAGTCCTGGGTGTGGAGGATTAGTTGTGGCGTTTCATTTACGAGAGAAAGGAAACAATCGGCGAAGTTACAGCGTATCCACGTGGACCGAACAAATCCATCAAACAGGCTGCCGCAGGTGACGACTCCTAACGAGAAGCTATTTGAGCCGTCTCGAAATTTCCTTTTGTTTTAAAACGGCATCAAACTGGTTATCGTTGCTTATTTATGTCGACGATGAAATCGCAAACCAAAACGACTGCCGCACACCCAGAAAACTCTTAAGCGTGATTAACCGTGGGTGCAGCCGAGAGCAAGCAGTAATGCAATATGTGACAGTAATGGAATCATTTTAAATAGAATAAAGGCATTAATCTAATAACCTGACGAGAATATGATCGAAGAAAAAATAGAATTCTATTTCATCATTGAGAAAGAATGGTGTGTTATACATCTCCTCAGTGAATCAATACAGCTGCTGTGCCTTTTTTTTTTTTCTTTTTAAAGCAAGCTGCAAAACTGCAAAAGCACAATTTTATTTCCAGTAATACAGTCCTAGTTTTGTTTTGTTTGCTGCATTTTTTTACATTTTCAAGGGACCTTATTGGCAAGTATTATGTCATTTGTTGCTCCAAGCAGCCGAACACATCATCATCATCATCATCACCATCCCAAATAACACAAAATCTCCTAAAATGCTGCTGGTTATAATGCAAATACTACAAACTCCCTCTTAAAAAGTCTCATTTAATGCACTTTTTCACAAAAAACTAAACTACTTGACATTTTGTTATAATTAGGTACGGTCTCTGTCTGAATATTTCTCTTCAGAATGAAACATATGGAGAAAACCCACGACTCCACTAAGTGTTACAAACAATAAATGAAAAATATTTAGATACTGGTTTTTTTTAACCTTTTTTCATTTGTGGCGCTACTTAATTATTATTATTTTTTTTAATTCTGACATCGCTTCACTATTGCTCATTGGTTAACCGGTGAACTTTTGTTCCACTTCATTCAGACACACCCGTGTCGTTTCACACGTCATTCTTGTATTTAATGATGTTAAATTCAAATTTCGGCCGTAGTAGTCAGTCGTCATAGAGGCCTTGAGTAAACGACTTCTGTATTTGGTCGACCACACTCTCCCCATATTAGGCCCTCGCATTACCTCCCTGTAAATAAGCACAACACAGACAGTGTCAGAGTCGCACACACATACATTTTTTTCCTCTTTTATTCAGTGATAAATAATTTCCTATGATCATAGGTTTTATGTGTAGACATCCGATCAAGGCAAGAGACAAATTAGAGGGCACACACATGTTGCCACCATTAGAAAATAATACCAGAAAAACAAAAACAAAACAAAAAAAAACAATGAGGTAAGAAGTTCTCTTTTTTTATACATTTGTGGTGCTTCTATGTCTGTTACCTATACTGTTTGAATGCACAGTGCTTCCTAATACAGAAATCCTGCCTTTTTGTGTCTGTACATTATTAAACAAAAACAGCTCATGGCACAATACTAAACCAACCAGGACAGGGCGCTGCAGAGTGTGGACTTTAGCAGGATACATCGTCGGGCCGAGAAGAAGAAGAAGGAGAAGAGCTGAGCAGAAAACAGAGGTACAAAACGCTAAGACTGTGCGCCGCACGCACGCACACACACACACACACACACACACACACACACACTTTCCGGGAGAGCGTGTGTTCAGGGATGGAGATGTTGAGGCTGTGTTGTATTTCTCCACGGGCAGGTCAGATGATAACAGAGGCGCGAGTCAGAAAAAGCTGAACGTCCACGCAGACATAAACCAAATTAAAGCCAGTGACGTACACCTCCTGTATGTACAGCACTGTGCATTGAGGCGGGGACGCCGTCTCTTATGTAACGTTATGTATATTGTTAATGACTCTGAAGGTCCACAGGCAATAAAAACTATTTAACTCCTTGCGAGCTAGTTAGAGGCTTTCAATTAGAAATCTCTGTGGTCTATAAAAGCAGCCAGCAGCTGCTGCTGCTGTTGTTGTTGTTACAGTTTTGCTCGGATCATTTGAATGCGTCTCTGCTGAACTGTAAATTCAACACTACAATTAATTGACAACCACACAGCTATTTCTCTGAAGAAGAACGAAAAAAAAAAAAATCCTGATGTGAAAAGGCAGATTCCTCCTGCACGCTGCACTGTTACAACAAGCGTTTCTGTCAACCTCGAAAGGCTCATGATGTGGAGATCAGGGCTGTGACGGCACCACAGCATCACCTCCAGGATCACTCGCTCTTTAAGTCAACACTGGACGCATTCAGGGTTGTTTTTGCGATTTCGCCGCGTAACAAATCTGGAGCTCGTCATGCTGCTATTACACGATGGATCAGTAGTGTCACATCACAACAGTCCCGATTCATCTGCACAGAGCTGCATGCCTGCAAATTTACCACGGAATCCATTTTAAAAGAGGCTCCTGACCACTTCAGCACATTTAAGCTTTTTTTTTTTTTTTCTTCTTCTTCACGCAGTCAGTGTGACTCGAGTGAAGGAGTTTAAGGAACTGGTAAATAATTAGTTTTCTTGTTTCTGGTGATGCAAATCTGCCCAAACGTGACTAAATACAAGCTAGAAAGAGAACGTTAAGATATGACTCTTTATTTTGTATTGGAGCATTCAGCATCATTATGGTACAACCTCAGGGAATTCATGTTTTTTGAAGTAGTTTTTTTCTAGGGAAGCCTCTTAGTTGCAATTCTTTCATAAATATGAGATACAAGTTTTTGGTCACGACTGTATATCAGACTTCACAACATTTTTTTAATGTTTACACTCCCAGAGACTCCTATACTATGAACATGTCCATCATTTTAAGCCTACCCTGCCTTTTAATCTCTGTTTTGATCTATATCTAAAATATAAAACTCATTAAGGAGTTAGTTGATCATTGATCTTTTTTCTTTTTTAAATAATGTCTGCATTGACCTTTCTGCAGAAGTGAGAGCCAGTAAAATTCTACTTCAATTAAGCTGAAAACTTAATGCTTGACTAAAGGATACATGTCATATTGAGCTGTGTGCATATTTGAAATCCCTGTATTTAATGTCTGAAGAAGCTATTGAGCCGTTATCATAAAGACTGTATAATACTGTCGAGTCTATGACAGGGGAGCTTTAGATTTTTCTTGAAATTGAGTTAAATAAAAAAAAAATAAAAAAAAAGTGTGTAAAAATACTAAATCCAACACTATGCATTCCTAATAAATATGCAACTTTGCCCACGGCGTTCAAAACCTCGGAAATCATCGTGAAAAAAGCAGAAGACAGCTGGATGTTGATGTGTTGAAATAATACAGATGAAAAATAATAATCTGCTGCAGTGTGTGTGTGTGTGTGTGTGTGTGTGTGTGTGTGTGTGTGTTACATTCACAGCCCTTATGAGCAGCACACAGAGGCACAGCCACATATGCTTGGACCTGACCTGCAGTCCCGGTGCCTTCATAGTTGCAAAAATCGAGATCAAAAGAAAAGGAAGAAGAAGAAGAAGAAAGAAAACCCCCACTCCTGGCTCGTTTCGTTCCTGTCCAACATTAAAGGAGAATACCACCGTTTTTCAGCATTTTGAAAAATCTTTTTTTAATACTATGTAATGTAAGATAATACTGTCTGTTGGAGGCAGCAATATACGTTGTCACCTTAACCTCCTGAAAAGTGACACCAGTCATTTATATCCTCAAAATCACTTCAAACAGACTACTCTGTGTGGCAAGACTAAATGAATCTTGGAGTATTACTACAAATACAGGAAGTGTGCTTTTGTTCAGGTGTTTATTCTCTAAATTCACAGTCTTCTAGTTATTGGTAAAGGATGTGTATCAGCATGATGGGTGGAGCCGAGTGAATCACCTGCTGTCCACACACACTCTGCTATTCCATCCGCTGTCTGTATGAATAACTGAGTGGCATTCTCCTTTATGGTGTGTGACCTCTTTGTTCTGCTGCTCGGGGTAGTCGGACACCGCCCCTGCTCGCCGCCCCGTCCAAACCCGCCTGCAGCTACCTGCTCCGGAGCCAGTTGAAGACAAAGAGGAAGCACACCTGCATCTTTCTCTCTCCCGCAGCATCACATGTGTGGGTCCAGACAGCTGCTATCACAGCTGCTCTCCTCAACATCTCTCGCACGCACACACACGCACACACAAACACACATGCGCACACACACACACACACACACCTGGGACCATGTGACGTCACTGGCGGGAATCAATCCTGCACTAAAGTTGGCAAAAAAAAAAAAAAAAGACAAAACCCCCAAATTCCCTTTAAGGGCAATAACACTCAAGCTACTTCATCGGGAAGGTGATGGCGGGAGAGTGGGGGAGGTGGGGGAAGAAGAAAAGAGAACACAAATTGTACAACAGAAAGACTGAAACTGAAAATAGCCGCGAGAAGCCAAAAATAGCAACAGGAGCGGTAGTGACGAAGCAGATGTGTGCTGCGCGCGGCGGGGCGGACGGCTGGGAATCAAGTCGAGGAGTGGCTGTAGTGGTCCTCCAGAAATGTGCGCCAGCACTGTGGCTGCGGTTGCCATGACAGCGGCACATTAAACACCCTTTTCCAACAGAACAACAACAGAGAGACGGCCATATTTTAAATGAACAGTGGCAGGGCGCTGCGGCAGCCTGGGCTGCCCCTCGCTCGCACTCCTCCTCCCTCTTTGTGCCCGCGTTCCCCCTTTTAGTGTTTTGTTCATTTGTTCTTTGCGTCTTTTAGTAGTTTTAGGTACTCCGTGCTGCTGCGGTCCGTTGACACATAAGCAGAGACTTCCCCCGGTTCGGGCTCCGGGCCACAGTTTGTTGTTTTCGGTTTTCAGTCATTGCTGTGTTTTTGTAAATCCCATAACATTTTCAGAGCCTCTCGTGGCAGTCCGGAGGCGAGCGCGTTGGGAGTCCTCAGCCCGGGAGGCAAACTTTCCCTGCAAATAGCAGTCCCACTATGGTGAAGAAGATGGAGAGGACAAAGAGCACATAGGAGGAGCCCACCACCGTGTTGTTAGGCAGTTTGTACGGCTGGCCTCCCACCTCGTTGATATAGAAGCCTATTGGGAAGATGAGCGCCGCCATGCAGAACAGGATCACTGGAAGAGAGAAACAAGAGAAGATGTTAGTGAGCACCACACATTGAAATAAGAAAAAAAAGAAGAAAAAAAAAGAAAACCATGGCAAGTCTTTGTTCTTCACACTAGATTCAGAAAATTAAGCATAATCACATGAGTTTGAGCAGGAGGTCCAGATACAAGTCAATTTTAGCAAGTTAATTAGTGAGATACAATAGTGTCTTTCAAATGGCTTTGAAGGAACAATTACTCTGAAGAGATTCATGCTGGAGTTCAACGCGACTCTGTAAGATGAAATGTCATTTATGTAAATGCCATTTATGCAATTTCCCCGTTTCAACATTTGTCATAGATTAGGTATTCTTTCAGAAAATTGTACATGTAAGTGTACATTCTGTTCACATAACTACTGAATTGTCACTTTTTGTGTCGAGTCAAATCCCCAAGCATATTTTCAATAGTTCCAATCTATTTTTTTCTCATTTTACAGTCAATCCGCACTTGCCTGTGCAAAGTTTCCAAATTTAATGGGCGACCGACAGTCGCTGCAGCTGCTAAATGAGCTGCTCATGGCGAAAGACACTGAAACATGCGATCGGCCGTCAGCGGCGGATTTTGGCCGTCGCTCTGCACCAGGAATGCACACAATTGGTAAGCTGAACAATTAAACACCCCCCCCCCCCTTCGCTAGTCGGCACCATAAATATTCATCTGTTCAACCATTTAGTTCTTCAATTCAAGAACAGAGCAGCTTAGCCGTCATGCAGCCGCCGGCCACTAATATGGGCTCGAGACGCCGAGCCGGTTTCATCGGGGAAATGGAAACAAGGGAGCAAGGAAGCAAGGAAGCGGTGTCAGGAAGAAAACTGGCATGTAAGCACTGCAGCAATACACAACTGCATTCAACTCAAACATTTGGATATAAAATCGAACAGAAAAGCAGGTCCTTCTAACTGTGGGAAAACCAAACATGCCCGGGCCCATGAGACATCGTTGACCCAGAGACACTGTGATCCTGGATGGTCTGAGAAGAAAACACAGCTCATCACAAGATGAGCTCCCACTCTGTTGAAACGAAAAGGCTTCGGCAAGTTAATTGGAAAGGTTGAGCCTGATTACACATTGCAACATGCTGACTGTTTTGTAAGCGTTTTATTTTTATTTTTTATTTTTTTTAAACAAGCCCTGCAAAGTCCCAACGGAAAACAATTCCCCAGGAACAACCCACTTCTGCACTACACTTACAAACAGATGAGAAACACTGATTTCCAAATTCAGGCAAAATTAAGCTGCATGACGACTCAGCATGACCAGATCTGGCATAATGAAACAGAGTTTCATACATTTCTACTACGGTAGACTGAAATGACAAGACAACACCGCACAGATCTAAACCAACAGTTGACAAAGGTCAAAGTGGTTAACTGAGGCCTTTGTAACCAATTTAGAAAACAACACCTGCATGTGGTACGCCGTCAACAGCTTACAACTGCCTCATGAGCCTTTCAAAATGTGTCTCTGTGTGGCTGGGGTATTAGATTTAATTAAGCACAATAGGTCACGTTACTTTTAGTAGTATAATAAACTGTAATACATCAAATCCAATGATTAAAACACTAAAGTGTGTTAATTATGGTGTTACCAGACTCTTCCCAGCACAGTGAGCTAGTGATTTGCATCTCCATCGTACTCATTTAAAGCTCAGCTACATAAAAACAAGGGCTAATAAACAATACATGCGATACACCCGCACTCTCTCTACAGATGGTTGTTGACCATAAATGTGCACCTCAGCAGCAAAAACCTTATAAAATATTGACTGAAGTCACGCTTGATTTTCCCTGCACGAGGAAGCAGATTCAGTTCTGGTCATTATGAATGTGCTACAACACCTCCATTTATAATTAATTGGTTTGGTGTTTTCACTGAAATCTACTGCCGAGCATTCCACGCTGCTGCTTCTGTATTTGCAAATTTAAACGACAATATTTCGAATATGGCACTATAAAAGGAAGCGGTTTAATTTCTTTCACATATCGGCAACAAGCAACCCTGAAGCTGCGGAATTCATTTCAGCTTTTAAGTGCGTAAATTTGATGTAAAGTTTATGTATAAACTACCTGTAGGCAACATTATATCATTATTAGGGTTTGTCCTTGAGCTTAAAATGAATTTATTGCATTTCTCACCTTAAAAAAACAAAAAAAAGCAGCATAATGTTCAGTACACTTTCCTCCACATGAACTCTTAAAGCCACCTCGGGCTGATTAACGCGGTAAAATTGGAAGCTTTCTAAACAAGCACAGTGCATTTCAGCTTTTTCCAGAAATAGTGTTTCAGATATGAAGAAAAAGAAGCAGTGGAGGATGCCACAAGGATGCAGGTGTTGTTGTGGCTTATGAAAAGCTGTCACTAGAGGTCACCTGGCCTTTGTTTCAGCCGTCTCCAAGAGAAGCAGGTTTATTTTGGTGACAAGATTTTAGATCGTCACAAAACAGGACGCACAGGGAGTCGAGCATTCAAAGTTGAGCTTGTATGTTTTGCTCGGTTCTCTTCAAAAGCCCAAAAAGCATGCACCCGAAGCCAATTGGAGATTGTAGAGTCAGCTGATATCGGCTTCAGTTCTGCTCGACCACATGTTGGAATGAGTGGGACTAAGGACAGACTGATGTTTCTGCTATCGCTGCAGATTGTCGCCTCATTGTGTTCTTAAGTGACCAGCATGCGATGCAATTAAAAGACGTACTTCTCTAACCTCTGACACTATGAAAAGAAAAGCTCCTGTCGAGTCAGAATGTGATTATGTTTCCATCCCGCACATTCTTTCTCGGTAAACCACCCACCTAAATCCCCCACAATGCAATTTGTCAATCAAATGTTCAGGTCAAGGCTCAGAAGCACTTTGCTACCAGAAACTATTGTGCAAACCTTTTGAGTAGTTTTCATATGTCAGACATGTTCACACACAAAATCCACTTTTCACTGTGTGCCTCTCAGACCAGTCTGACAAATTGCTCCTGTTTTATATGGATTTAATCCATCTCTTGTTATCCGACGCTGGCTCCGTGAGGCGTCCTCTGTATTTCCTGCTGATTTCATGCGTAAACGCAACGGATTGGTGGGTTCTGGAATCGGCAAACGAACCCAGCGGGACCAATTAGCTGGACGTGTCGGCCACACGCCGGGAATCGTTAGACACATAAAATCGCTCTCCACAACGGAGCGTGTGCCGCGATGGTCTGCCCGGCGCAGGTCAGTCGTGTTCGCAGCGGCAGACCAGCGTAGAGGTCTGTAATGAAGTCGTCACGGAGCCTCATCTGCCCGGTAAGGAGGCGGCCGTGACCGGATAATAAAAGCTGTCGCTAAGCAGGATGACGTTAATTCCTTCTGATTCACTTGAAGACACGTTAACTGCGGCTCGAGGTCCAGCAAAGTTCATTTATGTAACATGTTAAACACCAACGCCAACGGCATGACTCGCTGAATGACAAATTGTATATCGTCAATTAAAAATAACAGTTGACGTATTAAAAGATATTGTCCGGCCTCTCTGCTTCAGAGCAGCATTTATCCCACAGCTGCAATAATTTAGGTGGGAAGTCAGTCACAAAGCTGCACTGTGAGCCATCACAAGTAACCAGTGTGTGCAACAGTATGACTTGTGTGTTATTAAGCACAATCAGCACCCTGAAGGTCTTGTTTAATTATGGTGAGTAAGTCGACACTGTGTAGTCGGTTCATCTCGACAGTTTGGACAAACACAATACTGACATCCATGCTGTGTCCCCAAGAGGCTGCCGTGGCAATAAAAAATATCTAATGAAGACGAGAGAATAAATGTCTCATCAGGTGCAGGAAGTGAGGATAAAATCTTTCACACAGTAGGAAACACGCTTAAGGGATTGAACAAGTAATTGGCTGTTGACAACTTGCTGAGTCAGGTGGTTTTTGCTCTCATCTGTCCTACAATGCACAAGTGCTGCAGCACTTAATAAAAACAGGGATGTTCGTCCTTGACATACGTGAGCTTCTCACCTTTCTTTGTCAATTTCATTATCAGAGCAACGCCACAGAATATCATCCAAAAAAGCAACATTTGCAGGATTAGACTTTTTTTTGTTGTTGGGAGTGTTGGAATGAGTAAATCCTGTCTGAATGCACACAATTCATACTTGTAGCCCTAGTTTAGCCGGTCTCATCATGTCTCATGTAGATAATAATGATGGTTAAAGAAAGTGCATGGAAGAGGCTAAAAATGTTGGACAATATCGTAAGTGCTATGGAAAAGCATGGAGAGACTTCCTTCCTTGAGACATAAATGTGTTTAATAATTGACCTGCCAAGCATAATTCAGAGCGTGCATGCATAATTAGGAAATAACAAGGTTGGCCTACATTATATATGTTGTGATCCACATTTGTTTTTTCCCCCAAACACCGGAACCCTTACTTACAAGTGCATTTTCAGCATGTGGGATGTCGCATCACAGCATAAAATCTATTAAATTAGCTGTGTAGCTGTATGAACACAGCAGTGTTTGCAGAGTTTAACCTGCCAGAGAGTAAGTTAATGCCACAAATCCTCATGATCCTGCTCACCTCTCATCCCGAATTGTTTATTTGATGCTGTTGATGCCCGACCGCTGTACTGCCTATCTTCACATTGTAAAATCTGATTTCACTTTACTGAAGAGGAGAAACCTGTGTGCAGGATTATTTTTTCACACCCCCTCAGTCTACTTGTAATGTCAGGATTTAAACGTCATTATGATTCAGCACTTCATTAATTACATGACATGCACCACATCATAATTAGACACATGCCGTCTGAAAATCATTACTGCCTGGCTCGTCTGTCTGCAGCATTATCCACAGTATCTCAAACATATAACTCACACCATCGGCGCGACAACTTGATTCACTTAAAACCAAGAGTATTGTTCATTTGGTCGTTCTTGTCAGACTGCTGAGCGGGCGCTCAGAAAGATTTTATAAAACTAGATATGCGGCATGTTGAGAAAGCCTCCCTGAATGAGCGCCGTGCTGACTCGTCTCCAATCCGCCAGCGAGCACGAATGAACAATGTCTGCTCAGCCTGCATCCCGGGGCAGACAAAAGTTCATATTTATGTCTTGTCATTTTGGCTGCTCATTACTCTTAGGCCATGTGTAGGAGGCAGCGGCGGCGACGGTGAAAAAGGATGTGGTGAAAGGTAAGCTAAAAGGCGGCCAGAAATAGGAGGCTCAGCGTTACACCTGTGAGTTTCGCCAGAGACTTAATTGAGGTGCACTTCACAGTCCAGCGCTTCTTTAAAGTGTCTAAACTGATGACATACGGAGCCTTGCTCACCTGCTGCTGCTGAAATAGCAGCGGCATAAACTGATCAAAAAACAGCGGCTGCCACAGGGATCGGCAATTATCTTTGCACCTTTGCACTCATATGACAGAGATAAACACAAATATCTACTTGATTAATTTATCAATTGACAATTATAGCCATTTTAGAATGAGATGAGATGAATGTTTTAGAAATTATAATTGGGACCTGAACCTAGAAGGCCCGTATATGATTAATCTAACGTGTGTACGTTTAGTTTGTGTTACCCTCATTTTCTCGACGAACATCATTATGACTTGTTTTGATCTATGATGTTTGTTAGCGTGTGTCGCTTGTGCACGTTATCCGAGGGTAGATTCACTGATGAAGTGTTTACCCCTCACAGAGACATCTGCCACAGCTTTACCACTTTCAAAACACAATCAAAATATGTACGTCAAGTTGACAAAGAGCCACTGAAGCAAACGCAGTGCAGAGACGGTTTAACAAGGCTGACAGAAGACGATGGAGGTGTTTTAAAAAGCTGGAGTACAGCCAATAAAAGTCATCTTGCCCGATTCCCAACAAGTCGATCTAATAAACCTGATAAATTTGCACCAGAACCACAAGAAATGCAATGCTCGGTAATGTGGGGGCAACAAAACTGATTATTTTAAAGTGTGCCTGTCAAAGTATCCAACGTCTTTGTCATTAAAATTCAGAGATTTGTTTCTTGATACATTTGACATGTTCGTAAGTTTTTGTTAAAATAGTGTCAAAGGAGTGATTTAATCAAGCGGCATGCTGATGAAGAAATGAGGATTAGCAGTCCCACCTGCTTCTACAGGGATCTCTTCAAACAAAATACCTTAATTTAATATGATCAGACAAGAGGTCAGTGTTATCTGCTGTTTGTACTTAAAGGGATCACATTGACTACAAGTTGTTATATATTATGTTTCATGTAAAGACTGTCATTATCCTTCTGAAAACTATTTTCAAAAAGGCAATTTGAGGTTTTTCTATTAATGATACTCAGAAAAGCTGATTAGCGTTTTCCATTATCACATAAATCACATTTATTTTTCTCCTCGTGGGTGTCTCCCTCTGCAATGACTCCGGTGGCCACTAGGGGGCCTAAAACCCAGTGTGAGATCCACTGGCTTATGTTGTTCAGGGTTTAAAGAGTTAATCATTGATCATGAGTCTATTGATACTGTACATTCATATCTAAAATCAATCTACTGAACTGCCTCCTTCTGCCATTTCTTTTTAGTTTTTGTTTGTATTTTATACATGACTGACTGTATAACCAACGATCAAGAATTCAGCAAATCAATCATCCAAAACACATCAGATGTACCAGAGACTCCCACAAAATACAAAGAACTGATGAATTGAACAATGAAAATATGTAAATATTCAGATGTGTCTGCAAATCAGAATAATTTTTGCCAGAATATGATGCTTTAAATCATGCAAGAACAAGCGCACGGGATAATGCGTTTCCTTGCATGCTCGAGGGAAAATGTGACAAATGTTTTTGAGGGATTTAGATAACAGAATTAATTACTCTTTTCTTTGTGAAGGAAAAAAATTTAAAAAAAGGCTTTCTCTTCAAAAGGGCCTTTATAGTATATCCCATTTTATGTGGTTGTCGAAGCTGGAATTAATACCCAAAGAAGGAATGGGCAATTGTGTAAATTATATAAAATTAGATGTTGTAATTTCATCAGTTACCACAACTTGTGTAGGTACAGTTCATGTATTGTGACTTGTATTTATTATGACTCCACCCCTACAGATGACCTGCTGGTGTGTGGGTGTACACAGAGACACAGAGGCAAGCCTATGCCGGTCATACAAAGCTGCCCATTCAAGCACTGAAGGCCTGCAGCCAGTTACACTACTGACCGCCCACCTCCGCCCAGCCTTCATCACCTGTTCACCCCGAATGAACCACCCCCCGTGTCTTCTCTGAACTGCACTGTATTCCCGCTCTCCTCTTTCCATCCCAGTCTTTACGTTGGCACGTGTCTCTAACTTTCAAACAGCACCAGCTGTTGACCTCTGCAAACACCAATTATTCACTCGGCTCACCTTATTTACTCCCGTCTGGTCTCACACGCAAGTCTGGTGGCGAAAAAGGTGTCGGCCTTTCATAGCAAAAAATTCAGCAACATAAAACCTTCCTTTCGGTACCATTTCCAGACTTAAACCAGGCCTGGGTGATTCATTTCTGCAGGGCCACATGAAAAACCAGGACTGCTGTGGAGGGAGGATCATAAGCTGCTCTCTATTCTGCTATTAATACATGTCTTCACAAAAAGCAGAATGATTTGGAAAAGCTACTCCGATACTTTTTGTTGAGTTTAGTGATAATGGCGGTTAGCGCTGTAATCCTTAAATAAGATAAAAATAGTCATTATATCGTAGACGGGTACAGGTACAACCACAATAAAATAAAAGCAAAGCAGTTGTACTGCATGCATCATTTACAATGATTTTCATTTCATTCATAAATGTGATTTTGGTTTCCTTTCAGAAATCTAATTTTACCTTTAGAGTTACACGAGGATCAGTCTGTGACATCTATGAATGGGGATACTAAATAAAAATCTTTTCTCTCTTTGACAACGCACCATTTAAAAAAAAAAAAAAAAAAAAAAATCCTTGACTGCATAACAGATCTTTTCACCTATAAAGCCTTATTTTCTCATTTATTTCCTCAGCAATAATCATCAGGCTTGAATCATTCAATGTTGTAAAAGAGTGAATTAATAATATACCTTTTGTCTGATGTCACCAACAGAAGTTTAACAAGGGGACATGGGTGACAACAGTTGCCATGGAAACCTACTTTCTTTCTTAATTTATTTCGAGTGTGATCGTTAATAACCGACTCGACTGGGTTCAATTTAGCTTGTGACACAGATTTGCGCTGGCCGGACAGACCGGTGTGTGTGGGACTCTGAAGAGTGGTGATTCGTGAAGTATTTTCAAGTGATTAGGATTGCTAAAATTTTTTTAGATTTTTTTTAAACTGCCAATCTGCATTCAGCATGGCGGGCGAAAAAGCAAATGAGCTCAAGGTAATTTGTGCAGATCCACAGGTTGGCTGTTGTCATGAAAAATGCATCTGGCTTTCACATAATAAAGCATCACCTGGACCGTCTCGAGCGTCCAACAACTGACCAATCAATCTCCTCACTCCCACGCAGTCTTACGAAACCAGCCCAGTCAGTGCACGAGTTATTATTGAGTGTTGGAAATGCATCTATAGAGAAATCATATCTGACAAAGAGAGAGAGAGAGAGCGAGAGAGAGAGAGAGAGAGAGAGAGAAAAAAAAAAGAGCTGCGATGTTCAAGGCAAACGGGGAGATAAAACACGAGAGAAACGCTGTGGCACATAAGCCACCCACTCGGGGAACAGACAAGCTGCATTACTCAATAAAATCAGCTTGAAGGAGCAAGAGGGGTTGTCAAGCATGAACAGGAAAAAAAATAAATAAATAGAATATAAAAATAAAAATATAAAATCATGTGCAAACACAACCAAATGCACACAAAGGACCTTGCGTCTTTCTCAGAAACAAACACCCTGATGTCCTGCAGCTGCTTCTGATGTTCCACACGTCGGCTACAAATGTAAATGAAGAGAGAAGGGCTGGACTGAAGGTGTCGCCTCTCTTCATTTTAAAGCCCCCCCCCCCCCCCCGTACACAGACAACACATAAATATGTGATGTGACAAAAGTTGATTTTCAAGAGGTTACACACCACGACAGATGCGGGGAGACAAGACAAGACTGAGAGAACCCTCTGAGGGAATATGCACCGACAGCAAGTCTAGTGAGCTAAGCGGTTTCATTCAGTGTGAGTGTCGTCGTTTGGGACGCTTACTGCCGGTGAAGGCGATCCAGCGGGCGTATTTGGTGGCTTCTCGGCGCCAGTGTGAGGCCACCAGCAGTCCACAGGTGACTGTGAGGGAGATGATGCCCATGATGATGAAGAAGAGCGTGGTGACCCACTCTGGGGGCAGCCGTGGTGGGATGCAGGTCCGGTCTCGTCCGTGGATGGTCTGACATTGCCGGACCAGACCGACTGTAAGGGCACCTGCAGAGACAAGCAATGTTAATTGGCTATTTGAGTCATGCTGAAACGCATTAATACAAGTATTACCAGCTTTTCTGTAACTTCAGCATATTTAAAGCACATCGTGTTTAAACAGCTATTCCACACCAGCCTAAGAGATTGTGAGATGACACTAGAAATTTAAGCTTCACCCAAATGGAAACTAATGACTCCTCTTGAATTCCTAAAAGGAACTCGGAATGTTTTCTGTGTGAAGAACTCGTGCGCAAAAAAGGATTATGCAGATATTGAAATACCACCGAAATTGCTTCTTATTTTGAGCAATTACTTGACATGACACAGTTTTGGGCTGAATCACCTGCTCAGTGGTGGAGTGCCTGCTCTAGGGCAATAATAACAACCCATTGCACAAAGCTCCAAAACCAATGACTGATAACCATTTAAAGCAGTGCAACGAAAAGAAAAACACCTGACGCACAGCTACTTAGTGAAATTCATTCTGAATGGGAGTGAAACTGAAGAATATAATGGTTATTAGGATAAATCCAAAATCCTACTTTACACTGAGGGTATTTAAAAAGGGAAATTTCTCTGGATGCTGCATTTTGCATCTAAAGCATGGGCAACAAGCCAGACATCACTTCACCTTAAAACAAAATTACAGGTAATCCATGTCTTGTCAAAAGGACTGCTCCTTAAAATGGCTAATCTAGTATGTTCTGCGTCAACACTGATTGTGTTTGAATTACAAAAGGCTAAGGCTATTTCGGCTATGTCTACACAATGCATTTCTGCAGTGGAGAGGAAACACTTTCATGTGAGCCAGCAACAAAACTCCTCCTACGTTAACTCCCAACACGGAGGCCAACGACTGAGAGCCAGATCTGAAACCCAGAATTCACAGACTCAGCACTGCTGACAGTGATGCCCGAACAGGAAAACACGGTGAGAAACTACAAGCGAGACCCAAAAAGAGAGAGTTAGGGCCGCTTATCAAAAAACAGTGGAGTGGGGACAAATGAGTTTGTGTAACAATGGCTGGGTTTGCAACGGGAAAGTAATGAGTGAAGCAACAGTAGAAAATAAAGGCGATAACCTGCTTTGAAATGTCATCGCTTGAGTGATGACGATACGCTGAAGGTTTACCTTTTTCATGCTGGTGGGCGCAATTATAGCAATAGCTAGGTTTTTGTTTCCACCCCCAGGAGAGGCTGAAGACCAAATCAATCTTGCCAATTACTGAATGTATCCCACGCAGGCGTGACACATATCTGAGACACACAGGTCGTCGCAGACTGCTGAGGCACTGGACAAATCTGCAGCCGCTTCGACTCAGAGTATAATGTACAACAGAGCTAAACCGACCACGTCTAATAAGCCGCCCTTCTCCATCTTCTGAGTGATGCGTCTACGATCTTGGAGAGAGCAAGTGCACATCTGTTACTGAAAACAGGACGGGCCTTAATGTTCCACTGTGCCCATTCATCTTTGATCAGACGGGGAGACAAATGGATTCAGGAGTGAAACTCTAGCGGAGGGGTGAAGGCCGGTATTCAGAGCAGGAAGGTGCTCCAGTGGCGCAGCCACTACGGGGACAAGCCCTTCAATTGGAGCGAATCCTCAAGGGGACTTTCCACCTGAGTAAGCAGGAAAGCGTCACATTGCTCCGGCAATGAACGGGAGGCAATCAGTGAGAGGCTGCAAGGGCAGGAAGTGCCTGTCTGAAGATCAAGAGGGCCGAGAGGGAGGGGGGCGTTCACTGGTACACATGTAGATTGTGTGAAGTGGGTTTTTAGAAGAGAAAGAAGCTGTCAACACTCGGGCATTGACCCGTTTGCAGAGTTAACCAGGTTTTTCAAATTTAAATGTGAAATAATGACAATAACTTAATACTCTTGAGCACACAAACTTTCACATATCTGTCAACTCTGGCAGACGTCTTCTCAAATCTGAGCACAAACAAGAGTTTGAGAGTGAATTTTGCTCTTTTTCTGATGACATTTCTTATAATAATTTATTGTATTATAGAAAAACCTCAAATCTATTTTCCTCCTGGAATAGTCAAAACAACAGCACAGGCTCTGAACCTTTTGCGTCACACATTTGCATCTCTTAAGCAACGATTTCCTCCCATTTCATCCAGAAAGTACTTGAAACTCAGGTCCTGTTTACGTGACGTTTCAAGTGAAAACACAATGTTTCTGCATTAGTTTCAGAAAAGTATTGCATTTAGAGGGCAACATTTAAAAACGATATTTGTTTACACAGAAAAAACAGCATTTAAAATACGAGAGCCGTTTCTCAACTCAGACAGTCACAAATCTAAATCGACTCCTTACAAACAGACTTGGAAGTAAACTTCTGAATTTTAAAGAATTGGTCGACTATTAATGCAAACAAGTAAGTCATGGTTAACATACGGCATGAGCAATCTCCCCCATGTGACAATCATGTTTAAATCATGCAAATCTGAGTATACTAAATTGTAATTGGATTCAATACAGGTTTACTTGAGATCAATTTTCTTTTTCAGAAAGAAACACTGGAAATAGTCACTTACAGGTCCTTCGGAAGATTAAACAAAAGAATATACCTGCATGGAAAATCTTTTCCCGTGCATTTGCAAGTACATTTGCGAAGCTTTAAATCAATTATCTTAGTTTTTAAAAATGTATTTTATGCATTTTGAGACATATATTTTGGAATTCAAGCAACGACTTACAGAAAATGAAAAACAGAAATTTGTGTTTTTAAAAAAATGACAGTTTCATCCTTCACTTTTCTATTTGTTATTAATATGATTGCTGGAAATTATAATTATTTTATCAAGAAAGTGCATGCCCAAGACTCCAGTATTTGTTTTTCTTTCAGCCACACACTATCAAACCTACTGATCAGCATTTATTTATGAATTATTCCACATAAAGTATCCAACCATGATGTGGATTAAACACAAATGCCTTTAAGAGAAGCAGTAACCAGTGACCAAATCAAGTCTGTGTTGGTGACGTGATTAAAGTTCATCAGGTGGGCACAAAAAAACATGAGACAAGTACGCCAGGCTGATTTTTTAAAAGGTCAAGTGTTTGTTGGGCTCTCTGGCATCACAATTCTAACAGCCTGCCTGGTATTGCCTTTGTGTGCGATGAATATTTGAGGCTGAAGGCTTGAATGCAAACAGAGCAGAAGCTCCCGTTAGAGGAAAACCTTCCTGTTGGTCCTGCGGGTGTGGTGGGTTTGTGCAGGCTGTCCAGAGGAAATCCTGTCCCCTTTATAACACCCAGAGAAAGCACAGCTTTTACAGTAACAACCAAACACTAACTCAGCCCTTCTGAGCCCACAAACAATACTGGCGGGTGAAAAGAAATGCCTTGGGGAGTCTGCGCAGGGAGTCTGTGAGCATGTTGTTATATATGGAAACATTGAAGTCAGGGTTTTATACTTCTGCTGTTACGCGCATGAAAAGCTACCATTTGAGATCATCTATACAAAAATACAGTAAAAAGTGATATAAATGCCATGAAACATATGGGGGAAAAGAACCAGGATGTTGTTACCTTATCGTTCCCCTTATCGCTATGGCAATCTGGTTTTCACTGAGTGGAACACTTATGCAATAGCAGTGAAAAGAGAAGAAAAAAAGAAAACTGGAGGTCATGGCTCGTGACAAAACTGGCTCTTTCAACAGCCTGCTTCAAAAGTGAGCCTAATATCATGGAGTAACTCATAGCAAATTACAGAATAGAAGGAGAGTGAGGTGGAGAAATCCAAGCTGGTGCTGAGAACATTAGACAAAAGTTTGAAAGCTGCAGTTACACCGGTTTATGGCCACTTCCCCTGGATCCTCGGGCCTCCTGCTGTTTCACAAGCTCTCCGTGGAATTCCTGTGTTACAGCAGGCAGGCACGCTAGGCTACAGGGGCACAGGTAAACAACACATTATGGAGGCTTGTGCTTGACGTAGGAAAATCCTCCACACAGTCCGTTGAAGATACATACAATCTATTCTTGCACGGGATATTCTCCCAAATCACATTTTCTTCTGGAAATCTGCAATTCTACATTCTCACTGCATGAATTAATTATTCAAGATGCACTTGCATTGATTGCAGTTTTACTGAGCATAAATGACAAAGTGCACGATGACACCTGGTTGCAGCAGCTTTTCATCAGTTAAAATTCATGAAAGTGTGTCTCAAATCTGTTATATGTGCTCACAGCACATCGGGGGTCTGGACAGTCATGTCGACACAAATGTCCTACTGGAGGTCACAGTGACTTCAGCAACGGCGCTGCACAGGTCCAAAGATCTGAGCTTCCCTTGCCTCCACAGTCATCGGGAGGAAGTATCGAAATCGGTGTGAAAAGTGGCAAGCTCAGCGGTAGCCACACTAAAAGCACAAAGCTGGTTCTCAATAACTCTTCTATCACCATGTGTGACTATGGAGGACTGCTGGGTGTGTCATAAGAGACCCCACAGTGGCTTTTTGTCCCCCCAGGATGCCAATAAACAACCAAAGGGCAAGGCAAACTGATGTGTGCATGACTGTGCCACATATGCACTTACGTTTGCTCTGTGGAGGCGTCTGCTGGAGGGAGCGCTTTCCTGTTGGCTGCATTAAAAGCTTTGTCGCTCCCTGCTTGTTTTCAATTTTATTTGAGATTGATTTTTCTTTTTCTATTTGAATTTGTTCCTACTTTCTTTCTATAAACGCTGACTTGTGGTGAATAATATTTTTGCTTCACTGGACACTAATGTGCACTATGAAAGTGACAAAAAGATTATAATACTTCTGTTGATCTTGCCATTTATTACCCAAACAAACTATATTAGAGATGCAACCACAAAATCTCAATGAATTCTGTGGTAGATGATGAAGGCCGGTCCGACAGAAGGTAGGAGAATTACTAGCTGTTGGATGAAGGTAATAGACGCTCAGAAAACTACAAATCAGTTGGTGTTAATAAATAGAACAGTTGGAAACAAAAGACGTTTGTATTCTGGTTCAAATCGCAAAGCATTTGCTCCAGCCTGACCACATCTTCAGAGTCACAGTAAGACAGGTGAACTGGAATCTCCACCGCAAGCCAACGAAACCAAGCTGCGTCCAAACGGCAAGCATCAATTTTCATTGTGTGTGTGTATAAACATTGCTTTTGGCAAGCTAGAAACAAAAACAATTATAACAATATATTTAGTTTGCAGAAATCAGCCACATGGGTCCTCTGTCTCCCATTTATGAAAAATAATGGGCCGATTCTCCATTTGGAATCTGCGCTCACTTTGACGCCCGCTGCACCCCGTTACCCAGCAGCCTGCCCTGCGTTCACGATGATCAAAAATACTCCTCTCACCACGTCTCGGTCCAAACGAGAGGAAATGAGTGCCGAGTCTGCACATCCTTGGCGTGATGATGGTGTCATTAGTGGAGCACAGGGGGTGCTGATGTTTGTAAGCTCTGAATAGATGAGTCAAACCGGCCTCTGAGCTGTGGTGGGCGGCGAGTAGGCAAAGCTAAAGCAGCCAACAGCTGCTTCTGCTGCTGGAGGCTTTTACAGTGCCCACTTACTTTGTTGGGGCACTGGAGCGCAGCTGTCTACAGCCTAAACTCGCATGGAGAGATGGGAAGAATAGGCTACCAACACAAACACAAAAAAAGAAATAAAAATAAAACAAGCTTCAATCACCTGTGAACCAAAGCATTGCCCAAAGCTAAAGAAAAATCCAGATGCACACATATCTGCAGTTAAAACTCGCATGTGAAATTGTGTTCCATGGACAATGAAACCTTGATCAATTCCTGTTTACAGAAAAATAAAAATTTAGAAAACGCTGCTGTTGTGGAGACAAACTGTTATTCCGTTTCTCATGTGTCAAATATGGCTTGCATGAGCATCTCCTCACATTTCAGGGTCTAATAATAAGCTACAGTTACATGGACCTGGAGTGATCCGACTAAAAGCATCACTTAAACACTCCAGTCTCGTTAGATTGGCTCGATTCGATTGGAATTATGATCTGATCAGAGTGTAAACAAATACATTAGATTGCTTCCCCCTGTGGAAGCTTTGTGCGCATATCTGTTACATAACATCACCAAGTGACGCTTCACACACTGTTTTGAAGGGGGTAAAAAAAGAAGGTGGCAAAGCGTTACTGATCAATTCAGGACAAAAAAACTACAGTTAAAAGGGTTTAAGGTTAGTTCAAATACTTTGCACCTTAGAAAAACACACCATGGTTGGTAGATAAGATACAAAAAAGTTGCTGCAGACATTCGGGATCACAGCCTTGTTCGCTCAACACTTGTAAGCCAAAATATTTCTCTTCCTGAAGCTGGTGAACATCGTCATGTCTCCTACGTCTGTGCCTGTGATTTCTGCCCTTGCCCATCAGTGCCACAGTTCTGGCTAAACCACGGCTCAAAACTGCTGGCTGTGCAGCCTTGGGTGATACTGGCTGGGCCCAGGCTCAGTTATTCTGCGTCAGTGTCACTGTGTGCCCTTGTGCTTTGAAAAGGGATAGCTAAAATAAGAGAATTTAATAGTCTCCCATTCCATCTATTTTAGGTCATGTCAGATTCAGACTATAACAAGAGTAGCACTTCGTGAGCACTACTCATTATGTACTGCGATGTCGTCAAAGGGTACAAGCAGTCTTTTCAGGGGTTATTTACTTGTTTGTGTGCTGAAATACAAGCATTCATAAAAAGAAAGCCGGACTTACTTGCATAGTTCACTAAAACCAACTATTATGAAGCTTTTTCTGCTGAGGTTTTAGAGCGTAATCAAAACTCTCAGCAGCATATTGGAGCTCCTTAGTACTGAGTGGAAAACAAATTTGTCTTGTTTATTATTACACAAGTGATACTGAATAGCAGCCACTTTGGGGCAATAAACATCTTCCGCTCTCAGAAAGAACGTCTGTAGCGTAGAGATTATTTACAATCACCGACGGTAAGACGATACAATCAAGAAGATGAAAATGCTAAATGCATTTTGTCAGGTCTTTAGAAGCTGCTTACTTGTAAAGAGGCTCGACTATCAACTGCAGTCTTTCATTTCACTTCCATTCAGCAGCTCTTGGAGTGCGATAAAACACTCTCAAGGTAATCACAGGATAGTGCTGTGTTAGGAGACCGAGTGTTGGCACGCTCCAATGACAAGAGCACTTGTCCAAAATTGTTTGGGAAACAGCTACCTTTACATTTTGATAGTTGAATAGTAAAGAAAATCGCAGTCCACCAGCTTTTGAAACAGCAGCCTATTTTATAGGCAGTTTGAACCCGACGATGATTAAGTGTGTGTGTGTAAACAAAACATCTCAAAAGGTTATTGAGGCTGTAGGGAAAGACATCCACTGTGGTGACGGGGATCTGCAGGAGGGCAATCGTTGGCAGAGCAGCCGAGAATCACAGTTTCTGTCTGACACCGCTTCGGCAATTGCTGCGACTTCAAGCCCAGCACGGGAAATCAGTTTTATCTCTTATTCTTCGAGCATTTCACACTGGAGTGAGGACATTGTCACTGACTCACAATGTGTGGCGTTGAGCGTCAGTGGTGCCAATTTTCCTACCTGCCGTCATCATGGGTTTTAAATCCAGCTACAATCAGCAACAACAATTTCCAGACACTGTTTTATAAGCCAACAGTTGGTTTGTTTTTTTTCCTTCACCAGGTGACAAATAAACAGGCATCAAAACAAAGACAAAAGAAGGTAAAAAAAAAAAAAGGTAAAAGTCCAACATGTTTTCAGCAAAGACAGCCATTTTTTTATGCTGTCATGTCAATGTCTTAATGCTCGCAGAACAAAAATGTCCCACTGAGGTTCTACAAGAGCACAGAGGCCTTCAATAAAATAACAACAACAACAACACAACATGGGGTGAAAGGTCGAGTGACTGGAGATACTTATGTCTATAGACAGCAATCAGGAGCTTTTATTCCATACCAACAAGTCTGCATGAATTATACTGAAAAAACTAAACTCAAAACAATCACAACAGCTCAGCTGTACCAGTGGCCTTAAAGTCAACAATGCAGCACACAAGTGTTAAAATGATCAAAACAGAGAGAGATGCAGCTTCTAAGGAAGAGAGAAACTCTTGAATAAACACCTGAATATAGATCATTATGAAGCATGATCAAACACTACAGACAGAGTCAAGGAGGAGATCAGGTCAGCAGTCGATACTAAAGACAACAGTCAACTTTAAACCCATTGAAGCAGCACAGCTTACCTAAGGGGAAATTGCATGTTTGTTTTTTGAACATTTAGAAAACATGCTTTTGTAACTCTTAGAAAAACTGACATAAAACATACAGAATAATACAAACAAAGGTCAGCGCAAAGAGGCGTTTGCAAAACAAAACAAGGAAGTAAACTGGAAGTAAACAGATATAACCCAACTATAATTCCACAGGCCAAACATCTAACACAACTTAACTATTAGCTGGGTAAATAGTTTTAACACTTTGCCAATGAATGTATGACGAGGGGAGCCAACGTTACACCACATTTCCATCAAGCATTTGAAATTGAAAGTGCACATAATGTTGATTTTCTAGTTTCGTTAGAGCATCAAAGTGACAACACCTGGAAATGGTTAAATATATATATATATATCTGCTGATGTTTTACCTCTGACTGGAACATCTAACCTCCATTCATTAAAGCCAAAATTCACAAGAGATCAAACGATCCCTCCAGATCAAAGACAGCCTATATTTTTGACTGACATCAGCTTTCTACACTCTTCATTCTTTCTGACTACCTATTCCAAAAACACATAGTTTTCAAAAGAAATGCTGTGAAAAGCAGGTAAGAAGGAAGTTACATGTCCCCCGGACTATCACCTACACGTCAAACACAAAGATCGCTATCATCAAAGCAAAAGGCCAAACCTGGATCGGAAAGTGAGAAGGGTGACGGTGAGGCGGAACACTGTCACTGTACAATCTCCACTTTAATAACACACACACACACACCCACACACACACGCACACGCACACACTGCAGTCTAAATATAGCAAAGGTTAAACTGGCAGTACAAGCAGGTACAGGAGTGAGGAGTGAGGAGCTCAGTGCGGTTGTCTCACTGCTCTGCAGCACGCTAAGTTTAGACGGACCTAACTGGAGATGAGACCCATTAAGCAACATGATCAAATGGAAGGCATTGTTGACGATGTCCTCAGTTCATCTGCGTCATGTTATTACTTTTTGTCCAAATGATTTTTTATTTTTTTCCCCCATTGAGCTAATGCTGTCTGGATGTGTCCTGGTGGATGATGAACCCTCCCTGACCCAGTTACTAAGCTGTCATTCCTGCAGAGCGAACAAAGAGTAGCAGCTGTCTGTCAATAGCCTGACACAAATAAAACAAGAGGACCCGAGAGCACATGCGACTCTGGAGTAACACCAGGGAGGTCTTAAATAAACACCTGCTTTGATTCGTTCTGCGCTTGCTGATTAGTCTGATCACATGGAGGTCATGTCAAATGTCAAGTTGCCCTTATTAAGAGAGGATGCTGCAATAGGACCCTTCATCAATTTGACTTCATAAAAAACAAACAAAAAACATCACAATTAAAGACAGCCATCTGCAGGTTTCTATTAATTTACCGACCTGATAAAAAAGCCAACAATCTAAATAAGCTTTTCTTAGATTGCTTGTTTTTTTTTCCCAATCAATGATATAAAAAAACTGAAACTGTTCCAAGTACATGTTACTTACTTTATATTGATGCTTCAATAGATGAACAGTACTGTAAGATTAATTTTAAAAAGTATATTGTGTATGCAGTATCTGCAAATATAAGCTCAGTCAACAGAAAACTCATAACAGTTATCATCCTCTCACATATTAGTGTTGTTGTTGTTGTTGGTAGAGACATTCTATTGAAATACATGGAATCCTAATGGACTGGATCACTTTTCCTGACAACAAGAAAATTTCATGGAAAGACTTGGGAAATTACTGAAAACATACAAGCTTCATCACTCTTTTTTTTTTTTTTAAGAGGACCAATTAGCATAATACACATAATAACACACAAACAATGCTGCAGTGGAGGACAAAAGATGCTGCTGCAGATGAAAGCCTGGGCATTTCTTTGTTGAGACAATTATCTGATGGGAAGCATTTTTTCTGTGACGTGAGGAGAAGAAAACAAGGCACACATGACACACAGAGAAGCTCTCTGCTCGGTTTACCTGCTGATTCACCAGTGTTGATCCAGTCTGGGTTGGCGATGCTGGCTATTGCAAAGATATCTGCTGCCAGAAACAGGCACCCTGAAATAATCGTCAGTTTATCCATATCGCCAGGCGATGAAGCACTGAGTGATGTAGGAGGGAGGAAGAGGAGGAGGAGGAGGAGGGGAAGCGGCGGTCGCAGTCCAAATGTGACCCCGGGCTTGGAAAGACTCGGGGTGGGCTGTTATCAGTCTAACCTCGCCCCCTTCAGAGGCAGCAGCAGCAGCTCGCCGCCGCGGTTCCGCCGGGCATTCTGCAGCAACGTTAGCTCCTTCGCGTCGAGCGGACGAGAGCCTCCAGCGACACAAGGCTCAAGTGCGGCGCACAAAAGCATCACATCTCAAACGCCCCGCTGTGGTCCAGTCTCACGAAACAAAAGCTCGGTCGGCGCGGAGGCCCCGGACGGCGCGTGTCGTCTCTCCGATCGGTCGTTGAGCAGCAGCGGCAGCAGCAGCAGCAGCGGCACCCGCCGCAGCAGCAGCATCGGGTACAGCTGCGGCTAGCAGACGGCTAGCACGCTACTTCCCAGATTCGGGCTCGGTGCGCCGAGCTGCGGCCCAGAGGCTGCCCGACGGCCGACACCGCGACTGCGCTAGCATTGTACTCTCAACACACTCACACACACACACGCCGAGAGGAGAAGAGCTGAAGCTCCCCGGTCCCGCTCGCTCCGTGATATCCCGGGTTCAAGAGAGCCGTTTACCCGTCAGGAAAACGAGAAGCCATCACCCTCTCGCGCTGCTGCGAACCCGTCCTCCGTCTCCGCTGGAATAGCATCTGGTACTTCCAGTCCGTTAGCCAGCCAGCCTCCTCTCCGCTCCTCTTCTCCTCCGGCTCCCGGACCCCGGCGGCACTGTGGCGAAGCTTGGAAGCGTCTCCCCACTCTAAGCCTCGAAAGGCGGCGTGCTGGGTCCCGGTGTGGACGGTGAACAGAAAAAAATGGTAACGGTATTGTTGTGCTTTCCAGCCGTGTGCCCACCGCTAGCTCAGCCTCTCCTTCTGCCAAATGACATCAGGCGGACACCCCCACGCAGCGTCACACACACACACACTCGCACACGCGCGCGCGCACACACACACACACACACAACTCGGACGGAGGGGGGACTTTCGCTCTCTTCTCGCGATACTATGAAAAAAACGGGGGTCCTGTTGTCCTGAGTCGAACTGTTTTATGTGTGGTGAGGGTCCCTGATGGCCCAGGACCAGGCTCCTCTGTGGTTTTTTTTTTTTTATCTCCATAAATATAGAAAAATAGGACCCAAAAAAAGTAAAAATATGCAGAGATGAAAAGCAGCAAAATGAGACACAAAACAGGCTGATCACAGAGAAAAATAATTGCTCCTAAAACAACTACAATGACACACAAATGTAAAAACTAGGACAAACAGAAGCTTTAATCTCATTTGCAATTGAAAATCAAATGCATTGTCATCATCAAAAAAGCAGCCAGGAAGAAATTTGCATTGTGAATGTAATAGTAGTACAAACAAATATGAAAATAAATGAACAAAAGTTATTGAATGAGTGCAGCAACATGTATATGTGGTGACAAAACAATCACTGTACATCAAAAATGTGACAATGAATGACTGATGACTGACTTGGACGTACAACTGAGCCCACGTGTCAAAATTTTAAAAATCAAACCACCACAAAGACACTTGGCGATCACATTCAAATAAAAACGAAGGAGAAAAATTGCCCTAAAATGTCCAGAGATTAAAAACACAAAAATGCTGAAATCACATAATGTGACATGATGTCTATAAAGGGGCCTCACAGTGAAATACAAAACGGATTAAATGACACCAATACCATGTGAAATAAATAAATCACCAAATTAACAGATGCCAAAATAAAAACAACAGGCCACAAAACCACCAATTAAAATGAATGTGAATAAAAGGCCCTGGAATAAAAGCAGAAGTGCGCAGAGCAAAAAGAAAAATGAACTGGCTGACAACACAGAACAACAACAGAGGTGTAAAACAACCAAAAGGAAACAACGAAGTGAAAAAATAAACAACCAAATTTAATCAAATGAGACACGCAAAAATCTAATATGACTCAAAATATCATCATTGAATAACAAAAAAAAAAAATTATTGAAATACAACTTTTGTTTTGGAACATGAAACAATACCACAGAATCAATGTTTAAATGAGACTTATGAGGTTACACAGGATTCAAATTGAGCAGAGTGGAACAGGAACCAACCAGGAGAAGCAAAAATAACTTGAAACACCAGCAAAGTATACACTTACAGATAATCAATGATAAGATATCTGCATGATCTGTGGTTGTTTTGCAAGTGTGTGCTTGACCTCTCACTAATTTCTGGGGCCGTTTTTCTATAATCTTACTAGTTTTAATGAAAACCGCCTCACATACTTACCATTGTAACTAAAAGTAGAGCGCAAAGACAGCCCAAGGCAGGTGCATCACAAATCATCTGATGTTTCTCCATTGAAAAGTCAGTTTGTGGCCAGAAGGTTTCTATATTTGGATCTTCATTCATTGAAAGCTACTGCTTTTCCCCACCCTCATCATAAACAGACCTCTAAAATCCCAAAAAACGCCAGGTCTCCACTTCTTCAGGATTGGTTCAAAGCAGCAAATCAACAGTATCAATAATTTAATAGAAAATATCATGCAAATAATGGCAGGTAGCCCTCTGAGGCAATGTGTGACCTTATTTGGCACAAAAATTGACTCGAGAACGTTTTTAAAAAAAAAAAACTTTTGTCAGTTAATCGTGTAATTCACAAGTAACGGTTAACAATCTAGTAATTGTTTCCAAGTGTTTTCTGTCGTGTGCACTGGGCTTCGATAAGTCAGTGTTGTATTGTGTAGACACGGTCTGCATTAAAACAATAATTGTGGCGAATTTAGAGGGCCGAATACTCTCTCAACCTTTGAGCCACATTTGGCAACATGTGCATTTCTTTCTAAATTGAAATAGATATTAGAATATGAGAAAAAAAATAGCTGTGCCAATAGTCAAGATTATGTGTAGTATTCCTCATGGTGGTGTTTTGGCTCATTTACAGCAAAGGGTCAGACCACCTGACTGATGCCTTTATCTTTATATGAAAAATTGTGTTTTAACATCAGCAATGCACATAAAAACTGCCCGCGTATTGTTAAAAGTCTGTGTACATTTCATGACATGACAAATTGTTTTGTAGGACAGTCGCACTCACTGAAGTACTGCAACGATTAAGGGGAACTAAGCCTTATTCTGAGATTTTTCAGGGGGAGTCAATTTTGCACCACATAAAAACATGAGATTTACAAGGTAGCCGACATGAGGCGACAGTAACGCAGGTCGTAATAATCTAGTATTGTAACACAAAAACATGGACAAACACATACAGGGAATTTTTATTTGATTCATTATGTACATGTTGCTGGTTTTCAGTGAATGATCGACAACTGCTCAGTATATTGGCAGCACAAATATGAAATAATCAGCTCTGGATGGAAGGCAACCTTCTGTCTCACAAAGTAGATTTTTGTGGTTTTGGTTCCCCCTACTGGTTGAAACAAGATACAGTACTTGTTGGTGTTAAAAATACACTGGCTGAAATAAAAGCTCTCAACTACCATGTTTGTATAGTTCATTTCCACAAGAAAACAGTTTTATGTGCATTTAGCCGCTCAGCGAAGTGAAGCTTTTTTTTCCCCCGTTAACCATGAAAACACAGTTTACACCGAGCTCACTGTGAAATTCAAAACTCAAGCGGCAATAAGCTGTTTTATTCTTATTTTAATTTACATAGATATACAGTGGGAGCTGTCAAAAAAAACAAACGCACAAGACATACTGCATTGTGTTGTTGTTTACACAAACTGCAGGACAGACTACAAATGATTGGATGACTTGTAAAAGCTGCAGGAGGCTCTTAGGTCCGCTTGTCTTCTTTATCCTTTTTTTAAACCGCCAGGCGCAGCAGCGACGAGGTAAAATCAGCTGTTCTTATGCTTTTGTTCATACTTCGTCCACAAATGGCGTATTGCTGAGATGTCCACTTGATGCCATGGTCTTCTTGCCAGCCACAAATTTTTTCGCAGCCTGTAACGAGAAGCCGGAGACACTCGTTGTCATTAACCTGCTCCTTTGCGTTACTTATATTGGAATCGATTCTTACCGACTCCCTTTTAAAAATCAAATCACGGATTAAAGAACACAAATGTAAGGCAAACAAATAGTGACACAATAAATATATAAATGTTCTTTAAGCTCATCCGCTATCCTGATCCTTAGGTCCACTGCATACACGGAAATACATCCGTTTGTTTCTACAGAAAAGAAAAGCTGTGACTGGCCATCACCACACTTTTGCTCCACCATGAACGAAAAAAGGCAAGAATAAAGTGAAAAAAAAAATAATAATCACACAGAGGTGGGGCCTATTTGCTGCTTTTTCACAGCTCCATTACAGTACTGTTGCCACGACAACGGATGTGAAGTCAAAAGAGGTAACGAGCATCGCAAATAAACAGATTGAAAACAGTTCTGCAACGCTGGTTGGTGTGAGGAAATTCAAACAAATAGCAGGTTAAGTTTCACTGATTTGACATGATTTATCCCCTTCATGGTCAGACACACAAGAGCCATGACAGTACTCACATTGACCACATCGCCCTGGGTGACAGCATCTATCGCCTGGGCGACGGCTTCGGGGGCCTGGTACGCTGCAGTGGCCAGAGCCTGAGCGCCGAGCTCCTCCACCAGGCCTTCATTGGCCTCTAGCGACATCAGGTACTCTGCTTTCACTTGGTTCCTGCGAAGAAACAACAAACTCAGTCCAGAGTCGACGACCGCTCATCTGTCGGTCAGAGTCGCCGGCTAGTTAGTTACGCACTTTGCGTTGAGGACTTCAGCCTCTGAGACACTGCCCTCTGCCACACCTTTCACCTGAGCGACGGCAGCTTGGATCACCTGGAGAGGAAGGCACCACGGAGGACACTAGTGTTATAACGATTCTGGTGGTTCTGCTCGTTTTGCAAACCGCATGGTCAAACGCTGGTAAGCACCTCTCCTGCAGAGTTGGCTTGAGCGATGGTATAGATGCCAAACAGCCCAGAGTCGGAGTACGAGGCATTGAAGGCGGTGGCCTGAAAGAGAAGCAGGGATCACATGACGTCAGCAAACGATATATAAGTAACGTCGATATTGGCAGTGGAAGACCAGGATTTAACTCCACCCGTCATGGCAAATGTTAAACTGGGTAAAGTTGAATGACTCTAAAGGCTAATTACTATAATGTAATATGATAATAAATAATAAAATATATTACTACTCTGTTACTGTTACTCTATTACTTTCTCTGTGACTTACATCAAACGGCTTTGTGGTTGCTTTGGCGATACCCTGGTTTAGTTTGCCGTTGAGGCTGGAGCCTCTCTTCACATGAGGACCCGCTCCCAGAATCCTTTGCAGCACCGTGAAGGCATTCGCCTCGGCGGTACCCGTCACGCCGCCCTCGCTGGCAATCAGCGCGTGCACCAGGTCATCGTTGTTGTGCAGCCGCAGCTCACCTTCACACGGAATATCATCATGACCAAAGAGCAATCTTTAGAGGGACCGACGCAGCTTTGATGAGATTTAACTTTTACCTCCACGGTACAGAGATTTAGCCACGGGTGCCCCGGGCCCGCTGCGGGCACTCAGGAGCCCCTCGGCCACTTGCCTCAGGACGGAGTGTTTTACACCTGCGTGTGGAAAAAAAAGACAGATTAACAGGACGGCTCAGGGACTTTCAGAGAGACGATTATTTTACTGATATAGAACATATTATGTGAAGTAGGCAGTGCTTTTCTTTTTAAGCTCGTCTTCTTTAAGTCGGCGTTGTTTTATTAGTTTCCATTAGCCAATGATAAGAACCTCACACAACCTCGCTACAAATAGTGTCAAGCTGCACCTGCCAGCACATGCAAGCACTGACTCACTGCCGCTGAGTATTTGGCCTGAGGCCTAAAGGCACTTCAAGCAGGTGAAAACTGATACATGAGCGAGTGTGCACACGTGTACACACACACACCCCAAGACGGCTGCGAGGCTCGAGTGTGACTTGGTGTCTATTAGGAAACTGGAGCCTTGATAAGCTTAAAAAAAAAAAGAAAAAAAAAAAAAAAAAGAGCAGCTGTGACAAAGTCATCCAGAGTCAATAACACTCACCGAGGCCGACGAGGGCCATTCTGCTGCTGGTGAAAGTGCCCTCAACAAATGAATGCAGCTACAAGAGAAGGAGACGGAGTGTGAGAGACACAGGGAGACTAACAATGCTTCTGAAAGGGTGTATTAAGGACACAAACAATGTTGCCTTTCTCAGAGCGACAACGTGATCCCTGCAGTCAAGTGTCTTGTTTAGATTAGGCAATAATAAATTGATAAAACAAATAAAACAATACACACACACACGCTTAGCCATACCTGCTCAGAGGAAATACGACCAACCATGTAGTCAGGGCAGTATAGAGAGTTGGACAGGCCACTTTTGTATGCTGCCTTATGCAGTGTCTCGATTACAGCTGCAGGGAAAGACAAAATTTAGTTAAAATTAACACTTAAAATAATTGAATGCTATAATTATGATACTGATAATCCACAGAGGGTCTCTGCAGAGATCACCAAATGCAATTTAAGCATTATAGGACATTATTTCAAAGCTACAGATCAGATTGATTATGTAGCTGCCTATAATTAATAATTAATTTCTGTTTTTTTGCAAAACTTAAGAATTCTAATAGAAGGTGAGTGTATGTTGCGTTGCAATCCACCTTCAAAGCTTCATCCACTTTTACAGGCGTGCGGCATCTTCCTGCTGCTCACGAAAGAGCATTTTAGAGCAAGCAGCGCCTGCCGCAGCCGACATTTAGCTGTTTTTAAAAGCCTTTTCTCTTTGAGGAGACTGACCTCAGTGCGTTTTATCACCCTGAGGAATAACGATCGATGTCGAATTACTGCTTTTAATGTATCTGTGCCACTGAGATTCAGCACTCTTGGTGCTCAAAGTTTAAATTTCGGGGCAGAGGCGCTTAAATGGGTGAGGAAGAATCAATGAACAGAAAGCACTTACAAGCAAAATATATCTTAAAAATCCCTGTGGCTGCCTGCTCTGGCTCTGGAGATCTCAAAATCTGCTTTTCCCAACAAGACGTCTACGGTTTCTTCTCGGAGTTACTCACACATCTGAGGAGACTGCTCAGCCAGGGCCTTGTCAACCTTCACTCTGGTCGTCAGCTCTTGCACCTCCCACGGCCGGAACTCCTGAGTCGTGGTCACATTGATCAGAAACTCCAATAATGAATCTCTGAAACGCAAACAGAACAGCGAGGAGTCACTGAAGCATCCGAACAACCACATATAGCCAATTTAATTAGGCGCGAGGCTGAACGGTTCATAACCTACACGTCTTTCCTCAAACAGCTTGCACTGTAGACCATGGTCTCTCTTGATGAAGTCACGCTGGATGAAAGACAAACAATAACAAAGTTGATTCCTTGTGGTGGTGCTATTTTCCGTTTGGAATTTATTCAAAACAAGAAAAGCACCATCACATGAGTGTGCATGTGTGCAGAAAGTACAGTCTCTGACCTCAAGCTGCCCCCCACTGCTTCCAGACTGCGACAGATCTTGAAAGCAGACGCAGCCTTTGTAGTCTAAAAATACAAAAAAAGACAAAAAAAAATAATTAGATTGCGTAAAGAAGTGTAGGCAGACATGCTGAGGGTGGAAGTGCTTGAATTAAAAACCGTAGTATCACTTCTTGTAGATTGTCAGATGGCGTCCGTGCGACAGTCTGTCACTCGAAGAATGATTTAAGAGGATCACCGTGACTATATCTAATTCTGCAGACACAGTTCGTTGATTCCCTGACGGCATCGCAGGTCACAAATTACCAGGTTTGCTGCCAGTCGTAACACATGGGTGACACCCAGGTTTTCCGTCGTCTCATAGCGACTGCCTGCTTTCACAAACATGCCGACACTCGACAGCGGGGAGTTGTTCTCCAGCGATGCCACAACCAGACCGTTTGGGAGCTTGGACACCTGAAGCAGCACCGAAAAATGTTGTTGGAGGTTAGAAGTTATATTTTAAACAAATATGTATGGATTAAAAATAACAAAACTGACATTCTCGGAAAATTTACATGCTTTTCACTAATTTCTGGGAACACAACGGACCCACAATTTTATTTTAAGCTGTTAAAAAAGCCTACCTGGACATCTTGGGGGGTGAGAGGTGCAGCTGTCACAGGTTTCATGCTGCCGAGGGACTCGGTCAGCGGTTCGATCCTTCTGGTAGCGGCATAGCAGCGTTTCTGGATGTTAACATGTAAAATACAAGAATCCTCAGAAGCTGCCACTGACATGCATTTGTTTTAGTAATTAACAACAAGGTGCTCGTTCCACAGTTAGCGTTGTCTCCATAAAAGCGCACCACGTTTATGTTGTATATGTGTATAAACATTAGGTCGCGTAACCGGTTGAAGAAGGATATGTTATACATAATACAGATGCTCATCAGACACAAGCTGGTTTAAGAAAACTATGATGAACATATTTCATGTTACAACACATTCCTTTAGTTTGACCGATGTAGCATCAATACATTGATGATCAGATTCATAACAGTCAATAAATACAGAAAAGTCTACTTTGACATTCAGCAATAATTACATTTATTACTCTTTCATACTCTACATATAGTTCCATTTTATCAAATTGTCAAACAACTCCAACAGTAATTATACAATCCTGCTTTTCATTAATTTTCCCCTCAACTATTAACTCACCAATAACAGAATGGTTTAACCCTCTTCTGGCTTCTAAAAGTTGAAAGATCACCTTCTGATTAACCTGGGACTACATGAAACTCACCACTGCATTTCTTTGGGACGTTTTTACTCAAATTACATTTGATGACTTAAAGAGGACGAATGTACTTTACTGATCCAAATTTTGGAGATTCGAGTGTAACAGTAGTAGACATATGCCACCTCCTGGGTAGAATAAAACTGCTTTAAGTGAATTTAAACACCATATAAATCATAATATCACTTCATTTTAATCCACAGGCAACAATCAGATGTATAATGACTTTATCTCGAGCTGTGTAATCTGGGTGACAGTGACAGTGTCTCTGCAGGCAGACAGTTGGATGACCTGAAATGACCCAGGCAAATTTAGTCCAGGGAGGCCACGACCTGCATATGTCCTGTCAACAAAGCCCGAGGTCACTGGGACAGCCTTTTGGTAATTTTACCCGTTTTCCCCTATAAAAGACACCATATGAGGAGAGTCATTAGTTTATTTAAGGCTGAATCAATATATTTCATAGGTTCAGGGATGACCTTCAGGTTACTTTCAGAGGAGCATCAAGAAACACGCACGAACAAACCGCATAGACGAGCTGTTCTACTGAACAGGTAGTTGTGACTTTACTGGTTTTGATAGAAATGAATGATCGGATCAGACTCGGAAGCGAAACAGTAGAAACGAGTCACACGCTCGGCGATCCCGAATTGGCCGCTCACATAGCGAGCTAACTAGCCAGCGGGCTAACTGCTAACCGTGGGTGCACTTCTCGAGCTCACTTGATGTTCGAACACGCAGAGTTTAGGTCGAGTGCGTGACAGCGCTCACATCAACTCGGAAAAGGGGGAAACTCACGGAGATATTGCTCAGAGGCCGGATTCCTCTCATGATTCGCGACTCTCTCCTTCAACCGGCACAGAAAGACAGCTATGGCGGCTGGCTGACGTCATACCCAGCATGCAATGCGGCGCGCAGCCGGCCAAAGATCAGAGAGCAAGAGGAAGCCCTCCTTTATTTAAAAACGTGCGAAAACAACACTGAATACATGAAGTTTAATCGCTTATGATCGTAAAAATAGATTTCTTGTGAATGTTTCCACCCGCAACCAGCAATACGTCGCCGGAACGACAGAAAGAAACCACATACACCTTAAATCAGTGTTTTTCAGTGTGGGGCGAGTCTCCAGTCTCCACTGCGGGGCGCCAAATCGCTTCAAGAGTCAAAACAGAACGCATTTTAAACATAAAAACAACCTCTAAAAAGCTTATGTAAATATGAAATTATATATTTTAAAAAAGGTTTCTCGTACATTAATTAAGTGATGTAATCATAAGTATGTAAATATGACAAATAAAGGAAGAGAATGACTTTTTGAACCCTATATAAGTCAGAAAAAAAATGGACAGTGTACGATGGGAGGAAAGTCACCAAAATACTGGAAACAGGATGTGTGACTGGTCCTGTGGGATAACTTAACAGTTGCTGCATTCAGAAAGTGGACAGAGAACTAACCAACAGGGCAATGATCCCAGAACAGACTCCTCGATTTCTGTCCTGCATGGAGATTGAAGCAGGCTAAAGAAAAAGTCACCACAATATAAGAGTGATAACATGTTGACAGGAAGGTCCTACCGGCGTCAACTTTCTCAGAAGATACTGGCATTGAGGACAGTTAAGAATCTTCAGAGGCGGCATGAAGAATTTAAGCTATATGGATGGTTCAGTTTTGGACATGCTTTGTCCAAAATCAAACAATTCAAAAGACATCACAACAAGTTGTGTTTAGGTATAAAAACTGCAACCAAAATTCCAAAGAAATCAACCACCTGCCTGCTTTACCCATCATCTAATTAGCTTTTTGTCTCCAACTGTGTTTTTGTCATTGTCAGTAACAAAACATTGATAAAAACACAACAAAAAACAAAATGGGGTTCAGTGTTGATAATTGAACTTTATTACAAGCCATCTCCACCGGAATTCACTAAAATGGATGACACACACTACAATACAAAAATAAACTCCACATATTACAGGTCGTAAAGACAATTGTTTGAACTTACAAATATTAATTACAAAACACAGCTCACATATACACAATCTTTCTCACAGGTAACCTTCAAAAAAAAATTAAGGACTCAAGTCTTTGGCCCTTCTTAATACCACAAAATCAGTTCCAATTTTCCCAAAATTGTGACATTCACAGCTCACCAACCCCCAATAAATACAGCACATGACAATATAAAAAAAGACACCACATTGGCTGCAAGCATCGTCAGCCTGATGTGCTTGAACACAAAAACGACACCCTAAACACGTTCACATTGTACAGAACGAGTCACAACTGCTGACTGAGTTGTGGATCACAGTAACTGGAGCGCACATACATCGATGACAGTTCTTTCGCTGCCACATCAAAGGGAGGAACTGCAGTCAGTGAGACATATCCCACCAGTCGTCACCCATAACAACTGATTACACTTAGTTTACCTGCAACAGCCCAGACGGCCGTCCGCCTGGTGCCTGCCAAGGCGGCGCCTCTCAGGTCGCTGGTGTCCTCAGCTCTGAGCTCTGTAGCGCACTGCTGCAAAAGTGGCTGCGAATGAATAACCGTTGAAAAGACTTCCCCTGTTCAACGGCACACTTTAGTTGTCATTCGTCGTTTCAGGACAGCAGTCGCTTGTAGGGATGTCCTTCCTGAGGTGCAACGACACACAGCTGAGCCAGCTGCGACTGGTGGGCATCTCCCCGACAATCTCCCACGTGTCCGTTTCGTCACAGTATCTCTCGATAGTGTCGTGATACCTGTGCAGAAAATTGATTTGCGTTTTTCATCATGACATCAAACTGTGGTTTTTAACTTGAAGAGAAAATGGGTTTTCAATCAATGGAAACCTAATCTGGGGTATGCAAATCGGAATTACATTAAAACTTTGCTTTAATTGGATAAAGCTCGAGGATACTTCACTACATTGAATCAAATGTCCCCTTAAAGTATCTCCCGCTGACATTAGATCTTTTCTGGTCCACTACTCACCTGTCCCAGCCCTCCTCTCCTCCCAACACGTAGATCTTTCCGTCCACTACAGCAGCTCCGGGCCTGTAGCGTCTCTCTTTCATGGGAGCACACATAGTCCACTTGTTGGTTTTGGGATTGTAACACTCCACCTTATCTGTGTTCTCTATCGAAGCATGCCATCCACCTGAGAAATAGCAAGAGGTTTTTAAAAGTCATTACTCCGAACGTGTGAAGAAGAAAAAAAAAAGCTCCACTTGAGAAGGTGAGCTGCTCAGCTGGCCTTACCTATCACATAGATTTTTCCTTTGAGTGTACAAGCAGCTGAACCAGAGCGAGCGATCTGCATGGGAGCGATCTCTGTCCATATTGAGGTTTTCGGGTTGTATACTTGTGCGATGTCTGTGCCGTCACCATCCTCCAAAACTGCGCCACCTGCAGGATACAAACACGTGTGCATGTCGGGAACGGCTTTTTAATGGGTAATAAACTGAGAGCCGATCATTTGGAATCAAGTGTATATAAACAAAAAATAAATAAAAAATGCCTGCATGTGTATGTAAGGTCAGGGGAAATCGTTTTATATAGAAACACACACACCACACATTAGGTATACAATTTTAGTGGCATGTTGGAAGCCTGTTTATAGTCCAAACTTTCTTCATTCTTGGTGGCATACATTCAACAAGGTGCTGAAAACCTTCGAAGATTTTGGTTCATATTGACGAGCCAGTATCACACATCTGCTGCAGATTTGTACATTCCTGATGTGAAATTCGTGTGCCACTGCATCCCAAAGGAGTGCAGTGAAGTCATCATATGACACGGTGTGTTGTCCTGTTAAATTAATACTAAGGGGCCTCAGCACGTATAAACATCTATCCCTACCAGTAACATAGAGCAGACCGTCCAGGGCCACCACAGCAGGACTTGTGACCGCCATCTTCACAGACTCTGTAAACTCCCAGGAGTTGGTGTGAGGGTTGTAGCACTCCACCAAGTCAAGACGCGAGCGTCCTTCCCAGCCTCCTACTGCATACACAAATCCGTCCAGCATCACCAGGCCTAGGAGGAGAGGGGGAGGAAAAAAAAAACCCAACAATCAATTATCCTGAACTCGAAAACATGGACCATTTAAGATGATTTTCTTTTTTATTGTTCTTTTGCTCGTAAAGTAGATTTCTTTAAAGTATAAAAAGGATAAATATGACCGTCCTACCCAACTCGGAGCGTGCTACATTCATGGGAGCCATCTCCATCCAGGAATCGAAACAGGGGTCATAACGCCACATCTCTCTGCTGGCTGAGCCGTCAGGAAACTCTCCTCCGGCCAAATACATTGTCGAGTCTAAACAGAAAAAAGAAGTTCGAAGAATCTGGTTTGTAAGTGTTCATTAGAAAGGAAGTCTAACGCAGGCTATGAAGGAGTTTTACCATGACTGGCGCTCACCTGACACGACCAGCCCGTGTTTGCTCACGGCGAACGGCAGACAGGCCAGATTCTTCCACTGACTGGTCACGGGGTCGAAGCTCTCGACGCTCCGCAGCACCACCTTGTCGTCCTCTCCTCCAACCGTCACTATCACTTCAGCCGTCCCTGTTGCCATGACGAAGGGAGCGGGAAATAACAGAGACAAACTGAGAATGCTGAGAATTCTTAATAATCATGCATTGACAGTCACCAGCAGCAGTTAAACAATGAAGTCCCATCGATACATTTTGCACAAAAAGTATACGCATTAGTAAATTGTATTTGTAAGGAATGTGCATTTGTGAGATGAACAGCAGACTGGGGAGCAGCAGGAGTGGAGGGAGTCAGGTTACAAAGGCTCCTGGTGGTTACATTACCAATGAGTCGTGTTCTTTCACACTTCACTCAGAAATAAGACAATAGTAGGATGACCTCTTTGGCACTGGCAGAGAAAATATCTTTGACAGACAGCTTTGCTGCTCATCCCACAAATGCATGATCATTACAAATGTGGCACCATTCAAAAGGAAAATAAATCTCCACTTCAACCATATTATGTTTTTTTGAGGCTTTTCTAAAAATGATTCAGGTTGTACACTTCTTTTTTTTTTTTTTTTTTTTAAAGGCTTTGGATGATGTATACAGTATCCAAAAATACCATTTGAAAAAAAACCTGCATTCAATAGGTTAAGAGTAAAACAACATAATAGTGAAATTTATAACACATTTTGTGAATTCATGAAAAATAATATTAAGTCAATAAATGTGATGGCAGCAACACAAATAAAAATAATGATGTTCTATGTGAGACATGGACGACTTGTGGCATGCGGGGCTCCATTCTTTGTAACCCACAAGCACCTTTCCAGAAAGTTCCTATTTAATGGTAGGATAGTCGCTTATTTTGAGCACGTATGAAGCAGGAATTATTTACAAATGCTCCTGATAACATTAACTTGAGTTTATTTTATGGTAAAAAAAAATACTAAAGGCATGCATTTTTATTCAATACAATAAGCTCTTTTGATCAAATTAGTAATCGAAAATTGTCAACATGTTCAAAGTTGTCATGTCCTGGTCTATATCATGATGTGAATGAGATAATTGCACTGTTTACATCATCCCGAACAAATTTTAAAAATATATGATTTTCACTAGCGAGTCAAACAATGAAATTAGCCCCCTGATAAGTCATCAATTAGTCAACTAAACCATACAGATGCACAGAAACCAGCAAAAATGAGCATGAAAACACCACAAGACACAAAATATACATGAGAATAGTGTCAAATATTGAGATCTTACATATTCCTGAAAGAGACCTCCAGCCAGTAAAGTCCCACACCAAAATGGATCAAAGCCAAAAAGTAAAGGATGAATTAACAACTGAACAGAGACGACGGCGTGGTAGCCATACATGATGAAAATATACATGATGCGACTGGTTGTGCTGACCTGTGGACCTGCGGGGCCTCGCTCTGGGGCAGTACAGCTCTCCTCTGCGGTCCTTCAGCAACAGGTAGTCCTTGGCCTCAGAGATGAGCTTCTGGCAGGCCTGATTCTCCGTCACCACGTCCATGGATTCGATCACGTCGTGCAGGTAGTAAGGGCTGATGAGCGGCAGGCGAATGTGCTCCAGGACCTTTTAGAGAACAAATCAAATCTAAAAAGCTCTCCTATGAAATGCATTATTGCCCCTTTAAATGACAATTGTTTTGTCTGACGGAATACATTACTGATCCAGACTTACGGGAAAGTACACTGAGGATTTTGGAGTAATTTTCCTCAAATTCTCTTAATGCAGGTACACAAAATGGGCCTAACATATTAAAACTACTACAAAACAGAGCTTTTGCTATTAAACTTCAACATGCAAAAAAATTATGAAAAACAACAATAAACTCCAGTGAGTAAGAACGATCCTTTTACACGTCTGCACCCAAGAAGACTACCGGCTCATAAAGCAGCGCGGGTTTCATGTCTTCACTTATGAGCATTTTTAAGACCAACAGCTGCCGAGTTGAAGGCTCGGCACTAAAAAAAAAAAAGAAAAAATCTTCAACCCAGGAATTATTATGGAATATACTGTAGACTACATGTCTACTGCTGGAATTTCTGCAACAATAACCATACATCCACCACAAAGCTGACTAGGAGAAGGCAGTAAAGCAGGAATCAATGGCTGTGGCGCACAATACGAGTTATCGATTCTGACCTTTCCAAAGCTCTGCTTGCGAGAAGGACATTTATTCAGCCACAACATGGCGGCCTCAAACACCATCTCTTCTTTTGACACATTGATGAGGTCGCTGGCAATGATTTCTGTAAGTTTGTCCACACACAGAGAAAGGAACTCCTCCTGCGCAGAAAGAGAAACAAGAATTGAGGGAGTATTGGGAGTGTGATTTTAGACACACGTCTGGCTCTGGAAACACACACAGTATGTGAGAAAGCGGCCGCTCGCAGGCCCCAGTCTGACTGCTTACTGGGAGGGTAGATTATCTTTGTTAAGCTTCCCATCACACATGAAACCCACAACACTCCCAAGTTCATTCATCCTGCTGAGGCACAGGTGACACGCGTCGACAAAGCTTCGCGTTTAATCTGCTGCACACTCTCATAACTCAAATAGCCAGCAGCGGGTTGAGGGGAATCATGCGTGCACATTAAACCAGAGTTCACACTTGTGGGTAAAGATCCCTGGTCTGGACTTAGAGAGGAGGAATTGTCCTGACAAATCGACTAAAAAATAATAACGATCTGTGCTGAACTAATGGGGGGGGGGTCTTCAGCAGTGGGGTTTTTTCTACTCGCTCACAGCTGCTTATAAAATATAAAGGAATTAAAGTAGTTATAAGAATTCATTCCTTGCACACACAAACAACAGCTACAATAATAAGTTAACACTTCCACGGCTAATGTTTCCGTCTTGTTATGTTCAGTTTGGTTCATCTTGCTGCTCTGCAGCTATGAAAAATTAAATCTCGATCAACATCTCACCTGCTGACAAACGGTGCTGAAGTGCTCAAGGATGTAGTCCATGCTGCGTCGCTCCAGCTCCTTGCACGAATGGGCCTCCGCAAAGCAGTGAATCCCCACACAGTTCATCTCATCCATCTGACGCTCCATGAAACGACAGCAGGCCTCTCGAACGGCCATCACGTCCAGCAGATTAGCTGCTGCCAGCAGGCCCTTAACACAAATTAAATCAGCTTTCGGTGAACAGGCAACTTTTAAATAAGTTAAAAAAGAAAAAAGAAAAGACGGTATCCCTGGCTACTTCACCTGCACGTTGGCTTCAGAGATGTAGACTTCTGATGTGTACGCGTAGCTCACCAGCATGCCAACCATCTGAGGCTCAACACCATTGATGGCAACGCGCTCTTGCTTCGATTCGATCAGGTCAGTGGAAAACATCGCCTGAGGAAGAACAAAACGACACCTGAGCGCGTGCATGATTGTTGTCCTCACTCCATGTGCCCCGCTCCTCTTAGATAACCAAACATTTTGCTGCTACTTTATATCTGCACGAGGATTGGCTGGAAGCCCTACTATAAACACAGTAAATCCTATGGAGACATTTAGAGAGAACCCAATTTAAAACACAGTTGAGCATGACTGATCCAGCTTTCATGCAGAAATCTCACGACGTCCCGTCTCTACGTCCGACTTTATGACGCCAAAACCAAGTCCCAGCAGCTCCAACTGTGGTTGCATACAGTGAGTCAGCTTCATGGAACAAGAACATGGCATGTTCCTCATTAACGTGCACGTGTAGTCCTGCGGGGCAGCTCACCCATTCACACACATACAGTCTCCCCTCGGTTTCCCCTTTGTTGCCCCCAGAGAGGAACAACACAGGAGAAACAACACTGAAACCCTCATTTTGCTGAAGAGACATCAAACGGAAAATTCAGATGCAAACAATCTCAAAACATACTGGATGTATGAAAAGGACAACCAATGGCAAAGATTCCCCAATACAAAACAAGAATGTAATCCCCACAGAGAATAAGCTGTCAAACTTGATAGTTTACTAATGTCGTTTTTGAAGCAGCATGAATTTTGTCCAATGAAAAGAACCTAACCAGTCTCAGGATGTTACGTCTTTTCAGAGGAGGAACAACAATCTCTTTCACAATGGTGCAGTGGTAGGTGCTCTCAAATCATAGCAAGAGTACCCCATGGGTTTTCTCCGGGTCTCCCTTTTCCTCCCACAGTCCTAAAACATGCATTCAATATCAACTGGCGAGGTGTGAATGCTTTTGTGAGACTGTTCGCGTTTGCACTGGCAACATGTCCGGGGTGTACCCTGCTTTCACGTATAGCTGGCTGGGGACCGCTCCAGCCCTCTGTGAACTTTAAATTTGAAGGTTATTATGGCACAATAGAATAGAACAGAACAGAATAAAACAGAATAGTACTTTTTTTGCTAGAGTGACAATAGAGTTCTATTCTATGGGTTTTTTTATTGTTGTGGCACAGAGCAAATGTGATGTAACTGTGTGTATTTTCACAAAACTAAACAATTACTACCGAAAATGAGTCCAATCTCATTTTCTGTAGTAAGTGTAACTACATTATCGTCTGGCCCACTCAAGTTGAAATTACACTATATGTGGGCCCCTGAGCTGGAGTGTGTTTGACACAACTGCTCTACAATGAGATCACAAAGGTGTGTGACATTTTTACAAACGGCACAGATTAGATGTGGCTTTTAAACCGGGATGAAGAATCTTTTTGTTGTTGTTGTTTGTTTTCCAGACAAAATCACAAGAAGCTGCCTTTAAATGCCAGATTCCTCCTGTTGATTATTTCTAATGAAAGCAAAGTATGCATGAAGAATCTCCTCCTGATAATAATAATATGAGGACTGCCCAACCCCAACCCCACCCCCGTGCCTGTGATTGTCCCCGACACACCTGAGGGTGACCAGGTTTGTTTACCTGGAAGTAGGAGCTGAAGGAGGCCAGCACGATGCGGTGGCAGGGGAACTCCTGCCCGCCGCAGCACAGGGTCACGTCGCAGAAGGCGTTGTTGAGCCGCAGGCTGTTCAGGCCCTGCAGGACGGTGCAGGGGTGTAAACTCTCCACGAACAGGTAGTCCTCGTTGTTGAGGGGGGCCGCCGGCGGCGGGGGGGCGGCCGCGGCCGTCACCGCGCAGTCGAGCTCCGGCACCGCGAAGGTGGCGTGAACGGTGGAGTGCAAACCGACAGCGTTGATTTCAGCCATGTCTGACTCCGCTAGGCAAGCCTGAGAGGAAGAGGAGGGAAGAACACAGCTTTCAACCACACTCGCTCACTTTTCAGGCACAGAATTGACGGGGGAGTCTGTGTAAGTTCTCCTGGACAGGCTGTAATCCCGGGGGGGGGGGGGGGGGGGGGAGGTTTGGAAAAGTCTCAGGAGGAGCAGAGGAGAAGAAGCGGAGCTGGGATTGTCACTAATGAGGCTTAGCGGAGCTGCGGCTCCGCAAGACTGAGAGTCCCTCCGCCGGGACAACCTGCCCGGACACACACACACTACCAGCTGAGGGTGGGGGGGGAAACAGTCTGCGAACGTGAAAGATATTACCTGTTACACATAGTCGTGACCAAACTCTCCCACATATGGTGGAGACGGCTCCAGTCGGTGGCAGCCGAGGCTTTATCTCCTCGGTGTGTGTGTGTGTGTGTGTGTGCGGGAGCTCCGCCCTCCTCCGCCGCTCCGGGAGGTTTCACCTCCGCTTCTCGCCGCTTCGCTCACACAACAAGCGGTTTCCAGGAGAGGTGTGTCAAGATGAAATGCAGGTTCGGATGGATGAGTGGTGACAAGATTTAGGGTTTCACAATTAGAATTTTCTCGGTTTGCCCCCACTGATTGAATAGAAACACGAGTTTCAGGTCGGCCGGTGTGCTGAGGTCGCTGCAGCGGCCCCTGGTGGACTGTAAGGGAACTGCACATCTACAGATACGATCGATAAACCGTAAACTGCAGAACAAACAACACAGAAGTTTTTTTTTTTTTTTTTTTTTTTTGGGAATCAGTCTCGGTCACTGTTTTATTCATTTTCATCATGACCCCTTTATATGGCGTCCGTTGAAACGTTTTGAAGTTAGACATTTTTACACTATAGTGTTTTTAATGTTTTAAGACCAACCGAAAAGCATAACTAAATGTTATTTATATTTAGCCAAAATTGTATTTCCTTACTTATTAATCAGTAAATAGGCTAAAGTGAACCCTGGGCGTCTTCAGAAAACTCACAATGCTGCTTTTCATTCTAATGATCACATCTTACTGGTATTCTGCAACATATGTTAATCAGAAGAGTGAGGAGTTCTGTAACTGTTATTAACTTATAATGGTTTAGTTGAAGGAAACCCGGCTGAAAGCGATCCTTTTGGTAATTTGCCCCATTAAGGGTTAATTGTGTGAATCTGGCCATGCTTATTGTGTGCTTAGGGACAGATTCTTAGGTTTGTTAATCACAAAAACTTTATTCTCAATGACAAATATTGCAGTACAACAATAACTGCAAATAAATTATGAAATTACATAGTTCAGAGCATGTGAAAACAACCTGTATTGCAACATTTTTATTTACAGCCCCCCCCTTCAACTGAAATATGTCCCTAGAGCTATGACACTAACACTTGCACTCCATTGTCAGCAATATGACATAAACATAGAAATATTCTGAAATACATAGTACCTATGTTTCCCACAAAGGTAGAGTTTCTAGCTTTGATAAAAGATTCTATTCCCTCCCAAACACAATAAGTCAACAGCACTAACAACTGTGAGAGCCCGCTCTGTCAAAGTCGGCACCATTTTCTCATACAACTTTTATTTTTTAGAAATGACACTAAAGCAAAATTGGAAATGTTTTGTTTATTCAAAAGTAGAACACAGTACTATAATGATATTCAGGTTTATTTAACAATCATATAGTTACAAGAAAACATTCAGTAGTAAATCATCCATGTGTATGGCCTAATTATTGTGTTGCCTCGTTCTGGGAGAGAAATAATAACACACTCTTCCTTGTTTGTCCACATATATAGTCACATTTCGATTTGAGATAATATAGGCATATTTGTAGGAATTCTCACACATTGTTTTTTGTTTTTAAACCAAATGTAAAGATACTTTTCAGTATTGTCACATTGAATCATATTTTGATTTCCAGTTAGTCACACTTCTAGCACTTTAAAAAGAAGGTGTTTTTTTTAACAGACTTGAAGCATCCTTGTTTTATACAGAAGATTTAACTATTCTTTTACTTCACTGACTAATTTTAGGTTTTACACAGATTTACAAAAATTCAATCACAAGCTGGTGTCCTTCATAATCCCAGAATCCTCTAGTGCATTCCTTCTGCGCGCAGCAGCCTCCAAGATCTTCTTCCTTGGTCCCAGCTGGATTCGAATGCCTTTCAGATCTTCATCCGAGCACAGCATGAGTGCCTCCAAGTCCAGGTGCTCTCTGCTGAATGCGTGTGCAAACTCAGGCAGGGAGATGGCCGACAAAAACACATCCAGAGGAGACGTCTCCTCATCTCCGTCGTCGTCCAGGCCCAGGTCCTCTTGATTCCAAGGAAGGTCGTCGCCGACGGGATCTCCAAATTCTGCAGCGTCTTCCCCCTCCGCGAACAACTCGTTCTGAACAAGATAACCAAGACTTTCATTGTTCCCGCTTGGGATGTCCTCCGACTCCAGGCCCATCTTCTTCATGAAGATCAGACCTCCGAGGCCGGGCCGGTTGAAGATCGATTGCGTGACTTTGCCCGGTTCTTCGTTGCGATCATCGTCGTCGTCGTCGTCGAAGCCCTGCATCCCTTGTGCCATCATGGCCTCCTCCTGCTCGCTGAAGACATCCAGAAACTCCGGTTTCCCAGACATTCCATTCTCTTGTTTGAGAAAGATGACATTCCCATCTCTTCCCTGGCTCTGCATCGTGCCTTTTTCTTTCTTCCCAAGCTTTTTCTGGAGCGTGCCCTTCATCCTGGCAGTAAGGGAGCCCGATTTATCTGCAGCAATCAGCTTGGAGAACTGCTCATTGACGCCACTCACGGTACCGCCATTAGAGAAGGCCGAGCCCATGCTTGCCTCCGACACAGTCCCAGTGCTGCCCGCTCCACGGTGCATTTTTTCCATCTTGCTCTGGTGTCTCTTCTTCACCTTCTCACAGAGTTTCACCCGTTTTTCCGCCTCTTTGACAGCCTCTTTTTTTAGGGTGGCAACCTTCTTTGCGTTTTGGTTGGTCTGCTGCGAGGCGGCGGCGTCGAGAAAGCGTACGCTGTCCATGCGGTCCCGAGACGCGGCAACGTCCATGGCCGTGTGGAATTCATTGTCCAGTGCGAAAACGTTGGCGCCAAAGTTGACCAGGAAGCTGAGGATGTGCATGTGGCCATTGGCTGCTGCAAGGTGCAAGGGTGTGTTCCCCCAGATGTCGCTCCTGTTCGGATCCCCTCTGTATCAAACACACAAAGAATATGAGTTGAAACACACTTTCATTTTAATTTCACCTTGATGTTCATCACTGTTTTCCACACTTGATTGTCTACCATTTGTGGAAAATATCCTGAAAAACAGAAATAATTTGACAGTGAAAAAGAGATGCTGAGTATCTCTGTTTAGTTTTTTTTTCTTCATATACTGTATCCACCATGCTGAAGTTTCCACAGTCCAAAAACATGCCTCGGAGGTCCATCGGTGACTTAAGGCCCCGTTTAAAAGACAACGGAAAAGAGTGCAATAGGGTTTGAGAAAAGGCAAGAAATATCATGAAATACAGCCTGAATTGATACAGAATATGAATTTCTTTTAATCTGCTGATGAGTAGATTTTGCTCCCGCAAGACAAAGCCAGGATGATTTTTTTTCCCCCCCTCAGTGTCCATTTCTCTTCTAACTGCAGTGAAACAGAAACCAGACTGTCATGTTTAATATCAGGCAGCGTGTTCCTTCTCTACTACTACAACAACCGTTACTAGTACTATAACAAAACACATAAAAATGTATCATGGAACCGAAATTGTTCAAATTAACATTTAAAAAATGAGTGTAAATGATCAGTGAGCTCTTAAGACTGTAAGGCCTCTCGAGCTGCGCCACATTATCTCAGCAATAAATGCTTTGATTGCTGCGTAACTGCAAGGACTCGTCATAAAGCGAAGTTCTCGCTCCCTGTGACCAAAGCGGAAATATTTCCAGTGATTCTGGCCACGTAGCTCAGAAGTACATTTTACCTTGTCATGTTTCTCACCAACCTTTTTCTACTGATTGAGATTTCTTTTATTTATTTCTTTCCCCAGCTAGAATGTTGTGCTCATTTTGAGCTTGTCTTTTGTTGTGCTGAATGAGGACTGGAGCAGGGGGTGGGGGCTGTAAATAAAGGCCTCTTTTGTTTTACAGGATGAATTTGCATCATTAAACATTTGGCTCAGCTCCTGGGAGAGCAAATTATAAAATGTTGTAACGAAGGTTTTGATCGTGTAATGTCGTAACGTGTACTCAAAGTTCAGAGAAAGCGCTCATAAAAACCTCTTGCAGTGTACAGAAAGCATAATTTATGTTAATATTCAGCCATATGTTTGATGTAACCTAAATAAAAGCTTTTTCCGCTTTTTATAAATCTACTGTACGGGGCAATTCGAGTTATTTAAAGAGTCCAAAGTAAAATACTGTTATTTGACTTGTAACTAAAATCTATAAACTTGATTGGCTTGCTTTCTTTAGGAAAGCCATATTATGTTAATATGGTCATACATTGCACAGCATTAAGAAAATAACAATGAAAAACAGTTATTGAAATCATCCAAAGGCAACTCTATGTGTCCTTTTGTCACTGTGCGAGTGTGATAAAGAACAGGCGACTGAAGAGGTTCGACAGTACTCACTCTCTGCTGCATATGAGCTGAAGAGCATCGACATGTCCGTGGAAAGCAGCCAATAAAGTGGGAGTCATTCCGTCGTCGTCCCCAGTGTTCAGGTCCTTCCTTGTGGCCTCTTTCAAGAGGTCCAAGTTTCCATCGGTCGCTGCTTTGTGGTACCGAGTCATCTCGCAGGAAAAGGTTGAAACAAATCTGTCGCTTTCCTTCACTTCGTCCACCCACCAACGTCTGATGAGCAGAAGCGACAGTCAACCTCGGCAAACAAAGTGGCCACTGGGCGTATCCACAGCTCAGTGCCATAAAACAAAAGCAAAGTCCAGCTCACTGCTGTCACTAACACAATTTCCTCCCAACACCACGCCACAACTCATTGTGATCGGTCACCTCAAGATTTATTATCAAGGGATAGACATAGTCCAATGCTTCAGAGATAAAGGGTTATATGTTCAACACAATACAAACCATGATCACTATATAAAATACGTCAAAGGTAACCTGAAAGGTGTGAAAAAGTATGTTTGAAGCATTCTAATGTATTCATTTATCTATTTGTAGGCTTTTATTCATTTGGGGGGCATTTTACATTGTTGTATTTATACAATCTGAAAATATTCAGAGTAGATAAATTACAGATCTATAAGTACAGTTAAAACTACATGTCTCAAAAGTGAATGTATTCATAATGCAATTTTATCATACATAGTTCTAGTATATCTTTTTTATATTAGGTGTATGACACTGAACAGAAATGCTCATAAATATACATAATACATAGATAATTACACCATGTTCTTTTAATACTACATGTAAGCATTAAATACACTGAAATAGCACCAGCAGATCAACTAATATATACAGATTAAATACACCAAAGTATCATCATCATCCTCGCCATCATCATATTTTCATCAAGAATAGCAGACACAACACAACACCGAGACCCAAGCTGAAGGATCGGTCATGCTGCCATGAAAGCCAGTTACCTTGTTGCTAACAAACTAGCATTAGTGGCAAAGCCATGCTGTTAGGGTGACTTTGCAAAAACATGCATAATGCAACAATAATAGATTTTTTTTTTTTTTTTTTTTTAAATTTCACGGTATTTTGCACAAAAAGGTATTATCAAAAGTGGCTTCATGTTACGATTGTAGTCCTTTTCGGCAGTAATGGTTTGTTTTTGTGTGAATATAGACATTTTCATCATGTATACTCTACGCCAAAACAAAGAAAAACTATAAAGTTTCAACTTAAAGGTCATCATCATGGGATTATTTCACTTGTGCTCAAGTGCCAAGATGAAATTGAACAGTATGTGGCTCCACTCCTGCTCTAGATTATTCCATAGAATCTATTGGATAGGCATGAATAAGCCACTGGCTTCAGCCTATTCCTTTTCTTGGTCATTTAGAGTGACCTGTATTTGTTGGTATTTGTATTTTCTCAGTTGAACTATGAGCAGAAATAAACCATTCATTCATTAAGTCATACTCTTCACCCTCCAGTCCAGTAGGTGGCGGCAACTCAACGCCCATGGTTCATTTACAGCGAAGAAGAGTTGAAGGCGGTAGAGCTGTCATCTTTAACCAATCAATGAAAACTGGGAGGAAACTTCACTTTATATATTTTTTTCCTCTTCCTGGACAACTTTACGCCTTCCTTGCACTTTGAGAGTTGTTGTTCTGGATATTTAGCCTGTTGCGCAACCCGCTTCCACAGCTTGACAAGCCGGGCCGACCACCTCTCTCTTCCTCCTTCCCCGGTGCTTCGAGTCGGTCCTCGCCGGTAAACCCTGCAGACATGTCGGCGAACGGAGGCGCGGCCGCCGGCCTCATGTCTTACGAGACGCTGGTTCACGCGGTGGCGGGTGCAATGGTGAGTGAAGACGACAAGCTTTGTTGGTGGGGGGGGAGGAATGGGAATGATCATGCATTACTGATGTCAGGGTGTTTCTTTCAGGGGAGCGTGACAGCCATGTCCGTCTTCTTCCCTTTGGACACGGCCAAAAGCAGACTGCAGGGTGAGTTTCAACCGTTATCAACTGAAAGGTTTATCAACTGGTTCATGTCAATGAAAAGTGCACCGATTTAGTTTTTGCACCACTCTCAGAAATCTGAGCTTGTACTATCCACATAACATTTCATAACTTGTGTACTGGAGCAGTGCTTCGCGCTCTTGTTCATGGCTTCAAGTACCAGCTGGAGGTTTCTGTGTGGAGTTTGCGTGTTGTCCCCCGGATGTGCACGTGGGGTTTCTCCAGGTACTCCACAGTCCGAAAACATGCATGTCTGGGGTTAATAGGTGACCTTAAACTGCACATAGGTGTGAATGTGTGTGTGTGTGTTTGCCTTGTGATGGACTGGTGACCTCTGCATGTGTACCCTGACCTCACCCATAGTGAGCTGGGATTGGCCCCAGCGCCCTGTGACCCTGTTCAGGATTAAGCGATATAGAGGATAGCTGGATGGACGGTGGGTGGTGACATTGAGTCTTTTAGTTTTGATTGGTACCTGGTCGTCAGATCAAAACACAGGTTTATTTTTATTCAAGTAATAAAAGTACAGCCTCTGAAACCTTGTATAAATTAAATGAAGTGAAATAAATGTTCCCTCGGAGCAGCTGAGGGCCTATTTTTGACCTTTGAGCCCATGACTTCAATCGTTTCTTTTAGATAGGGATATATTGATGTTTTGTGGCCACGAGTTTGCTCTCACAAATGTCATGCTAAATGACACCGCATTTCTGTGTCCCCTGTTATGTGTTATTACATTAAATTGTGTTATTAATACCCCCATAAGTGTGGTTTAGTTCAGTCTTGACATCTGGAGGGCATGCAGTGTTGCAAAGCAGATCGTTCTTCGAATATACAAATTAGATTCCAACCCACAAATGGATGTGACATGCTGCTGCTGCTATTAGTGATGCAACAAACGGAATTTCGTTGTACTTGAACAATGACAATAAAGCTTCTTAAATCTTAAATATACATATATTAGGCTTTGAAATCGAGGTTCACGAAAATGTAATATTGTAGGAAATGTATTTATGCAGGGACAAAGTAACGTGTCTGATAGTCTTCTTCAATAACCTTTGCGTGTCTTGCAGTGGATGAGAAACGAAAGTCGAAGTCGACCCACATCATACTGGCTGAGATCGTGAAGGAGGAAGGCATGTAAGTAAAATTAACATGAAAATACAAAGTAATTACCTCTATTTCTGGTTTGAATAAGAAAAATTGCAATCCCAGTAGACGGAATGGTATTGGAACATTGGTCATTTCTTCTCGGCTCACTGGGTCTCTGCGACTCTCCTCTTCTTCCCCCAGTCTGTCCCTGTACAGAGGCTGGTTCCCGGTGATCTCCAGTCTCTGCTGCTCCAACTTTGTTTACTTCTACACCTTCAACTCGCTGAAGAAGCTGGCAACGTCTGGCGCAGGGAAGTCCAGACCCAGCAAAGACCTGCTGATGGGGGTGGTGTCAGGTAAAGGCATACCGCAAAAAGAATCCTTTCCAGTCATTTAAAGGACGTGATCAAAGTGGAGGATTGAAAGACGCCCTCACAGGCTTTCATCAAACCTTCTTGTCATCCACCAAAATGTTATTTTGGTCCTTTTTTTGGGGGGGGACAAAAACCTCCCGAGGCAATAAGGAGCCATTCGCTGCGATGCTGAGCCTCTGCTGTTTGTGCAGGTGTTGTGAATGTGATCCTCACCACTCCCATGTGGGTGGTCAACACTCGCCTCAAACTGCAGGGGGTGAAGTTCAGGAATGAAGACCTCCATCAGACCCGGTACAGAGGCATATTTGGTATGTGGACCCTTCAGATGTGCTCTCTTTTGTCAGCTTGCTGCTGTTTTTGAAAACTTGCCTGAGTTTGGATTTAAAAAAAAATAAAAAATGTGTCCCCTTTTGCAGATGCTTTCTCGCAGATCATAGCCAACGAGGGGGTGGGAACGCTGTGGAGCAGCACGCTGCCCTCGCTCATCCTCGTCCTCAACCCGGCGGTACAGTTCATGTTTTATGAGGCCATGAAGAGGAGAGCGGGCAAGGGAGGGAGAAGGGTGAGAGGATAGAGCACACGATAGATAGATCTTTTTGGGGGGAAAAAAAAACCGTTAAATCTTCTGCGACCACAGATATCGTCAGCGGAGATTTTCGTCATCGGGGCCATCGCCAAGGCCGTGGCGACCACTGTGACGTATCCCCTTCAGACCGTTCAGGCCATCCTCAGGGTGAGTGCGGCTTCACGCAAACTAATGCGCTTCCTTTTTTTTTTTTTTTTTTTCTTTCAACTGAAGGCACATTTCATTTCAACGAAAGACTAAAAATAATACTGAATACATTTCCTGTATTCCATGTATAAACTCTTTGAGCCATCAGTGAGCCACATGCTGAGTCAAGACAGACGACCTTTATTCATTTTGTCGATTGGCTTTCATGAAAACTACGTCGTCTGTTTGAACGTCGGTATTTTAACATTAAGTTAAATAAAATGTTAGAGACTAGGAGTTATGACCGACCTAAGAAAGTGATAGTAACTGTATGCTGTGCCTAAAACAATAGTTTTATGATTATTTATAGGGAATATATCATAAAATGTTGACTCCTTTGCGTAGGAATGTAGAAATATGGTGTATTTAAGGTCAAGTAATTCAAAATGAACAACAATAACTTGGAGGTTCTCTCATCAGTTTGGCCAGTACAGGGGCGAGGGGAACAGCGGCGTGCTCGGCGGCCTCTCCAACATCCTGTTCCTGCTCATGGACCGAATCAAGTGAGTTGCAGCCGGCGACGCGAACCCGCACACCGCGGTTGGACACGTGGCGGCGCCCGCTTGATAAGCCGTCGACTCTTGTTTCTTCCAGGAAGAATGGGTTCCTTGGTTTGTACAAAGGCCTGGAGGCCAAGCTGCTCCAGACGGTGCTGACGGCTGCGCTCATGTTCGTGGTGTACGAGAAGATCACTGCTGCTACCTTCAAAGCCATGGGCCTGAACAAGAAGCTCAAACACTGAGAAGGGCGTACGACTGGAAAGCGGAATCGGCATTGTTGCACTCATCAGTTGGCGTGATTTGGTGCCTAACGACTTTTTGTTGCTTCAATGACGTGCACGTTGCATTAGGAGGTAGGATTGCTGGCTTTTCAAGCCACAGATTACCATACATGACCGTAAACCGTGACCAATGAAGGGTTTAATGCTGATTACCCTCTCATTTTAACTTTAAACTGCTTCCACATATGCAGACTTTTTTTTTTATCTCCACTGGTAAATAGCAGTTAATATAAATTTTTATTTTTTTTTATTTTTTAGGGAATGAGTTTGGTCACAAAGCAGATTGTCCTACAATCCACTGAGCTCTTGTATAACGGATCATTTTTTCTTTAAGGTGTCATGGCACCAATCCTGAAATGAATATTTGACAGGAAAAAAATTAATGTTAAACTTCTTTCATTTGTAGTGATTGGAGGGGAAAAAAAAAAAAGTTTATTTGTAATATTGAAATTTGTAAGTGAAAAATCTGATTTTGGCTCCCGGGTTCAACTCAGACACGGATTTAGTGTCGTATGCAGTAGGGTTAAACGTGTGTGTGTGTGTGTGTGTGTGGTGGAGTGGAATCTGGTTTTAATCATAGCTTGGATAAGCATCGTGACTCCCAGTCTAGAGGAAAAAAAAAAACTGTCTTCAACCACTGTAACCCGGAATCCTCTGGACACTGTATGGCAGCTGTCACTATCTGTATCACTGAGAAGTACGTTCACTTTTCTAATTCTTTTCTTGTGTTTCCAACTGTGAAACCTTAAGAAATCCCTGCCGCACGTTCGACAGAGAAGTCGACTTTAAGATGCGCACGCTTACTGCGACAGCGTGCGCAATCGGCACCGACTGTTTCATTTCAGAAAAATGTTCACGGGAGTGATGAAATTCATAAAGACAAAAAAAGGCCTAGAATACATGGGTTTGCATGTATTGAATCAGAGATGCCGTGAAGTGTCGTCGTCGCGTTAAATTGTACTTGGAATTTAAATTAAATTTGCTTGTAAAATAGTTTTAACTTAACGGTTTTATAGTAAAGATGACGTGTGTACAAACACTACAGTGGCTATTTAAGTGCCTTTTTTTTTTTAAATGTGTGTGAATCGACACAAACATCGAATGCACTGTGTTCCTTCTCCTGTTTTTATTATTGGAGGTCAGTATACCAACCATTTCTCACCTTTTAATGTCTTTAAAGCAGCGGCGGTCACGGCCCGCTTGACTCCTTAATTTTTTTTTGAAATCAACAGACTTCTTCATTTTGTCGCTGCCAGTTATTCAGCGTGAATTGTAATGACATTACAATCGACGTGGATCCCAAAGTACTTCTCCGGGCCGTGTTTTCTGGAATGAAGCGAGTTTGTTTATCTGAACGACACGTTCACCGGGTCTTGCTGCTCTGAAAGCTGGTCAGAGTTGTTTGTTTAATGGGATTCATTTCTAAAGTGGACCTTGACATGTTTACATTAAAACACTTTGCCACTAACCACTCCGTACCTAATGGTTCATATCTTCAGTTTTTGAAAGGTGCATTTTCTAATTTTTCGCTTAAACTGAGGTTTAAGTTACTGTGATAACCAGGGAGCAATAAAGTTTAAGAAACGATACTGACGACGGGTTGTGACGGCTCCCTTTATTTAAAACAAATACATGCTGTGTTCAAACTTGCGGCTCATTACAGATAAAATCTCCACTGGAATCCTGGATTAGAGTTCATTGACACTGAAACTTCGGTCGTCGGATCTGAACGTTTCAGTCGCGGCTCATGGACTGGTGGTGTGAGTCCGGACCCCTGGCGATCTCCTCGATGTACCACTGCGGTAGGAAGGAGTACTGCGAGTCCCTGTGGATGGAGTAGGTCACGTCCTTGTGTGGATCCCAGGAGAACAGGTACACCACGCTGAAGCGGAAGCAAAAAATGGGAACATTTCTCCCAAATATTCAGAATGAATAATATAATTGTGACTGTAAAAGTTGCTTGTCGCCCTCGGTCTGATGTGACTCACCGAGGACAGTCTTCAGTGGCGACGTGCTTCACGAAGGACAGGAACTCGCAGCAGAAGTTCATACACACCGTCGGCTTCCAGCAGTTGTATTCGTTCTATGAAAGAGACACAGAAGCTCAGGTTCTCTCAAACGACTGCCAGATAAAATACCTAAAATGCTCGTTTTGTCGCGACGCCGCCGCACCTTGATCAGGTGCGAGATCTTGGAGATGTGGAAAGTCTCGACGGAAACGACGACTCCTTCGTGGTCCCGGAATCCGGCCACGACGCGAGGCACCCCGGGGAGGAACGACTGCGCCCACCACTTCAGCAGCTTGAACCTGAGCAGGACGGGGAGAGTCGTCAGCTTCCGACCACCACACGGGGAGGAGTCGGGCGACCTGCTGATTCGGCGCTTCGGCTACCGGTGGAGGTTGCTGCGCTGTTTCGGTGTGCAGGTCTCTGCCGACGTCTTCAGCTCCACGTAGCAGGCGGGAGGGGGCGGGGCCTCGGGGTCTTTCTCTCGACAGTCCACCTCGCCGGAGAACAGAAGTCTGTGGTCCGCCAGCCGAGTCTGGACCACGGTGCAGAAGGCCTCGTTAGTGTTGACCACCCCCCCGGGGTCCGGCAGGGCGTGGACGGTATCTACAGGGACGGACGGAGGTGAAGCGTCATCGTTCCATTGACTCAAAATGTTTTTAACCTTTGATTCAGCCCCAACACACGACATATTCCAACAAAATAACTGCTTTTCAAGTAATATTGAGGGGCACTATGGTGTAGTGGTTAGCACTGTCCACTCACAGCGAGGACATCCCCGGTCCGAGTCTTTGTTCGGGGGGGGGGGGGTTGTTTTGAGTTTGCATGTTCTCCCTGTACTTACCTGGCTTCTCTCCCATGGGTGAAAAATATATAAATATATATACTTTGAGGTAAAATGGAATCGGGTTGAGCATCGAAGGATCACAAAAGGATATAAAGAAGATGGATGGAGTGGAGTAAAAAATGTTCAACTTTAAACTCAACCTCATGATTCAAGTTGAAGTTTCTGGTTCTTCTTTTGAATGTATGTGAAGTAGATAACTTGAGTTTAGCCCGGCTGATCTCTCTTTGCAACTGGACTTGCTCGAAAATAAATGTGAGGAAAAACAAAACCCACCGACCTGCACATGTGTATTGCTCGAACTTGTATCCCCAGTACATCATCTCCTCGTGCCTCTCGGTGCGGTTGTCTCGTTCCCTGCGGGCGGCTTCTGTTTCCACCTCGCTGATGTAAAGTGTTCCCCCGAACCTGGTGACCGCCAGCATCCAGCCCTCCCTCATCTCGTACGGAGTGGTCAGCAGCTTGGTGAGGTGACCCCTCCACGTCACAAAGTCCACGTCTAAAGCGCTGGAAGGAGCGGAGGTTGATGGAAGGGTACGCTCCCAGCAGGTACAGTTATGGTGAGTGACGGAGGAACGTCTGTGTGCGCGTGTATTGTTGACTTACCACGGCGAGGCCGAGGGCGCCTTTGACTTCAGCTTCGATTTGTTGGCCACGACCCAGCGAAGGAGATGGTCCAGCTTCTCCTTCACGCTGTCGTCTCGCTTTATGAAGCGGTCCTTGTAGCCGTCCCTCAGGTCAAAGTGAGGATTTCTGTCAGGTTCCACGTAGTACCTCATCTGCCTGCTGTCGTTGAAGAACCGCCGTTCGGAGTCCAGGGAAAAACAGCCTACTTCAACGGGCTGTTTGTACACTGGAAAGTCCCTTTCGTAGAGCTCTCTCCTGGTGCTCAAGGATGGAGAGCTCGGCGTGCTTTGCCCCGGCGTCGACCCAGACTGATACTGCTGTTTCGTCGGTTGGAAGCTTTTATTTTCAGTGTAACTTCTCCCGCCGTCATCTTGTCCTCTCTTGTATGAGGACTGCCGGCTGTGGTAGCTGGAGCTTGGACTGCGCGATCTGTGGCGGTTCATTGCTGAGGGAGGAAGCAAATAGTCAATGATGAGGACTACGCACCCCTCCTTTACTGAAATGTGAAGGGAAGTACTACAAAAACAGCTTAAAGTAATGCTTCATGTCAAGGTTTTCTCCCTGTGTGTGTGTTTATTTGTTAGGTGGTGTGTCCAGACGGTCTGCAGGTGTGAATGTCTCTGAAACTGGAAGTATCTTTAAAAGTGGCCATGACAATCGGCTAAAAAGTCTGACTAAACCAAAACTGAGGATTGTCCATCTTTGTGCGCAAGCTACTACTGTGTTATGTCATTTTTGCTTTTTACAAAAACTGATGCATACAGTTTATTTAATCCGATCCACTGAGGCTGATATGAGTCTTAATGAAGCCACACAACATAGCAAGAAATTGATTACTCTAATAATATTAAAACTGTCACGCGGTTTTTAATTCTGCAAGATCTGCGGCAAAATGATAAGAAAATATATTTTATTACATATTTCGTATTTTTGAAATTATGTTTTGTTGAAAATCTAGAAGTCATCCACACACAATTGCATCAGTTCTCAGTGTTTAGGAACTCATTTGCTGTGAGCAAAGTCTCCTTTCCCGATCATCTTTGTTGAACATTTTCATGCATGGGATGTACAAACTAAACTTAAAGCAGATCCAGTTAACACATTTTGTGAATCACTGCGCGCATGCATGTTGTATAAAATCATTGTAACTTTAAGTTATCGTAGCAATGTTAAGTAAAAAAAAAATTGGCGCACGCTGCAAGATCTTAAGCGACAACCTCGTAAAAACATAAAAATAAACGTTACAAACCGGAATGTTTGGGTTCCCTGAACAAGGCAGCTAACTTGCATCACATGCTAACAACAAAACGTAAGGCTACTTCCGGGTGTAGTTTCTCCTCCACACCGCTGCGTAGCGGGCGCGACACGTCTTCTTGAATAAATTACCCTTAAACCCGGAGTCAGCTGCTCGTTGTCGCTGTGAGGACGTGTGAGGCTGAGTGGATTCAAAACGATGAGAAACCGAACAGTTATTAACAGTTATCATCAGGTAAGACAGGGTTTTAAGGAGCTTGGACGTTAACTACACGGTGCCAGCTGAGCTGGCAACAAAAAGTGAAATGAAACTGGTGGCTTGATTTAAATTCACTTCTGGATGTTGTGAGGTGTTTCGAATTTAAGTGGTTTCCCTGTTAACTGGTGGCCGACTTCCTTTATCGTCCATTGTTGCTGCGAGGAACACCAAATTTTAAAAGCCCGACAGAAATCTGTAGGTGTCCTGTTGAACTCCATTTAAACGTACTTACAATCAAGTTTAAACGGCGTTTGCCAGTACAGCTGCGGCTTTCTGTCGTTTTTTTTTTCTCCATCTGCTGGAACACGATGCAACAAAGGAAGTCGGTCACCAGTTAACAGGGAAACAACTCGATCCGAAACACTCACGACTTATCTAAATACCGTAGTTATACTTCATGCAAACATCTTAGATAGCGGTGCTTCGCCGAACAGCAGAATTTGGCCATGTAGTTTGGGATGAGGCGAACAAAAAGGTCTGAGGGATTACATCCAATGTTTAGTCTTTCTCAACAGTTTGTGATTTACCTTCCGCAGAGATGTGATGGCGTAAACCAAATCTTCTCTCTCCTCCTTTGATTATATGTATATATTGTTGTATATATGTGGTGTATTGCTATCATCTGTTGTTAGTGATCAATGCACTGGAATCGTATAAAAAACTGTAAAAAAGCTGTCTTCTCTTTACAAAACAACACGAAACTAGTACCAGAATCACAGAGATCTTATATCACAGCACCATGTTTGATTGATTGTGTGTATAAAATGAAATATTGGGTGTAGAGAGATATTGGATTGAGCTGAACGGATTAGATCAAACTGAATATAAAGATTGAAATGTGCTTTTTTAATTTGTAAAGGCTGCTTTTCAGTTTTTTTTTCCTTTGCTACGTAGATGTTGTAGTTTTAATCACTGTACATTGATATATATATATACACGTTTCTCTTCATCTTGTTCTAAAGTTAGCAGGTAATGGCTTTCAGGTTTCCACATTTTATAGATCTTACTAAAATAACAAAATGGTACAATCCAACCATTTTTTTCTAATGCCGGTTATTTATTGACGACCTTTATTTCTCGCCCAGTAATGAACAGGAAACGAGCTCTGGTTTCAGACACTTTCATGGTGAAGAAAAGAAGAAATGGCTCAGAGACATTTGGAGCTGTCAGTGACGGAGACGGTACGGGTAACTGCAAAAACAAAAAAAAGCCAATCACTTTTTTTTTTTTTTTAAAGAAAACTCAATAAAGTTACACTTTATTTTTTTAAGGACCGACCGACGTCAGAACCACCCTGGAGTATCTCAGGACGCTGTTTCCCAGAAAGCTCTTCAATGACACGTTGCCACAAATCGTGCTCAAGCATCAACTCTACAGCCTCCATAACGACAAGACCCTGGTGGACAAGGAGGTGGTAAGGTGGCTCGCCACTCTCGGACGCGTCAAAAGCTTCATTCAACCCTTTTCCGGTGCAAATGCGAGCCACCGTTTTTGTTTGTTTTGTTGCACGCAGAACAAACTGCGTGAAGAAGGGTCCCTGCTGATGTTCCAGCTCGGGTTCGACGCGGACGCTTTCGGGCTGGTGTTCACCTCCGACTACAAGGCCAAAGCGCTGGCCGGAGAGGAGGGCAAAGTCACGCGGGCGACGGTGGAGAGATTCTTGGAGAAAGTGGGGTCCGTCTGCACCGACCTGAGCTTCACCAAAGACAAGATGCTCAGAGAGTTCCTGTTCACCGACTCCGAGATAACGTAGGGAAAGGAAGCCGTTTCGGTGTATTCTTTATTTTGTGTCAAGTGTCAAGATTATTTTCAGGATTAATCACAAGATCCTCTCACTTCATGTCACTGTGAGTCTAAATATTCTGTGTCAAAGGAGTTTGACCTTATCGCCCCCCCACCTAGGCAGCTGGTGAAGTCGGGTGTCCTGACAGTGAGGGACGCCGGCAGCTGGTGGCTTTCCATCCCCAACTCCGGGAAGTTCACCAAGTACTTCATAAAAGGTTGTGTTGTTTTTTTTTGGTGAACACCAGTGCTCCACCTAACTTAATTTTCTTCCCCAAAATTTACTTTGCAAAATAATTGACGGTGTCACGCTAACTGAAGGACGGTCTATTTGGGACGTCCCCCCCCCCCCCCCAGGTCGTAAAGCAGTGCTCGCCATGGTGAAGAAGTCCAAATATAGCGAAGTCTTGCAGGCGGAGATAGAAGAACGGAAGACAAACTCTCAAGTGAAATTCCACATGAAATACCACATCCACGACATTGTCGGCGCAGAGCTGGTCGAAAGGTGATGTCTGACTTGATACGCACGTTGTTTTTTTCCAGGATTTTTCAAAATGAAAAGAGCGGGTGCTACATATTTCTAGTCGTAACTGACTTTGACGGCACTAATGTCAGGAATCGACGACTTCCGCGTGACACTGGACACTTCATTGGGTTCACATCTGCAGTCTAATGTAGTCCATTGCCGTTTTTAATGTCTTACAAATAAACTGTGTGGAAACTTACTATTTTAGAGCCCGTATAAAGAGAGATTAAGCTTTTAAATATGATCCCTTTCCAGATAAAGGGTTAATGTAGATACGTTTGTTGGCTTTTATACAACTTTTGACCAAAAACCTAATGTGTCAACACAGTAACCCAAAAAAAAAAAAAAAAGGTCATTTCAATGAGTTCTTTACATGAGAAATGATCCTATAACATACATAAAGTATTTCTTTATTGGTCGAAGTGAACTGCATTCGCCGCAGATACTGTCTTGCACGTGTGCATTTGAGACATCGCTGTACTTTTCTGTTCCAAGAGTACTCTTCCAAATGTACATTGACCTGGCTCACTGAACCTCCCTCTTCATTTCTTCCCAGCATACCGACCACTTCAGGCACACTGCTGCGATTCGTGGATTCCTGAGCTGCGGGGAGGCGAACGTCGAGATAACTGAACCACGTACTCAAGATTGTGAAAAGTATTTGTACGCCGACGGCGTGATCTTAATTTAAGATTTGTTACTTTGGCTTCGGTGCCAAACTCACTACAACAAAAAAAAAAACACCTTGTGGGTTGATGAATTGTCAAAGTTTTTTTTTGACACGGTTGTGTAAGGTTTTGTTTTATTTTGTAATAAAAAGGTGAAACGCTTCTTCAGAAATTAACTTTTTTCAGATCCAGTAGCCCTACTTTGTTTCTCACAAGTTTCTCTTTCTCTACGCACACGATAAATCACGTGTTCAGACAAACGAGGAACCTGTATTTTTTTCCCCCATTAGATAGTGAATCATCTTTTTAATAGTTTTGATCGGTCAAATCTTCTTGGGTGTGTCTGGAATGGGCGATGACCAACTATTGTGAGGAATAAAAAAACAAAACAGAATAAGAGTTGATTTTAAAGGAATTTATTGGCTTTTTCAAAAAGTGACAATAGCTTTTACCCATAAAACTAAAGAGTCACAACATTGGCTTGAATTAAAGCACAGCTTGATGTCTGAATACAAGACAGATGAGCAACATGTACTTAACCCCTGATCTAGTAGTTCAAATACATTTTTATCTTCTTTTGTAAATAGGCAAAAAATATAACTGTAGCAATTCTAATCTTAGTTTTCAGTATATGATGCACATACATGCTGTCAGCATTAATTACAAAAAAGCTAGGCTTGTAGGGGAGATTAAGGTAGCGTTAACTGTGGAGGTAATAAAAACAAAAGGATATTCATAGTGTTAGTTAAACAATACAGTGAGTGAGTGTAACTTCTGTGACGAAAGATACAAAATAGATCACATGATTATAACAAAAAAAAAAGAAAAAAGATGAGTACACTGGATACTACATCATAACCGACAGCAGCTCCGTTACCGTTAGCAGGCGGAGGTGCTCTTCTTAGTGACGCTGCTCAGCCAGTAGTGATGCGATCTCAAACAAACCAAAAAAAAAAAAAAAGAACGAAAAATGTGCTGCACATTAGGTTTTTCCGGTAAATGCCCGCAGAGCATCGAAGGTGCTCTTGTTCCCGTCACCAAAACGCCTCAGCGACGTCTACGCCAACATGTAATCAAGCGCTCGGCTTCTCGCTCCCGGGCAGCTCAGACACTTCAAGGGGGGGGGGGGGGGGGGGGGGGGGGGGTCTTACAAAGAGAAAACAGTCGGCGGGTCCGACTGGAGCCAAATGAGGACAATACTGGAGTGTCTGGATGTCTGAGGGAATAATAGCACTGTTGGTGTCAGCAGACCTTTTTTTTTCCTCCTACAAAGTCTGGATTTTTTTTTATTTTTTAGAACTTTATAAGCGTCATTCAATGCAAACAGAATGAATTTACAAGAATCACACTGGCTACTGGGGAAACGGGGAGCACAGACAGTTGTTTCAGGCAAAAAAAAAAAAAAACCCTAAAGTTCACAGGTGGTTACTCCTTGTTGACAGAGCGACGACACAACCAGGCAAAAGTGAAACTATGAAGACGCCACTGATCGGAAACCCAAGGTAGTCTGGGTTTTTTTTTTGTTTTTTTTTTGAGACAATGGAACAAAATTTTCTTTACGGCTAAAATACAGCAAATGTGCAGAATGTATTTGGCAATATTTCTTCCACTCAACAAACGACTAAAGACTGTAAACAAAAAAAATAAATCATAAGATGGACAACCAGTGGAAACATTAATTGGAGACATTCCACGGTCTATTTTCTTTTTTTTTACAAAACATCCAATCCATTTAAGAAGGCCTCAAGAAATTCAGTTTCGTCTATACAGTATACATCGTCAGGGAGGAACTGGGGTCTACAGTCGTCTTTTAGCCCCGCCTCTCCTAATCTGACCAAGAATGGAGTTTTTCCAAGGAAGCGGTTGGTATAACTTGTAGCTACACTTACAGAAGGACAGAATCTGAAGTACATTATCTTGTTTTGAAGTGTGTATACTGGTGCTTTTCTCCTGTGTCTTTCGCCACCCTTCAGCCACTCGCGGTCACGTTCCCCCGATAATCTCCAGTGGAAGAAGTCTTAGAGGAGTGAGCACCTCTTCCCCTTCTTCTTGACGGGCGGGGGGCACAACACGGCCCGGATGGCCTCGTCGAAAACTGTTTTAAGGCCACGCTGAGTCAAGGCGGAGCACTCCAGGTACTTGACAGAACCTGGCGGAGGCAGACAGAGAAAGACGCTGGTTAACTTCAGATGGTCCCCCCCCCCCCCCCCCCCCCCCCTTAACTTTTAGGAGATGCTGTTTAAGGTACCGATCTCTTTGGCCATAGCCAGTCCTTGAGGGTAGGTGATCGGGGAGAGTTTCTTCTCCTTCAGCTTCTCGGTGGTGTCCTTATCGTCTCTCAGATCCAGCTTGGTGCCCACGAGGATGATGGGAGTGTTGGGACAGTGGTGTCTCACCTCGGGGTACCACTGCACCGAGACAACACAGCAAGATCAGCACTTCAAAGCTTCCTTTTTATTTCAGCCCTGCCTGCTGTGTGCTCCTCAGTGGGGCTGAGAAAACAGAGCTGAGGGGAACTGGAGAGCCAGATAATGATTTCCTGTGGGTTTATCTCCGGGAGGAACTTCCTTCGCAAACATGCAATCGTGACCTTTGTTTAGGCAAGAAAATATTCTCGCGAATATGGAACTTTCATCACATTTAACGATGTTTCAGCTCATTATTGGAACAAGTCAAACAGTTTCTGGAACTCAAAGCCAGAAACACTTGATGACATTCACCTCGTGACTGTTGTTGATGAGAAATGTTTAGATATTCATGTCCAGAGTGGAAATATGATTCAATGGATCGCTTTAATCACAAACACACAGCTTAAGTGGCCAATAAACCCTTGATCACAAAGGTCTTTAGGGTTATGTGAGGAGTGACAAGGTAAATACGGCCTATAAATCGCTGAGTCACTGTCAAAGGCAAAAAATAACCCAATCCAATTAATGATCAACTTGGTCATCGTGTTAACATGTGATCAGATTTACCCTCAATGTGAAAAACGGAGCAATAATTTGTTTCATATCACACATGTTGAAGTTATTTTACTGTTAACTAAAATATCAATCTCTTTTAAACAGGAAACACTTGTTCACTAATGAAGATTTAGAAGAGGTGCACTACTGATTACACACACACTTCCTTTACAAGCAGAGGTGTAAATCATTTGCCAGCTGAGTGAGGCAAGAAGTTTTACTTCTAATCTGTAGATGAGTCAATGATTGCAAAGAGTCCAGGTTGCAGTGGGATGTGCCTTTAAAGATATTGACATATAGCCCCATAACCCACCCACGATCCTGGTTATCGGAGGACATATTGAACAAAATCCCACCGTAATCAAACTCAAATAAACTTGAATAAATGTATGCAGAGGTCAAACTTCTCATAATACCATCTGACGCGTTCCCGACTCACCTTGGCACGGACGTTTTCAAAGGAGGCAGGACTCACGAGCGAAAAGCAGATGAGGAACACATCCTGGGGTGACAAACAATACAAGTCGTGAGGATTATTGCTGGCTGACTCACAAAAGGTGTATTTAATTTCACTTCCTTGTTCCACCATATTGATGAAACTGTCCAAACACACGTATGTTGAGCGAATACATGAGGGCGCCTTCTGTCATACCGTCTGTGGGTAGGAAAGTGGGCGGAGTCTGTCGTAGTCTTCCTGCCCTGCTGTATCCCACAGGCCCAGGTTCACGGGTTTCCCATCCACCATGACATTGGCAGAGTAGTTGTCGAACCTGAAAAGAGGCAAACTCATCAGGATTCTCATTGGCCGACGAGGATTTTAAATCAAGGTGTCACTAAAACATTGTTTATCGGGTGCCTTCTGAGCCACTTGGAGCTCAAATGATAAGACGTTGCCGGAGCAGGAATCAGAAAATAACTGTGCTTTCCTCAGAAACTGAAAATATGTCATCAGAATAATTGCAGTCGCTCCGCGAAAGCGAACATAATTCCTATCTGAAAACGAAGGCAGCCGGAGAATAGGATGCCACAGCAATTGACTGCTTGAGAGACGAGGGTGGAGACAAATGATTGAATGCTGGGCTGGACATAAATAAATAAATACACACTGCAGTGCAGTCTCGAGACACTCACACTGTGGGGATGTACTCTCCAGGAAAGGCATTGGTGGTGTAGCTGATGAGCAGACAGGTCTTACCCACAGCGCTGGAGGACAGAAAACACTCATTAGGAATCGTTGGGCCCCCGTACGGATATAAGCAATGGTTATTTCACAATGATAAATGTCCATCATGTTTATTTACACTTGATTATACGCTCCCGAATGACAGTATTATTTGAATGAGTCATGAGAGACTTCAGCGTGAACCTGGTGGGACTTTAAAGTTTCCAGGTTGCAAAGAACATTAGAAAAAAAAAAAAAAAAAGATATCACAAACACAAGCCAGTGAATGAGTGTGCTGGTAACCACCACACCCATGTCGAGAAGTTCAGGAGTGTTTACCTCCCACTCAATGTAACACATCTATCAGGGGAGATCACAACTTCATACACAACTTGAGGTAAACAGTTAAGACATGTATTATAATGTCTCACACACACACACATCAGGTATGAGCAACAAGAAGCTTAAATCTTGAAATCACTCCACTGCTGTGAGACTGTTGCCAAACCCAGGTTTAAGTCAGGTTTAAAGCTGAGCTGCCCAGTGAGATCTGACTCACCCAAATGTGAGGGAAAAGAATGAAACCGGGTCAAACATTCGCCTAACTGAACAAGTTCGTGATAAAAACAGCCCGTTTTTCAGTCAGGAATCTAAAGGCTCGCTGTTCGTGGAAGGAGTTTACGACTCTCGTATAACAGGTAGTTAACAGCTCGGTACCAGCTAACTTTACCCGTGAGGAAAAAAAAAAAAGTGAGGTTTAAACGAGAGCTGGTCCGGTGACAGCCTCCCAGCTGGGATTTGTCTTTCCAGTTAACCGGCAGCCGACCGGGCTGGATGGCGGTGAAACTCACCCGTCTCCGACAACAACACACTTTATGGCCTGCATCGCGCCGCAGCTGGAGGAATGCTAAGTTAGCCCGGGAGAAGCTAACGTTAGCTCGGCTTCTCTCTTCCCTTTGTCCGGACTCGCTCGCTGGTGAAACGGCCCGAGCAAGCGTCCCGCTCTCGGCCCTGGGTGCTGCGGCTGGGGCTCCTGAGCTGTGGGAAAAACACGCGGGGCGACTTGTGGTCACTTATATCGCACTTTAACGCAAGTTTGCTCAGAAATCAGCTAGCGGCATTCCCATGCTTTCGTGGGCTGAAGTGGAAGCTGTGAAAGCCAAACAGCAGCCACCACCCCTGTGGAAAAAAAAAAAGAAGCTGCATCCGGTGTTTCGGAGTAAGTGGTTTCATTGTTAACTGATGACGGACTTCCTTTGGCGTGACTGTGGAGCAAATCCAGGCCAAAAGGTTTGTTCATTTGGAGAAAATAAAAGTGATTGAAATTTTTTTTAAATTTGAAACTGAATGTTCAAAGGTTGAAATTTTTTTTAAATGAAAACCCCGTATTCACAATAAAAATAATTGTATGAAAATGTTTTTTCAAGATAAATATAATTTTGATTCAGCTACGGAATTCTTTTGATAAAATAATTAATTTTTATTTTTCAAATATATTTATTTAAAACATTTTAGGTGTTGTTTTTATCAGTTGCAGGTTTAATGTTTTCTGATTAGGATCTTATTTTTTTTCACCTTCAAATCTTTCTTTCAAATGTTATTTTTTTAATCAGCTTTTTTTTTTCAAATGAAAAAACGCTTTGGCTAGGATTTAGCTCCTTATGGTGCTTTGTCATCGCTAGTAAACAAGGAAATCGGTCACCAGTTTACAGGGAAACCACTCAAACCGAAACACCAGCACTCTCAGCTGCTACGCCCACACAAACGCCGATGATCGGAGGCGTCTGAGCAAACAACTGTGCAGATCCAGGCTTTCAATTACCCTTGGTGTAATATCAAATATTACCAAATAACATCATGAGGAAAAATACTTTACTTTCACTTGCTCTATTAAAACAAAACACGAGAAAATAAAGAAGACGGACTATTTAGGGTGTCACACGGGAGGCGGAGGTGACGTCACTGTTACAGGCCTTCCTGATTAAAAATTGATGTTTTTTTTGTAAAAAAAAAAAAATCATATTCCCTGAGTGAGGCATGGAAGGCTGCTCTCTAAAATCTTATCGTCTCTCCTGTCATATTAATTTGTGCAGGGATAAACTGGCTGGAGACCATTTTATATTATGTCAGTCCACCCTGGGGCTTACTTTGTTTTCATCCTAACTTTGTAATCACGCCTTTAACCTTTGGAAGTGTCATGTGATTTATATGTGGAAAACTGGCCAAAATTAAAATTTAGGGAAATGTTAATATTTGAAATGAATGCACTCTGATCACTTGCTATAATTCTACACTAGATGATCACGATATGATGCAATATAATTTTATATTACACAAAGTCACAACTCTCAAACGAGATAATTCCTTTATTGACCTTTCTTCATCCATGATTATGTTGGCTAACTTTGGTAAAATAGTCTCCATTATTAGTAGAACATATCATATTAATTTACCTTCCTGCTATGTGACATGAACGTGAATGAGGACATTTTATTTAAGCTCAATCATGAGACAATGTTATTTTAAAAGATCAAATAAACTATATTTGGAGTCTGAACCTAGTATTATAAGATTGCAAGAATATTTTTAAGCTCTTTTAATTGGTTTCTCAATTCCAGGTGGTTTACTCTCTGGTTCACACACTTATTTCTTTTTACTGCAGTTAAACATTTTTTTCTAATATGAATGTATTGTTTATGGTCACAGTCACACTTTTGCTGCTTCTCACTGTCCCTGGTTGCATACACAATACTTGTCCTGAGGGGGTCAAAATAAAACAAAGAATAAAGTGTAATAAGTAAAACACATGATGCTGGCTGATTTCTGTTATCAATTTCTTTCTTCTTCTATTTTTAGTGCTGTAAAGCACCTTGTGACTCATGTGAAAGGTGCTGTATAAATAACGTTCTATTCTATTCTATTCTAAATGATAACCACCAGGTTGTTTTCTCCACATCAATCTGGTATCTTCACTGAACTGGGAACGTGTTGCCTGTCTGTTTGGTTCTTAGACTCAGCTCATGTTCTCACTAGATGTCCATGTTTATTCATCCAGGTAGGGTGACCTGAAAGCAACTGAATCAACTGGACTTTAGTCAATACTCAGGGAGCGTATGAGAGCAGATATAATCTCAATGAACACTTATGAAACGCTTAAAACTGTATTGATTTATATGTTATGACGGCGTTTGACTCCTGCCAGTCTAAACTCGGGGCTCCGTGCTTCCTCTTTCGCTCCGTGTGTCACACCGTATTCAGTCCGCCTGATACCATAACAGGAGTCTACAGGAGCTGTCTGGGTGGAGCTGCTCCGCCAGAACAACAAACGGCAAACAAAAAAACAAAAAAAATGGATCTCCATGTCCGTCTTCGGTAGAAATATGAACTGTCACCCTTCGCTCAGCACTTTCATTGTCGGTTCTCGCCACCGGACGCAGTGACGGAGAGCTCACCGGACGGACGGGGGCCTCGATGGCGGGTCTGTCTTATTTAGTGCTCCGGTTCTCGGGCTCCGCTGGTCGGACTTATGGAGTGTTTTCCAAAGGCTTGACCAGGACTTTGTTGATATTCTTCGATCTGGCGTGGCGACTGCGGATCCGATTCCCCTACATCTACCTGGTGGCGTCGATGATGTTTAACGTGAGGTTACAGGTAAACGTCTCACCTGTCTAATGTTACTTCCGCTGGTCGGTGATGTAAACAGCAGACTGTTGATCACAGGCCTGACAGTGGGGGGAAGACACCCCCCACGTGTTTTTTTTTAACAAACCTTGGATAATCTAATAAAACGTCCACTTCAGATTCGGAACATGGCATGAAATGACATTTGGTTCTTCCTCGAGCCAATTTATTCTAATTTAAGATTGAGATGAATTTCCATTGCAGGTGTCAGCTTGTCTGCGACGTGACGACACCTTGGAAATCACTGCGAAGCATTTTAAACATTTAATAGTCACATATAATCGTACCGTACGAGAAAATCTAAGATACAGAGGTATGCCCTAGATGTCATGGTGCATCACAGTATTTAAAAATCTAATTTAATTATGTTAAAATGTAGTTAAGATTCCCACAAACGAGAGCAGTTTTCAAACGTTTTTCCTACCTGTACTCTTCCTTAGAATCCTGGAACCAGAGTGGAAAGAAAGGGAAAATATGCTAATATACTAGAACGAATAATGGAAACTAAAAAAATAAAATAAATCTTGAAATCAATTCACAGATAGGAATATATTTTATTCACATTTAAAAGACACTGTAAACTCCGACGATTGTTGACATGCGACCCATTCTGATAACTTCATCGAAATCAAACATTTATTCTCTGTATTTTTTATTTTTCAATGTCACTGTATTTTGTACAAAGCAGCATAGTTACAAACGGTAATACCGTTGAAAACTTGTTCACTTTTCATTCAAATGCTCAAGTTATTAATAATCTGTTAAATAATATTTATTTAAATGTAAATGTTTTTAATCTTTACTTTATAATTAATAAGTAAACAAATCTGAATAGTTATTTTTGCTGATATATCTCATAATCATGCTTAAATTTAAAATTTTTCTATTTTTTTTTTAGCATCACAGAAATACTAAAAAGACATTTGCTGCTCGATGTGGACACATTGACAAAAAAAAATAAATCTCTGTCTAATAAATATGAGCTAATGTCAGCTTGCCATTCTGAGTTCACCAAATTGTTTCTTTATTTTTAAATCTGCGCTTCTTAAACGTGGGCCTTGCACTTCGCCCCCATACCAGTAATCTTTGTGTTAAACCAGTAATCCCTTTATAAATGCTCGATTTAAAGTTTCTCCACACAGCTGGGGTGTTTATTTCACTAACAGTCTCCGTTCTCCTCCCAGGTCCACATTGAAATCCACTGAGTCATCGACGCTGTGCACTTAAAAACAATGACCAGTGAGCACTGCCAATGTTTCAGCCGGTGAGAGTCACCTGCCGACCGCACACAGAAATGTGGAGGAAGAGGACATTTAATCCCGCGGACCCTCGTGACAATGCAACAAAGTGACTCAGCTGGTTGTTTCCGTCGGCTGCCGTCACACAAGCTCAGTGCCTTTGCAGGAGAAGGGCCGAGATGAGGCGAGGTGGAGGAGGAGGAGGAGGAGGAAGAGGATGAGGAGGATGATACACGTCCGGGAAGATTTCTGCTCGGTTTCTGCACTCTGGGGAAAAAAACAAAAACAAAAAACAAAAAAAGTGGACTGGCATAGATGTGAAAATGAAAAGTAAAAAAAAAGAAGATGATTGTGGCTGTGAAACTTAGTTGCTCCTCATGTACGCTTACTGGGTGCTCGGTGTAAACGTCTCAGATCATGGAACCATCTCACTTTGTTTTTTGTTTTTTTTAAGAGCGAATATCTTCACTGCATGACACGTGCGAGCATGTTTTTCTGTCCTCTCCGGCTGGGGCGCTTTATCGTAAAGGTTTATTTAAGCCGCGTGCGCGGTACGTGGTCTTTCGGCGCAGCTGCAGCAACAGTGCGTCCACACAGTCCGTCCAGCCGTGCAGCATCAACACCACATGTCTTTGTGTTTGTAGACACGGGCTGTCACACACTCACACGCTCAGTGGCACAGGAACGGTGATGCTAATGGAATGTGTTACATGCAAATTCAATTATTATTTTTTTTTAGCAGCCTTTGTCGTAAGGTTTAATTTCTGTGAGGAATATGTGCGAGAGAGAGAATTTGAAGGTGGGAATGATTGAATTTTGAAAGAAATAAATGAATAAAATCACATTTTTCTGCCTTTTGTCTGTTTTTTACGTACAGAGTGATGCTTATATAATGTTAGTTTTTTTTATTATTATCTAAACTTGAAGCGCATGATTTGTTCATTCAAGTTTAAGGACGTTTTTTCCAAAACAATTTGAATCATTTAATACTATTATTTTCTTAATTCTTCATATCTTTTAAACACACATACAAAAACACATTTGTACACTATTCTTTAATTGTAAATGTAAAAAAAACAAAATCTCTACTCCCAGTGGATATTCGCTTTCTAACTCCACTTTTTTATTAACCATCACCCAAATACATGTGTGTCATGTTATTTTGTGACAGTTTGACATGTATGGGAGGTAATTTTCCTTGAAACCATTGTCAGCTGGGATCATCCTCAGCTGGAAGATGGAAAGGTGAGGCTAAAGAAGATTAAAATGTTCTTAAGATCTACAAAAAAAAAGAGCAAATACGTTGAAGTGCTCGTAACAGAAATTAAAATAAATGATTTCTACTCTTTGCATGAGACAAATATTCTCCCTGTGCAGTAGTAACCTCGCCTCTATATGGCTCATTGAATCATCTAATCCCAGAAATCTCAGCCCTGCTTTTTGAGGGAGTGTCGTGGTAACAAGTGTCCACTTGGGGGAAGCAGCCCATCACATTCCTGTCCACCTCTTTCAAGTTAACGTGTCAATGCATGGGGGGAAAAAAACAAACAAAAAAGAAGACGAAAGAAGTGACTTTAAAGCTCAAATATAACAACACCTAATCTGCCGCTGAAAGAAGAAATGCTGTTGTTGTAAGGCCCAGTCGTGATGAATGACTATCAGCTTCACTCCTGCAGTGATTTATTGCTTTTCATTCATTCAAAGTGTGTCACCAATCTTAGTTCACTCATACTTTCTTTCGCTTCTTCTCACCATCAATTATATATTTAAAAAAAAAAATAATTAAATTAAAATCCCATGACATTCATGTCTGTGTTTACAGAAGGCGTGAGCACACTCCGGAGAAATATTTGGCTTTGACTGTGCCTTTCTTTTTAAGTCAAGACTCGCTGCTTAAAACATGTCCCCAGTAAACTTGCTGTAACCAGCAGCCCCTCTGATGCTACAGTCGTAAAACCATCACTGGTTGCCACGGCAACTGCGTTTCTCCATTTGACTGACAAACCTCCGTGGCTGCCCCCCTTTTCTAGAAAAATAAATAAATAAAAGAGGATTTATTTCTCGGGGATTTGGTACAGGAAATATTTTAATAGGGTTATCATGGAGAGAGACAGAGGGATCTATAGATGAAAGATAAGTCGGGTTATCTTTACTCTGGTTTTTTTTTTCTTTCTCTCTTTTAACCAACCACCATTTGTACCCTTAGAAAAAAAAAGGGGGGGGGGGGGGGTTAGCTGAATGAAGATTACAGAGTTTTAGCCGTTGGCATTCGCAGCAGCTCACATGTTTCATTTGACCGAGTGTGAGCGGGCGATAGTGCAGCAAATACAAATGGCAGGGATTCAATTACAGCTGCAATGCAGGGTTTTAATGCACGACCCACTTCTGCAGGAACTTATTATTCACACGTGTAATTGATTTGTGTTTCAATTCATTTGGATTGCAGTGGGTTTTTTGTTGTTGTTGTTTACCTCTCTGCAGGGTTAATTACAGTTTTGCAGCCTTTGCCTCCAACTTGCTGTCTTTTCCACAAATAAACTTTAGATGTCATCCTGAATGTTAAACTGCTGATAGTGATTTTTTATTTTTTTTTTAGGGGGGGGGGGGGGGTTCCCAAAGCCTGCAACAGTCGAACTTTACAATCCTCCAGCGGTAGAAAGTAAACGCTCCTCTTCTCAGTCAAGATGTGAATATATTTAACCTCATTACCCAGTTGTTTAAGCACTGGAGAGATGCTCATTATCCAGCACAGTGTTGCTGTTTGTTTGTTTGTTTGTTTGTTTGTTTGTTGGTTTGTGTTCCAATCATCAGTTTGGTTCATTTCAGTTCAGGTTCTGTTCTGTGCATGTGAATCATTTGGAGCAGCTCGGGGTCATTTCTTCAAGCGACCGGGAGAATAGAAACACAGAAAATGAAGAAAACCAACCTTCTCATACGTGCAAGGCGACTTCCAGTGTGTCAAATTACAATTAGTTGGTTGCTCAGCAAATGACACGTCCAACTGCATGACTGACATGCATGAGTTCTATTTTATTTTATTTTCTAAATGGCACACATGAACGCGTGTGAGGGCATGGAGAACGGATTACTAATGTTAAATGTAATCAAACATTAATCCACACGATTTTAGTCCTGATGCATTAGTCTATAAACTGTGACTTATGTTAAAAGCCTCTCACCTCCCCCGGTTTTGGGGTGGGGGGGGGGGGGGGGGGGGGGGGGGGGGGGGGGTGTTTCGGTTGGAGAGGGGATTTTAACGTCCTCTTTGTGGGATTCAAATCAACCGAGGTTACAATTTCACTTCAGATGCTGTTGACCCGGGAAGCGAGGCATATGCAAAATGTTAACAAGGATGAGATCAGGTGCTGAGATGAGCTCCAAGTTGACCTGAAAACTGAATCAAAGGAGTGGGGGAGGAGAGAGAGAGAGAGAGAGAGAGAGAGAGAGAGAGAGAGAGAGAGAGAGAGAGAGAGGGGAGCGTGGAGGAAGAGGAGTCGGAGGAAGAGGGATGGAAGCTTATATCATCCGTCGTCACATTGTGAAACTGAAATAGGCCACACAACCATGCTGTAAGCTTTGTTCCTATTTTCGGGAGGCGTTATAATATGCCATTTTTCTGTATTCATGTGTGAACTTTATTTTCTTTTGTCACTGTGGATTCATGTTTCTATACATTGGACTTGCTCGGCTTCATGTTGTTGCGAGCGCAGCGTCATCTTATTTTGGCGACTCTCAAATCTCCCGGAATGACACAGTTTTGTTGCGGCAACAGCGGCGCAAACACACAATATGTTCCCATTTGTTTGTGTCGACTCTCAGAAGCTTATGTTTCATACTGTGGAATTAAAGGGTCAAAGTTGAGCCATCGGCGCTTTTATCTCGTGCTTGTTTGATCCTGCGTGTTGCACCCCCATGTCTTCTGAAGCCTGCATGCTGATGGTGTAATCTCTTCATTGATCATCACTGCAGTGATGTCTATGGGTTTCATTTACTTTCGGTTTTATTCACGTTTAATCAACTAAAGTATTGGTTGCAAGACTGTAAAACGTGAGTATAAACTTGCCGGTGATATACTCAAGATGAATTAGCTCATTGGCCTGTTCCAGCCGCGTACCTGCTGTAGGTCGAGGAGCTTTACGTGCAACTTCTCAGACCTACACTGCTGCCTTTGTACGGAACAAATAAAGGCTCTACTCATATGTGTCTTTGGATTCAGAAAATCAACTCAACTTTGCCCTTCAGTCACATGGTGGCAGGAAAGATCTGGCCACGATACAGAGCTGGAAATTAAACCAAAGGGGAAAACAAAGAGGAAATCCTGTGGAACTGTGCTTCCTTTGACCCCCTGTCACACATATGTCCTCACCCAAAGATTTAACCCCTTCACCCCCACCCCCAAAATAAAAAAATTGACAGGAAAGACATGTGAAGCGTGAACGTATCTCCTGGTTTAGGTCTAGTCCAGCATTTCAAATATGGGCTAGGAACTCCAGAGCATCAGCAAAAAAAAAGAAAGGAAAAAAACACATCCCAATTGTTGTTCCCACAATGACGGCCTAAAATATCCTCAATGAAGCCATTATAAAACAACCAGGGTGAGCCACCGACGTTTGTGTCCATCCATCGTGTTGAGAAAGGACACAGGTTTAGTGAAACCTTTGACCTGTTCGTGGCAGAATTGGAAATGTCACAGTCCAGATGAGTTATCCTCGTGACATGTTTGGGGCCCATAGTGTCAGCAGACCCACTGTTGACAGAGTAGGTATAATTCTCTTGGCCATTTTTTGATCCAATTTACAAGAGAAACACAGAGATTTGAGGAGTCAGACACGCTGATATCCTCTAAAAGAAATTGGGAGTTAACGGTGGGAGATGAAAAGCCCCAAAGTCTGGACTTGAAGCACATCTTTCTAGCTGTGCTAACCACTACCCAACCATTTACACATGATTGAACAGTATTTTGTTCTTTGGTGTTCACATGGGAAGAATAACAATCTGGATCGGAGATTGATGTTTGAGTGGAATGAAGGAGTTGCCCGTGTGACAATGAGCCCCATATCCTCATTAAATTGAGCTGCAATTGCTGACTCATCAAAAAATGGGATACATCCGTTGACTTTGAGACTTAAAGGATACCTAAATGAACAGGGATTCCACTTAATTCCACAATACATTAGGGGACTTTAGCAAAGAATGAAGACAAAAAAAAAAAAAACTGAGGCGGGGCATGCATGGGCGTTTTACTTTATCTGTGTGATCTTGTATGGCGGGGTCAGCGGGGGTTTTGCAGGGAGGAGGTGATTTGCCTCTGGCCATTGGCGTGATGACTGGAGCATATGAAGTGGTTTGGCTGCTCAATCAGGTCACGTGAAGTCGGTCAGGAGTACCGCAGACGTTTCCCATGATGGTTGGCCTAATCTGCCAGACGTGCGTCTCCCCGGGGGCGCGCACGCTCCGCGGTACGAGAGGCAACCCTGCACATGTTCACTTCAAGCCAGGGAGGGTTGTCCGGGTAACTTTGTGGCCTCCGTTGCGGCTTGAGTGAACCGCGATCAGTTCAACACGCCCTAAACGCACCGAAACGGAGTGATATTCTTGACATCAAACTTTTAAAAAAAAATGGCATTTGCGCGTTTGTGTTTTCTCTCATTGCCGGGGATATCTGGGCCACACGGAGTCCTCTCATGACTCATGAACACATCAGCATGACATTTATGTCGACGAGAGCATAGAGACTGCATTTGTGTGTGAGGCGGACGCAGGAATCTAATTGCTTTAAACTCAACTGAGTCTGACTTCATGTGCGGATGCTCTGTGTGACAGGTCCAACAATGACATAAATGCACAGTAAAACTGTGTTTGTCAAGCCGTATTCCCTGAGCTATCGCCAACATTATGCATATGACCTATTTTCCGGTTGTAACACAGAGAGTATTCAAATCAGGGCTCGCTCTGTGTGCTAACTGCTTTGCATCAAGCCACCTCGTGTGTAAAACCTAATAACTGGTGGGGATGTAGTGAGGAACACGCTTCCTGGGCTGAGAGCAGGAGACCAAGACAACCACTCACTCCGAGTTCCCGACAGTAAACAGTCGTTATTTCTCCGTCTTCACAACCAACCCGTCACCAGAAGACGACACTCATTAAAATGTAGAAAACAATGCAGACTTTCCGCTGCTCTTCTCCACACGATGAGCTTTTTCCAAGCAGTGCTTCGCATCTAAGTGGAGAGGAAACAAATACAGTTTTTTTTTCTGCTCTTGTCATTCAGCACCAGGGTGGATTGCACTGGATTGAGGGGGATCACTGGATTGTGTAATCCTCTGGCACTGCTGATGGGAACTTGCAAAAAAAAAAAAAAACCCAGACTCATTTAAACTTTTCAGTCTGTGTCTCGTTTTCGCAATTTTGTATGAAGCTGAAGAAGATTCTGGATTCCTGGTTTTATGCAACACAGTGATCAGTAGAATACACTGTAATGTGTCAGTGAGCTGCAGAGAAATTGCTCGTGTCTCACATTTGCATCTCTGATAATCTGTCAAAGTGAGACTTTTTTGTTTTTTGCATGTGAAATGTAGTTTTAGCTTTAACTTCACAATCTTCCAGGGACGTAAAGCTCCATGAGAACGGATTGGTGTTATGACTGGAGACGGTCGTTTTGTTTAAAAGTGAGACTTGAGACTGAAATATTTGTCCAAAGGTGACACCTATGAATAAACAAATGAATGAATACATTAAAACATCTGTTCATGCTTGACCATTTGAGTCATGCACACAGGAAGCGGGACCCCCTCCTCCTCTGTGGACACAGGAATGCTATAATTGAAACCGCGTGTGTTGCAGAAACAAGCTCGGCAAATATCTTTCTCTGTGTGTGTCTGAGCTCCCATCTCACTGTTTCCTAACCTGATGGATACCCTGCTGATGTGAGAGTCCCATCCAGACGTACCCATCTGGATTGTATTTGGGCTTTCACGCGTTGGACTGAACTCTTTCTATTCGGATGCAACCTGCAGCTGTTTCAGTACCAGTGGATATGTTATTGGCACACATTGGCCTCGACACGTTACTGTAAGAACATTTGATTATCAGCATTGAATCAATATTGTCTGACACTCAAAATTCAACATCCGTTAAAGTGATCCTGGTGTCACTTAAATGTTGTATCCACACGGCCTGATGAACCAGAGATTCCATTTTAAGATGAGATTACATGCAGAGGAAACATCAGACGAAACTGGAGTCACAGCATTATATAACTACAAATACAAGTCAATTCAAAAAGGTTACACTATCATTTAGCCGACAAGTTAATTGTTTTGGTGTTTCTTCACTTAGATAAGTTTAAAGGTTTCAGACAGTTTCAACATTTTAAATGTGCACATATCTGATATAAAATACCACGGCAATGTCGTCTGGATATTATTTCTTTGTTTTCAGTATCTGATCTGGTAAGAATGAAATAAAACAATGAGTTGTCTTCACTGTAAATTCTGCATACAAGTTTTGTGCCATACCTCCATTGCATTTCAATGATAGAACATTTAAAAAAACTTTTTAGCTGCACCTCAAAAGAAACATGCAAGCATACAATGTCCTCTACGGATTAAAAAATAAAATAAAGCTTGAAAATATACTATCATCAGCTTCAAATCAGGTATTCTTAACTTTATCATGATCATGCTTAATGAAGTTATTTTCATCTGTCAGAGTGAACCAATGTTATTTTAAGTGTGAGATAGTCCATCTGTTGAAGCATCCACCTCTGAAGATGAAAAAGAAGTCACCATGAGGAAAGTAATTTATTTCCTTTTGCTGTCAGGGAAATGTGGAGGACCCGCTGTCATGTCCCACTGAGGTCCACTAAGTAAATAAAAGTAAGAAGGCAAATGCTAGTTTCAGCTGTCTGCAGGAAATAGATAATGACCAATGAATACATGGTATGAAATAAAAGACTGGGACAATGTGCAAGATTTGAACAAAAAGAGGCTTTAATGATTTGCAAATGTCACAATTTTATAATGTATTCACAATAGAACAAAGATGGATTATCATAAAATTTTAAACTTGATGACAGCATCACATGGTACTGTTTTGGTTTTGGTATGTACGCTCACAGAAAATTACCTGTGTGTGTGTGTGTGTGTGTGTGTGTGTGTGTGTGTGTGTGTGTGTGTGTGTGTGTGTGTGTGTGTGTGTGTGTGTGTGTGTGTGTGTGTGTGTGTGTGTGTAGTGTCTGGGTACTCTGGTTTCCTTCCACAGTCCAAAACATGCATGTGAGGTTCATTGGCGACTCGGTGTGTGTCTGTGTGTTTGGACTGGCGTACCCGGCCCTTATGCACTGCACAGGATAAAGTGCTATAGAAGAGGATTGATGGATCTTCGTGAGAAAACTCAAAACAGATTGGAGTAGAGTAGAACCACCATTGGAGTAGAACCACAGTTTATAACCACTACACCACTGTGTGCTCCATAATCTCCAATTACTGGCGAGGACTGGCTCCAGAGAACCAAGACAGACACAACTAAGACTAAACATTTTTTTTTTCACATTCATTTTGATGTTTCCTTGCAATTACTTGCTTAGCTTAAACTGAAATAACCACACACACGCGGAGTTAAATTGCCGGCTTGATACGCAGCATAATCCATCCATTATAACCAGCACACACTTTATGGATATATTTGCTCTGGTCTAATCGCACCACAGCCCGGAGTCACGTGAGGGCTGATCACTGACAGGTTTGTATGGAGGAGGCAGGATGGGATTAACGCCTACTGTCGATTCCTCGTGACGATATGACACATACGTCCGGTTTGCTATTTCAAAGTAACAGCTTAGACCCGCTTTCAGCGCATCGGGTTGAGCAGGGCCCTTTTATTTTGAAAGGACACTCGCGGTGTCATGGCCGTGTGCTTGTCGTTGCACACGTGCGTACTTGACGCATGACGCGCTCTCGCTCGCTCTCTCTCCAGACACTAGTGGAGTGGAGGCGCATTTGGAGGGATAACGACAAGGCGCTCGGCCACTGTGGGCGACAGGACGAACCCTCCAAACCGCCTCCGACACAGACACACGCCGCCGCTCAGCCTGACGGGGGCCGGAGGAGCCGAGGCGCTGCTGGGAGCTTGTCAATGGCCACAACATTCCCCGAATACAAGACCCTGCGCGTGAGACTACCTGTGCACCCGATGCGTCCTGGAAATTAGGACGCTGCACGATAAATTGAACGTTTGCTTGCACAGCGGAAGTTTTTTTTTTTTTTTTTTTTTTTTTAGGGGGCGATTTTGATTTATTGGCTGCAGTCATGGACGAGGACAACCAAGGTATGATTCATTCATTCATTGCATAAATACCGTTGATTTGTTTCTGTTTTGGGGACCAGCTGTCAACAAATGCACCTTTGCGCGTGCCTTATAAAGCAATAATAACAGTGATTGTATCGTATATTCATGATAATAGTAGTAGTGGTAAACGAGCACTGACTTTACCTTTTAATTTCATTGGTCTTGACTTGAGTTACTGTCCTACCAAAACACATGCTGCAAAACTGCACCACAAAAAAAAAAGAACTTATCTTCTCCATGAACTGATCCAACCCCTGTGTTATGGTGGCAGCAGTTTGATTGCTCACAGATTGGATGGGTTACAGGTAGGAAGGCTGACCCGGGCTCATGATTAAGACTCACCAAGGTTATCAGACTCCTGTGGATAAACACGGATCAGTGACAGGGCATCTCTGTCATCGTTAGTGATTGTGCCGGTGCTGTTAGTGGTAGATTCCTGTTTATCCTTTCAGCCTTTTGTCAGCCCCGGTGGGCTAGTGTCGCCCTCACCCAACAGGTCCTGTCATGGGCTGCCAAGCAGAACCACAAGAGAAGAACTCGTTTATTGACTCATGACTGAGTTTGTTTTGAGAATGCGTTGGCACAGATATATTGCTGCAACATGAACTCAGTCTGCATCCACCCACACTTCAGCACAGGACTGGGTTTTGAAACTTTTGGTAGGGATTGCACACTTGGCCACAATCTTCACCAAAGATATATGAATGCATGTGTGAACGGGTAAAGACTACTCACCCCTTAATACATTGCAAGATGGTCAAACTAGACAACAACCACAAACAAATTATAGCAGTTCAGCTATTCAACAAAAGAAGAAACAATTCAACTGGCCATCACCATTTGACTGAGGTGTAGTAGTTTGTTTTGATTGTCAGAAGAACTCCCCCACCCCTCTGGCCTTACTCCTGATTTAGATGTTAATAAAACTGTAGAAAACCTAAACATTTTTTTGGTAAAAAAAATCTAACCCTGCAGGCAAGAAACTCTTGTTGTCCCACCTCTGTAAGTCAGTGGTAGGTACTTCATGTCCCACGTGGTTGCAGCTCGCAGGGCTGCCGGATGTGAGTAATTGCCAGCGTGCTGCATGCATGTTACCTGAACATAAAGCTGTCATTGTACTGCGTTCGGTCAGGCTGGCTTCCAGCAGTGGCGCACATCAGCGAGGCCCCACAGACAGGCATATGGTGCTGTGATGCCAAACAGGGATAGCTGACAGTAGCCAGGAGCACATACAGACACGCACTCAACATATATTTCTGGCAGTACGCTGACACATAAGCAAATTAGATTCCTGCTTTTTTTTTTTCCCTCCTGGCCCTTTTTTTTTCTGCGAGGATAAATGGATGGATGGATGGATCATGACCCAGAATGGCAAGATGAGTGCGTATATGATTCATGCCACAGTCTGTCGTCTCATCTGGAATAAAAGGTGTCAGGATGCTGTGGGAAAGTCATGCTGGAGAGCATCTGCATATGTTTGTGTGGCGTGAACAACATCCACAATTTGCTCCGTTTTATTTGAAGAAGTTATCACCTACACACACACACACACACACACACACACACACACACACACTCCCGACACGGGGGCCCACAGCAGAGCTGGGTGCTGCGGGGGCAACCGAACAAAGTGGAGGACGAGCAGGCGTGTTGGTTGGGATTACAAGCAGGAGTCGAGGCGCGATGAAACCGGTGAGGTTCAGGATGTGACTGCTGTCTCTCACCAAGTGACAGAGTTTTACTTGGCCTCGATTGGAGCGAGAGGAAGGGCTGAGAGGTGCCGCGTGTGAAGAAACATTTATAATGGAAAAGTATCTGAGGGAGACGAGTGCGTCAAAAAAAACAAAAAAAAGCATGAGGATGGAAAAGCATGCTTTAGATTGAGACAAAGTCGTAGTAGCATTGACGGTGAGGCGTCTGAAAGGGAACGAGCGAGCGAGACAGAGTGTGTTTGTGTGTGCTGTGAAATGAAGCGCCAGGCCAAAGTTGGAGATTGGCCAGAGAAGTATGGAGTGCCGCCAGTGAAAGATGGCCAGGGAGAGTGGCAGTGGACTAGATATTCTTACTGAATCAATTCTCCAGTGCACTACGGGACTTTCTTTTACGAAAAGTCCTTCAGCTCTGTCGTAATGAACTGATTTTACAGCCCGCTGTCTCCAGCCATTCATCATTGATCACCTATCAAGCCAGGTCATGCTTTTCATGAGGATTCAGGTTTCATTTCTTTTCCACCTCCCGCCTCATGTTTTTTTCATCGGCCTCAGAATTTCTCAGTCTGAAGAAACCTGTGCATAAAGGCCAAATACTTTTTCATCTCAAAGTAGAAATCTTCAAAATTAGTACAAAAGAGAATCTGGAGAATAACTTTAAGATACAATGTTTTTGTAATCAATCCAACCATTTTCTATAGTGCTTTATGTAGACCAGGTTCGTGGGGCTCTGGAACTGATCCCAGCAATACATGGGTGAAGGCAAGGTACAATCGGGACGGGTTAGCCACCCGTCACAGGGCAAACAGAGAGACAGATGATCTCACACACTCGCATTCACACCCATGGGCTATTTAGAGTGACCAATCAGCCTCAAACGCATGTTTTCGGACGGTCGGCGGTAACTAGAGTGCCGGGATATCCTCGCTGTGAGGTATGACCGCTAACCACTACACCATTGTGCAGCCCACAAAACAGCCCTAAATGATTTTTCTCTCTCTAATGGCTTCCTGTCATTCTAATTTAACGCCATTACTTGAAATATGTATGGCTAAAGGGACCGCTGGCTGGTTTACCTCTTTGTTTAAGTCAGAAATGTTTAAACTATTTGACATAAACTTTGGGTTATGCATTCATGTCCTTTGTCGAGGCTGTGTTGTGGAGCTGTGCTTACCAGAGTGGATCTTGTGATCAGCCGCATGTTTGATTTGATGCCTTTTAAGCCGGATGCCCTTCCTTGCTCAGGGACCCCACAGAGGGGTTTGAACCAGCAACATTGTAATCACGAGCTTGCATCAGTCACCTCCAGGCCACCGCTGCCACATTCACTTCCTTTTCATTTCCCGTTTTCGTCTGACCATACATATTTTTGAAATCTAATACAAAAACCATCCGTTTGTATTTTCTTCTAAAATTGAACACAGGGACGGCAAGCACGGCATCACATTGTTGTTGTTGTTGTTGTTGTTGTTATTTGCACCTATTATTGTCACTTTCTGAAACCAAACCATTCTTCTTCAAATATCTATCTCGCTTGAATAGCCACTGCAGTGCTACTTGCTTGTCTGCAGACTTTTGGTATTGTTTCACAGACACCTGCTTGAAACTGTCTCCATTCTGGAAGAAGACGCTTGTTAAGTGCGTATGTCGGGATACATTTCTCCCATTGTGCCTTCTCTCTCCTGTTAGACATCCCTCATCTGTTGTTGTTTTCTCCTCTTACTTTTCCACGGTCCCGCTGATGAACGTAGAGATACAAGGTTCAGAGAGAGTGTCGTAATCCATCTGACACGCAGGATTCCTGTCACACACTCATTCAGTGGCCAGCGACTGCTCACAGTGAAGCCCGTCTGACCAGGCGAAGTGTAGCTTACTGAAACGCGTTCACGTTTTGCATGACCGACTCTTGACAGGCTATCAAATGTACACCTGGAGTCTTCCTCCGCTGAGCCGGAGTCGATGTGTTCAGTCGGAAGGTGGATGAGTGATGCTCGTATGGTATGAATCAGAGCATTTATGCTCAATATTGGCTTCACAGCACGCCTTGTGACAGCTCATGATTCTGGCTATGGACCGCTCTATTTACGTACTGCAAAACCCAGCCGCTTAAAAGTTGGCAGTTCAGTGTGTTTCAGTGTGCGGTCTGCGGGGTTGTGGCACACTGCAGCCCAACTCTGGCAGAGAGAGAGAGAGAGAGAGACGCACACGACGAGCCGAGTTTTGAGATCTCGGAGTCATTCGTCTGCCGGCAGCAGGGCAGCGCCGGCAGCTTCCTGCTATGTTTAGGATTTTTTTTGTTTAGGATCTCTTGGGTAGGTTTGCAGCTGCTGGCCTTTTTCCTCACAGCCGACATGCTGTGGAGCGGGGCGAGAGAGGAACGTCCCAAAGCCTCAATGAAGCACGGGAACAAATTAGAATTTAATAACGCACACCTCTTACCGGAATTCACACTCAATCATAAACGTCCATATTTTAACTTCATATTCTAACCACCTGCACTGTGGATATCTGGAGGGTTGTGACTATACGGATGTTTACCTCCAGCCTGGGGAGGCTCCAGCAGGCAGGCAGCGAAGGTCTGTGAGCTGCCTGTGTGACGGTGAGGAACCCGAGGGCCCTGCAGGATGTCAGGGAGCAGCACTGGGGCGTGCAAAGAAGTTTAGAGTCGAGCTCAAAACATATGGGGCTCAGGCAGAAAGCGGATTTTACCTTTCTTTATTGCGTTATCTCGAAGCCATGACATTTTTTAAAGTGTCGAAGCTTATTGTCAAAGTTTGGAACACTGAATAAACCCGACGGGTTCAATTTGAGAGATCAGTTGAGTAATAATTATTGCAATAATCAAAATGATCGATCATTATTGTCATGAAAAAATAGCCTCATAGTTGCAGCCTTGCCTACCTGGTCAAACAGCTAGTTGACATAACGATGGCTTTACAGGTTAAGAAAACTGGCTGGTTGGTCACCTACTTTAGTATTGACAAAAGAAATGAAGATTTAATTTTTACATTTTTTTTCAACTCGAAAAGTTTATTTCAATGCCTATTTTTTTTTTTTGTGATTAAAAAAAAAAAGGAGTAAAAGCATACATCCTTGCGTAAATGCTATGATCCATCACTTAACATCATAGATAGATTTCATACTTGAATTTTAACAAAGATTAAATAGCCATGTAACCTCTTCTTACACACTACTGTGTCCAATACAGTTTTTTTTCTTAAAAGTAGCAAAATTATGTGTAAAGTATGTAATACCGTGCACTGCCTTTGATCCAATATACTGGCCCAATAAAGACAATTTAACAATTAAGGGCGCTTGCCTGGGAACAAGAGAGAGTTTCCTAAAGGAAAGGAGCAAAATACAGTATTTATCATGAGAAGTGAGACATAGAAGTGTCACTACTTCTCATTCATTTTGAAATTGCATCTATTTCTGTGACCAGCAGAACTAATTATTCATGTGTAATTGTCATCAACTTACCACTGATAGTTGCCAGTAAAACAATTTGCCTGATAAAAGGTTAAGATTTGACTCATGCCACGTATATATGATCAGTTTTGACTCTCAAATATGTAACTTACAAATTTTGTATGTGAGGCGTTGGGGGCTTTGAGTAATTTGCATGTTCTCCTGGTGAGAGTCCTTTGGTTTTCTTTGACGGGAAGTCCCTTGTCTTCACACATGATATGCTGGGATTGGTGACCTAAAGTTGAATATAGTGATATAGTTGTCATGTGCAGGTATTGCTTCTGAGTTAATCGTATTTTGAAAGGGCCTCAGACTGTTTCACACCCACCAGTGTGACTCACCTCTGTTAGAGAGTGTGTGCTGATCTCTGTTTTGACTGCTGTGTGCTCTCGCTGCCTCACGCACATGCGCGCCCCCGCCACACTCCTCACAGCTCAGTAACTGCCCCGAGAAGCCCGTGTGGAGACAAAAAAAAATAAAAAATAGAAGGTCGGGCTTCTGTGTGAGGCTCAGCATTACTGCATGCACTAAAGTGTTTGTGTTTTCATCTCAGACCAAAAGGTCAGTGAGCACAGAGGGCCCTTGTTGAGTTTGGCCCTTCAGAAGATCAGATTGCACATTATATTTACTCATGACATCTCCTCAGTGGGCTAAAGTGGACTCGGCAGACTTAAACGCAGACTGACCCATATGGAATTCAACTTTTTGGATTTACTGATTCATTAAAGGAGCTACTGCATCAATGAGAGTTAAGTTTCAAGCGAACAGGACTCAAGTGTGCAAATCCTCCCGGACCTCCACTCTGCCTTAAGGTTTAAGGCACTTTTATACGAGGTTGCGATTCTATTGGCAGGCCTTGATTTTTGTCTGGAGCAGGAAAGGAAACGCACGGCAGAGGGGTTTTCAAGGAAGTATCCGGTTTCTTCTTCATCTGCCACACATCGCTGTGCAGTAAAAGCCTCCTGCTCAATGCAGTCACAGATTGAAATCTGCCTTTACAGTATTAAGACCATCAAGGGGCTCATAGAGGGGAGATGTGAGGCAAATCCAGGTTTTTTTTTTTCTTTCTTTCTTTCTTCCCCCTCCTCTTTGGAAAGAGAAATCAGAGCGTGCTCAAGGTCCCAGGAGGCTGAAGTCATGTGCTGAAGTGAAATTCAGGCAAAGAACGTCCTGCTCCACTTGGGCCTTTGTGGGAGTTTGGGTTCATGGCTTCCTTTTAAAGTGTGTGTGTGTGTTTGTGTGGGGTTCGGATCTGTAGGAAAGGGAAGAGAAAGCTGGCCAGTGTGAACAGGAAACCGGGAGGGTTGGAACCATTATGTAAGTGCACAAAGATTGTTTGACCTGTGGAAGATGCAGGAAAAAGGTGTATCCCCCTCTGACTGCCAGCAGATCCAGTGCCTCACACACACAACACACAGTCAAGTGGTCCGCAGTTTGCTTTTCTAATGCTGTACGCAGCTGTGACTCTTTTATTTTCTTCATACAAACGTACCAATTCTAGTTTGTTCCGACAGATGAGGAAAATTTGTCAGATGAAACTTCAACCAAAGCTTCATCACTTTTTCTCACTCGGTGCATCTCATCTCTCGAGGTGATTGATCTAATAATGCTTTGCATATATCTGTCGCGCTTTCCTGATTAAAATCCACTTTTCAACCGCCCTTTCGTGCGCACACTGTTGCTTTCTTTACATTTTTTGTTTTAAAGATCGATTTCTAGCTTGATAGTCAGCATCTCGACAAAAGCATACAGCATCCGTCAACACTGCATTTTAGACGTTAAAAATATCTATGATTATCAATTAAACCAGCAGGAACTACAGATTGTATTCAGGTAACTGGATGTGGCTACTTTCTGCTGGTTTGGTTGGAGGTTTGGGCGTAGTCGGAGATAAAAGAAAAGGACAAATTGGCAAAGCAACAAAAAGATTGGCATCAGACATCAAGCGAATCCACTCGCTGCAGACACAGATCACAACTCCAGTTCTTCTGCCCTGCAGGGAGGCGCAGAGAGAGGAAAAAGCAGGAGACTACAGGAGAGATAAATGTTACTGACATGTAATGTATCATGAATAAATGGCGAGTGAGAAAAGAGCAAAACTCAGTTCATTTCAAAAAAACAACTTTCTCAACAGCCTAAACCTATAGCAGCCCATTTAAAGAATGATCTGCGGGGTGACCATTTTAAGAAGAAGAAGAGTACATATGCTTCATAGCTTCTGGCTTTAGTCATGTTGCCATTGACGTATTTTGGTGTAAATCCACAACATCCGGTGTTTTCCACATTATTAATGATCCTACTTTTGCTCTATTAAAAAACTGAAGCAGACGATGAAAACCCTGCCCGTGCAGTCTCCGGTCTCTTACAATCCTCTCGTCTTCCTCTTTGGGACTTGTACTGCCACTCCAATGCCAGCCTAGCTTTTAAGAAGACATTTGTAACACTTCACTGACTTCTCAGAGGGTCAGTGTGTCAGAAAACTACTACAGCTTGGTCTTTAGCACACTCACCTCTTTTTTTTTTTTTTTTTTTTTTTTTTTTTCTCAGCAAAATGTGCAAGTTTCCACCTCCTACCCCCACTGCTGTAAGATGCTGCTGCATCATGCAAAATTAATTCTTCTTTCATGTGGGGAGAGGATGAGGAGTGACTGCTCCGCTGGTGCTGCGAAGCAGGCTGAGGTTGTTGCAGTCCTGTCGCTTTTGCCTCCACGTTCCCCATCATTGGCTCTGTGCTATTTAGAGTGGCAGCAGTGCTCTGTTTGTCACCAAGAGGAGCTACAAAGAGCACAGCAGGATGACCACGTGATACGAGGACTCCTGAGCAACCTGTCAGTGTGTATATCCGCGTGCATGCTCGCGACGGTGTATTTGCACAGTGAGTCGGTTTGTATATGTTAAGAGGAGGGAGATGGAGACGTGCAGCAGTGGCACGGCTTCATGAAGAGACCGATAGGGAAGCGGATGCCGCAGTCGGATCTGCAAAGTAGGTTAGTGGCGCAGCGCTCAGCCCAGCTGTGTATACCTCATGCTTCTCACTTGTGGAGGCACTTCTGTATATATAAATGCCCTACGCAAGTCTGTGAGTGTGTACGTCTCTTAATATTATCGGCGCGCATTCTCACTCTGAGGATTAGTGTGTGCTGCAAGCCCCTCGCCATGTGTAGACAAATGGAGGAGATCAAGTGGGGAGGGATATGGATGACAGTTAGTGGATTAGAGGTCAGGAGCTTGGGCCTCTTGCCGTCACCGTCCCGACTGAAGAGCTCAAACACATTTAATGTATATAAACCGGACTCAAGGATGACAGAAAGGCAACCCTGAAAGGAGAGCAAATAAAGAGAGGAGGCTTCCCCTGTGCTTTTTATTCCTGACACAGCCTGTCATGTGAGTTATCGTATGATGTGTCGCCAGGATTTTCTGCTTCTCACTCCTCATTTTTACTCGCTTTTCCTTTGTCCTGACCCCTGAATTGTAACGTTGTTTTCCAAGACAGGACAGTTATTGTTACTGAAGTGAGGAGTGTGCAGCGTAAAATGAATTGCCTTGACCGAGCAGGTCAGGGTGACAATGTCCAGTGTGGCCGGGAAGGACCCTGAGAACTGAGTGTTTCTGCAGTGACAATGGCAGCTCGACTCGTGGCTGCCCTCAGACACACACACACACACACACACACACACACACACACACACACACACACACACACACACACACACACACACACACACACACACACACACACACACACACCCTTTTTCTCCATCTCCATGTCCACGTTCTCACACCCACCACCACATATAACTCATGATGCATCAATGTCATCACTCCAACTGATGATGATTGTGTATGATTGATAGCCCAGTGTGGCTGTGAGTGGGTCATGACCACTACAACACACACATACACACACATCTGCAGGGACCGTCTCTGAGTGGTTTGCAGTGGCTCCCGGGGCACAGGTTCCTTCACACATGTATTTAATCTCTTTGTTGACCTTTGTCATGTTGAATTTCTGTCATCATCACCGACTTCAATGCAATATGTGTAACCGTAAATAATCTGGCTGCTATTTTTGTCATTCTCTCCTGTTAGTGTAGTGTCTGAACAGGGACATGATGCAACTCCTCCATCATTAATCGTCCTCATAAGTGGTCTTAGCTGATACCTAAACTGAAGCACTAATAAGTAATTATACTTTTTTTTTTTTTTTCCCCTGTGGGGAAACTTCAGTCACTGGTATTGAAAACATCAGCAACTCTCCATTGCAGCATCTCCCAGGAGATGTGTGGTTGGCATGCATGCCTGCAAGCTGTGAGGAGGCCACACATGTGCCTGGTTTGATGGTAACACATTGATTTCCAGCACTTACCCGTCTTAAAGGAAGAGGAGACAGATCCACTATGTTCCAGTTGGATGAAAACTATTCATATTCAAATGTGCATGAAAAACTTTTTAGAAGTGTAATGAAAGTACTGGGTTGTGATGATGTATTCTGCATGTCCTGCTATTTTTATATCTCTTTCACAGCAGAGCGTCTTATTGTGCCGTCCTAGTGAGAGCTTTATTCGTCACAAACTAAATACAGGAGATTATATCAGGATTTTCTTGCATTTAATTTTTAATGAACTACCAATTTGGGCTGCTTCCAACAACCTGACAATTTAGCATATGGTGACAAAAAAAAAAAAAGATTCACTTATTAAGTGATTCTTTTCCCAAAAATAAAACTGTCACTCTACTGGCTATTCAAATGAGCATGAATCATTCTATATGTACCTTTTGAAAAATAGGGGTTGTAAAAAAAACAAAAACAAAACAATAATGCAGCAGTCATTGTCACTTCAAGCCTGAATGTCGTGCACAAACCTGCGATGGCACCAAAATCAAATCTTAAGTCAACGACGGCAACATAACTTCTACAGGAGCAAACATTGCATCAAACATGACCTCTTCGTCGTAACAACGTTTCTCACCCGAATCCTTCAGCAGCGTGGCGTTAACTTCATTGTTAATGCAACACTGAGGCCACATGGGCCGTGCTAACACAGATGTTTTTATCTCACTTTCATCTGCTTCAACCCCCCCCCCCCCAAAAAAAAACCCAAGCGCCTGCTCCTCTGTGGAGGATGATGCAAGGATCTGAAGTGTTTACTCCTAATCAGTGTTCAACGACTTAGATTTAAGATAAGAGGTGAAATAATGGGCTCCTGTGTGCAAAGACTCAAGATCTGCAAAACCCCTTTATGGAAAACCTGGGAAAAAGTGATGGTCTGACCTGAACCGCCCACAAAGTTTGTGCAATAAAGGAATCCTGGCTCAGGTTTGAACTTATTTATGAACTCTCTTTCTCTCCTCCTCATCCGGCTCTTCTCCTTCCTCCTGTCTTGGAGCAACAAAAGTGGAAATAGAGTGTCACAGCTGGAACGCCTCCGTCTGTCTCTGCTTACGTCCCTCAGTGTCTGTTGCCTATCTGCATGCTGTTTTTCCAGATTTAAGGCCTGAACCCAATCCAAACAGCCTGCGCCGCTGCCTCCTCTGTAGTCTTTGTTTCTCGGTCACGTGCGGTTCTCCGTTCGTCTGCTCTGGCCTTCCATATCAGACTGTGGGAGCTGCTGAGACACTACAGTTATTTCCTGAGTGAATCACGCAGGATCGCCGGGTTTCTTCAGGACTTGTATGTCATGGTAGTTCAACCTCACAACACTGTGCCCCCATTCACGCCGGACCTGAGATAACTTTCTTCTTTTTTTTTTTTTCTACTCAGCATATTCAAGATTTTATTCTTGCTCAGCAGATAAGCCGATTACTAAGACAAGAGTGAAAATCCGGCCTGGACATTGTTTTCTGACCCTTCAATGTGCTTTCATCTTTGACTATATTGTTGAATTTTCCTTTTTTGAAAATTAAAGCCTCAGTGTGAATCACATGTTTAGGTCTTGAGTGTCCCATTGTAATAGTCAAAGCTCGCAGTCTTAAATACCAGGTGCTGCAGCGTGTTGGCTTCCTTTTGCTATTTTAATGGCTGTAATCAAGGGTCGCTCTCAGAAAAAATTCTTAGCCATTATAATATGCCTGTATACAAGTAGCAAGCCACCCATTCATTAGTTGGTCAATAGCACAATTGCTTTGCTTTGCAGAGCAAAGGAGCAATGCAGAAGCAATGCTTCCAACCACACCTAATTTTGATTTTAACTGCTATTCTGAGAGTCTATATCAAACCCAAAGTGAGTTTTCACCCCTGTTAGGAGTAGAGTGCACATTTAGCCTGGTCCAAAATTTAAATTCGATCCAATGAGGTGTGCATGGTCGTCACAGACAACCAGAGACTTTTTAGCTCAAACTTGTGGACTGAACGAGGCAGTCGGTGTGTACTCTGGAGCAGCTGCTTTCACTCTCGACGACAGGGTCTATAACCTGCTGCTCTGGAGCCACATACGCCTCTTTAGCCTCTTACTAGTGGCTCCCTGAAGCAATTACACATTTATATTTCGTTAAACATCTTACATGTTTTGCACACTGGGCCATCTTTCAATTATACGCTTTCTCTTGCAGCTCAAGATGCATGCATGGCACCTTTGAATTTGAGAAGACTTGAAAATGAAAATGAGTCACATCCCACTATATTGCCTGCACACTGACTTTCACTGCAGGTGATAATTGCAGTTTCCAAACATAGTTTTCATGACCAAAACATTCTAAAGGGAAATAGTTTGGAATTTATCCAACGTGGAGACATTCATTTGTGTTCACTGGCTAAAAGAGTTGAAAAAGCTAAAATGGCAAAAAAAAACAAAAGCCAGCCTTTTATTCATCCTCTCTTGACTTTATTGGGTACAGAGTAGTCTGTTCATAAATAAAAGCCGCCTTTTTTATGCTGGTGGTTACTACACATTTAAGTGGTTGTTTTTCATTAAGAACCCAGTTTTATGTACATTATATGCTTACTGGGCGCCTCTGCCACAGATCGAGGCAGATGCACTCCAGCCCCGATCAGCATATCGGCACCACGTTCCTTCATGTGCTCCATGTGAACAAATCTGGCCAATCAGATAGAGAACTAATGACAGAGGATGGAAATCTGGACAAAGAAGAACTTGTGCAAACTTCTGAGCTCCTGTTTATGCTGCATTTTCATGTGAACACAGTGAACTTTCATTGAAATTAAACTTCTTCAAACATAAATGGAGAGAAAGTCCATAAACTTGAAGGAAAGATGACAAAAAGCCACAAACTTCATTTAGGACAAGAGAAAGAACATTATTTGGAGAAAAGAAATCTCAAATCACACATAAGTATTGTCATGTACAGTTCCGTAAATGTTGGACAATATTATTGAGTGTTGGGGGGCATGAAGAGAACTTCATCATGATTCCACATAATGTATGTGATTGTCCTCCCACGTTTTAGCTTCTTGATTTGGGAGGTGGTGTTGTTTTGTAAAAGCTGAATTCCTGGTCAATTAGGAAAGGTCTTGTCTAGACGGGGTGTGGGATTACAAAATGGATTACGAGCAACAATGTGAAATAAACAGACAAACCTGCAACAGGGTTCATTTCCAGCATTCCTTTGTATTGCTGTCAAAATATCAGATTGATGACGATTCACGAATATGTAAAATGTGTGAATCGCATAGGGCATAAACATGCATTTTTGTTGGGAATAATCTGAAACACGGAAGAGGAAATGATGCATTAGATACCATGCTTGTGCAGTCACTTTCCTATCAGTGAGGATAAAGAACCAAGGATCCGGACGCCAGAACCACTCTGAGGATCTTTACATGAGATGCTCCAAAAATAAATCACAAACTGTTTTTCTAATCCAAAAGGGAAGAGGAAGCTTTGGAGTGAAATTTTGGCAAACGCTTTACTTGTTCATGAATAAGTGACTGTGACTAGTGGGTTCTCTGAAGTGACTGTCTTGCTTCAAGGGATTGTGTTATAGGGTCTTTGAGGCTTTGAAGAATCAAACAGCTGTGTTGTGTTTGATGTAACCTCTGATTTTCTGTTGTAATCTAATTTTCATAAAGGGGATGTTGTGGATGTCTCCTCCGAGATGAGCGCTGACAACAAGTGACTGCTGCCCACTTGAAAAATCATCGGGCGATGTATTTAAAGCAAAAGAACTGTGAAAAGAGATCTTTTTTTGATAAAAGTTTACAGATTTGAGAAAATAACTCGAGCATATTCAACTTTCCCCTCACATTCATCAAAAGTGATGTTTTCTGTTTTCTGTCCTGCACGTTAGATGTGTTAAACACATGGACATCAGTCTGTTTCTCACATCAGATGTGTTTACAAAGCTCCGGCTTCCTTTCATTCTGAAGAGACACACTGGGATGTTTCAGGATGTTAACAATTCACAAACTTGTAATTTCTGATTCAATGGACAGGAAAAAAATAATAATTTTTACATTCCCGCTTTTCTTCAGCTGTGTATTAACGTGTTGACAGACATAAAACACACCAAACCATTCTGCCTGTTTCCACATTCCAGGACAGACAGAGCTTTGTGATCAGAAACTGGCTGGTTCGAATCCCACTGTCAAGAAGTCCTTTTTTTGTACAAGGCTTTTGCTACTGAAGCAAAGTCTTTAATCCCTAATTGCTGAGATTGTGTTGGGAAAGACATCCGACCTAAACGTTGCGCTAAATCTTGTCCAAACGTGCACAGCAACCCTGGCAGCACGTAGAGAAACTTAGACTTAAAGAAAGACATCAAAAATCAAACTCTGAAGAGGCGACTTTCTTAAATGTTTGGATTTCTATTCCTCGGTAATCTGCGTTTTCTATCCTTCTGTTCATCTTATTCTCAGGCTGGAGCTACAGATTCTTTAATTGAATAGCGTAGCCTGATGAGCTTTAATATTGATTCGTTTAGTGGATTCAGTCCCAACGTCACCAATTCATACTGAATCTTTCCCTTTTTCTTTTCCAAGTGTCCTTCGCTGCTTCCGAAGGATTAAAGCTCCTCTTGACTGGACGAGTTTGAAGGATCTGATGCCCAAATTATATTTGATAAAATAATGTCTAACCTTTAACCGTAAAATGAATAAACGTCGCTGCGGCTGGTGTGTCTTCAGCAATGCTGGCCTGAGATTGAATTTAGGCCACATATAAACCACCATGGAGCGAAAAGGGAAGTTGTGACTGTTGCAGTCGAATCCTGTATGAAGTTAGATTCCTCATATAAAAGAAAACTAATGAATCTGAAAAGAGAGGAAAAGCTGCCGCACAATATTAGAGCAGTGGAAAGAAATGAAGAATGAAACTTGGTGGTGTAATGAAAACTGGTCGGACCAGACAGGGCGGTTTCTGTGGGAGGAATGTGGATTATTTCCATATACAACTACTGTCATCTGTTCAGAGGCAGGAGCTGTCAAAGAGGCTGTCAGTATGTGAGTGTGTGTGTGTTAGTGCTTTATGTGATTGTTTCTGTGTGTCTCTTGCATGCTTTTGGAGCTGTGTGTAGGAGTAAGGCCGAGCGGGGAAAAAACTACACACCGAACAGCCACAATCACAGTCTGCATGAGTTGGAAACAAGCTGCTAAAAAAACAGTGCAGCTGCGGTACAGACTGTTGTAGGACTGACCGGCATGAGGACACAGGTGCCTAATGGCATGACAGTCATCATGGGAATTGTAGAGGGAAGAAAATGAAGTGTGGGATGTTATTAGTTCTGGAAATGTTAATTCATTCAGAAAATGTGATTTTTGTAGAAGTATTTTGTTGAAACAAGTGTTGGATGTTTTAGTTTTCATGCACAACGAAGCCTAAATGTCACGTTTACTCGACAAACTGCGTTTATGAGCTCATAGAGGGTTAATCTGTCACTATGTCACAGACTCACTGATATACAGACTACACACACACACACAGTCGTGTTCAGCTCGGCTTGTTTGCATGCTTTTGCCTCAGCCAAGCCACAAGTCAGTGTTGTGAACTTGTGTAAGTGCTTCTTTAATTAGGCCGCTGTGGGAAAAGGGACTCTGCCCACCTCATGTTTGATGTGTTTGCTATTGTTCTGAGGAAACCAGTCCAGCAGTCATGATCGCGGCAGATATCCCCTCCCTTGTCCTGCTGAGGAATCGGGAAGTTTTTCAGCGGCTCTGTTTGCCGTCATCATTGTGGTCCACACTGTCGCTCTCATCAGAACAATATTATATAGTAAAGATGAACAGGCTCAAATTTTTAGTTTGGAGGTGTAGCAGAAATAGACTTTGCTGTTGTTGGATTTATTCATGTTATTCACTACAAATTCTTCATTAACATAATAGTCAACAATTTTTCATGACCAGAAGATGAATAGGATAAAAACATTTGAATCCTTATCATAAAGCAGGACAACAAAATAGCCAAAAGTTCACTCTGATGGCCTTTGTACTGTATCTCATGCTGGAAAGTCTTCGCTGTCAAGGACATTTACTCAATGACTTTGTGACGCTTGCAGACCTTAAGAATCGGATCCCAATCTCTTCCTCTTATCAGGAAGATCAGGACAGAGAACCAAACTCCTGCTGCTGCCTGGACGAGACAATCATGTATTATTCAGGAGCAGGTTTCAGCCTCTGGATGCATGTGCAACTTCAGTACCAACAGCAGCTCTAACATGTGCAGTGCCACTGACGTGTGTTAATGGTTGTGTTTTGGACGCAGCAACATAGACGGCGACCGCCGACCCGAACAAGGAGCATCATTGAGATCATAGAAGAGCATCATGATTTGATTTGAAAGACGACATCTGTTATTAGTTGCATGCATAATTTGCATGTGATGTTAATTTCTCTTAAGTGAAAAACAGGAAGCTGCACAGTAGATCATGATTCTAATGAGGTCATAAGACTTAGAGTGTGTATTTTCTTTGACCAGTTTCAACATTCATATAAGATGAGAGTAGATTCCTTGAGCATAATGATATTCTGAGCTTTGTCTTGTTGGTTTGCAGGGACTTGAGCTTTTCTTTCCCAGGGGAGAAATGCAGCAACTCCTGGATCGGTTAACGGTTTCATTCTGGCAAACTGTGCGGAATGTCAGCATTTAGCATTTCTTCATCCTGCTGCGAGCCACCACTGTGTGAAGTCACGCTGCAGGAGCATAGTGCAGCACAAGAAGTTGTGCGTTTGATGGTTCTTGCAAACCACCGCCGAACACGTCACCCACTCAGCTAGTAACTCAACCTCTTTGGTCACCTGGTGAAAACGTCCATTACAATCCGGTTTCTTATTTTGCGAATGCATCAGCAAAAACCTCAGTAATGTATTTGGTGTGGCTCTTTCACCCCAGGAGGAAGTAATGGATACAGCTCTGTTCAGGCTGAAATTGGCAATCAATGAACAGGGAAGTTTGTCCGTTATATCGACGTGACCATAGATCCTCATCAGTTCAGTCGAGCTTTCTGATTTTAACTGGACCTTGCTGACCTTTTTTTGTGGTCCCGACTTGTTGCGGGTCTTCAGTTGGAGAACGCTGACTGTGATGGCGAGCTGGGAAAGGGGAAGCTACGAAGTGTGTGACCCATTTCTTTGGACATAGTCTGAAGCATGTGACTGTCTGAGAAAACTTCAGCGCTGTGGAAGTTACTCATTCGTGCACGCTTGGCGGCCGATGGGGGGGAAAAAGGCCAAGCATGCAAGTTTGAGCTATTATGATGATGTATTGATTGTAACTAGAACGGCAGCCCCCTAAGTCATAATATGAAAAGCCTGAGCGTGTTGCATCAGTTATGTATGTGGCTGTGCTGGGGGTTAAGTGTGCAGTGTTCATAACCTAATATGGATTTTCTTTTTTGTTTTTTTGTGGGTCTGCTCTCTGTGGAAATACACACACATAAACAGACTCTCCTAGATTCCTCCACGTTCATGTATAATGCATCAGAAGTCCAGTGCCTGCCGTACAGTCGTAGTCCCTCTCCCTGTGATATCAGATTACTCTGCGTTTTCTACATGCTACAAAACGCACACAGCAGGGGTTTGTGAACCAAAACAGATTCGGGTCCCCTTAGACAATTTGTCCCTTTCTCCGGTCCTGGCCAGCTCTTTTAGCCAGAGTAGGAGGGATGGAGGAGTGTTTTGCGCATTACGGACGTAGGTTGCCTGCAGGGTTTTTTTGCTCCACAATTACGGCATTATTAGACGACCTAACTGAAGCCAAGAAAAGAGAGCAACAGAGGCACAGAGTGTGAAGATGTCTAGTTGGCTGGGATCGGTTCCTACATCACTCCCCAGTCTTGCCTTTTCTTTTCCGTTTGTGTCTCTTCCTTCCTTTTGCGTCTCTGTTTTTCTCGCACAAAGACATCGCCTCCTGCTAACTTTTTGCTCTTTTTCTCCTCTCCACCAACACGGATGCTCTCCCGGAGGTCTATTATTGCAAAGTTGACGAAAATGAACCAGAAATTAATTCCACATTTAATTGGATCAAAGTTTCTGTTGTCGGCCTTTTCATTCTATCGCAGGATCCTCTTCTGGAGGTTTACACTGAAGTCGTAAAATTTAAGATCAATATTGATCTTGCCAAAACGGTTTGACATTTCCTGGACGATTCTTATTTGCTTGCTTGCTCATGTTAAAACAAGAAGTTCCAGAAACATTAAAACACTCATAGCAACAGATTAGGTCAGCCTAATTCATTCTCATTCTTCAAACACTATCCGGACAAAACACAGTGCAGCCCCTTACTTACTATTTGAAAAGAGTAAGACCTTGTAATTGTTGTTTTTAATCAAGTATAAATTCTGAGATTAAAAAAAGAATCAAATCCAAATCTAAACTTATGAAAATGCTTCCTTCAATCTGCCCCCCCCCCCCCCCCCCCCCCATTTAATTAGTATTTATTAGGGAAATGTATATTATTTCTGTCATGTCTACAACATCAAAGCATGAAAGAATATCAGAGAGAATAGAAATCTCTTTCTCTAAATCCATGCACCCACACAGCCCCAATAATCCCACCCCCCACCCCTGTTGCTGCTTAGCAAATGATTACTAAAATGAATTTGATTGTCGGTATATATCATTATAGTAGCAGTTGTGTTGCCGGTAATGGTTTCCTTGTCATGAACGTCTTCTTGAACTGTATTTTTTCATTGTATTCACGCCAGAATAAAAGCCCTCTCCACATCTTAACAAATTAAGAGTGAATCACCACTCGGTCTCACACTGCTTATCAGATGTGGTATTTATACTCCATTAACATCTGACCTGATTTGAACTTGTGTACAATTATCGATAAAAGTTGGGCTCTTTTATACATTCGATATTACTGTTCTAAACTTCACTTCTCGCTTTTATACCTTTTTTCTTGTTTTATTTTCTCGTAGAAGTTGATCGAGTGCCTGGGTAATAGGGTGGGAAATAACACATCTGGATCTCCGCTTTCTGGACTCAGAATGCTCGTCTGTGATAACATGAGCTTTGTACCCTCAGAACGTAATAACCTAATAGTCCTTGCTGCTTCTGTCACTTTGTCTTCCAGAGCAAAGTCGAGAAAGAGGGATTGATTCAGACACTGAACGAGAGGGAAAGATACAAGAGTTAGATACAGAGGAGAGGAAATAACTTTCTTTTTTTTTTCTCTATTATTTACAGTTCTGGGGAGGGGGGGGGGGACTGAATTGCAAAGCTGCTTAGTGGTATGATTCAGTTGGGGGATTTGATTCTGCTCTCACCCCCACTTCAAGCACTGGGATGGAGGCGGACAAAGAGAGAGAGAGATAGAGGGGGAGTGGTGTGCATATGTGAGAAACAGTGTAGGAGAAGCACAATCTGGTATAGCTCCATGTGAAAATGACCTACTTCCTGTTAGCTCACTCTCAAATGGATTGCTGTTCTCTAATGTGTGGAAGAGGGGGTGGTCCTCCGAGGCGTGTGTGTGTGTGTGTGTGTGTGTGTGTGTGTGTGTGAGGGGAGAGGCTGACGTGGTGTAGTTTAATGAAGGATAAGTAGGTGGCCTCTGGGACCTTCAGCGTGGAATAAAATATAAGTCGTGTGTGAAATGTAAATTCTGTATGCATGGTGTGTACAATGTGCACTAACCTGTAAAGCATGCATGTTAGGTGACACGCCTCTGATTCAATGTCGAGGTAATAACTCAAAGAAGAGGGCCCGATGAGCGTAGAGTTTCAGAAGGCCGATATTTGATAGTTATATTTGTGTGTGTGTGTGTGTGTGTGTGTGTGCCCGCGTGCGTGACAACCTGGATTTTATTTATATCCGGTTATATATTTTATTCAACTATTGATTGAAGTCAACAGTGCTTTACAGACAGATTTCTGTAGTTTTATCCCCGTTTCTAAAGACATTTCTCACAAAAAAAAGAATCCATTTGTGACTTTGGTATGATCTACTTCTAACACCTCTATAATGATGCAGTTTTTACTAGAGATTTGTATTTATGAGCAAACTGCTAAAAGCTAAAAAAAACGCCACTTTGCATCACCTTCTGAGCATTAGAGATGTGGTTTGTGAGCATCAGATTGACATATCAGATTGACGTAGCAGCTAAAAAACCCAGATTGTTCCCTAAAACTTGCGTGGTGTTCGACACTGGATTGAGAGATGCAGTGGCACCTCCGTCAGCGCATTCGTTCGGGTCACATGTAATGTCTTTGGAATAGATTCATTTAACAGGTATGCATTGTTGAGTTTAATCCCTGTGAGTTCTGACTGGATGGTAGGAAGGTGAATTAATTTAATCCATCCTCGTAACCCCTCCCGACCAATCCCAACTTCCCCCCACTCACATTTCTCTCACTCACTCTCTCGCTCTGCTCTGTGCATTTTTCCAGTTCCTGAGGACCTGTCTTTGGAGGAAAGAGATGAGCTGTCAAACATCCGACGCAGGAAAAAAGAGCTTCTGGATGATATTGAAGTGAGTAGCAAATGGTAATAATGAATTGCTTGTAGATGTGATAATTGGGGAAGGACAATACACCCAGATCAATGGAAATGATTTGATTAAGGATTCTGAGCAGACTACATGCAAATAAATAGTTATTCAAGTGTCTTGTACTTTTCAAGACTCTTCTGATCAATACGACTGCACTGAGCAATATTTGGAATATTATGATTTTGCATGCTGCTGCCGTGTTTAGATTGTTCAAAATTGCACATATTATACATTTGCTGTTGCTTTCATCATTTAATATTAGTTGGAATGTCCTTCCGTGACTGACCTACATTGTGACGCTGACAAGCTGTACAGTGACCAGTCCTGTCACACTACCCTTGAAGTCGTTTACTTTTTTCTTTAAATAAATATTCTGTTGTGTTTGAGCTTATAGACACTAAGTCTTTTGAAATAAGTGACTGAGTGCTTCGTTTGCAGCGGCTGAAGTTTGAGATCGCAGAGGTGATGACTGAGATCGAGCAGCTAACCTGTGTGGGTGAAAGGTGAGTGAGTTGTAGATGCGTTACTCGCAAATTTTTCAAAAGATCTTTTGGCCCTTAAAACTAAAATATGTAATAATTTTCATACATCTGTTATTCTTGCTCGGTCGTTTTGTTTGACCAATTTTTAAAGATGCCCCCGATGAATGTTACCTATTTTTGCTGACGAGAACAGGAGACGCAGAAAGTGGTTGTGGTTGAAAGACGACAACGAATCAGTCGTCAAAGCCTTTGTTGATTCACGTTCTCAACAGCCATTTAATTAACCCACTTTTCCTGTTTATTTTGCCTCTCCCGCTCTTTTACCGTAAAGCCTTCAAACATACAGTCACTTTCAGCGCGAGCGTCACACCTGTCGTTTTGTGTGCGCGTGTTCCCGTGCTAATCCCCCTCATTGTTTGAGCAGCGAAGCCGGACATCGCTCGACTAAACATTAGCCAGACTGCGCACACTTGGCGGCTGCCGTTTGATTGGCTGACGAGGTGGAGCGAGGTCCTGTGTCAGGCTGTGAGTTCAGTGTGTCTCAGGTGCAGCTGGCAAAGGGGCCGGGGCTATTTTGGGCTCACGGGAAGCTTAGGGAGCATTCAAATTGACACAAAGGTAAAGAGTTTCCTGCAGGATGCATGTAAACTGTGTTTTTAAATCGTAGCATTAAAAAAAAAAAAAAAGGATGTAATGTTGCAAGATTTTGCAGGATGCATTGAAATAAAGGCAGGAGCTGCACCGTTGAGTGACCAAATTACTTGGTAAATAACCAAACGTGTTGTTAAATAAACACTGTGATGGTTTGTCTTACATAAAAACCAAGCTGAGCTACGAAAAAGCCTAGCCGCCCAGGAGGGGAAAAAAAAAAAAACACACCGCACCCACCTGTCATGTTCTGTTTTTCTTACAGCAAAACCACACAAAGAAACAAACAGATCGCCATGGGGAGAAAGAAGTTTAACATGGACCCCAAGAAGGTGAGGTCAGACCCTGATGTGATTCCTTATCACGATCGATAACACAGCCGCGGATGGATTCCTCTTTTATGATTTAATTTGGCCCCTGTAATTACATTTCTAAATGTTTCAAGGCCATCCGTCAGGGCTCTTAAATGAAACCAAAATGAGTAATTGAAGTGCATGTGTGGCTTCTCTTTTCCCTTTTTTTTTTTTTTTTTCAACCAGGGAATTCAATTTCTTTTGGAGAACGATCTTCTCCAGAACACCCCAGAGGACATTGCACAGTTCCTTTACAAAGGCGAGGGCCTTAACAAAACAGTAATCGGGGACTACTTGGGGGAACGGTGAGCTCTCCGTTTCTTTCCATCTCTCTCTTTTTTTTTTTTCCTTTCCTTCCTATCTCTCGGTTATATCTGCACCACACGCATTCAGACACGGGGGCAAAACACTGGAAAACTGCTTGCTTGGATTTATGGAGGCGAGCATTGCTGGCGTTAAAAAAACAAAACTGAAGGGAGGGTTAGTTCTTCTCGAAGGGCAGTCAAGGGGGGGGAGACGGGTCGTGTCATGCAGCCCTGCTCAGTTCCACAGCAGCTCTCTGTCTGGAAATGGGACGATGACATGGTCGCATGGTTTTACTTCCACCTTGAGCCTAAACAAGTGTGACTTTATGTCTGCAGTGGGTTTCGAGGGCTGTTTCTTCATTTCAGTGTCTGTTCCCTGAGCATCTGATCATTTATTAATAATCAGAATAGCAACTTTATGTTCTTGATCTTTTGTGGTTGACTTTTTTTTTAATCTAAAAATAATTTAAAATGTCCATGGATAAAGAGTATTAATAAGTACAATTTTGACACGTATCCCTTCTAATCCTCAGCGATGACTTTAACATCAAGGTCCTCCAGGCGTTCGTGGAACTTCACGAGTTTGCAGACCTCAACCTCGTTCAAGCCTTAAGGTGAGCCGGTGGCCCCTTTTATTGCAGGTGTGTGTTTGAGGCTACAAGTGAGAAGATGAAATACAGCCTCAAAACGCTCTGATGCAGTTTCCAACATCACGAGAAAGGGTTTTACAACTCTGCTATCACGGCGATAAAACCTGCGCGCCTCAGCAGTCGCTCGGTAAACAGCAGAATTATGAGCGTATAGCAAATCAGCCAGAAACACACGCTTATGCTCAAATGTTTGATTTTCCCACCACGGGCTAGGAGATTGTCTTTACATGGCCCAACGGAAATAATCCAGGTGTAACCTCTTCCTGAGCGCTTTACGTTTCTGTCCTGATTGTCCCAACTTAAGCAGAAACTGATTTTTAATGCCACAGGATACAGAGGATATACTGTACATCACCTGAATGTTTATGTTGCATTGATAGGATCCAAAATTGTAAAAGAAACAGTCACACACGGCTCTGTGAACAATCTATTCTTCAGGTTGAGTAAAGCTGTGTGCATTCATTCCAAAAGTTGCTCCTCTTCTTGGTGTGGGGAATTATCTGAGGCATATAACGCGGTTTGTCATGTACAATGAAGGTACACGTGCGCGTCAATATTTCATGGCATGTTGTTCTGTTTGCCCTCTCTTTGCTGTTGCAGGCAGTTTCTGTGGAGCTTCAGACTTCCGGGCGAAGCCCAGAAGATTGATCGAATGATGGAGGCGTTTGCCTCCAGGTACTGCCAATGCAATCCCGGCGTCTTCCAGTCCACAGGTACCACACACACACACACACAGACACGGCAGATACATGAGTCAAACCTAGTCAGACAGCCCGGGACAGATAACATATGGCATCTGGACCATCCCGGCCTCAGATCAATCCCTCTGACTGTCTGTCTTCCGTCTCTAGACAGCTGGACCTGTTTCGGTGGTATAAATCTTCAGTACATGTCCACCTAAATCACCCTCTCAGGACACAGACATCAACCCAGTTTTTGATGTTTATTCTTTTAGTCTCAGTCCGAACTTGGCCACTCACTTGGGACCTTTTTTATTTTCCTCCCCACGTTGCACTGTCCCTCTCAGCATGCTCACTAAACCCAGTGTAATCAGTATTCGTGGCTCCAGCAGTGATAATGAAATTGATCATTGGTCAATAGCGGTCATTAGCACAGTCCCGGCTCGTTGTGCATCGTCTGCTGCCGCGGTGTCGAACGTCGAGGGGGACACAGGTGACAGCACGGGTCATGAATATTGATGCGGCGAAGCGGTGACACACCCAGACTTAGTTATTGGTCATCTCTCACGCCGGGGTTATAAATTACAGGGCAGAGGATGTTGACCGGGGCAGTTAGTGTGTGGATGGATGAGGTGGAGGATGGTGAGCAGGGGTTATGATGTGGAGTTGCAGGAGCGGTGGATCATGGATGTTTGTGTGTTAACAGTGCATGTGTGTGTGAGACCACCATGCTTTTGGTTGATTAAATCCCTGTTTTTATGAGACAAGAGTGCTAAATTTGGTGTGAGAAAATCTTTTGACGGATTACTGTCTCGTCAATCACATATCTCCGGTGCTGTCACGTTGGCATTATTATATTAGAAAAGCTGAAGAGCAACCTTTACACCTGCATAGCTTGTGTTGAAGTGTGAAGCATGTTGCCTTTAAGAAAAAAACCCAACATTTTGTCATATTTTAGTATGAACTCAATTTTACCTTGTTTAATGTTTTTATCAATCTAATTGTTAGAAATCCAATCACAAATGCGTGAGAGAGAGGAAGCCCGCGCTGCATGTTGCGTTTCCCACTGACCCTGCATGTAATTGCTTCCGCAGACACCTGCTACGTCCTATCATTTGCCATCATTATGCTGAACACCAGCCTGCACAATCCCAACGTCAGAGATAAGCCCCCGGTGGAGCGCTTCATCTCCATGAACCGAGGGATCAACGAGGGGGGGGACCTCCCGGAGGAGCTACTCAGGGTGAGAGCTTTGACTTTATTAGTTTGTTAGGTTTGACAAATGTAACCTGTGTGGCGTTGCATTTTAATCACGGTGTTGGTTAAAGCGTAACATGGATTTTAAAATACACTACATGAAAGTCAGGGGGGAAAAAAACAAAAAAACAAACCAAATGCGCAGGCTCTCTTCTGTGCAAAGCAATCATGCTTCACTAATTGAGATATTGCAGCTCTGCAGACTTTGCACTGGGTGCTGATGCTGATGATTTTTCATGATTTCGCAAAGAAAAAAAAGACCTACATGATGTCTATGCCAAAGTGCTATTTGTTTTATTTCGAGTGAATGCATAAACATAGACACTTTATTAAAAACTGCCTGAGCTTGCAGAGTCACTGAAGTATAAATCATTTTGTCTTTGACTTCCCAGCACCGTAATGGAGTTTGTCAGTGCTCTGTGTAATGCACTGTGAGTGTGCATGCTCATTTGGACGTTTTCCTGCTGATGGAATATTTCTGTGCACCTCAACCGTCTCTGCCTTTTTGTCTGCATAGAATCTATACGACAGCATCAAGAGTGAACCCTTCAAGATCCCGGAGGACGATGGGAATGACCTGACGCACACGTTCTTCAACCCAGACAGAGAAGGCTGGCTGCTGAAATTAGGTTAGCATCAGACTCGATCAGCTGCCGAGGGAATGCGAGACATCCTGGGCGACTTTATTTGGTTACTCGTGCATTTTCTTTTTTTTCCTGCTCTGGGATATTTCTTTTTTTTTTTCTCACGAGAACTTTCTACTGCATGCGAGAGGCGATTCCAGCTTACGCACTCTTAGTTTTGTGGTGAGGTCCGATGATTTAGACACAGTGCAGTGTGAAGTGCACTTTATAAACTTAAAGTTTAGTTGAACTAAAACCAGATTAAAAGCACAAACTTCTCAGCTGGAACATGGGTGCATATTCGGTGTTAACCGATGACCCAAAACATGCAAGAAACATCATTAAAGACGACAGCTAATCTTTTGAGTTGGCGTAAAATTACATTGAAACATACATAAAGTGTTTGGGGGGAAAAAAAATTAACAAGAAGCACAAAGAAACGGAGAAACCGTGCAGAAACATTTATCTTTATATGCAGCTTTTTAAAACGCCATGAGAGAAAACTGAATTATCATCATAATGTTCATGAATGATTAATGCCCTGTATATGTTCAGATCCCTATAGAAATGCTTTGCACAGATTATACTTTAGAACCACAGCTAAATTAAAAATAGCTGAAATAGCATCTCTTGTGGCGCACATCGACTCAATCATTTTTTCGTGCATGTGACTCATCTTCTTAGTTTGAGTAATTTCTGCTTCTAACTTGAGCATGGGACATTTCATAATAAGTTGAAGCAGCTTGTTCATGTCGCTGTGAATGTTCACGAAAGCGATCTCAAGCAATGTTAAAAGTAAATGTGGGTGTTTGTGTTGATTGAGAAAATTCAGAGTTTGCAAGCTTTACTTGAGTTTCCATTGTGGTTCATCACACATTTGGAGTTGTACACTCAAACTTGTTAAAACTATCCTTAATGCTTTCGTGGAAAGCCCGCTGTAAACCGTAATTTACGAGCGAATGTGTGTGCGCGCGGTCTCACGGTCGTGCATGCCGGCGTTTTCCATGTGGTTTTGATTGCTGCTCTTCTGCTTGGCGGTGGTATCCAGCAGATGTTGCTTACCTACAGCATCTTATCACCTCTTCTTCAACTTCCTCCTTTAACAGATTGCTTTTTTTCATGCAGTTAGACATTGATTAATTTTGTAGGATAACGACAGTCCAGTAGCGTGGCTTTTGTTTGTCCAGGGTTAGAGCGCAAACTCGCTGCAGGTGGTTACGTTTATGACTGTTTTCTCTCTCTCTCACACACACACACACACCTGGCTTTGACCTGTGCATTCTTCAAACTCTGTGTAACGTCTCTGTAGCCTCATCAAGCTCCATGAGTACGAATGTAAATAGCCCCATTGTGGCTCACAGACCTAACATGATTACATTCTAGCAGTGTTCCTCCCCGGGGCCATTTCTCGCACCAGTTCTCACTATGATATTTCTAATTTAACTCTAAAAATAAACCCTGGAGGATGTGGAGGAATAAATGCCTTCTTAGCAAATCTCTGCGCACGGAGCGGAAATTTGGCCACGCTAATTCAATAGCCAGAGTCTATTGAAATGTAAGGAAATCGGGTGCTGCTGTGATTGCGGGTGGCCCGTATAGGCCCATGTGAGTCAGTGCACGCGCACTCACACACAGGTTGCGTTTCTTATTGTGTGCTGCTGTGATGCAGTGCAGGTATGCACACGCAGGCCAGACATGGTGTCTTTCACCAGGGAAGCTTCCTCAGTGTCCCTGCTCTGTCTAAATCCCCTGTTTTTTCCTCCAGCGTGAGGCTGCACAGTGACCGCCACAGGCTGAGTGCTGCTTCCAACCACCAAGCTGGACATTCGCGCTTGCCCTTTCTCCGCTTTAGTTTCTTTCCGTTCTGCGATCCAGCATGCACAAGTTACCACACGAGGTGGAGAAGTTGCTCTGGGGTGTCTTGAGTTTTTTTTTTTTTTTGCATGCATGCATGTATTTGTGCATGTACGCTCCTTCAGGGGTGCTTTAGGTGCCATGTTAGGTTCATATCAAGAGCTAAGTTTGCTCCCTTCGCCGAAGAGCCAACAAGGTTTTTTATCTTGTTGCTTTGAAAAATGAATAGGCAAAGTCGGTAATAATTTAGGAGTTGCTTGAGTCATCACTTGGTGAAGCTCAGAGTCGGAAGAGATAGTGGCCGTCAAATTGCTATCGCGTACAAACCCGCTCGCCTGCGTGTTTCACACAGTTAAAGAGAACAGCTTCCTACAGTTTATCACAGTATCAGCGATATACATTTAGACTGTCGTCACGCGATGTAAGAAATACTGAACATTTGACTTAAAATCTGTTTTTGAAATAGACATTGCATATGTCCAGAGGAAAAAAAAAAATCTAAGGCAATTCAGATTTTTATAAAAATATAATGAAACGGGAACATCAGCGTATTGTTAAGTTAAAGTGGCCTCTTACATGAAGAGAGAGACGTCTGGGTCACAGTGACTTTTGTGCGGCATGAGGAATATTTCCTGTAGTTTGTGGTCTCATGACATTTCCCTGTGGTTGAGGATGGGAACCTAAAGCAAATTGAATCACAACAGCAAACTAATGTGCAACCTTGTATAGTCAGTTATGTTAATTTAAGCATTTGGTCTTTATTTCTTGCCCGGACTTAAAAAAAGCAGGAGTTTTTATTTGGAGTTATTTTATTCTATCTTTATTTTTTTAAATTGTTTTCATTGCTTGATCTAATTTATATATTTCTTTTGTACATTCTTATAAAGTTTGTACGTGTGTACTTTTCTTTCAGCTTTACATAATCGATCTAATTTGATTGATTTGGTAAAGGACTGTGGCAATGTTAGGAAAAGTGCTATAAACACAAAGTCTATTGGTATTAAAAATATCTAAGATACAGTATATACATCCATGTCCATTGACTAGTACAATCATGGAAGCTGGGCTTTAAATTCCATTCATAAGCCTCCCCATTGAGGAATACTTTTATCATAAAGAACAGTGGATATTGGATGTGATAGTGTGCCCCCCCCCCCCCCCCCCCCCCCCCCCCCCAAAAGAGTGTCTGTCTCAACCTTGTCAGTCTGGGGTTACAGGAAGAGAACGAGAGACTCCCTCAAGCCAACATCCACATAAGATCCAACATGCTTAGAAGTACCTCCAGAAGCTATGTGCAAGGGTACAGAAAATAAAGTAAAACTGCTGTTTGGAAGGCAAAGGATGAACAAATACTGACCTTCCTTCTGTTTATTCACTTTGGGTTAAAAGAAAAAAACTTGTTATATCTCTATTTTGACAGTATCCTTGCTCTGCAGCAAAATGGCCTAAAATGTTTGCCCAATACTGTATTTACACAAATTTATGGGGTAATTTCATTAAAACATTCTGGAGAATAAGAAAACACCGGTGGATGTAGGTCAGCTTGCTTGGCGAGTGTCACATTCCTGCTCTTTTTCCTGACAGGAGACAGCCTGTCACTGAGGCCATTGTGTCACTTCCTGTCTCCTCTGTCTATTCCTGCCAGGGGGTCGAGTGAAAACCTGGAAAAGAAGGTGGTTCATCCTCACAGACAACTGCCTCTACTACTTCGAGTACACAACTGTGAGTACCATACCGAGGTCGTGTGTTTGTTGATGGTGTGCGTTGACCTGGAGTGAACACTTCTGACGCACCGCAATCTGAGTTTAGTTAATTATCAAATCATTTTAACTGCTGATATTAAAAATGCAGGCAGTCCATGTATTACACTCTGAACAATATTTACCTGAACGTGCTGCTCCAGAGTTTGCTTGTTATTTGGCTCCATTCCTGCTTCCTCTCCTCCGCATTAATTATGTAATGGCGCAGATTGCTGGGTTGACGACTGCACTCTCAACTTCTGCTGCAGCTTCACATTTTACCAACGCGTGTGACAAATGTATAAACGATATCCTCTCGTAAGTAAAAGCCACGTCGGAGGGGAGAGTGAGAGAGAACTTCCAGTCGCCTTTAATTTCCACCCGTGGCCACAGTGGGGATTTGTTACATCCCTGTTTTAATTGATATAAGTGGTTGTTAATTGTTCAAATTAGCTCTTGATTAGTTCGAGTACCAAGAGGCTGTTAAACCTTTGTCTTGACGCCCTGATGTTTGTCTGCTCGTGTAGGACAAATCTGTGAGTAGTGGTCCTTGAAGATTTTTATCAGTCCCTTTGTGGCATTGCTGCTACATCAGCACTGTCCTCCCTCCGCCCTACTGTTATCCTACAGGACACTGTCATTACGTCCTGTCCTCTGGTCTGACTGCAGCATGCGCACATTATCCAGTCCAGCAAAGAACCTGGAGGACGAGGAAGGGGGGTGGGGGCTCCAAGGCTGATTGTGGGGTTAAAATCTTTTTCATAAACAGCTTACACACCTATATTCTCCTTTTTTTTTTTTTTTAAATGATTTCTAACGATTTAGTTCTCACTTTATTTCCTTGCACTCTCTCTGTTCTTTTTAAACTTCCCAATTGTGCAGTTTCTTGTTTTTCTGGCTCCTCTCATGTTTCTGCCCCTCATCCCTCTCCCCGTTAGGATAAGGAACCTCGTGGGATCATACCCCTGGAGAATCTCAGCATCAGGGAGGTGGAGGAGCCAAGGAAACCTGTGAGTGTTGCCTCATTAGAGACCTCAGCCTTACAACAAGTATCTTTCTCCCAGTTACTTGTTCAATATCTGCATTCTTTTCTGAATCAGTGTTGATCGTTTGAAGTTTCCGACACTTCGTCCCCTTTCTTCAGAACTGTTTCGAGCTGTATAACCCCAATCACAAAGGCCAGGTGATCAAAGCCTGCAAGACGGAGGCCGATGGGCGTGTCGTTGAGGGAAATCATGTGGTATACAGAATATCTGCACCCACGCCCGAGGAGAAAGAAGAGTGGATTAAATCCATTAAGTAAGATTTCTTGTACAAGTAACAGCACATGCGCCTCCCTGACCTGAGCTTTTCCTAATGTTACACTTCATTGAACAAACAGAAGCTGTAATAAGGTTTTTTCATATCGCGTCTAAGAACTCATGTTCCTCTTATTTGACTCTATCTTTCTATTAATAAAACTAATAATTAAAAAGCCTTGAATTCACCCATCCAAGTTCTATCTGGATCATAAATATGTTCCAGAAATAAACCTTGGACTGTAGATCACTACTGATATAAACAAGGTCCACATTTTTGTTACCAAGCACAATTTCTTTCTGGTCTCAGATGACTTGTTAAGCTCATTCTTTTGTTTGTCCCTGGTGCTCCAGATGTTTAATCTGAAATTTAAGACGAATTTTGGGATCTTATTGTGCCCCAATAAACCAAATCTGTGATTAATGACGGGGATTTTAGGGTCAACATTTGAAAACACTGGAAAAACAAGAAGGATTAAATTTTACATTTTAATTCAGAATTTCATGTCTTTCGTCTCAGCTGAGAATGAAGAGAGGTTTCCTTTATTTTTTTTAACACCTCTAAGTTTTATAATTAAATTATACGATGTTTGATTAAAACAGTGAGAGGTGATTTCTTCCTATTAGAAACCACATAGTTGTGAGAATAATGATACCCTTGTTGTTTGTGACCTATATGCTGGATGTTCTGTAATCGCCTTCATAGGAGATGGTGCAATGTCAAAGAGAGTTGGCTCAGCAGAACATGCCACATCTATACTGTAACATAGTGTCGCCCCCCCGTTCCTCCTCGACCCCCAACCCCCCCTCCCCTCTCACCATACTATCAAAGAGTATTCACGAGGGAAATGATGGGGGATTAGTCACTGCATATAACACACCAGGGGTGAGCCAGCAAACCTATCCAGGAGAGGCAGCGTGGAGCCGCGCTGACGTTTTCCCAACTATCCAGGCTAACAAGCCAGAGCTTCACCAGAGGGGTCCGAGATGACTCTGGGGTCCGGGGAGATAAAAGGCATTTTTCTTCTTCTTCTTTTTTTTTTTATTATACGGAAATGATATTCCCTTCTTTTAAAGCACAGATGATCACAGGAGCAATGTGCTATCTGCTCATCTTGAGTCACACAAACCCAGATGATGCTGAACAAAATAGGTCAAGTGAAAAAGTGTGTGTGTGTGTGTGTGGGGGGGGGGGGGGGGGGGGGGGGGGGGTTATGAATGAATGCAGCACTTTCCTAAAAGTGAAATTCTCCAAGTTCATGAAACAAGCATCGTATCTATCTGTAAATGCGGAAATGAAGAGAAATGTTCCACGTGCCAATGCAGCCATGCTCGGGGTTGTTCAGTCCACTGTGGAGTTATTGTTTCACGAAATTGGGTTGTTGAAAAATGACAATGAGCCCCATAAAGAAGGAGGATAGTCATCGCGCACGCACTCATTCTTCAGCGTGTGGCGTTATAAAGGGAATGGGAGATATCCGCAGTGGGGGGTTGAGCCTCTTCTTGCTTTGTGTTGGGGCTAACAGGATTTAGCAGGCGTGAAACTGGGCTTCTCACTGGAGCCCAAATGGCTTCCTGACTCACTTGCTCCCGTTGTACGCTACATTTCCATTCCCGTCACTCTTGAGAAGAAATGGAGCCGGAGAACGTGGAAGAGTTCGTAATCCTGAGCGCCGTTATTCAATATAGCTCGATTACACCTGAGGAGCAGTTGGAGGGACGCGGTGCGTATGCTTTACTGCGTTCTTGGCAGGGTTCTGGAGGATCTAGCAAACCAGAGTACCAAGAAGAAAATACTTGGGAGGGAGGGGTTCCTCTTCCGAAACCATGGAAACCAAACTAGGTCACTGCACAAAGTTTTTTTTGATTTAGTTAAAGCAGGGGTTTGTATAAATGTGCCTCCATTTCCATATCAAAGCTGTTTGAGACCCTCCTCTCATGTGGCCTTTTTATTTATTTCATGTCTGTCCTTTTGATTGGCGTCTCCAGGGCGAGCATCAGCAGAGATCCCTTCTACGACATGCTGGCCACCAGGAAAAGACGCATCGCCAACAAGAAGTGAGGAGTCACGATCCCCTCGACCTCCGTTCCTCCTCCATCTTCCTCTTCCTTCGGCTCGTGAACTCATAAACCACACACTGCAAAGCTGGTATACCAGAAAAATGACTGTTGGCCACACAACCGACTTCATCCCCGAAGACGAAACCCCAGTTTGTCCTCTGGACTTGCCTGCAAGTCTGGTGTGTGTGTGTGTGTGTGTTGGGGACACATCACACACAACTGAGGCAGCGTAGCTCCAGGAATCTCAATTTTATGGATTTGCATGGAGCAGCGGAGCAACTAACCAGCCCGTTTGTTTTCCCTCCATCTCACACGGCACCCTCACCTCCCCTCTCACGGTTACATAACGTCTCTCGGTCTCCCTAAAGCACAACTGCCATGTTTCAGGTGCACATGCATGCATGTGGGTTATTATAGACCAATATGTTTGTGTTTGTGTGTGTGTGTGTGTGTGTGTGTGTATGCAGCGGTGTGCATGCTATCGGTTGCACACAGCATCTTACAGTGTGGCTGCAGAAGTGACGCAAGTGTTCCCTCCACTGTGCTTTATGAAAAACGCTTGCTGTAATTCAGAGTTCGGCTGAACGGCCGTCGACACGGTGTTCGGAATGTCGGCGGCTCGTGGTGCGAAAAGAAGGTGGGAGGAGGAGACGGATGATATTGGGGTAGTAGTGACTGAGTCGGTGCAGAATGACCTCGCCTGGACCTTGTTGTGAACTCACTCTGGGTTTGAATCCAATTCTCTGGAGGTGCCGTGGCCGAGAGTAACTTCAGAAGAAGCTGGCTTACAGTTTTCTAACAAAGCATTACAGTCTTGAGTCAGCTGGACTGATTTCATTTATTCGCGTGGAGCAGAGAATTCTGAAATGTGCATACTTTTTTGTTTAGTTGAGAAGCAACGGTGCGCTTACTGAGACTACAGAGTAACTTTGAAAGTTGTGATCCTTAAGATTTCACTCGACATTCGCATCGCTCTCATGATTGCGACAGTTTGGTTTTCTTTGCCGAGAAGCGGCCTGACGCTCGCTGAGGCTCTTTCGTCTTTACCTTCCAAAAAATTAAAAGTCACCAGCACACCGGAGTTCATAATCCGCATTGTGAGTCTTTTATCCAGGTGAATCAGGTTGTGCTCAGCAGGAAAACCATCGACTCTGCCACTAACTAAATAACACTCATAAATTAACTAAATACAAATAAACCTCCCTCTAATTTCACGAGTATCTTAAGGATTTTAACTTTAAAAGTTCTTTCGGTTGGGTTTTATTCACGGCTAAACAATGGCCCAATAGGTACCAGTCCAGTTAAGCTTTTGATTATTTTCTTGTTTATGGCCAATGTCAGTGAAGGTCGACGTATTGTGATCCTGTTAGAATTTGGTTTGTACTCCTAAAAATCCTTGCTTGCTTTTTTTGTGTTCCTCTTTAAAAAAAAAAAAAGACAAACAAAAAAATCTCTACATTAACCAGCTATATATTTTTTTTTTTGTATTTATTTTTATTTGTGAAATGGTTTAATACTACCTGTAAATGTTCAACAACGTATGCTTAAGTTATGTCTGTATATATATATATAATGTATAGGTTTCTGGTCTCTTTGTTGTAGTATGCACACTCTGTGTCACATGTGTGAGCCGACTGGCGGAAGTTTGCATCAGCTGAAGTTTGGGGTCTTCTTTACAAAAAGCCTTAAACTTAATCAATAGAAAATATACAAGACATACGATGATGAAGAGAATTATGGTTAATAACTGTGAAAAAGCTTAACAAGCCATGACTTGCGAGTGCAGAAGATAGTTGTATTTATGATGATTATAGTGAATATGTTTGATGATGTTTATGATGATTATAGTAAAGTAATATCAGTGATGATGATGATGATATAATAATCGATGATGTCAAAAACACCAGTAGTTTTATATGTGATTGTAAAATACAATGAAAGCCTTGTGGTCAAGGCACGATATTATCTTCTACTGCCCTTTGTGGGCATTATAGTTACATTAACTTTTATATTCTCTGTAAAAGCGATTGATCACGTTGTACATTACGTGTCTCTACATAAAGTATACATAAAGCTTACTGCGGTCTTGTGGTGTATTCATTATTGATGCCAGTCCTGACCTACTTATTTGCATAAATAATGAGCTCTAATTAATTAAACTCACACGTACAGTCCTACGAGGCAGCGTGATGAGCTTTTTGAAGACACATGTTCGCCATCATGCGGGCCTGTGACGTCAGTCTGTACAAGGATATTAACATGAACAAGGTGAAGGTTTGGTCTCTTGTGAGAAGATAAAGCCGTGGCGCACAATGACTGGAGAGAGAGCGCCCTCTGCAGGCAGATCAGGTAAACTACAAAGAAAGTAATTTACACATTTTAGCAGAGTAGTAAACGCTATATGATTACAATAATTATATTGTTGTGGTTTAAAAGTAAAGCTTTTGACTTCTCTAAATCTATTGAAGTACTTCTTTTTTTTATTAACTGCATTTGATTAAATTTATCTCGATAAACCTGTATATTCCAAGCACACTTGTCAAAGTGAATAAAAATGACTGTTATAATCTGCATTATAAACAAATGTAGATAGAAAACAGGACATTTTCATGTGAGCAGAATCAACATTTTTTGGGGGAAAAAACGCAGATTGAAAGGTTTTAATTTTATTTAGTTTTTGTAGAGTTTATAGTGTAAATTGACCAAAGTGAGTGTGAAAGTACATGTCACAAAATAGTTGCTCAAAGTACTCCAAAAATTATTTTAATGTAAGTAATTTGAAGCACAAGAAGTGGATTGCCAGGCAAATATTTATGTATCAGCTGAAATGAAACTGTCACCCTAAAATGTTTAGTTTTTTTTGAAGTGCCATTCATTTTTTGCACACGGTGCAATTTGTATGGACCAATACAAAAGTTGTGCAAAAGTCTAGTTTAGCAATTAAAAAAGGTTTATTCTTATGTTTTACATCAATAAGAGCTTCCTGTGTATAAGTACTGCCACCCTGTGGAGATTTTTATTTTGTGATATATGGATAAAAGAGCTGCACAGATCCACCTTAATGATTACTGCCTAATCTTTTGATTCCTAAATGTATTCATATATAAAGTAAAAAATACAAAAATCCATCACTTAGGAAGTGAATTTGATTGTGCGTACAACCTTTTTGGTGCCACGGTCAGTGTTTTTAAACCACCACACTACAGAATGACTCCTGAAGGTGGGTGTCCATTAGGAACAAGTACAGATTTTTAACATTTAATTCAAGCATTGTTGTGAACCTCTTGCTCACTCCCAGATCCCTTAAAACAACCGAAACAACTTGATAGAAGCAAGAAGCGTGCCGAAGAGCATCTGTGAGATTGACACAGTTTATTTGAAATGAAGCGTAACACACCACAGTCACCAACGAGACTTACTCATTGCACCTCATCTTTGAATAAGGTACACATGAATGCCAAAAAAAAGCAGTTTGCATGTAGGGCGCTGATTTTAAATCAACAAAGCAAAACCTGTTGAAAAATGAAGATAAAACATCTCTAAAACCCCAAGAAGCTGCATCTCTGTGGTTGATAGTAAAAATCACAGTTGGATAATCAGTGTGAAAAATCAGTGATGGACGTTTGATGTCAACAACTTAGCAGATAAACTAGCCTTCAAATATTTCTAACACGGCAGCAACATCAGGAGCAACACGTAGAATAACGGCACCTAATATTCACCATTATCGTGCATGATGATCAATTCATTTGATGCCGAACATATGTACATATATTTTTTTTCTTTAAATCTACATTTAACAAGTTCACTCAGATTTCGATCTGTCAAATAACACAGCTGAACATTGTAAAGAAAAGGTTTTTCAGTGAATTGTTTTTCACACATTAACTCACGGAGGCCTCGGGCTTCAGATTTATCCAATGTGTACGCTTATGTTCTTTTTATTTACGTCTAGTATGTAAATTCAAGATAAAGACAAGACAAGTGGTGTTTGATTGTAAGCTACCACAACAATATTAAACTATATGAAATTTACATATGAAAATATATGACTTGTACTTCATAGAAAAACACTTTTTTATATGTTATCGTTGCCTCTACATTGGTATTCAGCTGCAGACGAATGGCTGTATTGCTCTTTGTGATGACAAGCGTCAAGTGGATCCAGCAGAATAAGGCAACGCACACGAAAACAAAAAACAGGCTTTCTGTGGTGAAAACTCAAAATCTTCTTTTTATCAGATGATAAAAATAATAGCCGGTCTTATGTCGCGCATTCCTGCAAAGATTACAGTGATTTGAAACATCAATACACATTTATGTGCAAATACAATAAGGTCTCAAACATTGAACATTTATTTAAAAGCTGAGAGGCACTGGCAGGTAAAATGCACCAAAACCACGGTGAAATTATCATACAGGTAATTTAAAGTATCTCCTCTGGAAAAAAAAGAAAAAAAAAAAGTAACATTCAGCTTTCAGATGCTTCAGTTCTTTGCAAACAGTTTGGCTGCATTTGTTTGTGTTTCAAATTCAGATCCCTTCGACAAGAAAGGGACACAAATTTCTGCCGGAACAATAAATCCCCCCAAAAAAGCTTTTCTGACTAGATCAAAAAGACAGAAGAAAACTACAGCCGGCTCAAGTGACCTATTTTCAGAAGTCCTCAGGTCTCAGTGAAAACGACACAAACCTCTTTTTCTCTGATCACACCTCAGCTCTCAGCTGACTTTTTGGCCTTTCGGTGATCTTTTGACACACTTGACTGGGTCTCCTCAGCAGGGCGAGGATGACACCTGATCGTAGTCCGGACACTTCAGGAGAGCCGGGTAGCTGGTGCTCATCTGGAGGGAGGCTTCGCTTGAAATGTCTGAGGGACTGCGGCCACGTGACCAGGCCTCCGGGTGGAGGAACTGACCGGAGTGGTCGGAGCAGTTGCTGAGGCGAGGGCGGTAAAAATTGGGATGGCGACGTTGATAGAGCTCTTCTGCTGTGTAGCGCTTCATGAACAGGTACACGGACATGACGCCGGCACTCTGCAGTGAAGAAAAAACCCCAGTATACAATGGTCAATTTATGTAAATAAGCAAAAAATATAGAGGGATTAATAAAGTAACCCATCCAGTCCTGTATGGTAAAAATCAGTCCTCAGCTCTTTCAAGTGTTTTTAAACCTACAGAAGGAGCTCTTTCTGTTACTACTTGAATCTCCAATTTTGAAGTGATTCTCTTTGAAACTGCTCACGTTTAAAGTAGAGCTTCATATTTGATTTGATATTACTGAACTCGCTTTCTATTGAGAAATGTTGCAATTTCCCATTTCACCCACTAGGGGTCACTAAAGACTCATCTGTGATCGTGCTCTGGCTACTTAGTCATAAAAACAACAACAAAAACAATATAAAACAAGTTATATTTCACTTAACAATCCCCAGTAAATGCAGTAAATTATGCATCTATGAACAAATTTGTACAAATCAGACCTGAAATTGAACTTTGTAAAACCAGTAAAATGTGAATTGTGAGTTGACTCTTGTGAAAAAAGGTTCTCTATAAATAGATTTTCCTTGCCTAATGGTATAAAGCACTTAGTGATCAGAATCAGAATCAATTCATCCCTGGGGGAAATTTTTTGATATTTGTCTGTGAAAGGTGTGAAATAAATAGACTTTATTTTCTTTCTTACCTACTTACTTGCTTAATTAGTGTGTGATGTATCACTTCAGGTCTGAGTAACTAATGCGTACTTTGGGTAACTACTGAATCTGTGAATTCATTGTTTCCTTTTCTTTATGGAGGTCTTCTCCCTTCTAAGTGCAGCAGGGCTACAAGTAAAATAATTTGCTTTTGCGGTCAATTTCTCACCTCAGTGAGCAGAAAGGAGAGGGCAGCGAAAGCAAAGGACCAGCCGTACTTATAAGAGAAATAGGCCTCGCTGCTCCTCGTCCTGTTGAGCATTTCATCATTTATAGTGGAGATGTACAGCACCAGGCCCACGACCAGAGCTAGACCTTAGAGACACAGAGGTTTGTCAAAAACAACCTCAGGGCTGAACAGAAACATGAATCAGCAACGACAAAAGCAAGGGATAATTCAAGGGGAAGGAAGAAATCAATGTACCTGAGAGGATGAAGAAGATCCCAGATACAAAGGCCAGGATGGTGCGGTGAGGACGGACGTGCCCGATATTGTTGAGGACGAAACCGATGAACATGAAAAAGAGGCTCACCAGTGGGAAGGGAGTCGCTGAGCGGATCATCTCTGAAGAGGAGAGTGCAAGATGGAGAAATCAGGCGGCTCTTTACCCCCAAAAGACTAACCAGGCGCACTGAGAGCCCTCTTGTCTCTTCATGTGTGGTTATTCATAACTTTAAACTTTAAAAGGTATTTCTATCGTTGGCTATAAGAGACTTAATACTTAATCGGTTCTGTTCCTATCGGTCACAGAGTGTCTGAGTGAACGTGACTGACGGTGTGTGTTGCGAAAGAAAATCGGTGAAAATGTTCAGTATGAATGAATTCCATTTAGTTAATGTCGAAAACACACATTCCAAAAATATAACAAGGCAAAATACACTGAACCACATCTAATACAGCAAGAATAGTACATCAGAAGTTATTTCATTACACCCTGAGGACTGAACTTGTACAATTGAAAAAAAGACATTCATTCATTCATTCATTCATTCATTCATTCATTCATTCATTCATCCATTCATTCATTCATTCATTCATTCATTCATTCATTCGTTCATCTATTTGAAGATAGGAAAAGTGGATTATACGAGCATGTGATTGCCCCCTTGTTTAGAAAAGGGAGTAACATAAAGTCAGAGTGAATGTAGTTGCAGCTCAAGTTAGAGGAAAATAAATGCTGCAACTCTTTCAGATCAAGGCTTATGACTCAGATCCAGTTTGTTTTTTATTAATCCACATTGTTCAACTTCTAAATGCGTTAACATCCTAACTAAGGTCAGGAGACATTGGAAAGACTCTACAGAACCTGGCATGTCACATCCTGCTACTTGCAAATCTAGATGATGTTGGGTCTCCTGTGGACCGAGATCAAACAAATGCATGTCTAGGTGTTAGAAAATAGACCCTATTTCCCTTCTTCGTATCTCTAGAAAAGCTGGAATCACTTAAATTAATGGCCATGTTTGCATAAGAGCAGAAAATTCCAGTCCAAAGCAGCCAAGTGTTACTAAGTCCTTATGGTAGGACAAAAAAATAAACATGTTTCTGCATTTGAGTGGGAGATGGCACTTTTTTTTTTTAACAGTTTAGTATATTTCAAAAGTTTTCACTCTTTCAGGCTGTTAGAAATGTGACTTTCTTTGGTGTAAGCCACCCACAAATACACAGAACAAAGCTCCTCCTGGGAGGAGGAGGAACAATAAGACATAAAGTAAAAATAAAACGTGGACAGATGATTATATTCTGTTCCTGTTGCCAGTGAAAGAGGAGTACAATATGAGTTTGTTGTAGTGACTCACTCCAGTGATTTATCCTTCAGTTGCGGCATTGAGATACGCCGGTGAGGTGAATTGTCTGTGAAGGAGCAATAAGTATTGTGGAGAGGAGCGGCACGAGGACTGAGATGACTCAGACTTTCTGACCACGCGGCGATGTTACGCAGATTTCTGCACACAACCTCATCACTAAACACACACACGTACTTCATTTCCCCCCAAAACATCCTTCGATGTTTAATTGATAAAATCTCAGGAGCAAATTTAATTTGTTCCTTCTGCTGTGGTTACTCACTGAGCACATTCACTGTGGACTCTGACGTCAGCTGCACGTCCATGGGCATGATGTACTCGATTGTAAAGCAGCGGCCCGACTCTTCACCTGGTGAGAACAGAGACGGAACCTTCAGGCACGAGGTGAAGGAAGGAGAAAGGGAGATTTGTTCCGCGTCACTGTTCAGACACAGTTGATGTGATCGAGAGAAAATAACAGCGAGATAAATTTCAAACCGACATTACGGAGAGATTGAGTCGGATCCCAGGTGACTTTGGGTGAAGGCAGGCGACAGTCTGAACAGTTTCCATCACTGAGACAAACACAGACACAAACTCCAAACACCTCGAGGCAAGAAATTTTTCAGATTCCAGAAATCGAATTATATCCAGCGGTGCTCATCAACACATTAAGAGCGGTAATATTAGAAACTTCCAAATTTCACACATGACCAAAATGTTGCATCCAGTTGCAAACAAACATCTCAGCAGGTCTGTATGTTTCACAACAGAGGTGGCAGAGGTACTCAGATCCTTCACCACGGCACAGGTACAGATGCTAATGGCTCAAATAAGAGTGATAAGTAAAATAATTGATTTAAAGTTTATACTTAGTCCACAGGACAAAATAACCATATTTAGTACTTTGTGCATTTGAACTTTTTCTTCAAAATGAAAAGTAAATACCAGAATATGGGGAATAATAGAAAAATAGAAAAATTATAAAGATGGATATTCTATTGAGTGTTTCTTAACATCACAGCATTTGGCCCCTATTACACTAGTAGAAAAATGTGAAATATTGAGCATCAGGATAATCAATAAGCCCGTTTAGAGAATCTGAAAAAAAAAAAAAGTGCATTCATGTGTGATTTTGCTCAGTTTTATGACAATTCACAAGAGATTTACTGGCATTATTAATAGTGTAATAGTCTTGAAGTAGTAAAATAAATAGCTTGAGTTATACATAATGCTTCTTAAAAAGGTTCTGTGGTGGTTGTGTGAAGCGATACGGATCACAATTCAACTTGTATCACAGTTTTGACTCAGTCAAGTTAAAACAATCCTTTGATTAGAAAAAAGAACATATAACGTGGACTTCATATAAATAAAATAGCTTTAAACTATTATACAGACTATCCATTTCTGCAACATTAGTCCATATAACTTCGATTGTCGGCTACTTTCATCCTTTAACTGTGACATCAGGTTAAAAGAAGTCACGAGCCAGTTCCAGAAGGAGTAGAAAGTGCTGATATTTGTCTTCCAATGAAAGGCCTAAATGTCAAAAGTCATCAGCAAAACAATATAATAAATACTCATGTGAATTTTAGATACTTAATGATCTTTACTTGCCACTTCTGCCCCAGTGTTATTGAACTTGTCCTCACATAAAACCCTCAGAAGACATCAGAGAGGGTTTTAAATCCCAGCTCAACAGGAGTTCACACTCTACCTTATTCACACTCTGACTATAAAACCATGTAAACCAGTGCAGAATCCCGCTGAGTGGGCACCGTCCCCTCCCAGGCTTTCATGGAGTTATATTTAATGATGGAGGATTCACTGACACCTCCAGGCTGGGTTTCCCACCTTCAGCTCCTGACATTGACTTCTCCACACAATTAGTCGTCAGCGTCTGCACTTGGGTCTGGTTACATCACATCTTTTCACAGGAAGCTGCAGAGGCACGCATCAGAGGCACACCAGCTGACGCTGAAGCTCAGCTCACTCTCCAGGCAGGACTTATTAAGACTCGGTGTTCATGTGTGATGACAGCACTGAATTCACCTTGGATTGTAAAGCGTGACTGAAGTCTCAGTTTCTCTTTGTCTCACTTTGGCTCCTCGACTATTCCACACTTACTCACCGCAACTCTCTCTCTCTCTTTCACCCTCTCCCACACTCGCCCACACCGTCTCCTCCCTCCCCCGCAACAAACACACACACACACAGACACACTTATGAAGTCACTGCGAGTGTCATTTTGCATTAAAGTCAAAGATAGCGAGGATGACAGTGTGGCAGGATCCTCCTCCTCCTGCTGCTGCTGCTGCTGCTGCTGCTGCTGCTGCCACATCCACTGTACACGCTGCACAAATGAACATCTTTGAATGTGACACTGATGAATCTCGCACTATTATCCGTGTCCCGCTCTTGATTTGCACATGATCAACTATGAAACAGCTCAAATGGAGAGGGGAAAAAAAAAGGATTTCACTTATATGGGGCTTTTCCACTGCTTGAGCGTTACACTGTTAACCACATTCACACACCAATGGAGGCAGTCGCCATGCAAGACACTCAATCCGTCCAATGGGTTCAATATCTTGCTCAAGGACACGGGGGAATCAAACCTGCAACCTTCCGATTGAGAGTCAACCACTCCGGCAACTGAGTCAGTCTGGATTGGGTACTAACCAGCCAGGAAGCAGACTCTCCACAGGCCCGAGTGCAGTGAGGTCTTGATGTCGGTGCTCTGATTCAGAGGCATAATGACGCCCTCCTCCAGGTACAGCCAGTAGTCCGTGCTCACCGCCACTCCCAGCAGCCCCAAGCCGCTGATTGCAAAGACACTGCTCAGCAGAGTCAGGGCCTTCCTGCTGCATGCGCTCATGGTGACCAGCGGGGCGAGCTTCCAGCAGCTGGCGTCTGAAATTACAAGAATTTCCAGGAGCGACCTGAAGGAGAACAGAGAAACAGAGCGAGGATAGATCAACAGAAATATTGAAAGACAGTGGGATGTAAAAGATAAAGAAAAATACAGGCAGAAATGCATTTCTTCTGATTTTCATTTTCTCAATATGGGTGCAGTCTTGGCCTTAAATGGAGGGTTCCGGGGTTTGACTCCAATTTGTGGCATGAAAGGCATTCAGCATAAAACCTAGGCAGGACTTGATGAGCAATACCCTCCCAGTCGCTCACTTCTGATTTATACTATTTGCCTCTACTTTTGCCTTTTTATAATCTGCATATCAAAGTGAGCCGGTCTACAGACCAGCAAAATGTCTTAAAGGGTTATGGTGTCAATGAAATCTAAATTTGTTAGAGGGAAAAGTTGATGAATACCAGAAAACTAAATTAAAGAATAAATGTTATTTCTGATATTTCTAGTTTATTTGTCTAAGTTTTGTTATCATTTCTAAAAAAAACAACAACAAACTTTAAAGAAGAAACACGGCATCTAAAACACATCTTGAGGAATCACGTGAAATACATTCTGGTATTGAACTAAGCCAAAATGTAGAACGTTGTATCTGAACATTATACTTGTATACATTATGTATATACATTAGTATATACATTATGATGAGAGGAATGATCACTGTTCAGATTGTCAAATTGCCATTACCAGCTGATTGATGTGTAACATAGAGAACCTTCCCTTATCGGCGTGATCATTCAGTGACACAAAAGAAAGGAAAATATCTGTGTTCGCTGTCTTGCAAGTAAATATAATCCAAACCTTCCTTCATTCATTTGATCTCACAACATGATTTACATGTCTTACAAGAGGCAACTTCCTACGTTAACTGGTTGCAGCAATTTGAAACTTTGATCTCTGGCTAAAAGAGTTGGGAGTCACAGCGAATTGTAATTCAATCCACATCCTGTAAAACTCTATCCAACCTGCCATGAATAGCAAAATGAAGTGTGAATCAATAATAAACCTATTTAATCCTCCCAACTAAAGGACAGAAATGTGTTGCAGCCTACCACTGTGAATACAGATGCTGACATTATTAGAAAAACAGAAGAGGGTTTTGACATTTCGCAGTCACGGATAAAAGCAGACACCAGTCGGAGCGGGGATTTGACTCAAATCATCACATATTAAAACATAATCTGAAGACACGAGGTCACAAATATAATCCCATTCAGACATATGAATGATCTATGTGGGCAATGACTTAGGGAGAAATCCGCTAAAGAAGAGACTATTAAAAAGAGGATGAATTGGAGCGTGTGGTTAATGAAATTTGTATGATAAGATAAGTTGTTCAACAAACATAAAACGGGCTTATTTTATTATACAGGCAGCCAGCATGATGGATTTCTCTGTCAGCCTCTGCAGAGTGGATTTTTATCAACAAGCAGTTAAAAAACAAGCTACATCGCTCACCAACAAGGTCACCTCTTAACATCTTCTCAAGGAAGCTAAAGAATACAAATCCAGACATTCAGGAATCAATAGAATCAAGACACAGTGATTACAGCCTTGGCCTTTTAACCCTCCAAAGCAGTGGATTATCAAGTGTGGGGCAGGCGGACCTCCTCTGGGGCCCCAGGGAGATTCAAAGGGGTGAGGTGGGGGGTGTTGGTGGCATGAGTTTTCCTCTTTCTAATTTATTAAGTTAAAATCAGGATTGAAATATATAACATCGTGTAAATTGAGGGATAATTGAGTTGTCAAATAAGCTTCAGTGTGAGTTTAACAGTTATGACACTTCCAGACTAAATACAAAGACTGGTAAAAAGGGCAAACATCAAACAAACATGAGATTTATGCTTTTATTGTCTCTGGATCCTAAAAGCCATCAAGTTTGGAGATTGTATGGAATAGAATAGAATAGAATAGAATAGAATAGAATAGAATAGAATAGAATAGAAATACTTTATTAATCCCAGAGGGAAATTTCTTAAAGTGACAACCAGCTCAAATATCAACTGCAGTATCGTATTAAGAACAAATAGTATTGTCATACCTTTAATAAACTTATGCAAACTTGGCTTTACTATAGGCTGAGGTTTTGAATAATAAAGGTAAGGCAAATGGAAGTTAAGCACTTAGTTGAACGATTCTTATAATCCTGGGGATTATATTGTAAAGTCATGTAAATGTCTTCATTTGGAAGGCAATAGAATTACTTATCAGGTAATTATAATTAATCAAACCTCCTGAGCACAGCATTTCTCATTTACAGGAGAAAAGCCAAGCATTACTCTGACTTGAAGATATCGATTCTAACCTACTTCAGAGGGATTACAATGATCTTATTCCAAATCTTTTTGATTCTGTTTAGATATTCTTGTCCAACTTGCCATCGTCAACAAGTCATTAGATTCAAAAGATTATAGAAATACTCCCGCAAATAGAATAGAATAGAATAGAATAGAATAGAATAGAATAGAATAGAATAGAATAGAAAAGAATAGAATAGAATAGAATAGAACATTTTAGCCAACAACTATCAATGTGTTCCCGAAAAGAAATGTGATGCATGAAGCAGTGTTGGAGTGAAAATACGTGGAGAAACATGCAAACAATGAATCATGTTCATACCTGTTTGTCCACTTCGTCCTGCAGCAGTAGAGAAACACTTTGTCCTCAGCCGTGGATTTAAACCTTCTGACATGTAGAAAATCTCTTTTTGCTTTAGAATTCCAAAGCTGCAAAGTGAAGCTGCAGAGAGTCTGGGGCTGCGCGTCTGTGCAACAGTGTAACCGGCAAACTGAGAGAGACTGATGCTCTCTGGCGGAGAGGGGGGGGGGAAGAGAAAGAGAGAGAGAGAGAGAGAGAGAGACTCCTTTTTACTCACAAGAAGAGACTGCGCACAGCACTTTGCAATGATTAAAGTAAAGCCTGATTTTGTTAAATGTGAATGATGTAAGTCAGTCCTTGTGTGTGTGTGTGTGTGTGTGTGTGTGTGTGTGTGTGTGTGTGTGTGTGTGTGTGTGTGTGTGTGTGTGTGTGTGTGTGTGTGTGTGTGTGTGTGTGTGTGTGTGTGTGTGTAACCTAAACCATACTCATGTCAACGTGGGTCAAAATTTGAGCACCCCATTAGGGAAATCAATAAAGTACTGTGTACTGTGTGTAGTGGTTTGCACCTTCACCTCACACTGAAAACGTCATGGGTTCAAGTCATGTCTGTGTGAAGCTCACGTTCTCATGAGAGGGTTTTCTCCAGGTACTCTGGTTTCTTGTCACAGTTGAAAAACTTGTGTTTGAGGTTCATTTTTAACTCTGTCGGTGTGAATGTGGTAACTATCTGTGTTGTTTACACTGTGATGGACTGCTAATCTGCCCAGTGTGTGCAGTATCTTTCCTTTACTTTTATTTAGTCGGGATTGGCTCCAGTCCCCCATGACCCTGAATTGGATAAAGCAGTATAGGAGATGGATGGATGGATATTTTACTCAGTCAGGCTATCTTTAACGTTAGTTAGAAAAAGTGACAGTTCGGATGAAGGTTAGGGTAAGTCAGCAGGTAAAGCATGCGAGTCAATGTATTGTGACCATCAGTTTCAGCACCAAGGACAGCTCCATTCAACTGGTGGACTGAATGATGAAAGACGTATACACACAAACTGAACACATGTAAATACAGTATATTTGTATTTTTTACTGTATCAGCAACTGGTCAGATGACACGTTTAAAATTCTGAGAAAGATTGCATCGATTCTGGCATGAATCCATCTTCAAAGACAGTCACAAAATAACATGCAAACTTTTGTACTGTTGAACATGAAAACTTCACGCAAAAAGGCCTCCAAGTCCAACCTGTGAAAATATGTTCAATTTAAGTAGAAACGATAACTATTATCCATTCACCTTCTATGCTGCTTTATTGCAGGGCGAAGGCAGTGTCCACCCTGAACAGGTCTCAGTTCATCACTGACACAACACAAAAAGCTCAATAAAATCCAAACAAAGTATGATGTTCAATAATATAACACAGAAAATGAAACAAAATAATTGTATTGTTTACTTATTTAGGGAAATGATGAGCTTCACATGGAAAATATGGGAAAAAGCAGACATAAAATCATTCCTAATTAAAATACATTAGACTGATGTACTTGTTTATCCGCATATTCCATACAAACCATTGAGATCTTTGAGCTGCAGGTGGTGGTGGTGGGAGTCAGGCTGGAGAATCAGTAATCATGGATAAGTAACAAACTACAAATGGTTCCCTTTTTTTTCTTTTTTCTTTTTCATTAGAAGAGTTATTAGAACTAAAACAATTCAATGTATTTTGACAAAAGGAAAGTTCTAATGGCAACTTAGTCAAAAACCCAAAGGATTGACACAATAAAATATCACCATCTTTAATATATATTTGTCATACTTTATTTATACACAGTATCTGTCATAACACAAAGAACAAGAAGAATCAGGTAAACAAAAGCAGGGGCAGTGAAATAAACACATACAAACATCCCTGTGGCTCTATGTGCAGCCTGAAGTGGTTCAGTACCTTTTACTGGTCTAATGTTTGATTATCTCTCTTCGGTTCAAAAAAATATTTTTTTTCCTCTTGAAATCTCTCCTCTGATATGGATTCTCAATGTGAGACATGTAAACATTTGGTTTATCCTTAAAGATCCCATTTTGGTCCAGATGTATGTAAGCGCTGCATCATCTCAGTAAGACTCAGTAAGGAAATCTAGTAAATACCTTCTTGTTTTCTTCTTCTAAATTTGGCAGTTGATTTTGATACCTCACTGTTGTATTTTGCACTTATCAGCCATTTTAAATAAATAAATTAAAAAACTAACAAACAGAAAGGTAATACGCAATCTGCTCGAGACACTTGACTGGAAACAAAAAGAGTCTTTTTGGCACCAGTGAACAAAAAGAAAAGAAAAGAAAAAGCCATCAGAAGCAATTTACACATGTTGGTATGTTTACACTTCAGCATTTCAGCCAAACAGGTCAGGCTGCATGACAGCGAGAGGGAAGAGACGAGCAGAAAGCGCACGATGCTGGTTGGAAAGAGCAATTGTCTTATTCTGTGCAACAAGGTGGGAAAGTCCATGCTCAATAGCAGGGAGCTGTGTATCATGCAAGGGGGGTCTTTCTCATGCTTAGATCAGGCCTCGCCTCACGCATGCACACGATACGTAACGAAAGGTCAACTTCCGGCGCCCGGGGGCCCTGAAATCCTCCAACCATTAACTTGGGTCTTGAATTCAGTTTGTTACAGAGGGAGTCGGCCGTGAGAAGACCAAGGCAGGAGGGCATTTGTCCGTTCCACACAGACAGCGCTGCATATTTTCTATTGGACAATGTGTAGTAGAAAAAAAACGGGTAAGTAGTGGAAATACATATAACAAGGTTTGCTGATACCAAAGCTACCAAAGATTCAGCCAAACGTTATATATTTCTTCATAGGGCAAATCTAAACAAAGAAATGTTCAAACCGTCTATGGTAGTAAAAGCACATTCAGTTCGAAGTATAAAATCTGCAAGTAACTTCTCTGTTGGAAACATCTCTTTGAAACATATTTACAAAAAAAACAAACAAAAACAAACCAAATGTGGTTGACTTACAATAGAGGGCAAAGACATCTCTCTGACATAAAAGTTAAAATAGAACATAAAACCGTCTTTTTTTTTTCTTTTCTTCTTGTTCCAAATTAGAAACTTCTTAAGAATAAACGTACAACAATTATATATTAACATAGTTTATATCATAATACTAAACTTTACAATGATACCAGACATGTACTGCATCCTAGAGTCTACTGCTCATACAGAGTCAGAAAATAAGCATGCAACAGAGATCTGCTTGGTGCATATGGAAATAGCATCTTTATAGTTTAGAAAAATCCTCCACTGCTCTCTGACCCGATATCCTGCCCAGATTGTTTGTCACTGTAACCACAACTACTTTCTGTCTCTCTAAGTGAGCGCTGGAGTTCTACAAAACAACATATAGAAACGCTGCATGTTGAGGTTTAGGTTAAGCCAAAAAAAGGGGGGGGGGAGGGGGGAACCCCAACATTATGAGGACTGTAATAGAAATGTCTTGTTCCACTTCTACTTTGGCACTCATGTTACAGTGTACTACCGCTTTTATTTTAGTATAGAAATCTCATATGGAGCAGTTCAGCAGTCGATAACGCAAACCCAACTGTCATTGTCGTGCACTGCAACTTGTGTCGGGAAGTTGAACGCGGGGTGAAACACATTTAAATAGCTAAAGAGATAGAAACTGATGCCGAGACACAATCGTTCACAAGACAAAAGTTTGGTGGAACACAAATATAGATCCAGAAAAAAAGAAATGTTTGGGAACATGACACACACACATACACAAAAAAATAAAAGAAAATGTCAGCGTCACACACTCTTTCACACTCCTCGTGATCGTATTTAACATCTTTTCAACACTTCCTCTCTCGTCCGTCATTTCTATACACAGTTGTCGATGAACTGGCCGACAGAACACTGTAGAGGACGGTAAAAGTCTGCTGACGGCCGGGGCGTTTGGTGGAGATTGGAAGGATCTTGTATTCGGTGACAGCCATGCGTTGTTTCATGTCTCTGGGTTTCGCGCCTCATACCACGCTGTGCAGGGACGGGTGGAGGAACTGAGGGTTGATGTAGGAGAAGCCGGCGAACTCGCTCTGGTCGATGTTGGCGATGACCAGCTGGTCCGGCGGTGTCAGCACGGGCTGAGTGCGTGTGAAAAACTTGTCAAAGTTCTCTGCTCCTTTTCCACACTGCAAAGACATGAAAAGAGCAACGATCATCATCATCCAAAAAAAAAAAAAAATGCAACAAAAAGCTTTAACAGTTACAGGATTGTCAACACCCGATGGACGTTTTCTCCGCCACGGGTCTTTTATTAGAAAGCTTGTGAAGGGTGCCAGAGGGAAGGTGGTGCAGGAAAATGTCGCCGCCTGATGTGGAGCTCGGCAGAAGTTGTAATTAGATTAGGGAGCTAACCCGAAGCACTCGCAGTGGAGGTCATTAGCGTCAGCGTGCGGCTTCGCTCTGGGCTGTCATGTGTCTCGTACAGATGAATATGTATATAGATAGAGCCGTGCACTGTACACAGTATCGCCATAGTCACGACACTTGGGAGAAAACGCCATTTACTCAGAATAACAAAATAAAATAAATCTGTGGCTTACAGAGGATTTCAGCACCTGCTCTCGGCCATGCTTTCTCCCAGGAGACCTATCAGCATGTCAGGAATTTTTCAGCTTCTCTGTAATATTACAGAAGCCAAGTAATAAAGCCTCAGATGGATCCATTGTGTGCCAGTTCCTTGAGACCAATTAATGACGCAGTGTGTGAGCTCGCAACTGTGGTGCCCCACACAAAGACACACGATGAATGGATAGATCCACATTTAGCCATGTTTTCCAGCCCCCTCTGTGTGGACGGAGACGGATACATCCTCTGTGTATCCCTGCATTTATTGTGTGTAAGTAAAAGGGAACTCTGCACTTAGGGAGCTATTTTCAACGTTCAGTGGCGGCGCTTGTGTTGCTTCTGGCTACGCGGGCAGCAATTGGACGAAGGACACAGGGGTCCACAAACAGAAAAGAAAGTGTCGAAGAGGGGAGGAAGTGCAGGGGTCAGTGGTAAGCGAGGCAGGTGGCTGCGGTGCAAATCCAGCCTTGAGCACTGCTGGACGCATTAAAAACCGATAGATGGGACGAGAACAAAGGCATACACAGGGGTGGCCGTTTGTGCGTGCACATTCAGAGACTCTCTGAGGAAACATTTCAACTCTTCGGTTGTGACGCAAACAAAACTGACAGCCCATCACACTCTGCCTGCTGGAGGGTGTGAGAGTGTTTGAGGCATACAACACACTGCTGGATGCTTGGCGTCTCATACTTTGTGTGTCCCATTAATTTCTGTCGTCACCAATAATCCCTTTCTATACCTTTGAATGCATTTGTGCTGTTGACTCAAGAAAAAAAAGTGCTTGAGTCAAACCTATAATAAAACCCCCAAAAATGCTCATAAACTTGATTTGTCACCTCATGGATAGGTTTGTGAAATATATATTTGGGCTTTTGTAATATTTGTTCCTACAGGAGACACATGGCTGGCTTTACAAATGAGCAGTGTTTAACAAGTGAGGCGTTTGAATGGAGGTGCCATAACAACCCCATAGCAACATGACATTATCCATCGAGGAGGTTTTATAAATATGTCCACCAGTTGAGTATAGGCTTATGACTACTGCTTCAAACTGCCACAAGCCAATCAAACAAAACAAAAATCAACATTATTAACTGGATGAGACAGAAATGTAAATATTTATTATCGTGATTGGTAATAAGGTCAGAGGGGAAGAGTCCAACCATTCAAAAACGGTGTATTTAAACCTCAGAAACATTTTATTCAACGGATCATAAACTGGTGCGACGCTTCTGCTTTCTCAGGACTCCTTATTGCCAGGAGTACCAAAAACAACAACAGCTTGCTCAAAATCCAAACGAGAATCTCAACTTCTCCAAAAAAGACAATTTAGGATCCTTGCACGGAATTTATTTTATTTTGATTTAAATGTCTATCATTCACTTCATGTATTAGCACCTTTGTGCATTTCTAAATGACTGAATATAATCCTTTAAGATCTCGAATGCTGCATTACTGAATGTTGCTTCAATTTAAAATTTATTGCAACAATTTCTGTTTTTTACGCAGCTGAAACATTAAACTCATTACCAACTGACACACACCTCGTATTTCTTTCTCCATTTTCACAATTTTATATTTGTTCATTGTTGTTCATGAGGTTTTTTTTTTTTTATGTTTTTTGTTCATTTCAATCTTTTTGTTGCCTTGACTAACCTTGTGAAGATGATATATGCGATTTCAACCAATCAGATTATCAATCACAAAATGCCCTTCATCCACACAATTCAGAAACATCGATTTCATAAATTAAATTACTACAAAAGTGCTGTATGAGTTAGGATACTTCGGTTGGATTTTGGAAGACAAACACAAACAAACACACACACACACACACCACTTTAGGTTTAAACGGAGGCTGGATCTCTCTGTTTGCCAGACGCTCCCAGTCGATGCGTCTGAAGAAGGCCTGCTCTCTGATGTCCCTCTCGCCCTCTGGGCCACAGCCAAGACGCTTTGACGGGTGCTTGGTCATCAGCTGGTGACAAACACAGAGAGGGAAGACAGACGATGAAGGGGTTTGCTGCTTCAGGGAGAGAAAATGTAAAAATAGTGAGGCTGAAGGGGAAGGATCTGTGTCAAGCATCATTTATTTTTTTTTTCTACCTTTGCCTGTTGCCAGTGTTATTACATTATCTTGTCAGCGAGGCTTCGCAGAGTCAGATTGACACTCAACCACCTTTAAAAATAGTCACGAGCAATTGCATAGCCTGTTCCTGGCTTCATGTTGGATTGAGACGCCACCTTTAATTTCCACATCGGGAATTTTTATTTGGAAATGAAACATGAAGCAAACAATAAGCAGGGTCAGGATTAATCTCTTCTGTTGCCGCCTTGCAGATGATGAATGATATTTTCTGTGATGGCACGCAGCTACAGGATGTCATATTCTAATAAATGAAGGCGCGGCATGTTATTAAAAGACTTGATCAGCCCGAGTCCAAATCCTCATGCAATCTTCGGTGCTTTTGTAAATTGACTGTGAAAACTCATTTCCTCGCTGAAGTGAATAATCACAGTCTCGACAGCCGTGATGCTCTTTCTCTGTGGCCATGTCACAGAGAGGCGCTCAGGTGTGCGCAAAACAGATGACGGCGAAGTAAGACGTGATTCTGGAAGGAAACGTGTGGCTCAGCTGGAGCGTTTGCGTTGTACCGCGGCACAAAGACACTTGATTTCCTGCTGGGATGAAATGGAGACGCTTTCGGTGTTATATGCATGAAGAAGGCAAAGAATCTGTCACACAAGAGGGGAAAAGTGTGAACTGCCTGTTTACCAAGCTCTCGGTTAAAGGGGGTAAGATTGACTTTGTTTAACACAACTGCTGAAAACAACGTTTTCTCACTGAGATTTAGATTACATTTCAAAACAGTACAAACTGCCCAGGACAGAGTCAAACAGCCCCCTCACAGCAAAAAAAAACCTGCTAGAATCCTGTTGGCCTCATCACGACTTTTACAGCATTAATTGTGTAACGACAGCCACAGCGGAGACTGTGATGACAAAGTTTCTCAGTCGATGACACCTTTGCTCTCGCATGTCAAAGCTTTTCACACAGGCCGCGCTCACTGTAATAGCATCTGGGAACAAAGAACTTAACCTCTCTGCTCCCGAGCCTCGTGCGGCGGGAGCAGGTTGCCTCTGTTTTTAAAATCACCACCTGCTCTCAGAGGTTACGGACGGCGGTGCATTTAAGGAGGGTAAAATTGGTGGAGCAATTTTCTGGAGCTGCCGGCGAGAATCACTAAAACAGCTTTGAAAAGGTCAGTTACTGACTCAAAGACGGCAAAATCATTAGCGCGGCTACATTTCCGCCAGGGTCGATCTTAAACCATTCAGATATTGAAATGCGACTTACTCCCTTGCAGATGGACACAGCTTCTTTAGACATGGACTTGGGGTAGGAAACGTTGTGCTCCATGATGGACTGGAAGAGCTCGTCCTCGTCTTCCCCGTCGAACGGCGGCTGAGGGTCAGAGAGTTCAGAGAAGACATGATGATGACTATTTACAGGCTGTTAGGTGAAAGGCGCTGAGGCCACGTCAGCAACAGGTGAAGGTGAGATAACACGGCGTCAGGAGTGAGGGATATGTAGATGTATCTATTTCAGTAGAGATCCTGAGTTGTCCACGGAAATAAAGTTACACTGACTATCTCGTTACTGAGATTAATTATTTTCATATTATATTTCATTAGGTGAAGCCACCATTTTGTTTTATTTCAATACAAATGAACAAAATATTGAGCCGTCTCAAAACAACATACCAATAACACTTAGAGTCACCATTACATTGAGAAATGACGTCATGCCTTTTTACTGCATTGGATAAGTCAAGTCAAAGTTTAACATTGAATGAAAACTGTAATAACTTAACTTACTTTTTTCATTAAACATTCGGTATGACATGTACTTTTCATAACGATCATAAACTTGATAGTTTGAAGATATAATGACATTATTCATCATTTATCTCGCAAACATAACCTATCGATTGGATGGATTGAAAAATTGAGAAATGATGAGACATGAGAAATGTTGGAAATACCAGACCAAACTGTTCAAAACATGAACAGTATTGTGTGAATTCACAAAATAGTCCAATTTCATTGCTTTTGCCTTACAATTACAGTTGTCTGATCAAACAATTTCAAGAAAAAAAAAAACATGACGATGAACAAACTACAACTGTCACAACAGACATGTTACCTGTCCTGCCAGCATCTCATAGAGGAGGACCCCATAAGCCCACCAGTCCACTGATTTGCCATAGGGCTGATATGCTATAATCTGTCAAGAGACAAAACGGCAAAAAGTTAAAATCGAACCTCAAAAAATACCAAACACACACACTGCCTCCTTGCTACATGCAAAAAAAGAGGGATTAACAATGTCAGAAATGAAAAGAGGACTGTATGTCTTCCTGCTCTGATGGTTCTCTACTTGTCTTCATCCTGTCACCACTGTTTCACTGCAGATGGATTTCTACAGGGTGACATGCAACCAAAGAGTGAATTTAGCAGAGAAAAGCAAAACTGCAGCAGTTCTCTCATCTCAGCTCCAGCCAAATCAGCCACCATTAAATACAGTCAGCTATTTTAGGCTGCCATAACAAAGGCGCTTTCTCCTACCATCCAATTTGCCATCCTACACTTCCCTCCCCCGCAGTGAGTCCACACACACACACACACACACACACACACACACACACACACACACACACACACACACACACACACACACACACACACACACACACACACACACACACACACACACACACACACACACACACACACACACACACACACACACACACACACACACACACACACACACAGCTAAGAGTGAAATCACAGCTGCACTTCGCCATTAACAGACACAGAAATGCTTCAATTTGTACAGTTCGGAAAGTCAATTGTCGGCTGAACAGCTTTCCGCTTTCAAATCTAGCCACAGGTGATATCTCTGGATGAAAACAAAAATGTGTTTTTAAAGTCAAAACACCGGTTGAGCCTATTTAGGTCAGGGGTGTAAATCACAACTAACCCCCCACACCCCCAATGAATTACACAAAAAGCCTATAATAAGTCATTTCTACACTGAGAAAAATACAACCTTGTCTTGTGTTTTGTTGCCCCGAGTGATGGACAGTATCAGAAGTTTAGAAAAAGTCAAGTCTGCACAATATTTCCTGCGTGAAAGCAGGAGTCAGGGCTTCCCTCACCTCCCACAAAGGGAGACACCACGCTCCCTCTGTGAGTCAGTGCAGACAAATGGGAGCCACAATGTAAGGTGTCGGGACGTAATGAGCCGTCGCAACAGTTCGATTATCATAATGACCGGCAACGACTATGTGTCGCTGGAACATTCGCGTGTGCCAGGAAATGGAGAGAAAAACAAAACGATTGTATGAATGTAGGCAGCGTGACAGCAGTGAGCTGTCACAGAGTTCAATGGAGACTCTCACAGGAGCCCATTTTATCCTCATTAAATGAAACGTATGGCTTCAACGTGTGCGCCTGCATTCTTCAATGATTCAACTGTTCATGCATCTAAAAAAAGACTCAAAAGGTTCACGATGACATTTCATTTACAAAAAACAAGATATAACTCGCGCCATACATTCATTCATTGAAAACAAAAATCATTTATAATAATAATTTCCTACACCAACAGCCAAAATCAAACACTTCATGGCAAACACAAGCAGCGAACACAGAAGCAACAGCTTCCAGCTGATCCTTCTCGTGTAAACAGGAATTAATGCACTAAAAGCCCTCATTTGAATTCTCCTGTTCGTGTTAATCAGAGTAAATTCCCTGCAAAACACACACAAACTTAAAGCGCGGTCTGTTTGTGTGAGCGTGCAATTTTAACGGGTTTTGTGGAGGATCTTTGTGAATCAGGCCTAAAGGACGACATTGTGTTCATTTGTTATAGTTACAGGCTTCGAAAAAGTCAAAACTATAGCAAGTCTCTGCAACTGGTGCTCCTGAAACATCTGTTATGCTTTTGTCTGTAAATCGTTTTTGGAGACATTCTCAACATCATTTGTACTCTCTTGGTTAAAGAGATGTTCGCTGCAATTTGTGGTTGTGGTTGAATGTTTTGATCTTCATGTTGACCGCTACTGTTGAGGTCTCCCGACTCGAAACCGGCAGGAGCCTTCAGGCGGGACGTTTGCATGTTCTGCCTCTGCCTATTTTTCACTCGACTTCTTTCTATAGACGTTCAGGAACGGATGAATGGATGAATACTTGTTTCGAAGTCACCGAATAAACATTAAATGTCTTTATTTTTAGTCACTGACAAAAGCTAGAGCCCAAATAAATAAATAAATATATAAATCTTCTTGAAGGCTGAAGCTATAATCCCACGTTCCAGCCCTCTCACCTCGGGTGCGATGTAGTCTGGGGTGCCGCAGAACGTGCGCGTGTTCATCCCTTCATACATGTTCTCTTTACACATGCCAAAGTCAGCGATCTTGATGTGTCCTTCGAAGTCCAGCATGACGTTGTCCAGCTTCAGATCTCTGAGAAGAGAAAACTTTGTGAGGGTTTGGGTACGTGCACTTGAGACCGCGTCAATCTTTCGGTGGAAAAGCACAAAAAAAAAAAAAAAAAAAGGCTGTGTTGCTTTTTACATTGCTGCTCCATGTCCAAACAGTCTGCCTGTCTGCAGCATGCATCTCGCTCCGAGTAACAGTCACTTTTAGCCTGAAGTCATTTTTCCATCAGCTTTTCTTTTTCTATCTTTTTTTTTTTTTTGCCTCTTTGCGATTCAGCTCGCATCTCTGCTCGTGTTTCAGGTCTCAATTTGTCATTTTATTCTCCTCAGTCACCACTTCTGGCAGTCATGTCTGTCACAGACAGGAGTCAGGAGGCCAAACAAAAGGCTGCATGGACATGAAGAATGGACGAGAGCCTTCGGCTTGAGTGCTGAATAGGAGCAAGGTGACTTTAGTCTGTGTCGAGCACTTCTTTCAGTTGTATTTATGCTCTTGGGGGATATTTGAATGGATTTCATAACTATATCGGTCCTCGATTTGAACCCTTCAAAACCAAGCCCATTATTTAGGCTTCTGCTCCACAGTTATATCCCCTGATATCCCTGTGATCTGTTTTTTTTTCTTCTTTCATGTTGAATAGTTTGTTTGTGTGAAATAAAATGTCAGAGAGGAGGCCAGTTAAGTTGAATTAGAGTAAAAATCATCAGACCTCAAAGGTTAAAACCACAAATCCAATTTTAATCAGTTTTTTTCTCTTTTGAAATTCATCGTATTGTCCCGGTATCTCCCCATCGATCCTTCTAAATTTACTGCAATGTTTTTAATTAACTGTGTGTTTGAATCTGGATTTGCATAAAAGGCTTGTGATACATTCTAATTAACAGTGATCCCTTCAAACGTGCAGTCGTGCAATATCATGGCAGAGTGGCTTCGTTTCTTACCCACCTGTAGATGATTCCCTTTCGGTGCAAGAAGAACAAACCGACGGCGATCTCTGCTGCATAAAACCTGCAAAATTAAGACGGAAAATGTACATTCAAATATGAGACGCGGTGTCAATGAATGAAACTTAACAGAAAGTAATTTCTTTAACAAATATAATGAAAGAAATATTTTTGTGGGAAACCATTTCCTTCGGAAAAAAAGAAAACAAATATTTGTTCATTCAGACACTTAATTCTCAAAAGCCCAAAAGAAGTAAACAATAAAGAAAAGCTGTTTGGCATATTTCATACTCAGTTCTGCTGCTCATCCCACAAATGCAACTTCCTGACAAACGTAAAATTCAGTTGTGGGATCACTCGGATTAACAGGGGGTTTTCCTTATCTTTTCAACAAATCCTTGTGGATGAATCACAACGAGTCCTTACACTGCCTGTGGCTCCTTGAACTTGCCCATACGCTGAATATGATACATAAGGTCTCCTCCATTAATGTACTCCATCACAAAGTACAGCCGATCCTAGAAGAAGAAGAAGAAAAAAAAAAAAGAGGTTATTGTTCCAGTAGCCGCATTAAATGGATGCACATTATGTGCAGACACAAATAGAGCACATTAGACTGAATGAAAGCTTGTAAATATAATATGAACATCGCATTCAAACAACGTTATCTAAAAGTCCGCAGTCATATAGCATAAAAGACATACATTATAAGACATTATCTACCTTTTGAATAGAGCAGCCGGGTCAGGTTATATAAGTATATTATATGTCAGGAAGGTTTGATCATTAAAGGTAGTTTAAAAAAAAAGTTTTTATTAAAGACTACTTGAGTCGTGACATCAAGGCGCACAGCGAACGTCACACAGTAGACTTCGTATTCAAGGGGGGTCTTAACTTAATTTTCAATTTTCTCTACAGGGGCTCCAGCAAAAGCGCGTAAATGAATGTGAGCGGGAAAAGAAAATACGAATGTAATGACCGACAGACGCAGAGGGACACAAACGTTGGTGGTGAAATTACAGGAATCGAAAATACACCTGATGAAAGAGTGATATGGGGAGTCATTTAAAATAAGAGGAATGACTGATTCTCTCAGCCACTGAGTGCTTTCGGCCGCAGTGCCGGAGGTATGTGTGACGTCAGCAGAGGAGGGAGCTTTCACCCACCACAGTCTGGAAGCAGGAGTGCAGCTGTGTGAGGAAAGGCGGTTTGTCCCTCTGGGCCAAGACTCTCTTCTCCACCATTGTACATTCAACGTCATCATCCTGGATCACCACATCTTTCTTAAGGATCTTTATAGCGTACAGCTCCTCTGTTGACTTCATCTCGGCCAGCATAACCTACAACGAACAGACACGAGGGAAAAGGAAACAATGAAACGAGAACGCTTGGAGAAATCTGGATTTTTTTTTGTTTCTTTATTTGCTTTGGCTAAATTAATGCTACATTTATCCAGATTTTATAGGGGGCAGAATCTTTTTTTGACATGGGATTAGTTGAAAGTCAAGAGTCACTCATCAAAAAATTGGAACACGTGTGCAAAGGTTTATGTAAAAGTGTCAATTTCCACTATCACCGTTTGCAAAAATATTTCATACCAAATTGCCAACAAATCAGCTGATCTCAGTAGGCTATGCTGTTTTTCAGAAATCTTAAAATCCTTCAATCACTTGAGCCATGACTTCCAAAATGGTACGCTCATCTATTGCGATTTATTAGACACACGTGTGAAATAAATACCTGTGAATGTTTATGACGTCTGCTTAATCGAGGAATGAGTTGCAAGACGGCTATAATGAACTACTACAATCCCAATGAACCAACTACAATGAAGTTTAGAAGCATGAACAATATTGTACGAAGCTTTGTGCAATATTAAACAGTCTGTGTATCCAGTGATTGTGCTGAGGTTTTCATATTTGTATCCGACCTTTACACTCTGCCTATGATGACCTGAGAGAGAGCAGGAGGCTTCTTCACGTTTCATTTGTCTTGCTGAGTCTTATTTGTGCGACGTTGTCTCTCACCTTGCCGAAGCTGCCTTTCCCCAGCAGGGCCAGGAAGTTGAAGTCGCTGAGTCGAACCCGGTCCATGTTACCCGAGGGCAGGCTGAACCGCCGGTGGTCTGAAGGTGTGATCACTTTCTTACCATGGCCGAGTTTGGCTTTCTGCGGCGTACAACACAGACACAAGAAGTATAAGCGAACAATTCTATTAATTTCTGATGTAATGCCGTCTACTGTTGTGGCTGTGTTACATGACATTTTCATTCACAGCAAACACGAGTAAAATGGGGGAAATTATGGTACATTTCTGCTCTTCTTGTGTACAGTTTGACTTAACTCTATGTAAGATAAGCGACAGGCGGCATGATGCCCCCTATAGAACTTGAATAGAAGACATGGAGCACTTAGTCATTCAGCAGTCAGTGTCTCTTCTTGCTGCTTCTTTGCATGGAGAGGCAGGAAGTGTTCATGCCAGTTATTAACCGTAACTTTCACAATGTAATAAACATATCTAGTGGTTGAAAGTAGCTGTCATGGGAATTACAAAATGATACAGCATTAGTTAAATTTACTGGCATCCTTAATTTTTAAGGAACAAAACTTGTGTAAATGAGTACAACTTCTGTAAGCAGAATATCTAATCACATGTTGAGCTACTTGATAAATAATAAAATGTGAGAAACACCATAAAAGCAAAGATTTAATTGGAAGAATATATATTGGGACACTTCATATGCATGCACACAAACAAAAGTGAAAATGATAGATAAATAGGTTGGAAAAGTACAACAAATGACATAATAATAAGTAATATGACAACAAAACCAGTGAGAGTAGAAATATGCACCCATGTATTTATAAAACATTCACACATATATCTAAATATAGGTAACACCAATAGTAAAAGCATATATTGTAGAAAAGTGTGATATACAAGTTTCTTAGGTTTTTTTTCAGTCAGCATTTTTGAACCTAAAAACATAATTTGTCGGTCAGTACATTTAAAGTGATGGACAGGGCTCTCTGATGGGCTCAGTTGATTTCCAATAAATGGATGCAAATAACTGTTTGTGTTGGTTAAAGGTATGTTTACACTAGGTTCACGGCAGCCCCGTTTCAGGCCACCGTGAACAAAACGGGATGGACGTGGGACAACGCAGGGGAACGGGAAGGGCAAACGTAACAGGTCGTGATTGCCGTGCCGGATTTTTAAACTGTCAAAATAATTGCCACGGCGTATACGGCGCGGATGAGCGACTGAGTAGCCCGGAGCAAAACCGGATGAACGTCACCAAACGTAGCAGCACGTAATTGGCCGTAATAGAACTTGGAGGCGGTCCGTAGTGGGACGGGAAGCTTACAGGAAGTGACGTTTTGTGCGCGTTCTCTCACTTTTGTTTCACAGTTGCTTCGCGTTTTATCACGTCGCGTCGCCACGGTTCTCACGGCGTAGTTACGGTGTATGGGAGCTGTTTCATCACGTTCAATCGCTGCTTATCCCGACGTCTACTCCGGTCTGCCATGGCGCGCACGGTCTGGGAGGAAGCCGGGCCGGAGGGGAGTTCCATTCGAGTCTGAGCAATTAACGACAGAACACCTTCTACAAGCTATGCCACCGAAAAAGAAATCAAGAGGTATGTGTGCACCCAGCAAAAGTTTTAGGATACAATAATTGTCTTCACTTTTGGTGGCCCTATGGGGCATAAACTTGCTTTCAAAATGGCCCGACGTCCACGTTTCATCCGTGGAAAGCCTTGACAGAACGTGATAAACGTGCCAAGCCTTCCTCAGAATTCCCCAAAATCCCACGGCGCACTACGTTTCACAAACCATTCTGCTATGAAAGATAACAAACCAGCATTAGCCAGTTCACAAATTTTAAAATGAACTAGTTCAGTTCATAGTTCTAAATTCACAGTTCCAAAAATGAACTAGTTCATAGTTCTTTTTATTCGGAGTTACGTGATGCACCTGAACGCATCACCCACGTATCAGCAGCATGAAGTTCGTTAACCCTTAAAAAGCCGAGTAGTCCACCGCAGAGTTCAAAGCATGTTTAAAAAAAAAAAAAAAAAAAAAAAGCGGGTTATCATCCGGAAAGTACGGTCATCATACGAAGATGCAGTATTAATCGTGGGGGCAGAGTCTGAGGTAGTGCTGCTGTCTTCCGTTTGTTTTTGCCGTGATGCTTCGCATTTTGATGACGCATGCAGCTGTGCGACTCTGTGTTGGCTGCTGTTGCCAGATTGGCTTGTTTTCCCCCGACATGATAAGACCCGTTAACGGTGTGCTTTAGCCGGGTTTTCGACTGGAAGGCTCAGAAATCTGGTACCCTCTTAAACAACGTTGAACTGTGAGAGCGCCGTTCACAAACACCAGAATGAGCGCGCTCACAGTAAAGTTCATCAGGCAGAAATACGATACGTTCAATTCACGTTCGCCCAAAATATGAACGAGTTCAGGCACAACCCTGGCCGTGAACCTACCTAGTGTAAACCTACCCTTAGATTTTGTTACTTTAACAAAATAATTGTTTTTATTTCGGTCTTTAAAAAAAATAATCTGAATATATTGTTTTAGGTCTAATCTCAAAGATATTTTAGACAGTGTATATTGAGTATAACCACTCTGAATAAAAAAAACTACATGGTAAAAAGTGACTGGATGTGATTTGTTAGAATAAATTAAAGGATCTCTGCTCATTTGTTAGATTTTAAATTCAAAATGCATAAGCAATAGCCACAGGAATGAAGAGTGGTTTGTTTTTCCACAGATGTGACAGCTTCTTTGTTGCAGTCACACATCCTCAGAGATATTCGGAGGAATCTCACTCCCGGTGCATTTTGGGAAACCGTCGGTGGGGGTTGCTGGCGTTGCAAGGTTCCCCGTTGTTATAATGACTGGCCTTCCAAACATGTTTGAACAAAAAGGGCAATTAGGACCTCACGGGCACCTGTCATGGCTCCAGCGGTCGTCTGTCTCTGTCAGGGAAAAACAGGCGGCTGGTGGGGCAGCCGGACCTGTTGCCAGGGCAACCCGTTCTCCACTTGCACCTCAATGTGACAGCGTACTCCACATAATAATAATCACATATTCATGTAACCCTGGTTAAGTGGCTCTACATGAACGCCTGATGAGGCCAGTTAACTGCCCACTGATACAAACATTAACTAGTCTGAGCATGAGGGGATCTGGTTTTCACCCAAAGGACAACACTCTACACGTCAAGTAACCGACGGTCCAAAATCACGAAAAACTGCAGCAAAAGAGTCGTGTTTCTATTGGCCGTGACTGTATTTTGCCTTTACAACCTCACATATAGTGGACATGTTGATCACATTCATGTCTTCATGTGTTAAATGAAATAAAATAAGGAGAAAGTGAACGGGCACCTCTTTATCTCGGTCCCAGGAGTGGATTTACTCCGTCGCCTGTCTCTTTATCCAAGATCAGTCTTTATTTTTTATTGCTCAAGGCATTTCTTGATAACATTGGCTGTATTCCATACAGCGGAGTTCATGTGGTTTGATTTGGCTTTTAAAGCTTAAACATGGCAGAACGTTTTTAAAAGAAATAGACAACTGATTTATTCTTCTTTTACTACCTTGTATTGTTATGTATTTTATAATTGTGTTTCAAATTCAGTCTTTGACACCAGTTTTCCATTACCTTGGTTATTTTGACATTTTATTTATTGATTGAACTATATTATTTGAGTTCATCCTCATAATTAGTCCGAGTGTACATTTTCTCTGCCTTAATTCAACATATTTTTTCGTCTTGTACTATCTATTTTGTCAGTAATAGTTTTTCCTTATCATTTTGTCAATTGTCTGTCTCAACATGCATGAAAGATGTAACATAAATTCTGATTGACAGACTGATTTACATAGAAGTATTTATGACCAACAGAGAAGGAAAATTAATCTTAGTTCTTACTGGTCACAATGCATCCCCACATCACCACAGTTTAGAAGCACATAAAGACAATTTAAGCTTTGGCCAACAGATATGAAGCAAATGCAGCTTAAATGTTTCATTTGGGAGAATTTACATTACAGGGATGATGCTGTGAAAGATGTGTAAGCTCTTACTGTAACAATACATTTGGCTTTGCGCCATAGTAGCATTCCAATAGTAACTGACTGCTATTAAAATAATAACAATTACAACTGCTGAACTTTGCTGCTTTAGTGACCAGTGTAGAACGAGCTGCTGTCTCTCTGCTCTGTCCCCTCAGCTCACTGTTACCTCCAGCTTTTACATTTTCCCAAAACTGTCTCCAGTAAAAGAGCAGCTCTGTTACTATTTCACTAAAGTGCGCACTGAAGGAGCCTCACATTAATCCTGAACTGACTCTGTTCTCATGTCAGCAGCTTGAAAATGTAACAGGGAAATTAACAGTGACATTAGCAGTCTGCTTTATAAGGGGTGTCTGCAGCTTTTTGCATGTTGCAAGTTCGGCTCAGCTAATTGGTTGCTGTTGTATCATTGTCATTAACTGTTGTTACTTTAGCAAATTAGAAATATTTTGCTGACAGGAAAGTTTTGAATCACCACATGCTTTTAATATTGCTTGATACTGATGTTGTGGGAGCATTTTATAACCACATTTAAATTAAACCATATACAACACAGATATGGCACCAACATACAATTCACATTGTAATAATAACAACGGGTGTTCACATCATTAAGACATCAACTGTTCACCTCAAACATGTTTTAGTCAAACGGATACTCGCATACCCACACATGATTCTCAAAATAAATACAACACTGTCACTGTGTGGAGAGATCTGGTATACACACGCACCAGGCAAAACAAAAACCTGTGTCGTCATTCATCCAGTAACTATGAGTGAGTGCCTTGTCCATGCTTCATGCCCAGCCTTCTATAGTCCATACCAGACTAGTAGAGGGCGGGATGTGGTCACAACATCAGCCAATGAGCAGCAGCTGTGAAGCTCTCTGAGCCAATGGCAGCGCAGTGAGTGGACTGAGGATGACGATGCTACCAAAGGCCAGAGTGCAACACAAATTTACTAACAACAACGCTGTCTGGTCAGGGAGTGCATATGTAATCAGAGTAAAACATGATTGAAATTGTTGGTTGCATTCAATTTTTTTTATTTATTTATTTTTAATAGGTTCAAAACCTTCGCGCGGCTGAGAGGAGCAAACTCCGCCGAAAGATTGGAAATTTAAATTATACATATGTAGTCCCTTTTATTTTACCCTGTTTACATGGGGGACGATAAAAAATATGTGTGTTGGAGTTACAGAAATGTGTATAACAGCAAGCAAAGTGAGCCAGTCCAACTATTTGCTGCCAAAAGCCTTTGTTAGTAAATTAGATTGAGTTGTGAAATCCCGACAGAAAGATCCACAAACAATCCAAATTCATTAAAGTCAGTGTGATGCAAGCTGCGAGAGGAATAGAGATGGAGCAGGCAGAACAACTACCTTCAGATAGTGGATATTTAACTGGCAGGCCTAGAAGAAAGAAGAAACTCACTTAATATTGCTGTCAAAGGTTAGCTGGCGTGGGCAATTGTGTATGCTGGGCAACAAAGCCACAAAATGCACATGCAGACAAACACATGACACGCCCATCATTTGGATCAGCTATAATTATGTATCTGCGACCTATAAGCGATTAAAAGCACCGCTGGAAAAGCAGAATCAGTCCTGTTTTTGTGTCACATCTGTCGTCACATCTCGCACTAGTTTCCACGGTAACCGGGCAGCGATATGAAGACGCCAGCCTCGGAGGAAAGTCAAGGTCAGTGTTGGTATAGTACAGAGAGAGGTGGAAAATTAAAAACGACAAGAGTCGCTGTCCAGAGGACCGACGTGCCGAGATGACATTTACACAGAGTATTAAAACACCTGTGTGCACACACAGAGGTGGACTTTTAATAAGAACTACCTCCTTTCTCCTCCAACTCCTCATTCCTTTTCTGAACAGTGTGCAGCTTTGCAGTTGTTTGCACGGTTCTGTTCAGTACAGCTGCTTCCTCCAGTCTGTTTGTTTAAATGGGCACAGAGAGGCTCTGAGCTTTATTTAGGTGTTGAAATAAGAGTTACAATACCAGGTACCCAACTAATAAAGACACGCACTCCTCCGAGAAGCCACTTGGGGGCGAGCGTGAGCTGTAATAAATACCATCCCAGACTTTGGAAAGGTTATTTATGCCATTGGTTTTGCATGATTATTTCTTTGGAAACAAATCATGTAAATAAGACGCCCAACCATTTTTGAAGCAACCAAGAACTTTTTTTTCTGCGTAATGTGCACTCAAAGCAGCACTCCCTCATGTTTTTTTTCTCCGAATATGATCGGTGATCAATGGCTTTTTCTATTATTAGTGTACCATGCAGTGAATGCTTGTCAAGAAGGAGCAAAACATGTAATCAGAGTGTTATTGAATTTGTGCAATCCACTCAGAATTGGCTGAACTAGCTATTTAATATTATTTTCTTTAAAGACAAGATATCTAAAAGACAAGCACCCCTCTGTGGTACATCCAGCATGAAAACAGGGACCAGCGGAAAATAATCTAATTTTGATAATAGAAAGTTTATACAGAGTTTATTATGATTTGAATCGCGTTGCACTAATATGATTTACAACAAATTCTCCATGGTTTCTTGGTTTACTGGAAAGTCCACCAAGATCATGGGAATCCTGTGGCGTCACCTTCAGTATCTCGACCTCAAGCCCCTCCTTTCTCCTGTTTTACAAAATTAAAAGGACTTGTATGTATCAACAAAGCCACATTGTACATTGAAATGGCCAGTGTGGCAGCTCATCTACACAAACAGGGCAGAAAAAGATTTTTATTGACTTTGCAGCAGGAAAGTATTGTAGTCGCCGACTATCATAGATTGAACTTGAAATAAATCTGGAACATTTAGACTTGTTTAATGAGACTTGTTGGAGAGGAGGCGTCGTTAAAGCGTTTATAGCTTCTAGCGACATCCTTTATGTCTGCAATCTCCATAGTAAGTACAAGCGCAATGATAAAGATAATCTGTTTCTTAGAAAGATCTTTCAGGAACGTGCATCCTTTCCTATTTTCTTTTGTCTGTATTATTTGTGCTCTCTCTGTTCCAATACTTCCACTGAGTGTCTGCTCATATAGTATGAACATCTGTCATTTAGAAACAGGCGCAATGGTTTGAATGCCAGGAGAAAAGGATCTCTCTGTGGCGTACCGGGTGAAAAGCACAAATGGGAACAGGACGAGGTTACCATGGTGACAGAGTATAGGAACACATTTTGTTAAAGTGAGTATGCATGTGTGGCGTGTGTACAATAGACACGTGTGTGTGAAAATGAAAATCCACTCAGGAAAAAATCTCCGGTCCACACCTCAAACTTCTGTCTGAGCTCCAGGTTGACGTCGTCCACCTCAGGAATGGGAACGTTGTAGTACTCTCCCTCTTCCTGGTTCAGCAGCTTGTACCTAAAAGAGTGGCAACAATGTAGAATTGCAAAGCGATCATTTAGCAGACAAATTTTAAGAATGTAAATGAAAGTGTTTTTTTTTTTTTCGAATCGACTGCCTCCCCTCCTCCGTCAGCCCACACAGCTAATGAACTTTGTCTATCTGCACCACTTCAGTTCGAAGTAGCTGTTGAAGCATTTGTAGGTCTCTGCCAAATAGACTCTACTTCTTCTGTAATGTCCACATCCTCCCTCATCTCTTGTGTTGAGACGGCGGCGCCAGACACTTTAACATGCATACAGTTCCTTGGGCTTCATACTGTGCAGACAGCAGCCGTTGATCAGATGTGTTTTAGTTCGAGATGGCACAGGTATGCAAACATCGTGCCAGGAACAGTGTCTTTGACATCTGTGCGAGTGTGTGTTTATTCAAATGAGAAAAAGCGGTTGGACAAAAAACAAAGAGATGCATAAATCATCCAGCAGTGTGAGTGAAGTTCACTGCAGACAACTGTTTTTAAATGTGTCTTATGTGCATTTTAATGTTGTCTTCAATGACAGCTTTTCAAAAATGCAGTTTGTGAAGTATAAATTAATGTTGGCATTAACAAATAGTCATGGAAACTATGTCCTTATTGCAACTAATTAAAGATTTGAAAGGTAAAAAAAAAACAACAACCCCCAATATATTCTTAATGCTGCTAATATGTTAACATTACATAGACAATTTAATGAGAAGTATTTATTTGTTGTTGACACATTAGTGCTTTAAAAGGAAGCCACAACCACAGCATGATGATAACATAATGGAAAAAAAAGGTACGCTATTCACACTTATATTACACTCCAATGAAAATGAATAGACAGACCTACACTCCATCGCCACATCATGAAGTAAGCCTGTTCAATCTAACACGACTCAATAGAACCATTCTGCCAGAAATGTAAGGTAATAATGTTTATTTTGCACGAAATCATGAGAGATTTTAAATTAAATCATAATGTCCATTTTGGGGGTTGTAGTCATGCAGTTATGTGGTGTGAGACGGTGTTAATTTCAGAGGTTAATTTTTTTACTAAATCAATTAACCCTCTCATGAACAGAATACCTGGATTTATTTTACATTCCGAGCTGTAGAATGTGCATGAAGTGCTTCTGCTCCTTTTCCCAAGACAACTTTGACTTTGAATATTTGACGTGTATTATTCCTATAATAAACATCTGTGTTTGGTATGGGCAGCCTATGTTACAAATATGTATACGTTGCTAAATTTGATTGGTAGCAGATGATCTGTATTTCAGTTTTTATAGTAGTTATTGAATTCTATTGACATCTAAAACAGTCCAGGAGTTTTGGTTATGAGAAGTACGTATACAAAAGCCTATGAGTAGTGACCGTGCAGGAATATAAAAATTAACACAAAAAACTCACAGAGTATTACTTGGAGGTCCTACGGATGATGCGGAATGAGCTTCTTTGGATTCCGCTACTTCTAATTGTCTTTTGATGTTCAAAGTTCAAAGTCTGTACAAATATTTAACAACTGATTGCTTGGTGAGTCTGATTATAATTTGGTGCACCATTCCAAATTCAATATTTTAATAATTGCACACAATCTCTTATTTCTCCGAGTTACAGGAGAGAAATTATAGCACAACCAGCTGTGTCGTAGTTTTTATTAACAATCATTGCTCCACTATTGAACATCACTGGCAGAGGCTTTGGCACAAGAATGTAAAGGCTGAATGGTTCAGGATGCATAGAATGTATGATTTGATTAAGTAAATGTATGTATGAAACCCTCGGGACTCAGGAAGTGACTCACCAGCCACAGTTGGTTGCTTTGAGGAGCTCTGACACGCCAAATGACATGGAGCCCATGAAATCATTGCGCGTGGTTCGGTCCCAGTCCCACACTTCAATGGACAGACGCCGGTCTTTATCCGATGCTTTCAGCTTGCTGAACACACGAGGGGAAAGAAATGATCACAACACGCACGCACGCACGCACGTGCGCACACACGCATGAACTCACACATTTTTCTACTCACAAGGTGAAGGACTCGTTCCAGCAGGGGTTGAGTGAGGAACGGATGGTCCTGGTCTTCTGTTTGGTCTCGTTCTTTGGGTCTGGGATGAGTTTGAGTTTAACATACGGATCTGATAAGCCATTGGGATCCATCGGAATCAAGTTCCTGGCTTCACCGACTACAAGAAACATGACAGACCAAAAATATATGAGCATGAATCTTTGACTTTCCAGTAAAATCAAAAGGAGAAGGTTAATGGATTGATGATTAGATGAAAGATCACTTGCAGTAACTTCCAAAAAAGACAAGGTACATTGGGCTTATTGTTAATTCACATGACTCAGCTCTGCTGCTCACCCCACAATTGCATGTGCATTTGAAATGTAGCACCATTTAGAAAAAAAAAGAAGTCGTTCCAAGACTATAAGACTAATTCTTGAAACAACAAAGAAATCCATCCGCCTCACCATTATGACCACTGACAGGTAAAGTGAATAATACTGATTATTTGTCTGTGTTGTCGAACCAGTTAGAGAATGGGATCTATTCTGTAACAAGGGGATGCTTTAACATCCCTACACTGATCTACAGCCGTGAACTTTGGGTCATCAATAATAATGTGGATACAAGAGGCTGAAATAAGTTTTCTCCACAGGGGGGCAGGCTACGGTAGTGATAGAGTGAGACCACATGGGAGTAGAGAGGTTACCCCTCTAAAGTTGAGAGAAGCCAGTTGAGGTGGTTTGGGGGATCTGATTGCTTCTCATCCAGGTCGAACAGGCACGGCCAGCTGGGACGAGGTCTCGTGGTGGACCCAGTGGAGGAGGCGTTTCAGGGGACAGGGATACCTGGCCTTCCTCAACATTTATGTTTTGAAGATGTTTGACAAGAGCCAGATAAGTTGGCTACGCAACTGGGTCAGAGGATTTGCAACAGCATGGCGTCCAAAAGCACAGACAAGCAAACCTCCATTGACGTCCGTGGTTTATTATGTCAGCGCTGTTTTATTAGCAAAAGATGGAAATACACAATATTATACAATTTTTTTTTTGGGATAATTTGGATAAATACGCGGATGGAGAGCTGATGGATAGATAGATAACTCTCTTATCAAATCAGACACTGACAACAGGTGCTGTGAAGTGAAGCATACTGTCAAAATTCACTTACGCCGAAGCGTTAAACAACACCAACAGGATTATATCGCTTATGGGTGTTTGGGAACACGGACATGTAAATCAAGACAGAACTGAGAAATACTACTTGCTTTGAAGTCCGTCTCACACGTTCTGCGATAAAACAAGTTAATGCAGCAGGAGACAATGAAATCCCACCGGCTTCAGTTCCTTCATGTGGGCAGAAATTGAGTGGGGCGAGCCCATAATGCGAGGCAGACATGGCGTTTTGCAGTGCGATTACTGATAAATAGGAATAATAAAAAGAAATAAATAAAAAAGATAGGAGTGTTAATACATAGCAACAGCAGTAAGTGGAGATGAGGCGGCGTGAGCAGGCCACTTTCACCATGGCGACAGCAACTACTGTAAGTGGCCACTCCCCCACTTAGCGGCATTATGTGAACACACAAACAAATGTCAGCCATCGTAGGAAAGTCACACATGGCGCAGGCTACACACGAAATGATAAATAGGAGGGGAAACGGTGCTAAGACACATAGTATCTGCCCATGTTTATTGCTGCCAAGACAATTTAGAAAGTTGGACAAAAGGCTCCTTATCAGACAAAACTCGAGCTCACGTATCTTGCTCGCACTGCAAATGAACAAAAAGCAAAACTACAACAGATTGTGGATGGAACTATTATCACACTGGTCTTCTGAAACAAGAGTTTATCTGTTCCAATGTTTCCACTCTGCATATTTAAACGTAATCAGTATGCGCAGGATAATAAAGCTGCATAACCAAACAGAGTCAGAAAAGTCAGTGTGAACTCTCACACACAACACAGTTTCCTCAGATTCTTCATTAAAACAGTGGTGGTGTTTTTTTTTCTTTCTTCCTCCTAGGAGGCATGAATACTTTGGAGCTGAAGATAAACAGAAGCAGCTCAGCTGACATTTAGTTGTTTTTCTGGCCTCTGCGGTAAGCTTTTTAAAGGGATTAACAGCAAATTAAGGCTTTTACTAGACTGCTGTTGAAATGACTCTCGTGTTTGACGGTATGCTGTTTTCCAGAGTTTTTTCGCTGCCTTTTAGATGTGGCTTTGAGCATGCAGTTAAGGGTCAGCTGGCTGGGAAAAAGGGGACCATGGGGAACAGCAGTTATAGGACCCAGATGCTGAGGGTTTTTCGGACCACGTGGTTAAAACTTCGAGCAAATTCTATCCTTCAAATTTACTTCTTGATTGGGACTTCTGCATAAATAAATACTATTTTAAGCGAAAAACAAACCAATGGATGGCAAATTGAGGGCAGAATAGGTCAAAAGACATTAACGTAGGAAACATAATTTGGATTACAATGTGGGACCTTTTCAAACTGTTCCAGTTTTGTGCAGTAGAGGGCAGCGTAGGTCTCTAATTCACACAGCACGAAAGAAGCTTTTCCTCCTTTCATCAATCTGTTCAATCTCATAGTTCAGTTCTCTTGTCCTGTGCAAACCCATCCACAGTCATCACCAGTCGAGTCTTATTGCCTCTCTCTCTCTCTCTCCCCGAGTCTCTCGCTCGCCCACTAATTCACACAGCATGCATTCACACAGACTTGAAGCATAATCTGCGCATTGACGTAACACTCTCCCTATGTACCCTTCCTTAACCTTCACAAGTGTCGAACCCTCAACCCAACCTTAACTACATTATGACCTCAGCCATAAAAGAAATGTTGAACACATACAGACTGGTTGCCCTGCATTTTGGACGCCACAAAGAGAAACACCAGACCCAAAATCACAACGTCCCATATTGTCAGTATAAAACTCGCCTCTGCTGGCTGTTGGAACAACCTTCAACAGGTCAATAATGAAGCACATGCTGCACATACAAGAAAACGTGACAATGGAGAATATATTCTTTGTACAAGTGTTTGTAAGTTTGATACAGAGCACATGTACAGTCTGCCACTCTCTCTCTCTCTCTCACACACACACACACAAACACAATGAAACATCATCAGCAGCAGTGATCAAGGACCATCTCTGCTGTCTGTTGTTGCTTAGATACAACAAGAGCTGCTTGCCTTTCTGTATCCTTCCCTCCCCTCGCTCCTTATGAGGCAGCTGCTAATAAAATTAGAGTGTGTTTGTTTGCATGGTTTGTCTCATCACTTGTGGGAGTAATATGAACATAATGTGGATGTGAATGTTTAAAAAAAGAAAAAGTTAAAACAATCTCACTGTGTAGCTGACTGGAGTCAATGCTATCAATGAAGTGAACCTGCTGTGGACAAACTCTCAGAGCATCCTCTGCAACTATTCTGCTCTAGAGGAAAATGAACAGAAATGAGAAAGTGAATAAAGTAAATCCGAAATGCAATACTATAAGGACACATTTATGGTGTTAGGGTAATAAATGGCAAAATTCTCACAAATTGTTATCATGCGTTATTAATTGATGTATGAGCAGAATAAAAAAATCATGCAAACAATATACCCTGTGTCTGGACTGTGTGCATAATACAAATATGCCTCAGCTAAAAGAAATGACATATGATTTGGCTCCTGGGGCGGGTGCATGCAGGGCTGCAATGGGTCGACAGTCTAATCTCTTTGAAATTCAAATGTGTTGCATAACAATGCCATGTGCAACCAATGAATGGCTGATAATCTGCGGGGAAAGCTGCACAGCCAAATGGGAGCTGGACGGGCCCCTGCTGTGCCGCGTCGGGGATCTGAAAACAGAGGCCTCGCACAGAGAGGAACTTAGGTTTTCTATTTCTAGTTGAGGTCATGTTAACAAAGTACAAGACATTCAAAGACGAGCATTGAGAGGCAGTACTCCACAGTGGGACAGCAATGTGGTGCTTTGGGGTTTCAGGAACACTTGGTGATAAACTAAACTGGAAAACATGTTTTTATAATGAGAAAGTGGGTGAACTGCAAAATGTTTTGAAGTGTAGGGGATAATTGTTACATTGTTCAGCTCTGATCATTAAACCCGTACACAAGGTTTTATTCTGAAGGCATTCTAAGCCAAAGAATGATTGTTTCAGACAAATTTGATAGTAAGCAATGTACATTTCATCTGTCTTCAGTGGGGATCAAACCTCCAGACTCATGTGCACGTACATAAACACATAAATACAAAACCAAAAAGCTATGGAAGTTACATATTAGGGGTTACATCTTTTTTTGTTTTTCTGCTTGTACCTTCTTCATTTCAATTGTCAACAGGTGGATGTGACTCATGTCAAGGTTGTTATTGCTCACTGAAATCGGATTTAGGTCTTTCACGCACACTGAGCTCAAATCAGATTGTTCCCCAGAGATTTAGGCTGCATATATCATAGCTTTTGTTTGCTCTGTTGTCATAGAAAACCAACAATACTAACAAAAACACACACGAAAAAATGAAACGTACTGATATTATTGTGTTAGATCATAAATCATCGAGTTTCTATGTCATTGAGGTAATGCAGTAAAATAAATGACTAAAATTGCACCCAACAATGTGTTATAAACCAATTTATGATTGTTTATAACTTGACTGAGTTATGTTTCAGCATAAACTTACAGTACATATCAAGCAACACCCCCACTTAATGCAAAAACACAGAAGCACACAAATTCATATTCATGTGGAGTCTTCGACTAAAGAATCCAGCTTTGAACTCTTCATGTGTGAACTAGGCCTGATGGGGCTCTAAGTTGTGTTAGAGCAGGAAAAATGTTTTATTCTTGTTAAACCAAGCTTCAAACCTAAGGCAAGCATGTCAGGAGTAGGAAATCTCACCCTGTGTAAACTGCTGTGTAAAAAAATGCAGTCCTCAGATGCTCCGTGTGTGCGTGCGTGTGTGCGTGTGGGTCATGAAGGGACATTTGCATGTTTGTCTTCACCAAAACTCCCGAATAAACGTCTGCTCATGCCCCCGGGTTATTTGTGTCACGATTACTAGAAGTGATCTGGAGAGAGGAGGAAGAGGATGGAAGAGGAGGTAATACGCAGAGAGACCAAGGAGAGGATGAAGTACAAGGGAGAGGGGGCAAAATGTAAAATCAAGCCAAGATAAGAGGAATAGTCAGAGAACATGAAGTAGAGGGAGGGGAGAATGAGACATCGGTGCCAGGAGGAAGAGAGCCAGTTGTTTCAGCTGAGGAACAAGAAGATGTGAGAAAAAGAACCTGTGCTGATATGGTATTGATGAAGAACACGGAGGAAGGAGGAAAACATGGCCTAGGGAGGAGGAGCTCAGCAGGTGTCATGGGAAAGTGTATGACGGGAGGGATGACGTGTGCTGACGTCTCTCTGGATAAGTCAATATCGCAGGAGGGAAAGATAGAGGGAAGAGCAGAGGTAAAATAAAGGAGGGGGCTCCGGTGAGCGAGAGAGAGAGAGAGACCGCAGGGAGATATGTCTGTTTTCTTGGCTGGAAAGATTTAATCAAGTCCACATCTGTGCGGTGAACCACTAAGCCTCGCCACTTGTCTGTGGAAGCCAGAGGGGAGCAGGAGAACAAGCTGAGGCTTCACTGCTCAGACCGCTGCCATTAGAGAGCAGGGAAAAAAAAAAAAAAAGCCCAAAGCAAAACACCGTCGAACATACACTTCCTCTGCCCTCACTCCTTCCTGTATTGTTCTAAGGACTGATCTTTATCTCCGCCTTTCAAAGCGGAACCGTCTGTCAGAGTCCAAGCTTTCTCTCCCATACGCCATCATTTTCTGTCATTTCCACTTCATCTGAATCTGTCCAGATTGATGAGCAGCACCTTTTCATTGCTATACATTTATCGACAAGAAAGAGATGTCATGATAAAGGTTTTATGGGTAAAACTGAAACAATTTGCCAATGTGACTTCTTTAGCACCATTGTTCTGGTTGTTTATTCTGTAATATTACAGTTTCACTTCATTGTTCAAGAGAAAAGTCAAAGGTACGGAAGTGCGGGACCTTTTTACAGACCCAGGGTTGGTGGTTCAATCCCTGTCTCTGCTCGTCATTGTGTTGCAGGGTCCTCTGAAGTTCTCCCAAATCGACCCAATCTTTACACTTTGACAGAGGGAGGTGATGTTAGTGACCAGCCGCAGTGGCAAGTAAGTATTTTTACTTGATAATTTCTTGTACTTTCTATTACTTACACTGAGATTCGTCAGGTATCAGTATTAAATTCTCTGACTTTTTACTCCCTATATTTTGAAATGAATATCTAAACTTTCTTATCCATTTTTCAAACTTTTTTTTTTGAACATCTACAGATGACAATACAGTGGAAGGAGCAAAGTAGTTAACATAATTGTTAAGAAATCACTATTATACAATGTATTAGTTCAGTTACATTGATAATTATTCTGAATTGCTGTTTCTGTTAAATACACTAAGAACATTTAAAGAAACCCATAGTGTCTAATCCAGCTGGGTTATCACCTGTTTTTCATTGAGAAAATAATCTAGTTTTTCACTCATAAGGGTGATAAAAGTTGAATCAAGATCTGGGTGATAATCAATCATTCAGCTCGTTTACCCACTCTTACAGACATACTGTAGTATTACAATAACATTAAATACTTTTTACCACTTACTGATTTTGGTTTATTTGATGTTTAATTATTCTACTCTATTTTATTCTATTCTATCAGAGTTTTTTTTTTACATAGGTATTAGTAGTACCTTCATTAAATAACACAAGTTACCAACTCTGGTGATGGAAAGAAGGCTAACCAAACAGGACACTTTGAATCTGAAGTGATCATCAGCACACATCTACAGTCGAGGCTCTAATAAAACGTTCTATATGTGACCTGTATTTGGTGAAGAAGTGCATGTAAGCCATCAGCTTCTTCTGCCTCGTGTAATAACTACCACCAGTTACAACAAAACCTTCTCTGTCATGTAACATCTGCATTGGATTTGTTATTGTTAAAACGTATAATGATAAAACTCCAGACCAGTCGATTAGGTATACAATGAAAAAAAATCACATTTATTATTTATAAAATGGTTCAGCTTCTTTGTCAACAATTGGTGAGTACATGGCTCTCGTGAACTACAATGTTAATCGCTCCCCTGTTACTCCTGTCCACACGCTGGAGACTCCCCTCCTGGGACTTTGATTCCTAAATTGATCCCAGTGGTCAGGCGTCCACTGTTAATGGGTGAGGAAGGGGTCAAAGAGTTCTTTCATAAGAAATAAAAAGAGACATAGAATAATTTTTCTCTCAGTCAAATAATCAGTTGTTGCTCCTCTGATGAAGACAGACTGAGCAGCTGTACAATGAAAACAAACACAGAAGTCCAGAGTTAATTTTTTTTTTCTTCTTGATATCAGACATCAGACACCACATATGCTAGGAGCAGGTGCCGCAGAGCATACTGGGGTATGTTCCTTGAAGCCAGCACAGTGTGAAAAGGCTCCAATACTTCTCGTGGCACGTAATCAAGGCCAGCACAAGACAGGAAAGGGAGACAATCGACGTCAACTTAACATGGCATCATCTCCCTCTCTCCCTCTGTCTGTCCGCCAGTGTGAGCCGGTTGAGTTGCGCTTATATAGGTTTAGTCTAATCTGAAAAGAGCGAGGTAACCATGTCAACACGTCTACCGCTGTCATCATACCGGGTAATGCTCTGCCGCATGCGCTCATCGTCACCATCACGCTGCAGTCAGATCCACAGACACACACTTGGGAACACGAAAGAGGACATGGGTGTGTCTGTGTGGCGCAGCAGATCAGAGCATGTTTGGCAAAAAAACCAACAAAAAAACACAAAAGAGTATGAAAGAAAGTGAAAAGCAGTGCTGGGGGAAAAAAAGCAATCAAACAGTTTTTTTTTTTCTATTTTGCCTTTTCCTTCTACAAGACTGTAAACAAACAAACAAACAAAAGGGCCCATTTTTATGAAAGCTATATATTTCCAAGTCAATCAGATGTGCCACTGCCGCAGTGGAAGGTTATTTTTGTTGATCCCCACTGAGTTAGACACTATTTTATGGCCTCAGCAATCATATTCCCTGACCACCGCTGTCTTGCTGTGCTTTTGAGTGTGTGTTTGTGTGTGTGTGTGTCAGAGGTTGTGGAAGTGACCCAGCAGTCATTTCTCTCCCTGCCAAATGGGTTTTAACAGTGGAGAGTTCTGCACACCAGGTGCTGCTTTTGACTGACAGGATAATTTGTGCGTGAGAAGCCAGGGGCGCTGCAGAAAGCCGCCCTGAGGAGGCGGAGTTTAGTAGTGACCTCACTAATTACCGATTAACACCAGAGTGACTGACGTAGAATTAAACCAATGAGTGTCATTTGATGTCCGAGACTTGGTGCCCCGTTCAAATCGCCCTGATTTCAGTGATTGGCCTAAAGTCCATTCTGGCTTGTTCTTGCATGTTTCTACGAGATGTTGAGATGAAGATAAGAAGCGGCGAGTCTCTGATTATTTACTCTGTCACATCTCTTCTAATTTACCCCTTCGAAAGGTGAAATTTGGCTGAAAAGCTGCAGGTCAGGTTCAACTTTCTCCATTATAGTTTTTTTTTTTTTAAAATGCACAAAAACAAAAATGTGTTCAGAATTTAGCAAATTTGTCCAGGTTTGTTAAACAAAGCAAAAGAACCAACTTTCAGTTTTTCAGTGTGCACACTTTGAGTGTGGATCACTAGTATCACGAGGCAGCGCTCTAAAAATCTTGTTTGAGGTGACTTGCATCGATGACTGTAACATGGGAATGTAACACATGAATGGTCTCACTGGTGTTCGAGCTGTGCGACCACTGTTTTCATTCACCCATAACAGACATTGCAGTCATATTGTCGGAGCCCTAACAGTGAAATATCTTTACAAAGCGCCCTTTCAGTTTCCCTGAATGACTGACCATAATTAGTTCTGTCTGCTCGCAGCAACTCGCCGCGCACATCATGAGAAAATGGCCCATTTTGCTGAATAGTTCATTAATGCCCGTCTCAACCACTCATCGAAACACTGGGTTATAAACATGAATAAACCAGGAGATTTCTTTAAACGGTTCTCACACTCACATCGGGGAACCGCACGCTTGGCGTCACTGAGACCTTTTCTCAGGTGAGTCACTCAGAGTCGAACACTGAAACCAACCTGTGACGTGTAGCCTGTCCCCGCTGACCTCGATCTTGAGAAACAGGCGACCTCGGCGTTCCGTGTGGTCCGTCCCGCACAGACTTGGCACGTTGACCACGCATTGCTTGTGCACGTTCATGTCGCAGGCTGAGAAGGGACAGAAAACAGACACAAGTTTATCCGCAAATGACTTTCAAGAGGTGTCGCTTGACTGGTGTGTGTGTGTATTTTTGGAACTTGTTAACCGTGACATGTACCTTCGTCCCAGCTGTTTATGTACAACAGGGTGAATTATACAGATAGAGAACAGGTCAGTGCAGTTATTTGTGCATTAGTCTAGATGGTCCAGATTTAATAAGGTTCATGCAGTCTGAAAGACACGTCAAGGAGAATCCTCTCCCTCCGAGGAAAAAAAAACAACTAAACTAATTTGTGATGAGGTTTGGTTAGAAAACACAGAAAACAGGAAGTTATACTGAGAAAAAAAACTAAAGTTTTAAGGAAGAAATTGTTTTGTACTTACTTGAATCTTACATGATGACTATCAGTATATGACTAAAGTATCCCCTTCTGGAAAATCCCCATATTATATTTTGAATTACACTCTTAGTAACACAGCCAACTGGAGTTACTGAGCTTTTTAGATCTGGCTCCAGGGATGTGGTCTGTCTTGTTTTAGCTCCTGTCAGAAGATTCTCACCACTGCAGCCTGGGAGCATCCACAAGTGCCACATTTGGAGATATTCTGTCTGAACCAGTTGTGCAGATATGTGACAGAAAAAAATTGTATTCTCGTTTCTCGCAATGTTTAATAGCGCAAAGAAGGCGAAACTTAAAAGGTCTCACGGTTGACTAAAAGGTGGTGCAGGTTAAATTCTTTCTGCAACGTAATCCGGAATATTCTGCCTTTGGTAACTTTGCATATTTCTGCCATGTGCCACACAATTGTTGCACTGAAAAATACGTTTGTTGCCGCCATGATAGCATTTCATGGCATTTCAGAAGTGGAAAATCCTTCATGTGAGTTCCTGGGGAAGATTATCTGCAATCCAGGTCATGTTACATCAATGTGTATCGCAAAGGCAAGTGGATTTGCTTGAAGTTTTCAAAATGCTTCACTCCTTATCTAAACGGTTTTATCCATTCTAACGAGTAAGGAGTTCAGAAGTGGTTTAAAGAAAATCGAGGGTGTGAATAAACTGGTCTCCCCATGTGCTGTTTGGTATCGGAAGCTTTTTAACTGATAAGCCTCTGAACACTTGAATGTCTTTTTTGTATGTTACTTCCTGAAGAGAAATGCGTCGTCTTTTGACATAAACACAAAACCACACAAAAACAACCTTAACGATTGTCAGTCAACCGAGCGGGTGTTTGTTGAGGGCCCACAAAGAGGAAGCAAATGTGACACAGGATTTGTTTCAGTGAGTATTGCGACTCATTGGTGAGAGAGCTATTTGAATTGGGGTAAAGGAGCAATCAAACGAGACTCCTTTAATCAAAGGTTTTGCCAAGTCATCACAACTTTGCAAAAGCTCTAATCTCCGCCATCGCATTGATCATAAAATAAAAGAAGGATCAAAACAGCCACCAAAACTTTTTAATCTATCACGGTGAACCACCAAAAGGAACTCACACAGGTTACAGAATTGCCGACAACGCTGTGGTTGAACATTATTTATAGTACATTTGCAAAGCTTTGCCTGCTCTAAACTTCATATTAGATCAGCACAAATAGAGCAGACTTGGTAAACTTCCCATCGTTCTATTTTAAAGGAACCCACTAATGCGGGTGTATCCCCAGGGTTTAGTTTAATGTAATGTTTTGGAAAACAACAGATTCTTTCTGTAAATTATTGGTCTCGAGAAACCTTTAGCCATAATCTGTTTGACTATAACCTATTTCTCTTCATTAAAGTTGTGGTGGTAAAGGAGACGTTTCTTTTTTTTTTTTACACTTTGAAAAATACGGTTCAATTTAGTGAAAATTGTCTTTGACAGGAAACACAGGAAAAGACTGAAGACTTCTCTTTTACAATGCTATTGTTTAAAAAAAGTTCCCTATTTCTTAACCTTTCCTCTTCTCCTGTCTTCATTTGCCAGGCCTGTCATACTGTTGGTACTTGGAGGACACAAGGACAGATGAGAAATAGCAAAACAGCTCCTGGTAGTGATGGCCTCCCCACACCAATTTGTTATAGGTGTGCTCCCATTACCATTTGCAAGGAGGCTGCCACTTGAGACCTGCAGATGGATGAACCGCGTAAGAGTAGGAGAGAGGATGATGGATTGCGATAATGTGATAATGATAGGGAAGAGAGGACAGAAGAGGGACAGTGAATGACAAAAAAAAAGGACAGACTTCGGAGGAGAAGTGAGAAGTTTGATGCAAAAAAAGAAAAAAGCAGTAACGGAGGAGGAAGTGTGCAGCACAAGGGTATATAATGGGGAAAACAAAATGGGAAAAGACGCGTGAGGATAAGATGAGTTAAAAGAAATTGCAGAGCGGGATCGGTGTCAAACATGTGAAGAAAGAAGGAGAGAGTCGATAGAGAAGAGTGGGTGGAGAGAATTGAGAGCAGAGAGGACTCCGTAGGGCGGGACAATGAATTTTGCAGCGCTGCAGATGTGGTAGTACAGTACCAATCTATTCCCATCTGTTCTCATTAGGCGTGACTCCAGGTCGGAAACCAGCACAGCATATTCACCACAGGTGCATACGCCCTCACAAAGACTGGCTGATACTCACTATCACATTTCATGCCTTGGTGGATGAGTCCGTACAACAGAGAGCCACAGTGGTCACAGAAGGTAGGACTGCCGTAGGAGTGAATCTTGAACTTGTGCTTGCTTCTGGGATCCTGGGAAACAAATACACAGTGAAAAAGTAAGATATCACAAGCTGATGGAAGGTACCTTTCACACGAAACGAATTGAGCTTATAAAAACCGGTTTGACAGCGGAAGTTATCTCTTGAACTCCTTGGTTGAATTTGCTACATATTAGCCTCGCCTAAAGGTAGTCCTGGGAGTTGATCCACTACATAAGTGAAGTGTTTCTACTCATGTCAAGTCTGCGCCTGGAAAACTCAATGCAGTTTTTTTTGTGTTTTTTTTTTGGAAGCAATTTCCTCCCTGTTGTGCAAAGAGATGAAATAACAGCTTTGCATCAAGACGAAATGATTTTTCTATTGTCTATACGGTACACGCTTCACTGAAGGCTTGTGAGGCACGTATTCCAGTACATAAAACAAAAACAACGGGTACACTTCTGACAGGTCACCAGTCAATCACAGGGTTAAAACATAAGCAACCAACAACCAACATTGAGACAATTTAAGGACATGGAAATAACAAGAAACTTAATCCAGATTATCTCAACAAAAAAAACTAAAACTTTGTAGACACAAAGAGACATTTGTACCACAGAAAGTTTGATTTGTATGCACTCTGGGTGTGTTTTACCATGATGAATATAACAAAACACTGTTTACCATGTCTACAAGCAAATGCAACTGATGAAATTACATAAAAAAAAAATTTAATAAAAAAAATCAATACGGAAGCATAAGTCAGAGTTTGGCGTTTGTTCCTTCTGTCTTGTCATCCTTTAATGCTTCACAGCATTATTTGCAGATAATTAAAACACGATAACCACCCTGTACAGGAACCTGTGCAGCAGGAGCACCATAACTAAGCAAATATGCATCTTGGAAACACATCTGGCACCAAAGTAGAAATCACACTAAGGAGCGATCGGGAGTTGAAGCAGTCACGGACTAACAGGGTTTCCAAAGTTTGTTTACTACAACATGCTGGAATATTTGCAGCGTGATCTCTTGATTGGCTTGTGCAAGCTCCGTGTCTAGAAATTGATTCATACATATTTCAGTTTGTATTGTGATAGCTGAGGTTAGCTAATTTCTGCAATCACCACAAAAACAAACATAGCTGTAATTAAAGCCTGGCAAATGAGGATGGCTAAACCCCCACCAGCCTCGCCTCCATCACGCTGAAATGTGTCAGAATGGCTGCATGTGTAATTATACAGGCCACTGACTGAGTAAGTAGGCCCACATCACAGAAAAGTGCCCTTTTCTCCACAAACGCGCTAAATCAAGCAAACGGCATGACGACAGAAGAAGGAGAGTAAGAGGGAAAGTCTGCGTACGAGAGAGGAGGGAGCTGTTGAGGCGTCTGTGTGTGATTGGCAGGGGAATGAGTCAATGGTGTGCGGGTTCCAGAGGAGTTTAATTAGCATGTTCTCCCTTTTTGTATGTTTGCCTATTTTTACCCCATTCCGCCAGCATTTCTTGGAGGCTTTTTTTGTAAAACAAAAAGACAAAAAAAAGACAAAAACAGATGGCATTGTGGTCATGGCCCTTGTGTCCTGGGAGTCTTCTCTCTTGGGGCATCTGCAACCCATTTTCGCCTCTTTATTCCACGAACGCTCAGTCTCCTCCATTATTCAATTGTGAGAACACTGAATTTATCTTAAAAGAGACTTGCTGAGTGAGCAACAGACACCAGGGACTCGCGAAGCAATGAAAAAGATGGCATCTCCCTGCTCTCTGTTCCTTTCCAGTTCTTAGACTGTCTCCATTCACAAGTCTCTGGACAGCGAGCCCCTGACATTTCTTGTTTTTATTGCGTGCATTTTAGGTTTTCCTCCCCTTTAAATTTGTGTCATTATCTCTTTGCGTGCTGAGCTCCACCTCTTGGGAAACATGGGTGAAATTAAAGTGGGAGGTATTCCACTTGCAGCCACCCTGAGCCTTTGAGTCTGTGTTGCAGGAAGAGACGGGGTGTGAAGACGTAATCTGTTCATAGCCCTGGGCTCCGGCATGCGTGAGTGTGTACATGTCCGCATTTACTCCACCCTTCAGGCCAGCGGAGTACAATGTGTCAGTGAGGACACCCAGAGAAATGTAGATGCATCTTAAGAGTCAAAGTTACAACTAACATAAGAAATCAATATTCATTTTTTTTTTTTTTTTTAACAATATTTCATTGAAAGACATGGAAAGTGAATATTTTCCTCTTTTTTGTGATCGTTCAAGTCAGTTTCAATTGAATATACCAAAACAATTTAATCTCTTTCCATATATTGAACTAAATCAAACCAAAATCAGACATATATCACAGGGAGAGATAATACTCAAATAATATTGGTGAAAATATTTGCAGTCTTGTTAAAGTTGATACACTATGAAGAGATGCGACGGTTTCACAAAACAATGTGTTATTTGTGGAAAAACTAATGTTATTGAGGAAACATTGGACATATTTTTGAAAACATAGTGTCATTGAAGTTCAGATTTATTTAAGTACATTTCTTAGTTTTGAAGACACAATAAAAAAATGCAGAAGTAACCAAAATGAGGTCAATTGCTTGATGGAAGGTTAATTCATATGTTCGGAATTTCCTCTGAAAACCTCACAGGGTAATACAACGCAAATTCCCAAAATGTTGCGTAAAATGTAGATGAAAACAGAATTATTTGCAATTCTCATAACCTCAGTCTCTGTTCGTGGTGTGGCACACCAAATAAGTGAAAAATATGCAACTATGCTGGAATATGTTAGAAACCGATGATACATTAAGACACAAAGACCTGAATTTGCATTTACAAACAATTATATTCAAGAACAAAAAAGAACCTGATGGGTGGGTTTAGAAACATTCAACAGCAAATTGCTGCAAAATGTACAGCTCGTTCCTGATGGTTTAAAATGATGTGTGTTTTCTTTGAATGTGCAAACACCCGAATCCGTCGGCACCGCACACTCTGTCTGTTTTTTGGACGGATCCATTGAGCTGTGGGATCCCTGCTCGTCGGTGGGATCATTGTTTCCAGATCAACTCTAATCAGGCTGCAACTTCCTCCTCTCGCGGTTCATTAACCCAGAGTCTGCTCCAGAGATCACATAAAGTGCAAGTCACTAGGAGAAAAACACTCCAGCAGCACTAATTTACCAAGCGGTCTGTGCTCCTTCCTGTTACATTAACTTGGTCTCATTTAATGCTGTCAAAGATTTGGTGTGAAGGATAGGGATCCTCCCTACACAGAATCAATTTGGTTCTCACTTTTCCTGGTGTGCCAATATATAAATGCCAAACGTTATGAGCCGCGATGCGCTTCCTTATCAATAGCTGTGTCTGGGGGGTAACTATCCCTGAAAGTGAATGAAGAATGACTGAGCCCTCTGACTCGGAAACAAATGTTCATAACCGATTTTTCACACGAATGCCGTGGCGTTTTCACACGGGTGAAAGGCTTTGGAGTGGAGAGGAAACTGAAGAAAACTACTGCACATCGAACAATGAGACACCAACGAGCTTTCAGTATCGGTTCTCATTAGGTAATTCTCTCTTATGTTATACTGATGCTACTATGGTTGGAGGGACACATGCAAGAGCAAAAGTATGAATACTTGACTCACAAATCATTGACATGACGCAGTCAAGGCTCAAAGAACGTCAGACGTAGAGGTGCTGACAAATGCACTTGAAAGGTTTCCGCTGGCAAAATACAGAAACAAACATCTAAAAGCATCAAATCAGCTTGATAAGCCTCGAACCGCCTCTGAAACTTCCAAACAGTGTAGTGTGCCGGGGAAAGATGCTCTCAGACAAATGTCTGACACTGACAGACAGAGCCGCTGATTTGAAACCAGGAGGGAAGTTGGTTGCAGTGAGGCGAAATGATGCCGCTGCCGCTGAATTCCTCAGAGCGAAAGAGGGGCCACATGAAGCAGAAGAAGAGGGAGAAGTCGATGATCGGAGCAGAGTGACAGTGAGTCAAAGAGTAATGCTGCCAGTCAGGCATTGACAGACACGTCGTCACCCGCGGGGGGAACAACGACTAATTACAAACGGGAAATTATTGACACAAAAACGAAGTGGAGTGTGAAGGGGTTGACGTCCCTTCAAAGCTGCGTTTAGATTCATGGATTTGTGGTTGATGGGTTATTAAACAGTAATTCCTACTTTTAGTTTGGAACAAAAACAGTTTTCAGTCGCTGATCGTCATCGATGTTTGATGTTGCAGCTTTGATGGCATACTGCTAAACTACCATGTGGAGTCAGGCTCTTTCTTTTTCTTTTTTTTTTAGATCAACTGCTTTGTAATATCATTTATTGCCTTCTCTAATTTAGATAAAAGGTTTGTAATGCATAGTTTGCTCAGTTTTCTCTCCACACATGCTTTGTCTCACATTAACAAATATTTGATTGAGCGACAGGACTTTCAAATGTTTTACTGCCAAACATTGTTAATGTCTGTTGGCATCCATAGGCGATCAAAACTTAATGCTTCTCTTGTTAGTGAGATGAAATATATCACAGTTTCAAATTATATATAATCTACAACAGTTGTAAAGGTTCCACTCCAAATGATTTTGCCCTTTATCAATCCTTCTATAATATAATTTGTTTCTATTGCACTCACTCCGTTCTTCAAGTGTTTTCATCAAATGATTAATAGTTTTACCACTACATCCTACTATTACTAGTAATATGTACTCTTATTATTGCAACACATCGATAGGGTGAAACTAACCTTTTAAGCGGTTTAATAATATTTCATCACAGTTTCTTCATTTCGAAAGAATAAATTGTGTTTGGAAAAGGCATTTCTTTTGATAAGCACTGGTTGAGACTCTCGATATGAATGTAGAAACACTCCCGCCTGAATGGAAAAAGTGCAACACTGTCGAAAAGCAAAGAACCTTCAAAAGAAACATAAAACACGTGTCCTTTCAGAGGTGTAAAAGCCATATTATACGTTCATAGTTTGAGCCAAGTAAAGAAAATGATCAGTGAGGACATCAAGTAACGTCATCTCGAGAAAGATAGGACTGAAAACACAAGTAATATCTCCAGGCAACACAATGAATCCCCCCCGAAGCCACAGCAAGGGAGGCAACAAAAATGTCCTTTTATTATCAGTTTGGAATCCAACATGACTCCCCTGCTTTGAATGTGAGCACCCTCGTAAACAAATAAAGTTGTGTTTCTATTCAATATTCCTCAAAACGCACTGAGTCATCAAGGTCTACCTAGATGTTTCATTTCCTTCAGCTATGAATATGCTGCCATGCCAATTTCAGAAATATTGTATACTCTGCGTTCCTGTTTTTGCTAATTGCCGTGTGTCTTTGTTGAATCATGGTCAATGAGTCTTTGTGTGTTACGTTCACCAACTGGGCGACAAGCAAAGTATGGAAGCAAACTGACAGCAGGAGGGCTTCTAAACAATCGCATTGTCTACAAAGGAACCCCCCCCCCCCCCCCCCCCCCCTCACAAAAAACACACTACTTTTACTTTAATGTGAGATCACAGGGAGTCAAGAGTATGAGATGACCACATCTAATGTTGCACCTACAATGATTTGTCATTATTTGTCTTCCACTTTACAAAAATCATTAACAATAATGTTTTCTACTGTTTGATTGACGGGAGTCATTTGAGTGATCGTCTTATTCAATAATGTGTGGCGAAAAAAAACATCCGGTCATTATCAGGCAGGTGTACAATGCACATAATACACCGTGACACTTTGACGCCAATTCACGCGATTGATTTCTCAGAAAGATTTGAAGACAATCAGCAGCTGGAACCACCAGCACACACTTTTCTGCCACAACTGTGTGACAACGGCTATAAATAGACATTTTGTGGATGCACCGCCGACCGAATTAATGACGTAAACTAATAAAGAAGACTGATGATTTTGATGATGTCAAATGTAACCATCTTACCCAGATACATACAGCGATGGGCTACAAACTCCAAACATCTTTAAAAGGAAGAGTGTGTTTTAGCATCAGCTGGTTTGTGTTGCAGAGGAGAAATGAGGAGAAAAAGAACTTTTGTATTGAAATTGCAGACTTTGGCAAACTCAAATAGTTGTTTTAAGTGCTTAAAAAGAGCAGCAGATTGGAAAACTGATACCGTTCTGTGATTTGAATCAGTGAAACTCCACTAGGGACACTTCTTTTTTTTTTTTTCCCCGAAACCAAGCAATCAGTGGCAGTATTTATGCGCTCCACAAACACACAATGGATAATAGCGAAATGGTCCCCAGACATCACTGTGAGGAATTGCATCTCTCAGAAACATCAACAAACAGAAACATTGTGAAACCGCAATTAAGCGAGATGACTGGAGTGATACAGTGATTGTGTGTGCGTGTGAGGTGTGTGTTTGCGTGTTGGAAAAAGAGTGCAGGGAGAAACAAAGTGAACAACTGTACAGTTGCTATGGTGATAATGGGTTCGGGAAAATGCGATGATAGATTGGCGAGTCAGCGGAGAGAAAGCAAACAGTGAGGTGGATGGAGGAAAAGCAGCAGCGCAAATCACTCTGTGGCTTGATACAAATTAGATGTGTGCACGTGGCTGCAGGCATGCACCCCGAAGGCAACGGCGGCACAACTGTGAGGCCAGTCGAGATGGAATTAAAGGGACAAAGAAGCAAACACCGATCTCAGAGTCAGATACACGTGATGAAACGTTCCCTATCCTGGAGGCTGAAGGTCAGCTGCTCAGCTGAAAGAAAAGGACCTTGCAGGGTTGTTTTTAGCCGAGAGGGTCATCAGTTATTCTCTACTGGTGGTGTAGACCCAAAACAACTCGTGTTGTCAGACTCGTTCAAACACACACTGCCCACAGCCTCCGTCTGAATAGGCAACAGTGTGACCTGCAGTGGTGAAGGGCACTCACTGTATACCGCACTCAGCGCCTGGTTTCAAAGGACTCCATCTGAATTTTTGAGAGTGCGTCTGCCTGTGAGTATGGGCAAGAGAAAGACGTAAACAGGCTCATATGAGCGAGATGCGAAAAGGTGATTGTGGAGAAAGAAAACAAAACGGAGGCCCACTGAATCATTGATGGACCCCAATTTGATGGAAAAATAATAAAAAGAAGGACGGGCATCAACAGACAGGAGAAAAAAGAAAAACAGTCTTATCTCTTCTGTTTTGTTTGTGTCTTCGTGTGTGTGTGTGTGTGTGTGTGTGTGTGTGTGTGTGCGTGTGCGTGTGCGTGTGCGTGTGCGTGTGCGCGTGCGCGTGCGCGTGCGCGTGCGCGTAGGTGGTCGGGTGGGTGGCATCAAAGTCTCCAAGCCAAATGCTGACATTTAGCACATTCAGACAGCCACCGTGAGCCGGACTGAGAAGGCTCACATCCAAGATGTGGACGCAAACTCTTTGAATAACAAGAATCTACCGAGGAACAAGTGACAGCCCCCCTGACGGGCACCAATAAAAACAAACACCTTTTCCCATCATCCGTCAACTGAGGCAGATTTCATTTGGCTAGATTAAACTTAATTGTGACTTCAAAGTTTTAAACATTCATGTTCTTTAGAAATGTTAAAAGTGCTTCCAAAGCTGCTTCTCAGCATTTGCATAATCATTACTGTGTGGAAGAATGATTATTTTCATTATCATTTTAGAAGGTCAAATTCGGCTAAAATCTTTGTAAAATATTCACTTTACTGAATAATCAGCTTTACAATGATCAAACTTTCCGAAAACTAAAATGCAGATAAAATATGAATCTAAACATTGAGCTGATTTATACTATCTTTGTAATTTTAGAAGCATATTGAAAAGCACGTTAAAAAAAACAATCACATGGGAGGATTAATATTTAGGAGGCAGAGATGCTCATGTGATGCTCGATCACAGGAAGAAAAAGCCAACCTGGTTGGTAAAAATAGCAGATTGGAAAAATAGAGTAAGAGATGAGCCACAGTGAGATGTTCAGCTAATGTTTTTTAGTGTATTTCAGCACACCGGCTATAGTAGCATTACGGTTCTCTGAACTTCAACTTTGATTATTGTGGTTTTGAAGCTGAATAGCCATTGTGGACACATGGTAGCCTGCCGCGACTTTGGGAGTAACGGTCAGGGAATGTTCTAAAGCGCGTGAACAACATGATTTGAAACTCAAGTGGCCATTTGTTATAACCAGCCCCCCTTAAAAACGCTTGTTATTCCGTTATCATATTATTTTAGAACATGCTGCAGGCTAAATAAAAACACACCAGAGGCTGGACATTGTTTGGACACCTATAATTCAAAAATAGGTGGCACATTTGTTAGATTTAATATGTCACATAAATGCGCAAGCAACTTTCCAATGTGTTGTGCTAGTAAAGTGAATAAAAGGGAAGTTATCTACTATTATAAATTTTTAAACTTTAAATATGTGAAATATATGAAAAGGGTCATTTCAATTAAAAATCCATCCGTGTTCTTTACCACTTAATACATTTTAGGATTGCACGATCCCAGCTGACTGTAGGCGACAGGATATACTCTAGTCAGGTTTTCAGTCCATCACTCAGTCAACAATGGTAATCGAATGGCAATTTTTAGAGCTAGTAAAACATTTCAGTCCATTACAAAAAGTCCACGCATGCACAGTGAGAATCAGGAATATTTTATAATTGCATGGTGCGGCTCTTGATATATATGAATGTCACAGTTTTGATAATATTTGAATTGTCTTGTCGTTGATAGATGATCAACTTACTGCTCAAGATCGCTGGTGTCAAATTTGATTGTCAACCATAACACACATGGGGAGTTGTTCAAACTCAGACCCCGGCAGCCTGCAGAGTCCCGGGGTGAGGTTTCTCTACAAGCTATCAATCGTTTCACTTGTAGGGCCTAATCTGTCTTCTGACACTGATAAAAACAATAACGAAGCCATGACTCAAGAGGAGAGGGGAAAGCAGAAAGAGGACGGAGGGACATGAGATATATCAACAACAGAAAATCACTGCAGGCACAGTGATTTGTCAGAATCAAAAAAAAAAATAATCAATGAACACTGTAAACTGACGCTCGACAAAGAAAATCAGCAGAATGAGCTGCTCATTATCATGCTATATTCCCGCTTATCTCCCACTCGATGCATTTAAAGCAGACTTGCACTGACAACTATGAACGTGTGCTTGCTGTCTTCAGTTTCATCTGTCTTCACTCGATGGCTGTAAATGCACCTGTATTGACTATCCATCACTGATTTAATTAGCGGCATGACATCGCTCCCTTTCCCTCTGTCTCCACCTGCAGCCTCTTGTCAGTGTTTAATGGGCCATCGTCTTCAGACAATCCCTCTGCAGACTCATTACGTGAAAGACAGATTTATGGCCTGTAAATCAGTCAGATAATGCAAACGGGAATTCTTAAACACTACTAAAAGAGCAAAGTTGTAAAAGAAAGAGCTAGCTCAGAGGTGTTTTTGTTTTTTTAGCTCAATTATGTAATATGAAGCGGTGTGTGTGTGTGCGTGCGTGCGTGCGTGCGTGCGACAATGTACTCTTGGCAGTAAATGCATGTCTTGTCTATCTGTCATTTGTTGTGTGGCCCCCTCTAATTGTATGCTTTTCTAGTCACGTCAGTGAATTAAACATCAAAAGGCATTAGTATATCAAACATGCCAGGCACACACATGCAAAAAATACATCTAACACACGTGCATCGATGGGCACACACACACACACACAGACACGCAGTAGATATGTAAAAAGGAAATGAATGTGCTCATTAGTGAGGAATGGCACAGAGAGTAAAGTCAGCAATCTCCACGGATACGGAGATTTTTGATGATGAGCTACGATTAAAAGGCGATGCTGTGCATTACATACCAGATATGAGAAGAACTATTTCTCTCTGGTATTTTGAAAGTGTTATGGATTGAAATATGAACTGAAGTGCGCCACATCATGCAATCACTGCTTTCAAACACCAGAGAGACAAAACAGACCAGTGGTGATGAGAAAATGTTTAATCAATATGAAAATATTCCATCGAAAGCAATAAAGACATTGGCATGTACTTGAAGAGGAGAGTAGTATAGCTGGAGATGATTAAGAGAAGACCTAAAGGCTTCATCACCTTTGCAAACCTCTCACACCACGAAGACATCAACATTTCTTCTCCTTTATTCTTTCAAACTAATGTTAAATTGGCGATCGCCACTAAAAACACTGATTCCTCTAATAACACAAACACTGATGTTTTGCCCTGAGCAGTCAAGTTGAAAATAAGAAAAACATATATTGTAAAAGCAAACTTGCTCATATGCATTGTGCACATAAAACAAGTGACAATGACTCAGTTCTTTTTGAAAACGTGTCTTGAATGTCACGTACTTGTGTTGAGAATAGCACATCATAGTGTTCGATAATGAGACTTCGTACAGAGAGGAATTTATTCCATTTAGAGAAAATGTTGGTGGATTGTGTCTGCTTTTGGTGAGTTTTATACTTCCCCACAGAGTTTTACATATAAACAGCACTTAGCGGTGCTATTTAAAACTGCCCCTAAAAAGTCACAAACATATAAAATAACTTTCATAGCAGCCTAATGTTTTCCAATCCCGAGTATCTCAGTTGGTGTGCTGTGAAAACACGCCATGATTAAAATAACTTTCATAGCAGCCTAATGTTTTCCAATCCCGAGTATCTCAGTTGGTGTGCTGTGAAAACACGCCATGATTTCTGCTGTAAGCAAGCTTTTGTCAGTAATAATACAATGAAACACAGTCACTGATGCTCTGACAACCACCTCCAGGTGAGATTAGACAAATGAAGAACGAGTGCAAAGAGCGAGCACATCAAACGCACCCGAAGCTCACCTCACGTCGGTGAAAGTCAACCACTTTAAAATAACGACGACTTCCACAGCCAGAAACTTTGGAAAACTTCTAAAACTGCTCCTAACAAGTAGCTCCTGCAAAGCATTGCATGCACGAGGGAAACTCAGAACCGTCTGCTAATGTGGATTTAATAAAACATACGTCGGGGACCCCTGCTATAGAGTCCCCTCTGCACCGAAATAAAAACCTATCAGCATCGCACAAGACGCCTCAGAAATCATTTACCTCTTCATGCTCAATTTCTTATGAATGACAGAGCCATCACACGGTTATTACGCTCATTATAGCGAATGACATTGATTACGCCCTCAATCCACACTTCACATTGCCGCCATCTGGTCGCCGAGAGAAGACGTGGAAAGTGTGAGGAGCTTTCTTTCACAGTTTTTTCTCCCACACTGAACAAACCTGCCTCACTGACGTTCGGAGTCGATCTGACCATACGTCAGGGCATGGATATGTGGATAGGAGAGTATATCACAGCAAAGAGTCACTATTAATAGTGCGGCAGAAGTAGCAGTAGCCAGACGCTGGTGAAATACAAATCTAGTACATTTATTGAATTTTGTTTCTGACAGATACGCCGTACAGTACAGAGTGAACCCTAACTGAGCAGACACAGGTGTTGAACCCTTAATCCTTCCCTGTTGCGCTCTAATTAACAGCAGAAAGGCGATCCAGTGTTCGGATGTATTCAAACTGCTCCTCTGAACACCGCACACCCTTTCATCGCGGCCCAACTTTGATCATCAAACACTGCATTTATTCAGCCCGACGAGGACATGAACTGTGCTTTTAAATGCATGCGGCCGAGCGCGTGTGAGTCTATCTCCGACACATTCGCACTGAGGCCACGCGGGGTCTTCAACCTGTGAAAGCATCATCGCTTCCCGTCTGCTGCACGGTCTGACAGGGGGTCTCTGTGGCTGCACTTGTCAGGCTCCATTAGGAGACACTGGTGGCTGGTGGCTCCATTTCTGCTCGCTGGTAATTGAGCTCAACTACTGTGAGAGAGGGTGAGCTCTTCAGAGGAAAGTTGACTTTGTCAAGCGGTGGTGGAGAATCCCTCTCAGAGTAATGGGAATCCACTGCGCCGTCACGCCACTTCATACGCCTTCATGCAGTATGCAAACGAGAGAAACTGCAGCTTCAACACGGGGGAAGGATGAACAGCTGAGCTTCCCCACCACAATAATGTGCAATATGTTTACAGTAATATTGGGAAAGGGTCTGTTACTTGGATTTGTAATCATAACATATATTGTCTCACCTCTGCTTCATATTTAACTTAACTATTGTAGGTTACACTCTACCCTATTCTGGAAAATATAGTGACTCTTTAAATACTCATAAAAAATAGAAATGATATTGAAGGTGCTTTGTTTGCCTTAAATCAACAGCAGTAAAGGAAATGTATTGTTTGGTTTTACTTTTGTTCAACTGCAGGCTGTTTGGAGATACACACATCAGATTAACTACTATATATATATTGACCATTATCTTTCTACAGCTATTGATCACCATGTTTTTTTTTGTTTTATTTGTTTTACATATTTACAATATGACTTAAAAAAAAATGTATAAGTAAATTGATAACTTGAACTATTCAATTGTACTTTCCATTTGGACTAAAGCTTTTTTAATTTTTGATTTGTTGCATAAGAGAAACATTAATGGCAAAAAACTTGATACACTGGGGTCTATGACTAAATTATATTAACAAGACAGGGCTGGATGGTTTATTGATATCTGATCACTTGTTAAAAGGTGATGTATAGTGTTACAATGCTATTATCACTTACACTGCTATTGATTTTAAAATTACAGGCTTGGTTATGGCTTTAGGGAAGCTTATTGTAGTATATGAGTAGTTTTATCATTATGGGAAAACATGAGGTGGTTTCTAATAAACTAACATGGTCGACTGTAAAAATGAGACAAATACATCAGGAACCACAAACTGCTGATTGTGTCTCATTAGTCATCTAATTTTACACAGATCTTCAGAAATAATGGCTATTTGGTCCCTTGTTAAAGGTAAAAATCCCTTTCTGGACTGGTAAAATTAAACAAAAGTGAAAAGTTTTAGAAAAAGCTTACCGTATTTTCACGACTATAAGGCGCACATAAAAGTCTTAGATTTTCTTCAAAATGTGCGGCGCGCCCTATGGTGCAGTGCGCCCTATGTGTGTGTTGTTGTTGTAAAGCGGACGTAGTAGAGAACACCATGAGAACGTTAAAGGGGGAAGTGTGGGCGTGGATTGTATATAAATGAACGGGTATGTGCGTTATGCAGAACATCGTTGTTTTAACAACCCTGAAAATGGCGAAGAGACACGCTTATGAAGCACAGTTTAAACTGAAGGCCATCAGCTACGCGGAGGAACATGGAAATCGAGCAGCCGCGAGAGAATTTAAGATTAATGAATCGATGGTTCGCAAGTGGAGGAAGCTGGAAAACGAGCTCCGACAGGTGAAGAAGACGCAGCTGAGTTTCCGCGGACATAAGACGAGGTGGCCCGAGTTGGAGGAAAGACTCGAGCAGTGGATCATTGCACAAAGAACGAGTGGGAGAAGCGTTTCGACGGTCACCATTCGACTAAAAGCAGTAACGCTAGCAGAAGAAATGAAAATTGAACATTTCCAAGGAGGTCCGTCTTGGTGCTTTCGTTTCATGAAACGGTGCCATTTTTCCATCCGGGCCAGAACTACGGTAGCGCAGCAACTTCCAGCGGATTATAATGAAAAGCTGGCCATCTTCCACTCCTACTGCAGCAAACACATCGCCGACAAACACATCCAGCCCAGCCACATCACTAACATGGACGAGGTGCCGCTAACTTTCGACATCCCGGTGAGTCACACTGTGGAGAAGAAGGGGACCAGCACGGTAGCGATACGCACAACGGGGCACGAAAAGTCTTCTTTTACTGTTGTGCTTAGTAACCCCTAATGTCATGATGGACTGAAATTGAATCCAGTGACTGCAACTTCTCCAGTGTGATGAGACAAGTGAAATCAATCTGAAATGTTGAGTCAATTACAGAAGAGTCAGCAGTGCTGCACAGTATCAGTGTGGCTCCTACTTTTTTTGTCGAGAATCTACAAATGGGTCCAGAGAGGAAATGATCACAGGAATTAACTAATTATAAAAACACTGCATTATGTAGAAAAGACACAAAAACAAGAAGACCTTTGGTATGCAGGTAGAGCTAAAAGAAAAATAATGAGGTAAGATGCAGGCATAGCGAATAATTGCTGGCTAGGAATATCCATCAAGTAATATTTCACTCTTGCAGCTGACACTTCTCTCAGAGTTCAACAGCTTATTTACACACATTGCTTTGCTTCCTTAGAAAATCCAGCCTATTATTACCACACTGTCATAAAAGTTTAGACAGAGGAGAAAACAACCAAACTTTATGGGTCATCCATCACTTGCCTTCCCATAGTGCTTTGCTGCAGTCCCCACTTTACCCTCGTTCCCTGTGTGTCTTTATTAAGGATTTCACTTGCAGCAGGATTGGACAACTGGCTTTTAACATACCTGCACGTTAATCACCGACACTGCCTATGAAACCAAGGAGGACAGGCCCCCAGTGGCCGTCTCACATGCAGACTATATTTAACGGATGCTCAAAAAGACCCCACTGCAAACAAGAAGGTGTACTTTGGGAGCTGTTGTCAGAGAAAGAGTGTACACATGCACATGTACAGGGACAAACTCCTTCTTTTTTTACACTGATATCAGAGTTACTACTTAAAAATGTTTATTACTGATGTTTTTATATAGTAACTGGATGTAACGTGAAAACAATGCGACCATGTGAAAGGGGGTCCATTGTAGTGGTGAACATGCAGAAAATATTAAATCTGCAGCTGAACTTTACAGACATTTAATGAAAGTTTTTATTGTTGGCTTTTATTATTGGTGGCTGGTCTTCTGAAAGGGTCACAACAATGCTAAAGCAACAACATGAATGGAGAAACCACAACACAAAGGCAAAAGCCCACAATCTTCTTTGTCCTTCAGCATTTTCCCATTAACACATGTTCTTCCAGCAACCTCTGTCACCTCTCTACTCTTTCCTCACACTAATCGCCTCCATTTTCTCCCTCACTGCATCTATTAACCTCTTTACTGGCCTTCCTCCTCTTCTCTTGTCTGGCAGCTCCATCGTCAGTATGTTATTCCCAACATAGCATGTCATCACATACATAACCAAACCCCTGAACCTCTCTCTCACTTTCAGGGATCCTTTTATTGTACTTCTGTCCACTCTGCCCACTCCCAATGTAAACATGAACTTGCTCAGCTCTGCCATGTCCAGTTCAGCATTGTGACTTTTGGTCAGCGATACTGTCGCTACACAACCCGGGGTCCACATAAAGATCAAATTGATTTCAACAGTAATAGGTGCAAAAATCGCTGGGACGCTTTTATCAAACTGGTGACATGATAAAACAACTGGATTTGTAAAAACAAAAGCTGTTTCTTAATAGGCTTGTTGCATCAATTCAATAGGTGCTGATATGCCCGTGTTGGTAACTGCCATCGACTTCAAAGCAGGATACAAAGGAAAGCAGGACGAGAGCTCTTCAAGCGCTTTACTCTCAGCAGTCGCCTCTTGGCTCGTCTCGACTCTCATGTGGAGGAATAATTGAAACTATCCTGCAATAAGACACAACACAGACAAGGTTCAGCCTTTCAAACTACTTATCATCAGCATGGTGAGTTCACCAGTTGACCACAACACTCACTATAAAAACACCCTTTTACATCTAAGCCATTTACAAAATATAGAAAATGAAATGACTACAACAAAGCAAAGTCGTTAGAGGCCACCAGTACTATACAGTAGACACCACCGAGCAATCACAGACAAGATTCAGAAATGTCTCACACATTTTCAGCTCCATCACAAACACACAGTAATAGTGGAGAACTGCCAAATGCTGAACTTTGAAGTTATCTTAGAAAAAGGTGAAGGAAGCACTTATTTATTGCACATTCTTCTGACAATTCTCAAAGCATAAAACAAAATGAACCCAGATCCTAAGACAGGTAAGAACAGAGCAGCAGTGGCAATAATAATGTGCTGTTTTCGCTCTCAGTTGTTTCCCACATGTATCAAAGGGTTTTCAGTACCTGTGGTGCATCTGCACACAAACACGGAGGTAATTTTCAAGTCTTATTGCTGACAATCATAACTTGTCCAATTTTAGAGCTCTATCACGGTGTCTATTCGGATGACAGTATCCTAAGCTTTTATCTATTAATACATACCGTATGTATAGATTGTTTCTCACATAAATCCTAAACCTAACAGAAGTTGAAGTTGTGGCTGGTGGTGATGAAAATCTAGAACACGTGAGCAAAAGCCCACAGCACTGACAAAATCTATAAGCTCTTGATACTTAACATATGCCTCAAATTACAATCAGAACCCCCCCCCCCAAGACCTGATCATAATACTCACATGGATAAAGACTTCATCTCCTATCTTAATGAGGATGCGGAGTGCAGATTTACACAAGCGCTTATAGACAGTGTGACGTAAACAACAGAGCGAGGAACGTGCAGTAGGGGAGTGTAGGGGACTCAGTTTCATAATGTACATAGTAATCCACAGGAGTAATCGAACGGTTTGTTTGACAGACGTCTGGAAGGACACAGATGTTTTGTGGACCACAGACTTTACATTATTGTTGTTCGCAAGAAAGTAAGGTTACAAGCACAATGGTTTTAATATACCAACATAAGCAATCATGTATGAATATCATTCCACGGTGAAATGGGAAAACAATGAAAAATAATAGAACTGATAGAGTCTAGTGACAGTATATAAGGATACAAACTTCAAGTCAGACTTAAAGCAATTTGTTTTGCTTTTGAGTACATATTTACATAGTAGTAATATTGTGAGCCGCTTTCTTAAAGATAGATACAGTATTTACTGTAATCGAACACAGAGAAGATGTAGCAGCTTGTGTTTCATATCGTTTCAAATGGCTTTTATAAATGATGCTTTAAGGCTTGCTTAGAACTGAACGTATGTTCACCCCTTTCTTTTTAGAAATAATGAAAAAGAAAGTGAAATTCCGGGTGATAAAATATAAAGATACTGCCAAATGGGGTGATGTCGTGTTGAGCAATCTTCTTTTTAAACGTGAGAGCTGTTTCGTCTTCAATGTAGATAAATCAGCAGGTGACATGATGAATGTTTCATAATGCAATTATAAATACTTATCAATATTAATTAGGTTTAGAAAATAAGGCTGCGTGTCAGTTTTTGAAAGATTTGTATAAGAATTAAAGACTAAAGTTATTTTTTGAGCTACAACTTTACTGAAGAGTGTTAAAAATTATTTTGAACATGTTTTCAGCATGCGGACATGGCAACAGATGTTGTGACGTCACTTGATAAACCATCTGACATTCAGTGTGCGTGTGTGCGTGCGTCCCTGCGTGAGGATTATTTCAGATGCCCAGTATCTGGCAGAGAGACTATTCTGGCCCCTGATGTTGTTGTCCAGGGTCCAAAAAGCCGGTGATTACTGCCACTTGGTATTGTGTGAGTGAATGTGAGCGCGTGTGCGTGAGAACAGGTCCCACACTGTACATCGTTGTTATATAAGACGACCCAGCTGCTCTCCGTCCTTTTGCCTTTTCCGAGTACAAGTGCAGAATATGCGGCTTTCCTCTCCACACCGTCACATCCAGCTTACACATGACTTGTTGACTGAAACCTCTCGGATCATCTAAGAGTTATGCCGCATTAGTTGGAAGCCAAAAGATCAACAGCTGGTCTGTCAGCGGTCTGCTAATCCGCGAGATGTCAGCGATACAGGAACATCCTCAGCAGGCTTATCCATATGTACTACTACCCGTGATTAGAGGGGCATATAACTGATTATATCAGATGTGTAGGTCTAAGATAAGATGCACCTTTAACCTTCAGCTGTTCTGTTCACCAGAGATGGAACATATATTGCGCTATTACAAGAAGCTTTAATTGCAGTGAGTGCATCTGTAATGCTACACGTGACCAGTCATGAGCACTAATGCACTGAATGTGTATCCAGATGAGCACAGAAATGTAAAGCAGAAAAAAGGCAGGACCTCGAGGAGGTAAAAGCTGCCACTAGAGGAAGATTTTAATCTGGTCTGCAAATGAGTGGAGACATTCACATTATGCCTTTAATTAACAGAGATTATTGTCTTACAATTTGCATGTTCTGTTTTCACCTAAAGGACTAATGATGCATACATAATATGCAATAAATTGCTCTTTCTTAAATATAGCAAGATTGTTGAATACACAAGTGCAAATAGGAGCAAGCACAGGAAGAACAGCCAAACTGGACGAAGCAAGAACAAGGCCACAAACAAACAGAATCTTGACTTCTTGTTGTGAGTTGACAGTATTCACCACTACATCACCACCACCTATTATCCATCCATCTATCGACGAATCCAGCAACCCACCTCGCTACCATCCACCTCCTTTGGCTCAAAATTGCATGTGAGAATTGTACTTAGCATGCCGATCTAAAGACCCAACTCATCAGACAAATTACAATCATGATATAATCTATGGGATCGCATCGTTTCACCAGTGCAGCTAAAGCCTGACCTTTCATCTCAACAAGACTAATGTGTATTAATGCCAAGTGAAATCCGCTATATAGTTTCCTTTTCTCTTTTTTTCTTTCTATGCTGATGTCAAATACCATAACTGTGCCCATTAACAATGTGGACAGGGAGTCTTGCTCGACCATTTAGCCCTCTGGTGAGACGCACAAGGCGACCACGCGTCTTGACATTTACGTGATGGAAAATAATGAGGGCACATGAAAGTTGTGCCAATGCAAGTCCTTACAAATGACACATATGACACCTCAACAACACACCCATGACACAAATGTACCACTACACAGCCCGCGTCTAGGCATGGGTATTTTGCGCATTGATTTAACGTGGCACAGCTAAACTGATCAATTACAGCAACACTTATGCAGGCTTCATTTCGATCAAGACATTTAGAGAATATTCCATGTTTGGGAGTTTGGGCTGATCTATTCTTGTCTGACTGGGCGCCTGAGACGGGGCTGACTAATGATCCACTGGGCTCGGCCGCAGCAGGAGGGATCAGTGACAGTTTAATGAGGCCACAGGGCTTCTGTGCTTACAGCAACAGAGGCAGGAGGAGGAGGAGGAGGGGGCAGCGTGATGAAGAGCGCAGAGAGAAAAGGAAGGTAAATGAGCAGGGGAAAAAAAAAATGGGATTTAAAAGCAGGTCTAAATATGGAAGGACAAAAAAAAAAAGTCTAAAAAGTTGGAGTAAGATAAATTAGAAAGCAGGGAACCCAATGTAGGGTGTGAGGTGTCCCACTGACGCCCTCCCACTTGTGTGTGCGTATGTGTGCGTTGTGAAGCATCCCAAAAGCTCGACGCATGTAATTATCGAAAAGTGACAACTCAAGGGGGAGGTGGTTTTTTTGTATGTTTTGTTTAAACTTGTGTTTATCCTCCTCCTTTTCTTTCTGTGTTGGTGTGAGATGAGTCACACAGTAATCGTCAGGACGGGCCACCTCTCCTGTTGTCGCTGCTGAAGATGGGAGCGCCATGGGATGTACGACCGGCATCAGCATGTTAATACCAAGAGACAGAGGCAGAGAAAGTGGGAAACCAGCAGACTGGGAGAGAAAATGACAGTTTGGTTGAGTGAACAATAATGGAGCAAACCAAAAAAAAAAATACCTGAAATCTTGGGGGTTCAATTATAACAGTTGAAAGCTCACAGTGCATTTTCACTTGTACCCTTTCAAAGGTGAATATTCTGGAAGTGACATCTCTCAGGTCCACTGATGAGCACAGACAAGTTCATACCAAGTTCGCGGGTTTGTCAAACAGTAGTGAAAGTGACAGGGCTTGGAAATGAGGCTTGCTGATGTGCCACAACAAATGACGATATGAAACTCACCTGTGTGAAATGAAGAAAAAAACCCACAATATTATCTGCTTTTAGACTTTGGCTTTGATATATCCCTCATGGTGTAGGTTAACAACTGTGAACAACCAGTACAACTGCGGTTTTCAGTAAAATGTTTCCTTCAATTAAAGTGTACACAAGCTACATGGAACACTGTGATAGGAGAAACTTGACTGACAAACAAAAATCCATAATCATCACTGTCACTATAATCACGGCATATCCATATGACAAAGTATTGTTGGCTAATGACACAACTTTTTATATGTCAAAGCAAAGAGCAAAATGAAGAATACTCCCTTGACATATCGCCAGTTCAGTGAAGACATCAAGCATTTCTTTGAAGTGCACAAACTCAACTCAGAAAGGCCCTGATTAGAAGACCAAGATTAAACAGAAGTGATTTCCAGAGTGGATCTTTATATCGTATCACTCTTTACCTGCCGAAACTGCAGTTTGTGCCAAAATCAATTCTATATTGATGAGCATGTTTCTGGTAAAGTGTCATGCTTCTGTATGCACATAACATTTTGTGAAGAAACAGACTGGATAAACCGATTGCTTCCTTGAAAGTCCTCTTTCTCCTTAGCAATACGTGGAAATATTGTCAGAGCATTACTCCGGAATGCTCCGTTCATGGGGCATCCTTCTGAGAAACTAAAACTACGGTCACTCATAAGTGGAGCTGAAGCACTGACTTACTGTTTTGACAAGAGTACAGGAGAAGAGGAAAGAGATGCATAAGAAAACTCAGAATCATTGCGGTATGATCATCTCACATGAAATTTATCTAGTCAGCAGATCTAATCACCTAATAACAATAAAATACTTCAAGGAAGTACAAACTGGTTGTTCAATGACCACAGGACTTACTGGACACATTCAAACATCGATTCAAACATCTTAGTGCAACATAACGCAGCATTTCCAGAGCGCTGGGAAAGTGCAGATATCATTCTGTTTCAGTTGCTTTTGTAGCACACAAAGGGCCAAGAGTGTAATGCTGAACGGGGTGAGCTCTACCTTTTACCTTTGATCCCATGTAATCATACTAAATGGTTTGACTGTATTTGGACTGTGCACTCTTTCATAACAGGAGACTGCAGAATATTCAGGTTGTAAACCTCAGGTACTTAACAACCCCAATGCTCAAGTATCCCCCAGTAAAACACTGAAAAGCTCAAGCACACAAACACACACGTGCACAAACTTCTGAATACCTCGGGGGAACTCAATTGGAAGCCTTTTTAAATAGAGCATTACCTAATACTGAGGAGCTTGATGAGCCTGGCAGTGGTCTGAGAAGAGAGGATGTGTAAGGAGGCATGACACCACGGGGGAAAAGACAACCCAGTGGATCAGCAGAACCACAGTGGCTTTATTAGAGAGCGACAGAAGCAGACAGACACCCCAGCATGGCATCTCGTCTCAAGCGCCTCGTGAAAAGCAAATAAATAATTATGTCAACATCTTTCCTATGGCTTGTATGTTTACCCTAGATATTGTTTGGTTTCTTCTAACAATGATGACAATAAATATTTCCACCGAAAGTGTTTATTGTCCTTTAGAAAAAGGATGTATTAAATGATGTGCGTCACAGGAGTTCAATAAACATGAATGAACGAATGATAGATAGATGAAATTGTTAATGGAGACAAGTTGTCTTTCATATTGCTCAAATATACAACTTGAGGAAATATGACTTGCAGAATCTGACTTTTTTAGGAGTCCCTCCATAGATGACCTTTAAGTGTTGGAAGAATTTTCCATTTTCCTGGAAAAAAAGTCTGAATGAGGTGGGGTTGTCATTTTTTCCATCTAATATTGATCTCCCAATCTAATGCACCGTTCTATATAATAGTGCAATGGCGTTTAACACACGAGGAACATGCTGGACACAGGACTGAACTAGAAAAAAGGTGTTCAGGTTTTGGGCTCGGAACAAACAACAAAAAGACCTGATCGGTCTCGAAGCGTTTTTTTCTGATTAAATAAAGGTAAAATAATATATATATTTTTTTTTTTATAAAAATAAGCTTAGGAAAGAGAGAGAGAGAGAGAGAGAGAGAGAGAGAGAGAGACAGAGAGAGAGAGAGAGAGAGAGAGAGAGAGAGAGAGAGCAAACATCAAAGCCATTATTTTCTTTTTTGGCTAAATCAACAGTAACCCATTCACAAAGCAGAAAAAGCAGCTTGACAGTGAACAGCGGTGGTTGGTGAGTGAACACAAACACAGATTCAGAAACGAGGAAATGTGAAACACTTTCAGCAGAGGGGGTAAACGTTTACCTCTGGTGGGCCACAATCCTACAGTTTTCAAAGTGTTGCAGCTTCAACCCAGATGGATTTAATGAAAGTGTCATTTCTCTGTAGAAAGACTGATCATGAGCCAGGCATTTCTATCTGAACTACAGAGCTGATGGGACTTGATTTGAGTTGAGATGATTTGTTCAGTTTATTTGAGATTTTGACACTGCAGGTTTGGTCTTGAGAGAGATTTGTCATAATTGACCAACGTTGCCTGGCTGCATAATAACTTCACACAAAAAACACTGAAAGCAAACAAGCTGGTAATGTTACTGAAATAGACTCTCCAGTATGTCTGTTTAGTTGAACTTGATATGTAGTTTGAATCAAGTGTTACACTGAGCTTGAGGAGCTCTCAGCAGCCACTTAGTTGTTAAAAAGGTGAGCAAGCTGTGACGAGTCAGTCAAGGTGGGTGATGCATCGATAAGCATAAATCTCATTTCAGTAAACAAGTCAACAGGTTGTGACTCACATTCATGGATCCAGGCACCTAGTCAGTTCTGAATATCATCATTCAGGGAGGGGAAAGGAGCTTGTGCTTCTGGACTCAAATATAGCAAAAAAAAAAAAGAAAACCTCCCTTCCCTCCCCCAAAAGCACCACCCCACATCCTCCACCTCTCCTGTGCTCCCTCCCTGGTGGTGACATTAAACACTGAGCTGCCTCCGCCTCCAGTCGAAGGAATAGGTCAGCTCCCTGGCTGCTGTCTGCCTGCAAACACACTGTTTACCAGCCCGTCTGCGCACACACACACACACACACACACACACACACACACACACACACACACACACACACACACACACACACACACACACACACACACACACACACACACACACACACACACACACACACACACACACACACACACACACACACACACAACTTGATATATTGTAGGTGTATAAATTATTCATTAAACTCTCATCTGGTAAATTGAACTGCTCTTGTTTATTTTGAATGCCTAAATAATACTGTATTTATATATTTTGCCGACGTGCCAAGTTTGTATTACCCTTGAAGGACACTTGAGATCAAGCTCAAGCTTGTATTTAATTTTATTTTGTATTGTCTGCCACACTACAAATCATGTATTTTTTTCCTGGTTTCAATAGTCGGTCAGAAAGAAGCCCATTCATGTGCTTGCAGAAATACATGAGACCAAATACGGGTTTGAGGTCACAGATGCATGACCTACGACTTACAAATAGTAATCAGTTTGTCCGTGAGGTTACAGTTTTTGCCAGACATACACAACTTTGCTTCCAGTGCTCCTGAAGTATTGTGTTGACAAGAGATGAATCAGTGGAGGAATAATGAAGCCTGTTATCGTTACTATTTATAACATATATTTGATGATTTCAACAAGACATAATGCAGGACATGGTGTGTACATGTACATGAAAAAAAAAAATATAATTATGAAGGAAGCTACTTTGTGCTAATACACAAGGTGTGTGGTTCTAATGAAATGAAAGCGTCACATACTATTTAACACTACTTTTAATTAAGTAGGATTTTAATGCGTACATATACAGAGAAACATTTTTTTCTCCATTTGTTTGTGATTAATACTTAAAAGAAGGTTGTAGGAAAAGTGATTTATATATAGCAAATACATACCATTATATATAAGATAATCCAGATAAAACAGACTGTTATTTGTTCAACAATGGGTACATTTACATCAGAAACAAAATAGCAACTATTCACAACTGATAAGTGAAACATACACCTTATGTTTAATTTAGATTTATGTACCATCACCAACTTGTCATCAAGATACTCTACTAACTCTACTACTCAATTTGACACCAGTAGATGAAACTACCACCACTAGGGTTGCACATGACACCTGTGGTGAGAGTAGAAATCTGGCGGAAAACAAGTTGGAGAGGTGGGCGTCATTGCAGAGAGAAGGAATGAAGGTCAGTAGAAACAAGACAGACCACACCTGAGTGAATGAAAGGACGTTGATGGAATGACGACGATGTACGGAGTCGTGGTAGTAAATGTTGATGAGTTCAAGTACCAGGGGTTAAACATCGACAGCCATGGACAAAGCACAAGAAGGATGAAGTATGGTACAGTGATAAAGCTTAAAGGTCCAGGTTGAGGTGGTTGTGGATGTGTGCTGAGGAGAGATAGAGGATATATTGGACAAAGGATGATTGACATAAAGAGAAAGATTTTAGAGGAGTTCATGGATGTAGTGAAGATGATGAGATGGTTGGTGGAACAGTGAAGGAGGCAGGGGAAAGGATGAGATCGAGATAGATGATCAGTTGTGATTGAAAGATGAAGAAGCTCAAATTAGGACATATGTGCTCAGCAAACCGACAAAAAGACAAATTTACAAAGCTATGTGCTTCATGATCACTGACCTTTCAAACAATTGATGCAAAATCAGAAATATCCGTGTCTAATTGAAGAAAAGAAGCTGAAATGTTCCACATGAACTTAAGAAGAATTTCTCTGAGGGCTCATCATTGTGACAAACGTGACAAAAATACTGATTCCAGCAGCTTTGATTTTCAAATTATTATTTTTTTCTGTTTTGTGCTGGACAGACAGGAATATTTGCTCGTGCTGACTAAATCCCCCCCCCCCCCCAACACTGCACAGGCTGGAGGCAGGAAGAGAGATTAAGACAAACACAACTGCACTGTGCAGGTATGTGTGTGTGTGTGTGTGTGCGTATTATATAGTGTTGAGAAGTGCATTTACGACAGCAAAGCAAGTCTTGTGTCCCTGGTCAGTCTTTGCTGTTGCATTTCTGATGACTGAACGACAATGCGGACAAAGTGCGGCGGCTGCAGGAACGAAGTGATGAAGTTGAGAAAACCTGAGGAATGAGGCCAAAGGGAGGTGGAGGAGGGGAGAACAAATGATCATTGGGAACATCAATGCCATTACAGACTCGTGACGACGACCGACGGAAATTATCAAGCAAAACAAACCTAAACCCACACTTAATCTTCAGGTTTATTAGAGTCTGACAGCAAAATGAATCTTAATATCCACGTGGGATTTGTTAAATGCCAAAGAACAACAGACAGAGCCATCATGGTGACATTTGAGAAAGCAGTGAAGTTATGATAATACTTACTCTGTTGTCCATTGTTATGCACATTAATCACTGACGGCAAAAACCCAATTTGTGTTCTACGAAATGATGCTCAGCAGTAAGATGTTGTTTGCTTGCAGCCATTAAGTTATTAAATCAGGTTAGGCTCTGCGGTGTGCTTCCTCATCTCAAACACTTCCCAACAGGCCACTCGGAGACTTTCACCTGCTGAGAGTGCAGGTTGTATGACTATTCATCTTCTACACTTCTCCTCAGCGGGGAAGCAGGATGTGGCACCATCATTAGTCTGTCTGCGCTAAATGAGCCTCCATTCATTCAGCAATTACTTCCACCGATGTGTGCTTGTGTGTCTGTGACGATTTAAGAAAGTAAGACATGAAGTGCAGAGACAAAAGGTGCCGTTGTTGTCTGAGAGGAGGGTTGGATAAGGATCGGGCAATTCAATACCTTTCCAGGAGGAGAGTGGACGGCTTTATCTGGTTGGAAGGAGGAATACCTGAATGTAATCCACACGTGGTGCCATTGGATTAAAAAGATAAATCAATAAATAAATCAATAAAAAAGAAGCACAAAAGCCGTTGCAGCCGCCTATAAAGTTGACAAAAGCACAGTGTCATAAATCTTACACCAAGCTCTTGAGTTGAGGAGAGGAAATTCCACTTCTAGGAGATCAGACAAGGTTAGCGTGACGAGTACAAAAGGTCACAATGATACCGCGTGTCGACCCAAGAGATAAAAACATGTCAGGGAAGCTAAACTCTTCAATCGTCCACCTTTCTGAGCAACACTCCTTTTCAGTAACGCTGCAGCCACAAGCACCGGCGCCGGCTGACATTTCTGGGCCAGCCATTGGTGTGCGCCTGTGTGTGTGTGTGTGTGTGTGTGTGTGTGTGTGTGTGTGTGTGTGTGTGTGTGTGTGTGTGTGTGTGTGGGGACGTGAGTGATGCGCCTCAAAACACAAACACTGTAGGGTTTGAGATATTACACAAACAAATAAGCATTAAACACAAAACTTTACAATAATATTGATTTCCAATCTGCTACCATTTAAAAGTCAAAGAGATTTATCCAGTTTTAGTCGCCCTGACAGCAGCACTCACGTCGTAGTTCACAACGACACAAGTGTAAACGTGTGATTATGAACTGTACTGATACAAATCATCATGGTTTCTAATAACTGTTGGTGAGTAGTGTGTTGATTTTTAAGGCCGCTCACGCGCCCCGATTTCCACTTCTCCTCACAGCCTGGTGGGGATTGTCCCATGCAGGCATGCACACACACAAACACACACACCAGATACTACAAAACAAAAAGAAAACCCTTGCTTCTTATCTCTGTTGCCCCCTCTTCTCCCCTCCGTCTTGCTGCAGGCAGAAAGCCCTTCAGCTCTGAGACTCCCCCTCTTTGCTCTATTTTTCCTTCATCTGGGTTCATTCAAGGAGTATTGACACTGTGGATTCCCCACTTTCTACTTCGATGCCGTCGTTGCTTGACCCCCACGTGCTGAATTTATATCAGTAACTGCCCTTTCTCAGCTTTTCTGACCACCGTCTATCATCCCCACCTTCTCTAATAGTTCCACTGCTTCTTCTTCAAGACTAATTTCAGCCCAATTAGATTTCTGTCAAAAGAAATAAATAATTTTCTTCCTCACATGACCTACTAATATTAATTAACATTTCACAAGGAAGCTGGACGCATTTAGTTTTGCAAGGCACGTTGATGAGCAAGATGATTGGATCTATCTGTGCTGATATACTTTCTATGTTTGTCTTCGGAGATGATCAAGTCCTAATTACCGTCCGTAACGAACGCATCGGTTACACCGCTTTCAAGCTGCTCCTCCATTGGCTGCTTGACTTTGTAACCTCCATGAGACTTGAAACCGTGCGCTCCCTTCCATGGTACTCCAGTCGTGTGGGCTGATACGAGCCCGAGGATTTAATCATCTCAGCGTCGATCAGTATTATGCAGCATTTTGTTTAGCTCATTTTCTCTTAACTTGATTAGCACAAACCCAGCTGTTCCCCTCAAACTCTCAAATAAATCTTCTCTGTCTTGGTAATTGCTTTGCACTCATGTTTTCCCTGGGCGCTCGCTTCCTCTGCAGGCCTTTGAGCTTTATTTAAGGAAAAAAGGTTTCCGCCACTGGAAGTGATTTTTTGTTTTTACGAGGTGCGTTGTTAGTGAGCGAAGTAAGAGCCATTCATCACTCGTGTGGCGAAGTACACAGTAGATGTGAACACACAAACACACCGTGGCATTACATAATCACATTATTAACCGTGTTTTCTTCAAGCAGGTCCACAGAGGAGGGTGAACCAGATTGTTGGGGTTTTCTGCAGCTGTCAGAAGCATGTTTCCTGTTTTATCTGGCCCAACTTGAGAGACAAAAAAAACTTAAGTTTCCTTTGAAGCGACAACATAACTTCAAGACAGTCACACTATCCCGTTAATTTCAAGACACAATATATTATAACTACACAACCTGCCATTTGGTTCAATTCAACAAAAGATATTTTCTTCAACAGTTTTGTTGTCAAGATGTCAAAACTAAACTTTCCCTGTTGTTGTTGTTTTGGTTTTTTTTAACGCAGACAATCAAATATATCATTAACAGTTGATAAAGAAAAAAGAAGTAACATTTCAACTACAAGGAGGCCAAAAAGCCCGGTATATTTAAAATATAAAATGAGAGGATCACAGACTACAGTCACGTGGGTTTGTTACCATGGAATTTCATTCATAAGAAAAAGGCGAAGAGACACGACTCAAATGAATAAATGAAAATGAGCAAGCATGCTGATAGGAAGATTATTCCAATCAAATCAAGGTCTGACCATAAGAGCTCTTTCGCCAATTGTTTTCGTTAACACAGGGAAGTCAGATTGATCTGAAAGGAAAGCCGAGTGTGAGATAATATTGCAAAGAAGGAGGGTAAAGTAATTGAAATGGAAGAATGAGGCGAGGTTAATGAAGGCCACTGTGGGCTTCACTTGTGCAATGAGTGAGAAAGGGACAATCAGTGACCAATCGGCAGCGATACGAGTAGGCAAAGCAAGTTTTGATTAACCTTTAATGTTTGAAGTTTTGCGGGTGGGGTTCAAACCGCCTCTGATTAGTTCAGAATCTGCTCCATCTCCTGAACCACAGCCACTCAACAACCGACTCCTCTATCAAGAATAATCATGAGATTGTTTGACTGATTGATTCCTCGCCATCTGGCATTATATTGGAAACTAGTGCAGACAGCAAAATGTCAACTATGATGGGCAATTTGCTGTTTTATTGGCCCCACTGGCTCAGACCTTTTCAACTGAGCCCCACCCACCGCTGTGCTGTAACCGCGGCACCAAGAGTCTGTTGGTGGCGGCTGCGGTACAGCACGGACTCCCCGCTGAGTATGTTTAGTGTGGTGGCCATTTTTGTAGACATGAGAGGAATGACGGATAATGAGGGCAAACAGGCGAAGGGAAGCAGACTGTGTGTTTTCCTGGGCTCTGCAGCACAGCCCGAGGACACTCGCGCAAAATAGCTCGCCACTCTTTCCACATTCACTGGAGCTGCATTTCAGGCGATGTGGAATGTTTTCATTTGCACAAACCGTCAACGGTGCTCAAAAGAGAGTGTCTGCTCTGACGCCGTGTGATTCCATGCACTCACATCTGAACGGTTGTAAACACTGCAGGGATATTATCAACAACATGTATTTATTGTAGATTATGAGTTTGACATGTTTCCTGTGCAATTAGGTGTGCGAATATAGAGTAGATTGCTGTTTACTCGATATTTTTTCAACAAAAGTAGCACATGTTGAGATCCACAAATAATTTGTAAGCAAAATAAAAAACAATCAGTACGTACTGTAGAACGCAGTAGTCTACTGGAGACTTCAAGGCTGTTGGAGGTGCATGTATCTTCGAGGCAGAGAGTATGCATTAGGCCTTATGGCATTTAATAAGTACTTGTATCGGTACTCGGTATCGGTACTCGGTATCGGCAAGTGGCTAAAGGTCGTGCTCGTTTTTTTAAAAAGGTGCAACCTTACTTCATATTATTGATATTCTAAAATCAGCCCTTAATTTTTTTTAAAAAGTGGGATAGCAGATGTGTGACCGTGTTCCACATTAGCCCCACAATTCATTAAGTAACTAATTCCCAGGCTTATGTAACCAGACATGTCACCAATAACCGCGGATTGTAGTTTGATATCTGTACTTAAATCATGCATTTATGTAATCAGCATTTCCCAGCTGTTTGTCTGAGATTGACACCTCATGTTTAGAGCATAGGTTTTTATTGCTTTTAAAACCACATTAATAACACTGAAATATGCATTATTGTACCTAAGGCTTGGTAGCATATTTAGTTGCTGATCAAGGGATGCATGTCGTTACAAAAGATCGATGTACTGATCTGTTACTTTTAAAATTCATTTGCTTGTTGGGAAATTACACTGGACACTAACATTATTAAACAAAAACAAAGCAATAAATCTGGTCTGACAGTGACACTTCAGTCTTATATTTAAAAAAAAATAAAAATAAAAAATGTATTTGTACATTATTCCTCTGCAAGAGCAATCTGTGTGGAATTACCAGAGGGGGTGTGAGTGTGGGACATCTGGCGAGCCTAACGTAATGTTGCTTACTACTTAACACACAGACAGATTGTGATTCTCGACTGAAGTGCAGCCTCGTCTCCACGGCCCCTCATAAGGTCGGTAATCTAAAGAGCTGCTCTGCTCCTAAAGGGTTAATGACTCTCAAACAGGCATTGTTTTGTTTTTAACTGACCCCCTCCCACACACACACACTTACATTTTCCACAGAGTTTACGTCAAGGTAATTCATCGTCTCTGCCTGCTGTTGGTCTGCAGCACGTGTTGATGCACCGAGCATCTCTCTAAGCTGTAATCTGCTCATGCTGAGAGATTTGACATTGTGTAATCTGCAGTCCGTGGCGGGCCCGCCGGCCAACTCGCACAGCTGTTGCCGTAGGTCAGAGAGAGCCGAGCTGCTGGGAAGGTAATGGCTCAAGGCTTGGAGGCTAATGGTGCAAGTCACCACTGAAATGCAGGCTACTGTATGTTACACCGGGCGTGGCTAATGCTACCAGGGTACTTTGCCAATCCAGTTATGTGTGCCGGAAGAAGGCCAAATGAAATCCTTCATATCTGCACAGAGACATTGCTCTTCAGATTCTTGGTGGCGATTCGTGATACCGCTGGCGTCCTTTTTTGATCCGACGCCAACTAAAATCTTAGCTGGTATTACATCCACCCAGTTTCCTTTAAGTGCATTCCCAACCCTAACTGAACAGATCATCGGTTACTGTACCAAGACAGAGGCTGCCACCTTTAAAGAGAAAAAAACCACAAAAAGCGGCCTACTGTCACAGCTGCCAACACGAGAAGAAGGAAGGAAGGAAGGAAGGAAGGAACAAGGGATTTGCCATGTTTCAGCTCACCACCTGTCAATGTGTCAAAGTGATGCGGAGCCTCAACTCTTTTCATCTGACTCATTGTGATGCTCTGGCTTTTCCTCTCTCCTTCTTTCTGTACAGGTAGACGGGAAGCAGAAGACAGTTGACGGGTACTGTGCACCAGCAGAAAAGGGCCAGCCATCTCTTTTTTTCTTCTGCACAAAGAACTGGAACATCAGCAACACAAGCTCCTCGGGGGATTCTGGTAAGCGAGGGAGTGATTGTGTGCATATAATCATGTCATCAAGAGAAGCTTAATATTCAACGTGAAGGTGTGAAGACCCAACTGCAGTGAAGGATTTGGTAGGTAACCTGAGACAATAAAACTCCATAATCATTGATCATCGCTTGATTTCTCCACCCGGCCCTTTGTTTAGCTTCATTTTGCCATAGTCACTAATGTCAGTCGCTGACATTCACCAACCCCGTCATCAGGGTCTGTTGTAATTTTTTTTTGGGACGATAATGAAAATCAAATCATCAAAAGGTCAATGTCTTCCTCACAGAGGAACGCAGCCCTGGTTCTTCCAGCTTCACGGCAGTCTTTGTGCAGAGCAGTTCAGTTTTGAAGCTGTTTATTTGAATGGAAGTATTTCAAAAGAAAATAACTAGACGTCTTCCTGTTTTCTATTAACATTGGAAACTAGCCAACGAAAGCTGACTGGCTACATTTGTTCTTTAGATAAAACCTCCAAAAATACAACCATTTCACTCAGAGAGAAGGTTTTAAATATACCCGATATATATTCTGAGAGCCTGGTTTCTATAGATGTTGCACTTGATAATCCGTTAGAGAGCTTTAGGACTTACCAGGCACTTTCCTGCTATATGTCCTTTAATTTGCAGGCTTTTATATATTATACTTGTTTACAATGTTAGAATGATGTATTTTATTGTATTGCCTTGGATGCAGTACAGATCCAAATGGGAATACATTACCAACATTAGACTTTTGTGCAGGAACGATTTTGAATCAATAAATAGATGAACGACTGAAAGAATGAATGACTGCAGTTGCTAAGCCACAGCCTGGAAGGTTTATTTATTGAAATGCTGCACAGCAGTTATCATCAATAAAACATGATGGCAGGACACACATTCTTCACGGCTCATTAAAAAAAAAAAAAAAGCTTTTTCCATTGGACATTTTAAACTCTGTAAGGTTTCGTTTGTAAGGGCAGAATTATTTTTTCTAAATTGCCTCTTAAGTATTTGTGGCATTGGTCCACGCTGTGTTATTCTCTCACTCTCACTGTATTCAGTGCATCACAGCCATGTGTTAATGATTAAATAGCTCAAGTCAACCACATGCATGCTGATACACTCAGACTTACACACAACCATCTCAGTGTGTGGGTTTTTTTTTTTTTTTTTTTTGCTCGCCCAAAAGCATAAATATTGATTTTATTTTTAGTAGACTTGACCTCCATGTAGTTCGCTCGTCTCACAGTAGTAATATCCCCAGTCTGAGTCCGTTTTCTGCGAGTGCATCGGTGACTTTCCCTGAACTACTGGGACATTTTGACAAACTGCTCATGAACTAAAAAACAGTCAATTGTGAATGCAGCTAATTGTTCACTAAACAAGTTACAATCTTTTAATTTTTTAAATGAGTATATTTACAGTAGTAATATAATACAGAACGTCCTGCATTTGACTTCCGAGCAATTTCAGTGAATTAAGCCATTCATTAGTATTTTAAGAGTGGATTTCAAATCTAAATTTAGCATTCTAGCAATATTGAGAATAAGAAAGTGCAGACATTCCTGATGATTTCCAACTTGCTTCAGCTTCTCCGAGGGGATCTCAAGTCAACCAAGTCAATTTATTAACAAGTTCAGGGGCGGCTTTAAGCTGCATGTTCCAGGTCGCTCTCTAATGACAAGGTGGCATCCAGATCAGATGCCTCCTCTGGATCCTCGCAGTGTGGTGGTGTTGCTGCGTCGGCGTTTCTCCTCAATCTATCACAAAGAGCGGGACCTGCCACACTGCAGGGAAAACTCATTTTGAGGCTGTGGTATCTATGATCTTATTATTTCCCATATAGTCCATATGTTTTTACCTCCATAAACATTTGTAAAAAAAAAAAAAAAAAAAAAAAAGTTTTTTGTCATTTTTGACAGAAACAAAGTAGCAATTATTCCATCTTTTTTCCACAATCACAGCTCACTCTCCTAACACTTGCCTTCTCCATCCCTGTTTTCTCCACCTGCCTGTGGCTAATCACGCTGCTCATTGCACCAGTCAAACTAACAGTGTAGGTTTCAGCAGAGTCAGCGTGTCAACAGGACCGAGAACTAATGAGTGCTGGAACGAGGATAGAGAGTGGCCGTACGGGTTTAAGGAGATTCTCGCCTAATGAGGGGTTTGTATGAGTCTAACCTGCATGAAATTGCTATTGTGGGTCTCAGTTTAGTTATGTCTGGGCAGGAATAATAAAGGAGGGAGCAACACACACTTTAGATAGGTGCTAGACAAATCACTGCATATTTACAACATTGGAAGTTGTTTCAGGCAGGAGGCAGTGTTACTTCTGGTATAAAGTCAGTAAATAATAAATACATCACAGAATTGTACTCGAGTGATGTATCTGAGAGAGCAAGTTCAACACTTTGTTTGACTGCTGTTCATGAATCTGGTGTCTGTGACCACAATGGTGATAACATGATGCTCTGACACACTCTGGACCACATGTCTGCATCAGCAACATGAAAAGGTCAAACTCTTGGATACATAATAAGATAAGAAAATTAAAGCTCATTGGCATGATGACTCCATTGATGTCTCCATATATCTGATGAGTGGATAATAATAATAATTTCACTTTTCAAAGAAATTGGTTGCTCTGATCGAGTGCAAGAAGGATGAAATTGTCATGTAACATTAAAGAGGCTTTGATGTCATCATCAACATTAAAGCTCCGACTTGGTTCAGGAATAAAATAGATGAGAGGTAACCATTAAAACAAATATTTTCTACTATGTATGTACACCAAAAACAACCACATCATTTTTCCTATTTTCACAAGTAGTAAATGAACGTTATGAAACATCTTTAAAAAAAATAAAAGCGTAGAGAATGAAAAAAACCACATGCCTCGCTGCAGTGTTGTTAATGAGCAGAGTGGGAGATATTGGGATTGAGGAGTGCAAGGATTTATAATGGAGGCAATGAAGTCAAGCAATCTCACAGAAAAAAAAAGACAATTTCAGAAAGATTTGATCTGGTCCGAGATCTTGGCTTATTATAGACATGTTATCTGTTTGTGAAACCCATATTGTTTCTCTGTGGATGAGTCACCTTCATTCATTGGTTCCAGAGAGATCCTTGACTGATAATACAGCACTATTTGCCACCTACGCCTCAATGTGCTGAATGAAAAACATAAACCTGTGAGGAAGAAAGAGAAAGACTTCACTCACATGCTAATGCAAACATCTCTGTGTCTTCTCCGTGTCACTTCGTGAGCAGATCAAAGCTTCTGCAGGATGTATGACGCCATCCATGCACTCGGGGTGTGTGTGTGTGTGTGTGTGTGTGTGTGTGTGTGTGTGTGTGTGTGTTTTAGTAATAGAGACTGTGATAATGTGTGTTTTCGAGCTTGGAGCAAGAACCGTGACACACACACACACACACACACACACACACACACACACACACACACACACACACACACACACACACACACACACACACAAATGCACACAGACCAACATGTATCAGTGACTCACTGTCACTCCTTCTTTAGCCAGACGCTGAACAAACACTACTGAGTAAACCTCTCTTTAGCCGATGTTACATATAAAAAAAGAACAAGCCTATTTTGAGTAAAGTGTAAAACCTGCCAAGAAGTGCTTTGTATTTTAAAGAACTGTCGGTATATGAGAAAATCCCGCTGATCCCCAAAGAACTCCCCAATCACTCAGAATTGAAGCTTGTCTGCAGATGATGGGCCCCAAAAAAACAGGCATTCAAAATGTCACATTGAGCACTGGAAGCCAGTAATGTAGGTTTTTTTGTGTGTGTTTGTTAGGAGAGAGGGGGGAAAAAGAGAGAGCGGTAGAAAAGAAAAATATATAGGGAGACAGTCACAAAGGAGAATAGAGGAGCTGAGGAGATGCATGGATGAGTAACTAGAAAGGAGCCAGAAAAAAAAAACAGAGAAAAAGAACAATTGGACTTACAGACAAGAGTAATGAGTGTCAAAGCAGAAACCAAGATAAGTGAAGGCCAACACTGAGCGATTGGTTGGATAAAAAGGGATGAAACACGAGGCATGAAACAGAAGCACTATCTTGATCGCCTGGGATGTAACAGCTTCACTAGACTACACAGACTTCCTCTCCTTTTTTTTTTTTTCTTTTTTTTTTAAAACACTTTAATGGTTTCTGATGTTATTTAATGAGGGAGAACCTAAAAAACACAGCAAGGAAGCTCCTAAACAAATCCAGTGTCGTCCCTGCAGTTAATCAAGTGTGCAAGACAATGCAGTCATTATAAACAGAGATTTTGTTTCTTGTTTGTGAGGGAATATTAGTGTGGGCGTATGCCTGCGTCTTAATTGGCTCAGCAAGGGAACATTCATTAGCAGTTCTTTCAGTCTGGTCGAGCTGAAATGTGAGAACACCAGAGTTTAATTGTCTTTTTTTTTTTGTTTTGCTGTCATACAGTAAAGATGAAGGGAAGGCTGAATATGTGACAGCTCGAGGGGGCTACAGTATGTAGGTGGGCGCAACTTGTACATATGTGTTATCGGTTTGATTGCTTCGCTTCTGCCGGTTTGTAGAAACATCAGTGCAGTCTGCAGCTGTGCTCTCTCTCCCATCTCTTATCTAACCAAGGACACATCCCGGTCGTGGCCAGCGGGCAGATGAAACAGAGATTCAACTGTTACAGCAGGGTCACACAAGCACCCTAAACACTCACTGCCCCCCCCCCCCCCCAGGGACCCCACAGGCCAGATCCCGACACTACACTGAACAGACAGCATCACATGGGCTGGAGGGGGAAGAGAGGGACAAAGAATCACACCTGATGTGTGGATGTAAACCGTTACTGATAAAACAGTAAAGAGGTAGTCAAAGTGAAGATCGCTTGCTCTAACAGAAAAGGGAAAATATCCATACAACCATACGTCCATTCATCTTCTATAAAGCTGAATTAACCACGTAAAACAGATGAGGTACAACGCAGACACGTCGCCAGTCCATCCCAGGGCCTAAAGAGAGCGAGAGCAAAATGTACCGTATTTTCCTTAATTGATTTTCAAGCAATACAGAGGCTATAACGACACCCTGTCTTTATGGAGACTTCAAAATCAAGGAACATGAAATAAAAATGAATAACTTGTGTATCACTGATGTGATTCAGGCACCAACATAACATTTCATCAAAGAGCTTGAATATATGAGCCACAGAAGAAACAAAACAGCTTTTTTTTGACAAATACAGGCACAATAATAACAGTGACCTGAAGATATCGTCTTTAAAAATTTCAACTGCCTTTTCCCAGTCATTGTAACAGCAAATGATTTATTTTTATTGAAAGGAACAGCCTGAACTTACGTCTGTGTCCGGACCCTTGTCGGCCCCAGGACAGGAGAAGCCGACAAACTCATGGCACCGTTTGTGGACCACAAAACAGCAAACTGCAAGAAAAATGAGAAAAGAAAGTGATGAAAAGTTTTTCGGGAACTTGTGACCAAACATTGTGCGACGACATTGTGAACTTTATTTTCATATCTTTTCCGTTTTATGCACTTTTTCCACAAAGAAAGAGAAGGGTCAGTAGCATATGGAAGAATGTACATTAGATTAGAATCAGTGAACACCGAAATGAGTTTGGCATGCCTCTTTGTAAGGGACGCACAAACAAATGCGTACCGACAGACACAAATACACCCGTGCGCCCCCACTCGCGCCCACACACAAAAAAATGTCACCAAGCCATCTCCTGTGTTCTGTGGCCCTCGGGTCTTTACAATCTGCTGGGGTTGATGCAAATCGTATCGCCGTCTCCCACTAAAGCTTGCATCCGCCTCTACCGAAGTGTCACTCAGTGTCACACGGCTGACATGACACTTGACGCCGCACTCACGTCAGCGGCGCTGGCATTTACACTTGGACGCTGCCGCAGATCTGGAGGGAGACGCAAAAAAAACCAACAAAAAAAACCCAAAAAAACAAAAACGTGGACATCTGCGACAGCTCGCACACAAGCTGACTCCCTCTCTGACTCTCACTCTGTGTACAAAACTGTATCGGTTTTTTTTCTTCTTCCCTGCCATTATTTGAAAATCCTCATTCTTTCTTCCATTTCATTCTCACACAATCTGTCTGCATCACTCATTGTCAAGCTGCCTGCTTGTTCGTGTGCTCTTTTGTGCTCCTCCGCCGCCGTATATGTGTGGTTTTTGCCTTTAACTGTGCCAAGCCAAGTCACAGTTGCCAGACAATCCGACGGGTTAAACAAGAGTAGCGATTTGACTGAGAAGTCCCAAAAAAAAAAACAGCGGGGGGGTTTGGACTGTCCACAGAAAAGGCTGCTGACTACTACACTACTCAGCGAATTAGATGTAGTTCAGATTGGTTTTTTTTTAATTATTAGTTCGATTATTATAATAAATTCTCATAATAATTAAAGCATGTATCTCATGATGTTTGGTGTATAAAAACAAAGGCCGCTTGGTGTTTGATTGAAAATGTACATGGAGGATTTTCTCATCAGTGGATTCCTCTAACTTATTTTGTAGAAATGTGAATATTCCCAAGAATGAAATTGTCGACTGTCCATTGCCAAAGCAATAACATGAATAAATCCTAAGAAGCTAATTACACTACAACTTACACCGCGCAGTGTGTAAATCAACCGAGTGGAATATAACAACCACCCAAAAGGAGCTGGGTGACTCTCTTAAAGATTTATTCTCTTCACCTCCAGACAAAGCCGGGCCTCATTAACAAGAGTTTACATTGAAAAACGTAAGGTGGATACACACACTGCAGGAACGGAAAAAATTGGTCCACTGGTCTATAAAGTTAGTTCTGACCAGGACATTTGATACTTCATGAGAAACGTTGGTAGGAAGAAGAAAAAAAGCGCGAATGGAGGTGCCATGTGTGCTTTTCCTCACGAACCGCCATTAACCTGCACATTTTGGACCAATCACACGACTCCAGGAAAAAGTTCTGCCCAGCTGATGTGTTGAGAGAACAAGTTGTGAGAACTCACAAACCAAGGCTGTGAGAATGTTTTGTTTTCATGGTTTGTTCTCACAGACTTGGAAATTAAAACAAATCTGAACAAATCTCTTCTTGCAGATTATGTATTAAAGGGAAAAGACTCTTCACCCGACACAGGAGAGCAGTTATCCGACTGCAAAGGAGCAGTTGTCCAGATTCATCAACAAAGCTGCAGATAACACATTCTGAAAAAAAATTCATGAAATTCTAACACTTCAGCTTACCTGATAATGGCTATACCTCTGACACTACATCCCATTGCCACCCTACCACAATTTCATCATTACATGTAATCTCATGGCCTATTATAGGGCCTTCAGGCTATTATTAGTAGTGCGTCTAATCATTTATGTGAAAATTCCCCTTATAATCTCTCAAAAAGGTGAGATCCAAATCTGGTTTTTTTGGAAGCCTCTGATAGGGAATGAAACCAAAGTTAAGTTTCTAACCGTGTTCAAACGACAATTTTAGTTCTTTATATATTTAATCTGTGACTGCTGATTTTATGAGCAATCGTTTTGGCGCTGACCTCAAAATATTCAGTCCCACTTGAAACCCACCTGCAACTCACCCTGAAGTCAAAACTTTCAGTCTTCCCATCCCACATCCTGCCCACTCAGCTGCCAATGAAATTAAGAAAACATTTGCTTTCATGTACAGGATGAGTTCAAAAAATTCAATAATAAAATAAACAAACTCATGAAATCAGCTCTGCGTATTTTCAGCTTCTGCGAAACACTATTTCACTCGCAGTGGGATTATTTCAGAGTGCAATCATCAGGTTTCTTTTTTCCTCTCTGCAGCCTACTTGCAATATGTGAATCACGGGTGTAATGACGTCCGTGGTTCCTTATCTCCCTGCATCCATCAGCGGTCCTCACACCCTCACACGCCCACTCGCTCGTCACTGCCTCTTGTTCAGTGCTGATCTCAGGCCTGTTTGGGTTTCTGCTCGTGAGTCGAGCAGATCGACTTGACACTGATCCCAGTTCAGAGGTGAAGCAGGGATACTAAGCTGCGCATAGTGGAAGGGATAAATCTAGCTTTGGACCGTGTGTGTGTGTGTGTGTGTGTGTGTGTGTGTGTGTGTGTGTGTGTGTGTGTGTGCCAGGAAAGCTTACCCGTACTTACACAAGACAGAAACAGTATTTCTCTGCCACTATAATCCTTAGCATCGACTTTGATGCGCATGCACGCCCAGTGATACACACAGAAATCTGAAAGCTGTCTTAAGAAAGTAAAAGCCAAATTGCTGCAGTGGCTGAAACACAGAGGCCTTCTGGGAGCTTACGGGAGGCCACATGCACACAAATGATGAGATGGAAAGCTGCAAAGACACCTCACTTCCTTTACTTCAATACCTGTTCAGTGTGGGATGAAGTAACAAAATTAAATTTTCCCCCACTGGTGACAAAAATTTGAATTGCAACAGTGTCTTTGTGAGAATCTGCCTCCCATCAAAGTCGGACCACTGTTGGCATCACCACTCCAACACTGGGCAAACACAGGGGGAGACACCTCAAACACCCACATTCAAACCTATGGACAAACAAGTCATTATTTCGCCCTCAAATAAATGTTTCCGGACTGTGCGAGGACACCTGAGTAACTGAAGAAGGTTTAGATGGAGAGAACACGAAAGGTGCTGCCGCTTTCTGCTTTAATTCCCGTCTCCCACATCTTTCAACATCACCTGAAATATATCCGCTCAGGTTGGACTCGTCTGTTTTTGACTGTGCAATTGCATTTCCAGACTCCCGTTTTGTCTTTACCTGAGCTCATTTGTTTTTTTAAAGGTCCAAAAATCAAGTTCTTCTTGTTTGTTTTTTGTTTTTTATACATAAAATGAGCAAAATCCGTTGGCTCCTCAGAAGTCATATTAACCAAAATGGACGGAGGCGCTGCGACCTTAACCTTGAGCATTAAATTGCCACCACAGAGTCCAAGCATCTGTGGGAAATATGAAGAGATTCCCTCAAAGCTTTTCTTGCCATCTTGAATTCAGAAATAGAAGGCATTTGGTTACCATGACCTTTAATCTTGGCTTGATCGCTTCATCTTGAGTGCGAGTGAAGGAAAATATTTCAAAGGATTCTTCAGATATTGCATTTGGAATATTTTTACTGGCAATGTCATAAACCAAAACTGCCCTTCAAGGTGTATATTACGGGCCAAGTTGCAGCCAACCTGCCAGTATTGCTCTTATTTGCCAAAACCGGCAAATCACAAGCACTTCAATGGCATTTGTTAAGGATGGTTTTTAAAGCAAATCTAAAAAGAATCATGTAAGGCAAATATGTACAATCATCCACCACAAACTATAGTGCGAAATGAGAACAGGATGGCGATTGGATAAACAAACAACACATAATATATAAATATGTATGCAATGTATCATGACAAAACATAAAGAGACGGACTAACCCCTCAAACCACTATAATAAATCTCTGCTGTGGCCTTGGCACAGGGACCTCAGTGGGTAACTCAGTAGTAAAAGGTGCACTCATCTCCAGATGGTTTAGTGCTCGTCAGGGAGGCTGTGGGAAGCTGCAGGAGCAGAGGTGACACAGTGACATACTGTATTGTCAGGGATATTATGATTAATTACTCCGGGCTTTGTTTCACCAGCCTAATTGCATAAGCGCAGAGATAAGGGGCTTTGGTATTACAGAAGAGCTTACACACTATAAACTCATTCTTGAGCTTGTGTGCGTAAGGTGGATGCTGCATCACACCGTATGCTTGTATGCATAGGTTGAGTGTCTGTCTCTGCAGGTGGTGTGTCTTCACGCATCCATAACCCCATCCTCCCACTGTTCGTCCTTTCAAGTACGCTTTCAGCCCAGGCTAATCAGGGTGAAGCCAATCATCTGCCGGGCTACTGTTAATAGATTTACCAGAGAGAAGCTTGCAGTGTGGATAGAAGTCAGGATACCTGCGGCACCGCATCAAACCAATACCCATCAAATGCATTCAATCAATCTGGAACCCCGGAGTGCATCTGGACACGGAGAGACCCGAAGCTTTGATCTGAGATTCGCAGGAGGATTAGCAGGAAGCCTGTGAGATGATGAATGAACGGGCAGAGATGCACGAAAACAATCCACTTCACAGACGGATGAGTCTCTTCAAAAGTTACTTGTTAGGATTTTAATTGTTGAACTACTGCTGGGGTGATTTTGTGTAAAGCTCTAACATTGAGCTTTGCAGCATGTTACTTTTTGAATGATGCACAAATAATTCATGACATCCCACTCGCACAAAGAGAATTTCACAACCAGGCAGGTGATGGTGTGAAACACTCGTTTTCCTCCCCTCCAATGTAGTCTTTCTGTAGCCGATTTTCTGTCATTAACTGCAAGAAAAATGGCAGAGGAGAGGAGAGGGGAGGGGAGGGAGGTGTATTGTCCTCTCTAGGTTATTTTTAGGTTCAATTCTGGCCAGGGCTGGAACAGAGTGTACTCAACCTCCCAGGTGGAGAAGTGAAGGAAGACATTTTCCCTATGTTGCTCCATACCCGGCCAGTGGACGCCGTGAATGCATAGGTGACGTGCGTTGATGCACACATTCTTGTGCAAACACAGGAGCAATGCAGGCCCGCGTGCAGGTGAGGCATCAGTGAATGATGACTGGAAAGCCATTCCGGCCGTGAGCTTTTGAAGTGGAAAAAGCTGGACCGCGGAGAGAATCAAACAATGGGCAGGTAGAAGAGCCGTGTCCTGCTGAGAGCCATGTTTCCAGCCTGTGTCAAGTTCTCGTCAAAATTTGATGGAGTTCAGAGGTCAAAGGGAAACAATATCCATCTGTTGTTTACTATCCTGATCACTTCCACCAGCCTTCTGCTCTTACACTGGAACGTACATGATTTCTGAGTCTGACTGATTCCCACATAACATCAACAGATGATACTAGAAAATACAGGATTACTCGTCAAACTGAACAAAATCAATTTACTTCCATAGTGAAACAGATGAATTCAGAAGATTTGTTTTTTTTTTTATCTTCCCTACACACAATTCCACATGTTTTACATTTTTCATGAACTCTACTTTCAGATTGCGACCTCTGAACTTCTGCCACTGCAGAGACTGACAGATCAGAAAGTCCTGTTGCCTCAGGTCACGTGACCCACAAGCAGCAAATATCTCTTGAGAATGATGGAGATGGACGGCCAGGAGCCACAGCGGACTAACACAGTGACAGCGAAGACAGTCACAGACGATTCATCTGCAGTGGCCTTTTCAAATGGACTCGGTGAGGATGATTTTTCACTTATTTCACATCATTTCGCAGCCTTCTTCCAGAGAAAAATGCTCCGTTTTATTCCCCGCAGATATCTAATATGCTTTTACATTCTTTTCCCTACTTCCCAGTGGGCAATTGCAGATGCCAATAAATGTGCATATTTTCATCCATCCATCCATCTTCTATAAATTTGGGTCATGGGAAGCTGGCGCCAATCCCAGCTCACATTAAGCAAAGGGCAGGACACATCCTGGATCGGCCACCTGTCTATCAGAGAGCCATCGCAGAAAGACAAGCCATCATCCACCAACACAGTCACACCTACAGACAATTTAAAGTCAGCAGTTAACCTAACGACCTACCATTAATATCTTGTGGGAGGAAAGACTCAAAGACAACGCAGTCACACGGAGAATATACTAATATACTGATGAGGCTGTTCATTGAATCAAAACTGGACCTTCTTGGACCATATTACCACTGAAGAGGGATGCAAATTTAAACAGAAATCCGCTTGCCGAAGCACAAATTGAATGCAGTTATATTTAACCACAGATCGATATTAGAAAATTGGTTAAAGTGAGATTATTTACAACATGAATTCAAGTTAAAGGAATTTTTTCCATCAAACAAACTTATTCCACCAAAATAGGCTTGAATTCAACTTTTGTGTAGATGACTTTTCCATAATTGACACTGTTGAAAAGCCAGTATTATCTTATTTATAACATTAGAATAACACTGTTGTGTGCGTGTGTGTGTGTGTGTGTGTGTGTGTTCATGCACTCTAACTTTATAACTTTTTTGGGTATTTTGAATGCAGCTATATTCTTTCTCTATATTTCACACTGCAGTCCTTGCAAAAGCTTATTTAATCTTGAATAAATGTTGTTTTTTTAAAAAATAAAAAAATGAAACAAGAAATAGGAATAGAAAAACTCAAAAAGCCTGGAAAAGCTTTTTCAATCCAGACAGGTCACCTTCAAATCCTAGCATGCACAAAAAAAAAAAAACGTCCAAAAACGATACAGGCGTTCAGAGTTAGAAGCTGCAGCGATGCTCCAGCGACAAAGTAGCAGGAGAGATTGCCTTAGTACACCACAGTGCAAGTCTCTGTCCTTTTACCACCCCCTTCGGGAGCGGATGTATGTGCGATATATACTGGCAGGCAGCATTTATCCTGCTGAGGGAGGAAATGAACAGAGCGGCAGCAACAATAAAGGCCTGGAAACTCAATTTCAGCGCATGCATTGGATTATGCATGTTATAGGCACGTAAGGACAGAGACAGGACACTGAGGACACAAACAGAGTTCGGAGTGAATGGAGGACCTTGGAAGGAACAAAAAGTCATTCACAAAGGCCACCGATGGACGAAAGGGCAAAAGTAGAGATGAATGGGGAAATAATGAAGCTGAATTTATGATAAGAGATACCACCTAATTGATTTTTTTCTAAACGTCTTCAAATTAGTCAATGTTGCCTGGAACCCGTTCTTACAAATATCTCCATCCAAGCTGCTTTATGAATATGCATTCATGACTTTTAAGACACTGTGTGCATATGAGAGCAATTACCACTTGTCAGCAGGGAACATTTTGGGGAAAAAAAACCAAAAACCACCACAGGCGACGTTCAGCAGTCGTGACGCTGCTCAGATAACAGGCGTGTGACAATCTCTCTGACCTGCTGCATGTTCAAGGACAAGGAGAAGAATCCAATTATACTACCCTTTAGAAATGTTAAAAGCCTGAAACAAAACTAAAACTATATATCTGAAATAAGAGCAGACAAGCAAAGAATAAAGAAGGTAAATGACTAAAATCTAATCAAATGTCATCAAGTGACACCAAATGCAGGAGATAACATCTCTCATATTGTTATCTGTACATCCCTCAACAATGGCGGCCTCCGGGGTGTCATGACTCCTAATCTATAGTCTTCGGGCAGCTACTTGGTAGTTCCAACTTCGTCTGTCCATACGAAATGTCGGTGTTCTCCCATTGTTTATGTTTAAATCATATTGTTCTTTGCACATGTGTGGTTTCAACTTGTGCCCTGGCGTGTACAGTGTTTCTGCTGTTTCCGTGGAAACGGATGTCATTTTCAAAACATTAAAGTGTACACTCAAATCTGTTGCGAAAACTAAAAACGTAAAAAAATATGCATTTTCACGTAAAACGATGTGTAAACAGGCCCTTAGCCTTTTCTTTTTGTGTATTTTGTAAAATAGCCAACAGCTAATTTAAAAGTACTAATAAATACTTTTGTTCACTACAAAAATTAATTAATTAATTTAAAAAAAGCCCAGTTTCAGCTGGCTGTTTCTGCTCCTTGAGACACCGACTTCAAATACTTCTAAACAAAGCCATGAATAGAGCTCCTCATATTGCTCCAGATTTGCTTAGTTGTCAGTGGTATCTGTTTTATTTTCAGCCCTGTTAGTTTTCCCTGTCACAGCAATCACAGTCAATAGGTGCCTTATCTCGGTGGTGAAATCTTGCCCTCGTGGCTGTTCTATTTAATTATGTCTTTTATGTGCGCTTGTGTTTTGACATCTGTTGTGCATGAAATGCATTGATGGATGTCTTTCCTGTGGGTTGCTGTCCCATCTATTTAGGCTGAAGGCTGCTAGGAGGACAATGTAAAATAAATAAATAAATAAATAAAATGAACAAACAACAAAGTACAACACAACCTGTTTTTGAAATGATGAGGGTCAAGGTGTAAGGATATTTGTGTTCAAATTTAGAGAGAAAAGCAAACGCTGAAGCACACACGCAAATAAGGTATTGAAACATTTGGTCAGAATCCATCTGCAGTTTGTGTGGAAGTAATATGTTGTGTTTTCACTCCAGCAGTCTCAAAGCACTTCACACTATTAGTCACATTCACCCAGTCACGCACAAGCTCACAGAACCAACAGCAACAGCTGCCATGCAGGACGCTTGGCCTCCATCGGGAGCAATTTAGGGTCTGTCGTCTTGTTCAAGGACGCTCAGCGTATCGACAGAGGGGTTGAATCGGCGACTTATTGACAACTTGTTCTTACCAATTCATTCACAGCCGCCCAGAGTTGCAAGACACTCACTGGAAATTCACGAGTTGAAATTACACATTTTTGATGATTGCCGTGTAACAGACGCGCAAATAGATTATCTCCACCGTCCAGCAATCATACAGTCATTACACCTCTGCCAGTGAGGACTTAAAAGAAGGGAAGGAGCTGCTTGATGAGGAGCACGTTATTATGCTGAAGGATCATTTCACACACCTTCTAATTCATATGTTGACAAGGACTCAGGATGGGTTTGAGCAAGGGTCTTGGATGTTACCATAGTTACAGACTTGTGATTTTCCCATTTGTCTATGTAAAATTACAATTTGTGCTACCACGACAGATTTAACAACATGTATTATCAATTTTAATGAACACATATAAAGCATACACTTGCACAAATGCAAACTTCCGACAGCACTAATAGTGTTTGTGCTTAAAAAAAAAAAAAAAAAAAAGGCCACAGGGAGACCAGATCAATTATTCCAAACTACAGGTGGGAGTGTTTGGCTGCCAGACATCTCTGAGTCACACAGGGGAAATAGTGATACCACCTCATGAATTAAATATGAACCCTGAACACACAAATACACACATTTACACGTTCGCGCACACACACACAGAAAAGCATATATGCACGGCCGTTCCTGCACACACGTTGTGTTTGCACACTGACTCATACACATAAATACAAAAACCAAAAAAATGCTGACGCTTTTGCAGTTTCACACACAGACATGAAAATACAAATATAAAGACGCACATTCTAACACCAACGCTCCTTTATCTCTGTCAGACAAGACACACACTAATAAGTATACACACGGTGTATACTTACGTCTGGTTCTCTTGTCTCCTTGACTTCTCAGTTACACCCTCATATACATACAGTATAAACACGTGCATGTGCACATGCACACACACACGCACACACACACGATAGTGATGTGATGAGTCTGAGGAGCTGTCAGGCCGATGAGGCTGACATAACCCAAATGAACTATATAATAGACAAACTGTTAGTGGGAGGTATGAGTGTGCAAACACATGTAAAATTAATCTGAAAATGGATCCACACTCTAAGACACTGAGCCGCCAGAGGCTACGGCTTTCTTTACCATGACTGGCTTCTGTGTGTAGGCCGTGCACATGCGGCCAGGCAAAAAGGCAAAAGTCATGACCAAGTCCAATTCTGGTGCCCGGGGACAGGCTGATACCACACATCAACATCAGAACATCTTCCACTCCTCCGGCACTGCGTGTCCTCCACTAATTTGTTTGGGACCAGCGAAGTCAAGGCTAAATCTGTCTCGGGACATTTTGGAACACAAATAACACACATCTTCTTTTTTTTTCTTTTTTTTTTTCTTCCCTCTCATTTCAGTCGGTTTTCATAAATCCTCTCCGAGATTGACTCATGTTTTTCATTCAAATACAAAGATAGAGAATGGCTAGGAGGACATCGTTCAATTCAAAACATTTATTAATGTGACAGAAAAAAAAACCCAACACTATTTAGACTATTCAGTGGGAAGACACATTTAACTATCAGATGGGTACACTCTTTGTCACTCACCGTTAACTATGCATTATATCAGAGTGAAACAGCTGTGCCGAGTTCTTCGAGGTTGGCCACAGGTTATGTGGAGCTCCGGGCAGACACACCGCCTCGGGGCTGTAATGCCAGCTGATGCAACTGACAAAATATGGCAACTAAGCAGGTTGGTGCATTCGGTCCTTAGATGTGTTATCGCTGCTTTTGACCTCCGTCACGCTTTGCACGGATTCACATACTCTTTACTTTAAAGCAATGAAAAGAAATGTTTTTTTCCTTACCTCTCCTACTGCATTAATTTTTTTAAATGTTCCTTTTAGCCAAGCCATATCAAAAAGCTTCAAAATCCACTGCAGCCTTTCTTTGACACGGGCGACATTCAACACGATTAAAGTTCCCAGAAGCTGTGCACAACAAAGTTTTTCTCCATCAAAATGAGGTGAAAACGTGCAGATTGTGTTTTTCTTGTTCTTATTTTCAGTCTTATTGAAAAGACTGTGGCACGTTTACAATTAATGGTAAACAGACTTACAGTGCGTTTTTTGCTCAACACAATTTGCATGATCAGTCACATTCACACATTCCTTCACACAATCACACAGCCGTGGTAACGGCTGCTGTGCAAGCTGCTCGCAAGATTGGGGGGGATATCTGGGTGCGGTGCCTTGGGGAAGGACAGTTTGACACATGGAGAGGGCGAGATGGGGGATTGAGTCAAATCAAACATCTAATTTAAAACGCTTACTTCGGTTACATTACAAAATATTTAGTCGGTGGGATGCGTGTCATGTGCACTGAAACATGTTGATTGAACAGCTCCGCTCCTGGAATAAAAATAGTTTATGCTCTTGTACTTGAGCGTTACAGCCGGTAGTTGTTTTCACGGAGAAATATCAAAGCTCCCCTGCTGATCAGAGGCTACCTCATCCGATCTTGTGATGCACAAACATCGGCTGACTCAAATACGCTCTGGAAGCAGCAGAATGCCACGAGACGTCAGCTTCAATAACAACTATACCTGACGGTGCTTCGGTGAAGAAGCATGAATCATGGTGAAATTTATGTGTGACTCACATTTCTCCCACTTGTGATGGGAGACTGGAGTCAGATGAGCAATCACAATGCCTAAATTAAGATCAATCATCCTGGCCTTTAGCGGGCATGAAACACCAGGTAGTAAATTATGAATAACAAATTTATTTGACAGCAAATTAGCCAATGTAGACTCCTCGGTAAGACACATCCGAGACTCATATGGCCAAATGAGTGTTTGAGGTGTGAATAGTCCATTGTGAAAGTAGTTAACTTGGGAAATTTGTAACTAATGTGAAATATGAACAAAGTAGTAAAAAGGAAACCAAATGTTGAGAAAGAAAAATTGTAACTTACAACAAACAAAAAAAGATGCTCTGAGTTAATGCCAATTGGGTTTGTGTAATCTTTTTTTTCTGTGAGTCAGTGAAACACAGAGGGGTTGGGTCAGCTGGGGCCAATTTACAACACGGCAAGTAGACAAGAGCTGACTGGACAGCTCACATGCGAGGTCTGCGCTCCGCTACAACAAACACACACGACGCGACACAACACACACTTACATACACTGATGTGCTCGGCTTCATTACAAACTCCGTGTAAACGTTAATCCACGCTGATGCAAATGTACATGCGAACTCTCAGTTACAGACTCATCAAAGACACAGAGAACACACACATGCACACACACAGGCGTAGCGTCTCATTGTCCGTTCCACTCTTTAAGACGTGTATTTCTCCACCACAAAAAGTGCCGAGCCCCAGAGAACCACAGTCATGCCATATTGAGGTCAAGGGTTTTGAGCCAAGAAAACCTGGCCAGTGTGTGTAAAGAAACAGTCGGTCAGTAAACTGCAGTGTTGCTTCAGCCCCCTTCTTGCTGATTATTAGCACTCAGCTGAGAAAGGGGGCATGACTCTGCTCATCACTAGGCGCCTCTGTGCTTGGCTAATTGGCCTAGTTAATCCACACTCCAGCATCCAAGCCTGTGTAGAGCGATTAGTCAGCCTGTCGAGTGCGTGGCTCATACCATTTGGAGCTGAATAAGGGAGTGAAAAACGAAAGGCAGCAGCTGTGGTGAAATGGCATTCTGTGCTATCTGCAAGATGGTTTCAATTAGCACCTGCTACCTCCCACGCCACCCATGCAATCGTCTTCTTTTAAAAAAACCTTTTTTTGGGGGGGGGGGGGTTCTTTTTCATACAACTATGACACCGATGACTTTTTCCACCCTGGCAGCAGCTTTCCCTAAAGTCCTCTCAGAAGCAGTCAGGTCAGTCTAAACATTGTACAACATTGTGAGCAGAGATGGCCTAGATTGAGAAGCAGACTTGGGATCCGAATGTCGCTGGTTCGATTCCCACAGCCGACTGTCAGTTCCTGAGCAAGACTTTGACCTACATCAGCTCCCCAATGTAGCTCCTAGTAATACTAGGGTGCGGCGGTTTAAAAATTTTAAAGAAATCTTTTGTCAATTTATCAGTTTTAACAATTTTAACGTGTGGAAGAATCAAAGCCACAACAGCCTGGCACCTCCTCACCCTGCTGTGGGGTGACATCCCATTCTTCAACAGGGATTTGTCACAAGTCAGCCATAGTGATTGCTTTGGACATTCAGGAAATTAATGAATGAAGTGTTCAATGGAGTTGATGTCAGGACTGCTGGCACTGCTGTTCCATCCTCTATAAACCCCACTCTGTGAGGGTCAGCATTGTCTACTTGGATGATAGAGTTTGGTCTCAAACTGAGGAACTATGGGATTGTCACTGGAAGCACAATTTCCTCTTAATGTCGCTGTACAATGAGATTTCCACACAACAAGATTCCTTTTTTTCCAGTGAGGGAGATGCAACACCACACAGTCGAAAAAGATGTGACCGCATCAATGCAGCAATCAGCAGAACATTCCCTTCATCTTCTCCACACTTTAACCCACTAATACTGCACCCGGGGGGTGGTCACTGCTCAAAACAAGAGTCAATAGCAACAGAAGAGAAAACCCATTTATCGCTGACAGGGAAGCGATGGTGAATCTTTCAAGGAAGAAACCGACATTCTCCTCAACCCACAAGTACATGTTCCTCACAAATGTGGCCCCAGTTGAAAGGTACATAGTGTTTATAATGGTATATGGTTTACCAAACACTTTTTTCCTCATTTGCTGTGCATTGTTTATATAGCAATATTGATCCATGCATGAGCATATGCACGCACAATTTGTGCGAGTGATTTTGTGTTTCTGAAGTAGAAAGAGAAACCAAGCAAAGATCTGCAAGGAAGGAGAGCAACTTCTGCCAACTGCATACATCTTTTCGGCACTCCTGCTCTCTCTTGCACTAAATAACTCATGACCTTTTACTGGGGAGATAGGACTATAAGCCAGTGAAACTTGGAAATGCATGAGGAACTGAATTCAAAACCTATAGGCAGCCTCTCTTTTAACAGAATGCACCTTGGAAGGTGTCTCCCTTTTAGCGTGTCACTCAGGTTGAATGAATAATTTGATGGTATATGCATTCCTAAATTTAGAACGATCTCATATATAGTGCCTTTTGTTTTCAGCTTCTCAATAACTTTGAGAAAACAATCCACTAGCTGATATTGACTGTCTGTGAAAGCAGCCATTATTGAGCCAGATAGAGCTGATACCGGCTCCAGGCTTAGCCCACCAATTGTTTAAATTTTGTCTTTATTTTGCTTTCACGTATATGCTATATTAAGTCGAGGTTGTTAATTTAGAGATAGTACATACATGTCATGTATATATATATATTGAGGTATAATGCAGATTAAAGACATTAAGCTGTTAGATAATGGTTCTTTCAACACTGTTCTTGGTATGTGTATAGCATCTACTGGCATCAATTGGAACACGTAGACCCGGCTGGATCAGGACCAGGACCGGTTTGAGGCAGGTTGGTTATAGCAGGAGTTAAGAGATTGATGTAACATAAGGCCCAGCACAGGCTGTTTTACAGCTGTTGTAACATCAGCCAAATGATTTAAACACACTTTTCTTCCTAACGATTTGCCTGATGCATGAAGGATTCAGTGTGAATCGATTTCTTCAGAGCTTTCATGTCATTTTAAGCAAAAATAAACTATTTCAAACATTTATTTATTTATTTTTTTTGGTGCTACAGCCAAGTAATAAAAAAAAATTCCTCTTCAGGAAGACAGAATTGGGACAATAAAACCCTGGAGTTTGTCGGACAAGTGGTTTTGAGCCTCACACCCTTCTCTTCTTTGTAACTGCTCTCTTCTGGGGGGCAATCCAGCCCATCGAATGTGGTTAACCCTCACTGTCAGACACAATTACGCCTCTCTCTCTCTCGCCCTCTCTCTCTCTCTCTCTCTCTCTCTCTCTCGCCCTCTCTCTCTCTCTCTCGCCCTCTGTGGCTCCAGGTGAAGAGCTGCTCTTTTTCCTAATTTTTTCTCTCAAATGCTTCCACCGCCACTGTTCCAGCGGGATGTGCAGTGTCGGGCCAGGATCAAAGGACTGTTGACACAGTCTGTACTGACTTGTCAAGGCTCCAGTCTGACATTCACTTTGCATCACAGAGCCTGCCAGTGTGTCGCAGTGACGACGCGCTTCTGTAATATCTGCTACATGGAGAGAGACAACATTGTTTGTTTTGAAAGGAACGGCCGGCCTTCACTATATACCGTGTGTGTGTGTATAGTATGTGAGTAGGTGTGAGCAGCCCTGCTGTTTGTTGTCAGGTGGAGTTTGGTTGACGTATGGCTTACTCTTTCAGACAAGACATGTTGCTTTTGCAGCAGCGACAGCAAAATCTATGAAGACTCAAACGGCACACATGTACATGGAGGGTTGCAAGATCCCGTGTTTATGAAGAACAAAGAGGCACAAGGGGAATTTAAAGACAATGAGAATTGGGAAAAAAAATATTAACCAATGAGTTCATCTGTGACTCAAGTGTTCACATTATCGGACCATTTTGGAACCAACATATAACATGTGCTTCCATCTCTCTGCTTGCTCTTTAGGATTTCTTTGAGTCTTTGATGATGTAATGATGGCAGTATGCCTGTTTGAATCTTAAAAACTCCACAGTACCTTTCATAATATCTTATTTCATCATTCAACCAGCTTGTATACACTTTGCATCCAGACTAGGGCTGCAGGTGTTTGAGCCAGGCCCGGGGAAACGCAGCGTATTCACCGTACAGGTATTTTAACAAGGCGCTTGATGCCTATTTTTCAGGATAAGGATGGATAGATGGGCGGACAAACAGATGGATGACCTTTTTACTCTCAGGATATAGTTCAACAACAACAGTCCTGGTGATCTGAAAATGGTGAGTCACCATATTCCCATTTTTATAAGGTAACTATTAACTAGAAATAAATAAAAATCCCCCATACCCCACACACATCATTCCCGTACTGAAGGGCAGCATAAATAACTCCACCTCTGTTGATTTAATCCATTGAGTACAAGAAGGCAGTTAGTTTCAGGTGAGAAATCTGTATTTTGTTCACTTGTGAAATAAATAATGAAATACTAAACTACACACACTCTGAGACATAAACAGAAAGCACCAAAGTGAAGTAACAGTGTCCCTTGTAATCTCATAAAACCCTGAGATGAGGGTTGCACAGACTTCAGATCAAAGGATAAAATTCCTTCCATTCTACCGCGCGGATGCCAGAAAAAACATGGTTCTCCCCTGTGGTTCCTGCCGCTATATTTGCCCTGAGCGGAGCAGAGGGGCTGGGAAAGATGGGGAGGAGACACAACAGTGACACCCTCAATTAGGAGTCGGAGTTGACAGCCTCCCTGTGCTCCCTGCCCTCCTGGTCCACAGGAGAGCACGGGGTAAGAATACTTTGGAGGAGGTACCGATGTAATTCACGCACAAGAGGAAGAGTTTTGTGTGAATTCTACTGGTATTTACGTGTCCAACACTTTGTGTGAAAGAGTTTACGATGACTGGCAAATGAACTTTGAAATAGCCTTCAGCACATTACCAGCCTGTCATAGCACTTGGTGTGTAGGTGTCTGCTTGTTAAAGCACTTTATTGTAAGTGGGTTCAATTTCCTTCAGTATTTGCCAACAATCTTTTCTGCATGTAGATTTGTCAGTTATCCATCTTACTTAGGATCAGAGTGCAAGATCAGTTGGCACCGATCACGGAAACCTGCATATTTTACTTCATGTAACTTGAAATCAGTGTAACTATTGATTTCCCAGTAACAATCGACCAGGTGCAAGATAGATAAGAAAGTAAAGAAGACTACACCTCCCACATTGTCAACAAACCGTAAAATGTGCTCAGACTTGCAATTTAATGAAGAAATACCTGATGTCCAAGACCAGCTGCACATGGTACATTGTCCACAGCATTGCTTTACAGCAAGTATTAAAGTCTGAAAAAGGGCAACAAATATCCACCACTGTAGAGGATCTCGCTAAAATGTGAACTCCATCTGAAGGCAACCATAACAACAATAAATACCCGGGATTCTGGCAACAATATTTCGGAGCAGTGTTTTGAAATTGAATATAAACTGAATGACCAAATTAGCAGCTGTTTCCATAAGAAGCATTCTGAATACTATCATATCCACGACAGTGAAGTGATCAAATAACACATTTTTCAAGTGGCAGTGTTTTAAAATAAGAATAATAAGAATAAGAATACTGATGGAATTTTTGTCAATTCCTGAAATTTCCCAAAACCTAAATTACATTTGTACTGAGAAATTTGGCAGCTAAAAATAAAAACATCTGAAATATTAAATTTCAATAAAAGCAAACATGCAACCACACAAATTTGAAAATGGCAACAACAAAACGAAGTGCATTCTCAGCTACAAGCAGCCTCTGCTCATATAATCCCTCCATTGGACATTAGAGTACTGCTTTTCACTGGATGGATGGATTCAATAATGAGTGGGATGGTAATGCTGTAGTGAACGCTGTCAACTCACAACAACACATATTTCCACCCACAATCCCAAAACATGCATGTCAATTAAAATGCCTTAAACACGCAGGAATAATTGTCTCTCCCTCAGTTTGCCTCAGAAAAATAAGAGTGTGATGGATGGGCTGTTGGGATTTCCCTCCCGTTTTAGCTTGTGTTATTGAACAAGTCCAAATATAACAAGTCCAATCACATCCCAGTGGAAATCAATAAATAGTCGTAGAAATAAAGATGTTTACCTGAAAATGATCGAAACTTTTATGATCTGATGATCAAGATTTCTGCCCGTTTCTCCAGTCAAATGTATTTGTTACAAATCTTCAATTGTAACCAAAAAAGGCTGAAAAATAATCCAAAATTGAAAACCTGTTCCCATTTTTCATGCTGCACCTCAGAAAATTGGAACCACCTACATTAGCTCATTTGTTCAAAAACCAGCTGAATAAGAATGAAGAACAGGTTTGGCTTCTGGGTGTGTTTCTCCTGCAACCCCAATACTGTTCAAACAGGCTGCAAGCCGGCAACTTCAAACCGCTTTCACTTTCTGTCTTTTTAGGACAGAAAAATGCTCATTAAAACTTCCACATGCTGCTCTGTGTTTACTGTAACCTTACGTATAGGTGCGGCATCAGCATACTTCAGTTTGTTTACAGCAGGGAATCTTGTTTTCGGTGTTGAATATGTGGACAGATGGATGGTCACGTTAAAAAACAACAAAAAAAGAAAAAGGAGTGAGGTGTGAGGATGACTAAGAGCCATGCTGCAGTCTCTTACCAGGTGACCCTCAAAACACACACACACACACACACACACACACACACACACACACACACACACACACACACACACACACACACACACACACACACACACACACACACACACACACACACACACACACACACACACACACACACACACACACACACACACACACACACACACACACAGCAGGAGCAGGAAGTAGAAGCGCACGCTTCACAAAACTGGCACATACATCCTCCAACCTTCTGCCTCTCCCCGATTCTCCCTGCCGCCCTGTCTCCCTGCATCTTTGTCCTTGCACAGAAATAGCAAAATGATTATTCTGAGGCCAGGAAGTCCCATGTGTCCATCTTTGACACACACTCACAGCGTTTCATCTATTACGGCGCGCGCCTTAGTTACAGTTCATCTGCACCTTGCTCATCTCTCTTATCTCAGCATGATTCTACTTTTTTATGTAACAGTCTGGCATCTTTACCCACAGTAACCTGACAAAACACCGACAGAGAAATTAAGAATAAGAAGCTGACAGCTGAGAGAAATCTGCAACAATTTTTCATTTATCTATGCAATCATTGATATTCATAATACAAATTGCTGCATTTTTTGGCGTCTCAACTGACAGCATCAGCTGTAAAACATTTAAATGTGGAAAATGCATCCATCAGTGATGGTATTTGGGTTTTTCTGTTTTGCAGGAACGTCATGTACATATGGCCTATCGATCCCCAACCATCTTTCCACGGCCGTACAGCACAGGTTTATGAAACTGCGAGTGAGCATGTGAAATCTAGCAAAGACGTGGCACATAAAAACGAAACTTTTTGAATCTCTGTTCGTGCAACTTGCAGGCGTGACACGCGAGGACCCTCCGGTCCCATATGCACCGTCTTTCAGACTCCGACCCAGCCAGCGAGAAATCCTCCCGAGTGCACATTGTGCTCACCTTATGTGGGTCAAGACTGATATCTCTGACTTAAACCACTCCCGAAATAGCCGTGGGTGTAATCACCACAGAATTCATTAAGTACAGCTGGAGTGGTGCGAGGAGTGGAGGTGAACACTTCTGCTCTGAATTCCCCTGGGGACTGTCTTTCCCTCCACAATAGAAAGCTTGCTGTGTCACACTGCAAACAACCACACACTTCCAATATCGATCCTTTCACTTTTGACTCTCAGACAATAATCATAGAAGGGGATGTTTCAGATGTGCAAAAAAGTGGAGTTGAACGTGGGGATTTGGGCCTTTTGTTAAATGTGCTGAAAGTGTCCTTTATATAAATCATTGGTGCAACATGCATTATTGATGAAGGAAGGTTCAGCGTCTGCCATCCTCCGACCGTTAAAACACTCCCAGCCTCCTCCAGCCAGGGTGCTTTCACTGTGCCGGTCCGTACATGGATTGAATAGTCCAACAACAACACACTGATGCAACTTGTAAACATGGGAACGACTAATCTGTCCACCAATCTCTGATAGCCACTTTATCCAAAGTCGGGTCATGGGAGACTTGAGCCAATAGCAAGGTGGACAGTCACCAATCAGTGGCAGAACCGATACAGAAGAAGACAATCAGGCACACACAGCAACTTTAAAGTCACGGATTACCAGAACCCAATAAGCAACGGTGGGTTGAAGCTGATCAGAGCTAACAGTGGACAAAAAGCAGAGCACATCTTGGACCAGCACTCAATCCATGACAGAGCCAACACAGAGACAGAAACTGATATGTATGCATACGGAGACCATGTGAACTCCTTGGTCCGCCACAGAAACATTCTTCAATAGAGGCGGGTGAGAACATGACTACACTGCTCCACCACCCTGTGTATAAATATATATATATATATCTTCTATACTTGTAAATAAATGGTTAGTGCGAGTCTTGCAGGACTCTAACATCCATTCATCTATCCCACTTATAGATCCGCATTGTCCAGCAGAGGGAAACCATGGTTTGACACTGATACCAGCTGACAATGGCCAAAAGGTCGAATGAACTCTGGACTGGTCATCGAGCAATTGCAGGCTTAAAACAAAAGAATGTCACCACACACACATTCCCGTACAAGGACAACGTGAGGCAACAGAGCCAACCACGACACCACCTTAGGGCTTGTACCTGCACCAATGCTTCAAAACAGAAAAAAACTAATAAACAGCTGAAGCCATACGAGGAGGAGCAAATCATTCTGCAACAGATGCTCAAACAGTATGGTAGAAAGTTATCAGCGTGTTTGAGGCAGCACTCGGAGCCAGTCGCTTATTGGATCTTGTCAGATATCTCTTCTGTCTCTCCTCCTGGTGCCATATTTGGCACCCACCGAGATTAAATCGCAGTGCTGCGACTGCTCCTGCCACTCACTGTTGTTGTTTACAGCACACACAAGAGCATACGTTTTTTTGAGGACAGAATCACACATATTCTTCCACCACAGGATTCCCATTGTGCAACTCTCCTGCAAGACTCCCCCCCCGAGGCCTCTCCCACTGCTGCTCTTTTGCCTTTGTTTGTTAAAAAAGAGACTACGAGTGAACAGCATGTGTCATCTTATTACATGGCATTGTGTCTCAGCAAAAACACACAAGCAGCTCCCTGACAATTAACAACCCACTCTCAGCTGAGTAATGCTGCCGAGCCTCCAAAAAGACCCCTTTTTAATGTCACCAGATGACATTGTGTTATGCAAGCAAAACATTGTGACTTGATCTGCTGAGACAGTCTGTTCACATGAAAATATTGCACTTGTTGGCGGTCACTGCCGCTCTGGGTATGAAATGGTGTACTCCCTGCCTTTTGTGCTCCGGGGCGTGTGTGTGCCATCGCCGACTGTTCTTGGTCTGGGATTTTATTTTTCATTCACATCTTGATGCACGCTGCTGATCGTGTGGTAATAACGCCCAGACGTGCTCACAAATGCAATGTCTCAGCTATTAAGGTATCACTCGTGTGACTGGAAATGAGAGGAGGTGATGCCAAACTCCTGTGTTGCATCTTGATTCGAGACTTACTCTGGAGGAGGAGATGTTTTGTGTCATCACTTTTTAAAAGGGGAGTAATTGTCTGGGGCGAACTAGTTGTCGGATATTTGGCACATCACAGGCAGCGTGAGGGCCAAGCGCGGTTACCATGGGAACCTTGGCACACCACGCTGGCATATCTGGCAAGAGTTTACCGTATCTATTGAAGATTAGGGGGGGGAATAAAAGTGGATTTATTCTGTGAGTTAAAACCATTTTCTGGTCGGTGACACAGGAAGAGGCCGGCGTGGATTTATGCTGGCCAATGATAGTGCATGAACAAAAATCTGGGAAAGGATTATTGTGCCTCTGTGTGTGTGCGTGTGCATTCAGACAGTGATTCCAAAGTAAAGAGGCAGTTACACAAACAAATATAATACCTGCCATTTAATATTATAATCAAAAAGGTGGATATTATAGTACCGATGCAACTAGTGTATTCAACACTCTCTATTCTGTTCTTGACTTTTCAACCAGTAATCAACATTTTAATGGCAAACATAATTAAAAAACAACAGAACAAATGCAACCGAAGTTCAAAAGAATAGTGTCCAAAAAAAAGAAATGATCAGCATTAAATAGGGTATATTGCATATTGATGCCTTGTCTCAATGTCAGCTGGGATCGACTGGCCAATGCAACATTACCTGGATGAAGGATTTGTACTGCAGATGGTTGGATCGGTGTTAGTGGAGGAGTCTGGCTCTACCAACACTAATTGTGTGCCGACACGCTATAAAAGACATGCATCGTTCCTTTTCTCATATAACAGAGCTGCAGTACATTGCCGTTTTGAAAACCCAATATTTGACTACTGCTGTTCTACATCAAAAGTCTGGGAAAGTATTGTCGTACAACACTTCTAATAAATTAACCATAGGACGTGTGTGTAACGGTGCAGTCATTCTGACACTTCTGTCATCCTGTCATCGTGGTTCTTTCTTGCTCCTAATTCTCCCTTCTTCTCCTCCTCCTCCTCATTCTGTCTTTACATTGTAGTTTAAATGAGAGCTCTTCGTCTAATACCAAGACTGTGACAATCTCCTTATGGTGACACACAAGAAAGTCTTGCTCTGTATTTAGTGGTGCGAACTGGCACACAGATCAAAAGACCTTCGGGGCACGAAATACCAAGGTTTGACAATTCAATCCAACAAACCTCAGATTCTGTAACGAGTAATAAGATCCAACATTTTAATTTTTTTTTAACTTTGCAACTTTTTTTTTTTTTTTTAAGTATAAAATATTGAAATACACTAATGGGAAAGGTGCGTGTAAATTCAGCTTTGCAGGGTCACACAGCGGTGTAGTGGTCAGTATTCTGGCCTCAGAACAACCATGTGTGCTTTAGGTCTGGGCTGAACTCTGTGTGCAGTTTGCATGATCTTCCTGTGCGTGGATGAGTTTTACTACTTCAGGTTCATCCCACAATACAAAAACATGAATTTTAGGTTAATTCTCAACTCTTTGACAATAGGTGTAAATGTGGCTCCCATCCACAGTTACTCTGAGTTGCATAAAGCAGTTTGGAAGACAGATGGATGGATTTAACTTTACAGACAATATAAGCTATATTTCATCTCTCTATATATATAAAAAATAAACTTCAGCAGTAACGAGAACCAAGTATTTACAACTGAAACTAACACAGCACAGGCCTTTATATGAAAGGCTCCACTATGTCATTGCTTTAATCAGTTGAATATACAGTACTCAAGACTGAACGAGACCAGGGGAGCTGTAATCACCGAGCGCGAACGCAATCTGATAACATGAAAGACATCGACACTGCCCAGAAGAGCTGTTACCATGATAACAAAATTGAAATGGGCCACTTTGTTGCCATAGTAGTCATGTGAGGAGCGACGGGAAAGGGAATAGTAACAGACTCGGAGAAAGTGAAGAAGGGAGGGGGGCCAAATCAAAGACCAAACACTCGCCATAGTAAAAACCTTTTCCGCGTGAATCAGAGACCAGGTTGCCAGTGATTATCCTGGCCAGCTAAGCTTCCACCCTTGGTGTAATTTGTACCACAGAGCTGGGAGAAGATTTAAAATCGCTGGTGTGTTGAAGAATGTGCGAGTGTTTTCTCCTCATTGAGGATTTTAATTAGTCCCTAGCAGATTTCTTTTTTTCGTCCTGTGCAAAGCTTGATCACTTTGAAGATGGCGTTTGAAATATGTTTTGAGATGAAACTGAAAGGAGAGCGGCAAGATTTTTAAGTCAGTCAAAAAAATCGGTAGTTGGATCAGACATTTAAAGTGAAATCTCTGCAGAGCACTGCATATCATTTGTAAAAAACATTAAAGTTTCTTTTTTTTTCTTTTAATTTTGGTGGATTTCCAGGAGGTTTATATGTCGCTGGCTGTAACAAGTTTAGCTTCATTTTCGTCCCCCTCTTTGCTTCTTTCTAATGATCCAGGAAATGTGAAGCTTATATATCTTGATACTTGCAAACAATAAAATAAGCTTTGACATTATTAGATTCCCTTACTTTTACTATTTTCTACATAAGTGGTGGGGGAAAAAAATAAAAAAATAAATGCACAGCCGGAAGAACAAGCGAGTCAACTGTGCAGAAAATTAACTTGTGAAAAATAAAAAAAACAAATAAATAGAAATCAGAGTAACAAGCCTTAGATCAGTTTTCGACAATAACCAAAGCAAGATTTAATGGATTAACATATCCAGGCCATCTTCACACGCAGCGCAGAGTGGGGGAAGGAGGACCCTTCTGATCTCAAACAGCATCAGCGCTGCGTCGAAGCTTGCGTAACTTGTTTATTATTTGGGGCTTCCCATCAGGAGTTGCTCAGCTCCTGCTCTCGTGTTCCAACGCCCCCCCTCATTCCTGCTCAGTGATTGGTTAATGAGGCCCGTTGCTTCAATCTGAGCACAGAGAGCGATTGGCTGTGCACCTACGCCGCCGCCAGGGCTCAGTGACGGTCCCGTCTCATCAGCCCCCGTCGTGCTCACTGGCACGCGCATGATCGCCCACAGGGGCAGCAAACGTCTCGCAGGGTGGAGGAGCGATCCACACCCAACAGCCTCACGATATAGAATTGAATCATTATGAGAAGTAAATAGTCACGAGCTTGGATATCAGAGTGGGCACGTTGGCAGCAGTTGGTCGGCAAATGTAAATTTCAAATGGTAGGAAAAAGTCAGCTGGCGTTGGGTTTTGGAGATGTCAGCATGGAAGCAGAGAGCTACACACGACACTGAGCGATTTAGCACAGTGAGCAAACTATCCTATAAGCAAAAAGTGGTTGTCGCCATTTGTTACTTAAATAATGACATTGCGTTTTCTTTTAACTTGGAATTTCTCATTTGGAATGAGATCACTTCCTTGTAAAAAAATAAATAAAAATGTTTGATTTGATCACAGCATTGCAAAGGGTGAGTGTGACTGAGTTATATGAATAGTACAAAAGCTTTTAAGTTTCAATAAAAAAGTATGAAGTCAAAGTCTTTGGATTTCATACTTGTAATTCTGATCTCGAGGGAGAAAATCTTTGATAACTTCTGCTGCTTAAATCCAAAAAAAACACTTACAACTTTCTACTGTCGCAGTGTGTGCAACTCCTCTTTTTTTCATTTTCAATATTTGACTTCACCCCTAGAAACTTTGCATTATCTGCTTGCTTTTGGACACTTTTTGCTTTTAATTTCCTTATCATTTTTTCGGGAGATTAAAGGAGTAGAGAATGAGAGTGTTCTCCACCTCTGGAGAGCTACAGCAATTTTAAAAATTAAGAGTATAACAGCATACCCTCACCTAGTAAAGTAGGAGTAAATAAGTCTTGTCTAAATAGTTAACTAATTTCCCATTTGCACCACATTTCTTGAGTATTCCCAGGCATGATCATGTGACGCATCATTTTGCTTTATCTTTATCAAAACTCTGCAGCAAGAAACTTCAAGGTCTAAAAGATCTTTTCCTCGTCTCCATGTCTCATCCTTCCATGGAGTCGTGATCATTCAGTCTTACACTTCCAGCCTTATCTTTTGCCTCCACCTTGGCCTCTTTGCATCCTCTTTTCATTGCCATCTTCCCCGTCTTGTTCTACTTCCAACTCGCCTGTCCCTCCATCCCTCGCCTTTCTTGTGTCCAGACGCAGCCTTCTCCTCCCAGCGATGGCTTCTCGACTCTCCAGATGGCGCAGTCATTTCCACAGACGCTCAACTTCAAAGGCTGGGGAGGACTGGGAGGCCAAAGGGTGTGGGAGGGTGGAGAGTGGAGGTGGGGGGTATCCAGCATGGTGGCAAATCCGATGAGGAAACACACCCACTCACATCACTGGGTTCAGTGAGGTGATCTGATGGTGGTGACGTTAACGGAGCGCTGTTTCAACACGTGTTGTGTGCAAAGGAGGAGCTGAATTTGACCCGGTGCAAATGCTTTTGCCACATATTGCTGTTTGAGTGTCACTAAATTCTTAACTTAAAGGCTGAAGTGAAGCTGAACTTAATTGTCTGTCATACTGAGCTATAAGTATTTATTTAGCCTCTGGTTTTCTTCAATATTAACAAAAAGACTGTATTGCCAAATAATAGTGCGGTTAAAGGTTTGGCAAAAATTCGTGTCTTTCATGCAGGACTCCCTCTCTCACCATTTGGTGTACAGATTATATATGACCTCAATTAACCTGAAGCACAACGAGAGCCGCTCTTTGTCTGCCGAGACAAAGCGTGTTTCCCATGCATTAGTAATGGGCTTGTTTAGTCAGCATTAGCAGGGGACAAACTCCTGAGCACAGGACAATTTTAAACAGCGAGTAAGACAAACAAGAAATCACACACGTTTTACAGACATGTCAACCATCCCAGGGCACGTGTGTACGCCCATGTCACTTATAGCAACTATTCCTACTATACCAATCCATATTTCTTTGCCGTTGTTGAATAATATCAACGGTTCAACAACTTCATGTTTAAAAACCTTACAACATATACATTGCGTAAACATTTCGTCTATTTCTGTCTTGACAAATCAAAATCAAGAGTGACGTTGACAGAGTTAAAAAAAAAAAAAAAAAAAAAAACTGTGAGGGATGGTGACGTCTACACTGACTGTATATCGTATGAGTGTGTAACATGTAACTCAGCACGTCCACATGACAGGATGTAACACCGCGACTGTTTCGCCACAGCCGACCACGTCAGAGACGGTTAAGAGAAGCCAACACTTCCAGTAAGCGACGCAGCAAATGACACTGTGAAATTTATAGGACAAACTAGTGCCAAGCAAACAAGTGTTTGAATTCTTTGTGATGTACATTTTTTTTTTTTTGCTAAATACACCATGCAACACAAACCAAGTACAACACATCACTTTTTCTTGGTTACATTTACTGATAAAAAAAGGTGGAGCAGTCACAACACTGAAAAGGACCTTCACCCACACAAATCCATCTGGTAATAAGGATGTTTCCTCTGCCATAACCCTGCTTTGACGGCACTCCGCTACCCACCGTTGTACAGGAAGGTAATCACAGGAGAATAGAATCACCCCTGCTATCTTGCGTCTTAACACATCGCAGGGAAACCCGACGCAGCCCGTAATCTGCCCACGTCTGAGAAACCATAACGCGTTATCAGCCAAGCTGCGAAACGGATGAAGATGAAAGATCACAGGAACTCTGCTTTCTCTCACCTTTTTCACAGCTCTCAGAAAAGCAAATATTTTGGCCATGAACAGTGATTCACACACGGACACCTTAAAGCGGCACAGATCCAACACCAGACCCACAGACTGTGTCGCAACAGCAGTATAGTGAGCATTCATACCTCAGACAGGCCGTTTTAGTTGTGGCTCAGTATTTCACTGTGTGCTTCACAACATTTCGCTTATATTCTTTGTGATAAGAGTATAGAATTGGATTTAAAACTACAATTCCAAGTTACCCATCAACATTGCAAAAGTCAATAGTATTTCCTTCTATGAGTTTTTGACGGAGGAAAGTACATCAAGCATAATTCTACGAGATGGTTCCCATCATCTCCAATGCACGATCCACGAGAACATGATCGCGCCACATCAAAGACCAGGTATCCGTCAGCGTGCTTCCAGGATCCATTTGTGCTTATATGACAAGCAGTGCTGCAGGTTGACAGCTTCATCTCACTGCGGATATAAATTCATAGAGGATCTAAGAAATTAGAGAAACAATCTGTGGTGTGCGGTATAATCAGTATGTGCAGGCACAGCATGCTGTGAGCAGGAGCACACCGGAGTCATGTCATGTTCTCATCTCCAAAAAATAGGAACTGTGACTTTTACGATCCGGTCAGAGCTTCTGTTAACGAACACAAAAACAAAAGGACGTGGGATCAACAGCAGTCGTGGTTCGGGCAGATGGATAACTGAAGTCATAAGCCTCCTCACTGCACTATTATTCAATCACATGACCCTGCAGAATTACATTTTCTAGTAGGAGAAGGTGTCAATGTCATATTTATGTGACCTCTGTGACTACCATTTACCTTTCCTCTTTCTGAGTTCGTCTTCCTCTCCACTCACTATTTCCTTTGCAACAGGATTAAATACATTGGCCACATGGACTTTATTACATGATGCATCCTGATTAGAGATAGAGTGATAGATATTTTATTCATCCCCATGGGGAATTCACTTGCAGCAAGGCAAGAGAAACGTATCTATATTACGGCACCATTAAGACACACGGCAATTCCCAGTCCTTTACAAATAATTATAAAAATACATCAAAACAAAGTGATTAAGATTCTTAAGATTCTACAAGGGTATTAAAAGAGCATAAAAACGAGATTAAATAAAGCTTTATTAAGATAAAGGTAATGAAATAGTTCAAATCTATTGTTTATTCGAAAGCTTGTTGGTGCTTTAAGGCCTGATTTAAAAGAAGCGAGTGTGTCAGCAGGTGTTCAGGAAGTTTCTTCTACACGTGAGGCGCAGGGGAACTTAAAGCTGCTTCACCTCGTTCCTTCGGACTCTGGGAACACGAGCCTCCTGAGGACCTCAGGGGTCTGGACATTTCATATTCTACAAATAAATGAGGTATTTGGCTCTCTGAAAGAGCTGCAAACTGTTTAACAGATTATATTACTGAGAGCTGCAGACACACTAACAACAATAACCCAAAAATAAATGCATGAACAAGCTTCCTCTTTTGCAAACAAATCCTTTAATTCTTGGAATATTTTTCAGACGGTAGTAAGATGATTTTGCTATTGGTTAATATGCTTGTTAAATTTCAGATTCAGACTCCACAATTACACCCAGATTTCTGCCTTGAAAACAGCGAGTCAGTGGGTGGTGTCATCTCGCCACTGCACCTGATAACAACTTGACCACTAATTGCTTTGGGAGCAGCTGCTGATGGAGGTCTGAGTTAGGAAACAGGAATTGCTCATATAAGTCACATTGTTGAGTGTGTAAGACAGGATGGAGTTTACTTTAAATCCCAGATATAATCTGCCTGGATTAAGTTACAACATCTGAGGAGGGCAAGGTGCTGCTTCTCGGGAATCGGCCATGTCTTGTGGACTCCTTTTGTGGTACGTCTCGTATATTTGAATTGTTTTTAAGTACATCTTGATAGAAAAGCTAAAGCAGATGTTTTTCTCGCCTTTTTTAAAAGGGTTCCCTGGCTTTGCTTAATTTCTTTGCTCTTTGGTACCAGTGATGGTTCACCTGTGATAACAGGTAATGATTTTATTAAATTTTTTATTTTTTGGAACTACATTGGGCTTTATGTCCATATTTGATTAATCCTTGTTGTCATATTGACAGGGTATGGCTATCCAGTGATGGATAATTCGAATGAACTACTGGACGCATTTGAAAATGAAGCTTTCATCCCTTCAATTTTCGATCATATAAAATGGCACGCTTTGACGACCCAGCCAGCTGGCCACGTGTATGAAAATTACAGTAAACATACGGTTTTCCCTCTGCTGGATTTATCTCAACGAAACCATCCCAGCAGGCCGAGCACTCGTAAAGGACAGAAACCTGGAAACGGCGCATCAAGATCGTGGGAAGCACAGAAGCTTGACAAACGAGTGACGTCTCCTTTCGGCCTGAAGTCAAAGTTTGACATGCCATCAAAGCCTGAGCGGAGAAACCGTCTCCAAACACCTTCGCCTGATGTGATTAATGAGAGCGGAATGCTAATCTCCCCACGTTCTTTCAGTAATACTCATTCAGCAAGTCAAATCGCGAATCCACTGCCTGCCACTTCCTCTCCTTCTCACGGGACGTCCGCTTTTTGGATTTGGCATCCTAAAACGTTTGGCAGTGGATATGGGATGGCCAATTCAGGCTATGGATCCCAATACCAGAACAAAAACGGCAGTTCTGGTGCAGATGAAAACGAGTTAAACGGTTCACGTCTCGTCTTTAAGGAAATCTTGAAATATCACTCTGAGAGCAGTGAACCTTCCCAAACGTATGACGGCGTAAATGGCTTCAGCCAGGCTAATCGCAGGCAAAGACCTTCAACTGCTTATCACTCTCCAAGCAAACTCTCCTTTAGAAAATACAGGAAAGCCTGGAATGTCAATCCATTTTGGAGAGAATTTCCATCCATTTCCAGCCTCTATCGTCTCCTGAACCTCAATTTCAGCGAAATGGAGAAACATCTACAAAACCCGTACTTTGGCATCAAAAACTTCAAGTTTACCAAAAGGGCCAGCCAGCCACTCCCACCCCAAAGACGATCAGCAAACTATGGGCTCAGGCCGATTAATATTGCTCAATCAAGTAACTACTACCAAAGAGGCAGATATCATCAGGAAAATACCATCTACTCACAACATTCTCGCTGAGGTGCCCGAGACCTGAAGAGATGGGAAAGGTTTCACAGAGCCTGCACAAGAACGAGCAGCAGTGCTGGAGGTGTAAGGTATGTTTTTATACTTTAATAATTCATTTTGGATAAGAGTTCATGTCTAATGACTGTTCTGAAATTTGAAGCATTACATTTCTGCTTTTTGATTACAGGCTGGTGTTTCCTCCAGAAGAAAATAAAACTTTTCAAACTGATGCTGCTGTGCAAGCTCTTGTTTTTTGTTTTTTTTAAATTGTGATTTACAGTCTATGCTTCACCATGTGCAGCAAGTCTATCACTTAACTGTGCATTGCATGTATTGAACACGACCTAGTGTCAAATGGCTCAACTTTGACAGCAAATTATTACCCAAACCCCACATAAAGGTGTTTTGTTTTTTTTACCTTGGCATTGAAATCCTTGTTTCCCAAATCCCCTGCAACAAAACAGAAGTATTATCAAAAAACACAATTTACACTAAGCGGAGCAATCATTAAGTGATTGATTTTGAAACTCAAATTAGGGACTTTTAAAAAAATAATAAAATTAATGGTCTGAGCGCATTGATGCGCATGTTTAAAAACATTATATAAAATGCACAATTAAGCGTAAATGTCTAAAATATTTTTAGAATCACTAGTCACAAACTAGCTCACATGCATTGCAAAAAGCAATCCATGCAAATCCTCCTGCTGAACTTAAGAGAAAAGGTTTCGGTAGTTCTAATCAGAAAGGTCAGTGCAACTTACCATATGAAGTCTGTACAGTGGCTGCAGAACGTCGGTTGCTTGAAAAACCTGGCAGTAAATTTGTGGTTTTTCACTTCATGCACGTTTTTCTGCCGCAAAGCACCTTTACGGGCGAATCTGTTCCCAACCCCAGCCGAGTCATTATAATGTAAAAGATGATGATCAGCCATAATGGGGGGGTGGGGGTAAAAACAAAAAAAAGTACAGATCCCCAACTTTTATTGTCCCAGTGACTTTGTGATGGCTTGTTGTTTGTCTTTGTAGCAGTGATGAGGACTCCTCTGGATGGACCGCACGCCTCCTTCTGCTCCGTCCACAGCTGAGCGCGACTTTTTCGTTCAAAGTGACGTCTGTGGATGGTGCCTTCATGGACCGTGGGAATATTCCGCTTCACATTCAGCGGACATCGCATCATCTGAAAGTGCAACATGCACTCAGTCTCCAGGACTCTCCGGTTTGCATAAAAAGAAACTCCCCAAATATGTAATTGTCCTTTATTACACGTCCAATGGGCAATCATCTCTTTAGTTTTGACAGTTTATCTCCTTGTGCACTAAAATGTGATGTCAACCTGTTTATATGTTATCAGACCTACATTTTTTTTGTTTGTTTTCAACTACATGTCACAATAATAAGGCAGAAAACCTGACCAAATAACCCACAACTACTACAAGTATCAAAACAAACGAGGCGCACTTGAAGCTCACATGCGCCTCCATCGACGACCATAAAGTCCCCCAATAGTGGCATTGGCGCGCCATCGTGTGGTCGAGTTATTACACTGCAGGCATCTGTGATGATTCTGCTGCGGATCAACCTTTTAATTTTAACTGAGTGGCCCATTCTTAGTTTAAACACGACGAAAAAACACCAAGTGGCCCCCACAACCGAAGATGATTAGACAAAACTGTATTCAGACAAAAAATAAAGGACATACATTAAAACAAATCAATTATAAAAGGTATAAAATGACAAAGAAAAACTGTATTAAGATAAAGCTAATGAAATAAGAAAAATCTATTGTTTAATGGAAAGCCTGGGCAAATGATAGTGTGCCAGCAGTCCTCCGATGTTTAGGAAGTTTGTTCCACTGGAGGAAAGCACTGAGCAAACCTCCTCCTGTGACCTCAGAGGTCCGGGTGTTTCATATTCTACAAGTAAATCTGTAACTATCCACACCTTTATAGACAATAAGTGAGATTTCGAAGCGGATCCTTTGACACACGGGCAGCAAGTGCAGAGATTTGAGGTCAGGTGAAATGTGCTCCACCCTGTTTGTGTTTGTCAGGACTCTGGATGAGCTGCAGCAGTCTGACAGATTTGTTTAGTATTTTATATTACTGATGTAAACACTCAATTACAATTCGGGTTTGAGTCCACATAACGAACAGAGTTCCGGCCTGATTTGTTTTCTGAGTAGTCGTTTTGATGTTTCGAAAAATGAGTCCCTCTTTTTTCATTTGGTGTAAAGACTATTAACCTGAAGCCCATTGTTCCCTCCTGGGACAAAGTATGTTTTCCATGCATTTCTAACATGCTTGTTTAATCAGCATTAACACTGGACACACACCTGGACTCTTTAAAAGGGAAAAAAGGAAAAAAAACAAGAAATAACACGTTTTACAGACCCATATGTTTATCCTACCATCATTTCGAGCAAACATGCTGCTTTGATTGATTTAATGAAAAGTTCGGAAGAACTAAAGACATTTCAACAGGTTAAAAACAACGTGGTGATTAATTTGGTTTTAAATCTCGCAACATTCCACAATGTGCGTTGTAATCGTGGGAGTCGTCTTCGCTCACTTGGAGGGCGGAGAAATCAAGGGCAGTTACCATGGCAACGACATGACGCTGCGTCGCTCCGGAAACCGGAAGTGGCGTAGAGCGGAGGACGCTAAAGTTTTGAACCACTTTGAGCGGCGAAGTCACTGCTTCATGTAAGTCGCTGATCGCTGATTTACAGCCTCTTAACAGGTTATGGTTTATGTTAAGAAGTGGCTGATTAGCAGAAGGTCCGGAGCGACAACATGGTGTCTCCATCGCTCGGCTCGAGCGGCTCGTTTTAGCGCTGCTAGCCCGCAAGCATGTCGGCTAATGCAGCGGCGGAATACTTCCATTAATGCAAATTCTTGATTTATCGCGTATTTTGGATCACTTTGCATCATGCACGATGCATGGACACGTGTTTCATTGTCATTGCATGCTACACATGAAACGAAACGTGCACATAAAAGAAGTTTACCAATGCTGAGAGCATCTGCACCGTTTATGTCTACTTTTACTTTTATTCATTTGAGTATGTCGCCCATTTCTGCCCTTTATACTCAGAATTTACTTAAATACGGCTACTTATCTGCAAAGCTGTATGTTTTAAGCCCAATGTACATCTCTGATCCTCTGTTGTGTTCAGATCAAAGCTGCTTTCTGTCCTCAGTCGCGTGATATTGAGGTGATAACACATTTATACATTACATATATGCTATGTAAAAGAAGAGTGGGAAAAGGAAAGATGCTTTAATATTTCAGTGGAGGGATGGGAGAGAATATGGAAAATATAATGTTCAATGTACAATGTGAAGAGAATTCTGTTGGAAAAAGGTCATTTGATGTTTGGAACAAGTTTTTAAGCAATTAATTCTATGCCTTGTCTTGAATGTTTGTACCACATTTATTCACCTTTTTTTCCTCTAAATTTGTATTGTTATTCTGCATGGTTTGTAAATGTATTTGTTGCTGTACTGCGCTATGTGAATAATAATGATAATTACTTTCCTTGCTTTCAGGTAACCATGAGCAGAGACGAGGCTTCGTGTGAGAGGCTGGACTCTGAGTTTGATTATTTACTACTGGACATGAAACCATATGTCCTCAAACACCCGAACAAGACAGGTGGGATTGCAACTCATCTGCATTCTGTGAATATGCTAATGTGCAAGCTATTCAAATATTATAATGCTGTTTTGCTTGAAATTACAACTGATCTAATTCCTTGCACTATCACCATTTGCCCTGATGTCATCTATTGATGCGCATGCTGCTAGAATCCATCTTCCGAACGAGATCATACTTCCAAACTTCTCATCGTCCGTTCAATTTTTTAATACGTCCTGAACTGGCTTCACTTGTAAAGTGTACTTTTCAAGTTTTATGACTGCCGCTTTAATGTTTAAACGACATTCTGATTTATTCAGTTCACTTCACACACTCTTATCGGTGTCGATGCTTTTTTTAATCTATGATTTTAATTCGTTGTTTTCTTTTGCGCTTTAATTTACTTGTAACCCATTTTCCTTTACGCGTTGGAGAAACAGCTTCTTATTTTCTTCTCCTCATGTTCTCAGAGCGCCAACAGTGTGCCGTATGGATAAAGAAGCTGTGTGACCCGGCTGCTTGTGGTTCAAGCCCGATGGGTCGGAAGAATCGCAACTTGTACGCGCGTTTGCTCCTGCACATGCTCAAAAGAGGAGTTCTGGACAGGCCTTTTACCAACAAACCAGAGCCCGGAAGCCTTCAGACACTCCCTACCTACATGGTAAGAATAAATGCTTTAGGAAATCCTAAAAGTTACTTTAACACTGTTTTTATGTGTGTTACAAATATTCTCATTTTTAACAAAACGCATAAACCACCAACCTAATCCATGTCTCCTTAAATTTGGATTGATTTTCGTAGTCGATCTACTTTGATGAGCCGCTGAACGTTCGCCCTTTGGAGCACAGGAGTAGAGATCTGCCCGACTGGGTGTCGGGAGAGCTGGGGAGCTCCACTGACGACAGTTTGGCTGTGGAGCTGCTCAAGGACCGGCTCAGTTCTACACCTGTTGCAGCTCGTCACAGGTAATTCATCAGTCGCTCTTTTGTGACCAATAATGTCATAACTGCAAGTAATGCAATCATTTTTGGCCATTTTGCATATATTTTTTTACAAACATATACCTATACTTTTATAAACATACATATACTATACATATTTTTGATGAGAAAACTGCACAAAACCTGCAAAAAAATGCTTTTATTTTCAAGAAATGCTGCCCTTTTTATGAATGGTTACAATATTAGCTGCATTTTCAAATTGTGTATTTTTAAATGCTAGTCCCTTGTGCAATAATTTACTCAATTATTGCTTAAATGCTATTATGTTAATGGATCAGACATCCTATTACACGATTAGCAATTTATCGCATTATCGGCTTTATTACAATTAGAATGGTCAAACCGATTACATTATTGACTTCATTATTAGTTGTTAGACAGTCTTTACTTTTCAGTGCTCTCATTTCAGAATTAATGAGGCAATTATTGGAACAATGAATGATGAAATATTAATCTGCATGCATTCATTTTCAGGTGAGTTATAATGATGTATCATTAGAATGAACTGAAAAAGAATAGGGCATTGTAATACATACAATTGTATGCTGGCAAAGGCACAGTTGCCACTGATAGAGCGCATAAGAATCAGAAAGCAGGATATGGTGGCTAAAGTGACTACATTCATTGAATATGATCCTCGGGTTGAAAATTCTGGTGGCCAAAGAAATGATGGAATTCCCATGTCTGTGTGTCTGTTTCTCTTCCGGGGGCAAAGTAATACCTGGCTATGAAACAGAACTCCTGACTCGTGACCTGATCCGAATTGCACGTGATCCGTGAACTCGTCAGTTGTCACACGTTGATGTTAATGAAAAACATTTATGTGGGGAGTATTTGATGTAACTGGGTGTAATTCAGGGAAATGGAAGGCTGACTGGAGTTTCCTTTTTCTGAACACTGAGAAGCAGAGTGACATCTGACGGGCTCCACGGCCTTTTCCGAGCACACCTCGAGAAGAGAAGAGCTGCTTCCTTAAAGGGATTTTTCTTTTCTCCTTCTTCTTTCCTGGAGCACAAGCAGCTTTGTAAAATACCAGCTGCACCAGTAAAGTCACTTTTACTGATGCTCATCACTCCGATTTGTTCCTTATCTCTGGAACTGTGTGTTCAGCGCGTTACCCGAGCGACTTCAATGCAGATAAATTAGCTCGTAAATTTCAGTGAGGAATTTTTTAACAGTTCATAGCTGCTCACCAAAAGGGCATTGGCGGCTTTTGGCACTTTTGAAATGTATCGCAAAGTGTATGAATATTATGGAATTCTTGTGCTACTGCACTAACGAAAAATATTGGAGAGCGCCTTGCATTGGTTTTCCATTTGTAACAAGAAGGCAAAGAAAGAAATGGACGTAGAAGATCCTCCATATATTGCGTACAACATTTTATCTCGGCGTTGTGCTTTATAGCTCGACCAGACCTAAAACAACTGAAGTTCCCTGTGAAGCTGGATACACAGCTTTTGGGACTGATTGCCCGTCATATTTGCTCAGCGGCGCTATCTGAAAAGCCAAAGATATTGCCAAGTTCTTGCATCAGTCCGCATGAGCTGTCCATTCTGACTTTTCAAAGAGAAATGCTTCGAAAAACAACATGAGAGGAGGACGGGGAACCTCTCCAATTCTCTCTCTCTGTCTTTCCGCTCCTCTTTTCTTCACACTTTCCCAGTTGTACCTGAAATATAACCCTGGCAGACTAAAGAAAGCAGAGAGTAAAACTTGGTAGCTCATTAGCGTGTCCTCTGTTTTCGAAATGGTTTGGCTTGTTTTACTTTTTGAACATCAGACACCCCCCCCCCCCCAAAAAAAAGTATGTATTTTGGATTGAGACTTGTGCTAATTACCTTCACAGCTCAGGCCACACGTGTGACACGCTCTCCAAATGGAACATCAGTCATACTTGCTTTTGCAGGGAGTGATTCCTCTGACTGGATCTCAACAAAGTGGTGTCAATGTTGGTTCATGGTTTTTGTTTAGATTTTTTTCCCCTTCATTTCAATGAACGAGGATGAGACAACTCAGAAGCCAGTGGTTTCATGAGCCTATTTGCATAATAAAAAGAGAGCACTGTAAATGCAGTAAAGAGGGCTTAATATACACCAGGGCACTGTGAGAGAGAGTACAGCCCCACTGCTGCCATATTTAATTCAAAGTCATTTGCTGTGGTTGTGGAGTCGTGTCATTATGATTAGATGTAGTGAGAGTCCCACGGAGAGACAGTCGGAAGACATCAGCTTTCTGTTTACTATTTGTAAACTCCATAGGCTTGAACCTAATTCCTCCCAATGCAGAGACATCCAGCTCAAATTCATTGCATCAGTCCTGAAATCAACTGATGCCGTTATTATTATTGCCTTATTGCTTTAACCTAATATTACTTGATCACGCTTTTTAAAATTGTCAGTGTTAAGTAGTTCATATAAATTAAATGATTGAATAAGAGGCCATGTGACACTGTGTCAAGAGCAGACTGCTGCGCACCAAAGTATCCGATTGGGATTAAAAAGACACTCAGATCACAGGCTATCGTGCTGATGGTGGAAATAAGCCAGACCAAGACTCCTTTTATGTTTCGCTCTAAATTAGATGAGATTAGATAGAGGAAACTTCTGACTCTTTCCTATCATGTGACAATGTTTGATCTGTCTCATTCACCATTGGGCAGGTAAGGAGCATCACATAGATGGGCCACTTTCACTTTCCAGTGTCTAAAGGGGATGGTTTCTAAGTTTTCTTTTTTTTTTTTTTTTAAATGCTACCTTTATTTTTCACAGATGGTCTTGAAATGTGTCCTATAACCTCATGAGCCAGAAATGCCTTGATCAGGTTTCGGCGTAGATTCTCCATTTAGTGTTGGTATTCCCAACTTAGCCACAAGATAGAGCCACTGCTTTGTCTGTAGCGCCGGTTCACACTGAGGAATGCTGTGGGAAAGCAAAGGCAGGCAGTCAGGGAGGGGTCAAGAGATCATACCAAACAGCTTTGGCGATTGAGCCGACATGTCCACTCAGTCTTCTTCTTTGTGGTCAAAGAAGACAGATCATGATAAAGACATGGTAGTGTGTGTGTGTGTGTGGGGGTTGAGTTTGACACCACAGAATGTGTCAAGTTCACCGCTGAAGCGAAGCTGAGAGGCATCTAAAGTGGGCTGTTGTAGGTGGTGCTATAGCTGGACTTGTGTTTTTGTTTTTGTCGCATTTTTCGTTTGTTTAATCATTTTCCCTTTTCTGTCTTCCATCTGTGTATTAATCTTCCACACATGAAAACTGTTAATATGCCTCCCGCCTCCTCCTCCTCCTCCGTCACTGGTAACGTTGACAATAACATTGTCTTTGGCGTTTCAATAGTCTGTTGCTGACACGAGTCGAAATGCCTCACGCTTTACACTCTTCAGGACAGAATGTTTGCGCTGATCATTCCTCCAGGTGTTGCCGGGTGATGGTGGAGGGTGCGCGGGGGGCACGGGGATCTCTGCGTCCCAAGGTCAGACTGCTTTCCTTTCGTGGCCCGGGGCTGAGACCTGGGCCACGCTGGCTCTGCACCTGGAGGTCAGGCTGGGGTATGGATGTCAGGTTGCTTTAATCAGCCGAGCTGCAGCTTCTGAGGCTCTCCATGGTGTTCTCATTTTCGTGTGTGTGTGTCTGTGTGTGCATGTGTGTGTGTGTGTGTGTGTGTGTATGCGCGGAGTGCTGGCCTGACTTGCCACTGCTTTGATCTCTGGGCCTCAGACTCCAGACACATCTGATTCAATTATCCTCATCCACCTGTTGACTTAGAGGCCCAAAAATTGCGACGCTTGGCCCCACCAGCCAACTTTCATGACTGCATGTGTTTGCGCTTGTGCATGCTGATGTGTGCCTTCGCGCGTGTGCACATAGGAGAATGAAGGAGTGTCTGACGATACAAAAGTTGAGTTCTTTTCAACACCTTTGATTGTGCCAAACTAAAAAATGAAAAAATCATTAGATAAATCTTGAAAAATAGATGCAATGTCACTTTATTCTATGATCAAAAATGATCACCACTGGATCATTTCCTGTTTTATTGAAACTGGTGTATTGTGGCACTGTGGTATCGACTGCACAAATATAAAAGCATAAACTGATGTGTTCTGATACAGTAATGATCCTGATTAGTTGAGTTTTGGTCACTGCAACAGCTTCAAAAGAGAGAAAGAACAAAACCTTTTCCTCTCATTTTAATTAACAATATAATATCAGAATCCACACAGAGGCAAAAAGAGTATTTGCCAGCAATACATTTCAGGAACACCGGAATAACCATTGTTTAAGGTAGTGAAACACCAACATCAACTGTAATATTCATTCACGGTGTTGATGTGAGCGATTGAACTGAAGCAGATATTTTAAATGTGTCTGATGCACCAGTGGTGTCCGATTCATTATTCTACTTGAGTTCCGCGAGGTAACTCTGGCAGCGACAAATCAGGTTTAAAATTCTTGATGCTCCAACATGACATGGAAGGAACGGGAATGCCCAGAGGCTCCAAGTCAGTGTGTGAAACAGTGCCCTCTAGAAGGTGATATGATGTCTTTCAAAGACGATAATGGGCTTTTTCCTCATTATTATTCTTCATCTTTTGAGCCTCTTCGACATCTTCATTCAATTAGCATTAGCAGGCTGTTATTTCCTGGTGTGCCAGCGGATAATGAGATTGTTAGTTCAGTTCTGCCTGTGCGTGTGTGTGTGTAGGTAAGAATAGTGAGAATCCGTGTGTGTGTGTGTGTGTGAAACTGTGATCAATATGATGAAAGACAAAGGTGGAGGTTTCGGATTTTCAAAAAGATTCCACAAGTCATAGGCTGCGGCTCGCCGGGCTGTGTTTGGAAGCAGACTGATGTACGACGGAGACCTTTATTGTTCAGATGGGTTAAAGTGCAGACCACTGGCCATACAGCCGGGGCCAGATGTTGATCCGTGTAAATGGCAAGGCAGGGTGCCAAAGCAAGCACATTTCTACAGTACAAAGCGAGGGAGAGAGAGACACGAGCAGACTCCAGAGATATGTGTGCACATACTGATGGTTAACCTCTCGCACTTTTGTTTCGCTTTCAATTCCCTCCCCCAGGAGAAGACCGCATGAAGGGAAGACGCCACCCCGACCCATGTCATCCAGTCCACTCAAGCGGTCACTCAGACAAGAGGACAGAGGGGTTTGTTGAAACGCCACATTACAACATACCTCCCTCATATGTGTTTTAAGATTCAGTCCATGCTTTTTTCTTTTCTCTTCCCCCCCCCCAACAGAATTATAGATAGCTCCGAGGTAGCTCCGATGAAACTTTCAATAATTAACAGCGAACCCACTGATGCCATAGTAACACAATGCTCTGATATCTTCATCAACGTAGTTTGTGAATTCCTCCACTTGTTTTCCTCTGAAGCACGGAGGGAATTCCCTACGCTCGCAAGTCGCTGATTCACAAAAAAACGAAGCTACTACTCGTCCTCGCAGCTGGTTAAGACTGTTCCTGGATGAGGCTCTCACAGGCCACCTCATTAGGCTCACTTCTAAAGAGCAATAATGGGCAATTTTGCTCAAGATCATCAGAGTGGTGTTAATTAGAATTTTTCGGGGGGGATTTTACCTTGTAGTGCTGTTGAGAGAGACTGCAATATGTTGAGAAGTGTTTGTAATAATCTTCAGTTCCTTTGAATGACGTTTGCCAGGCTATTGGAAACACCTCACTATAACACAATCCCTCTCAACGGCAATCACTGCAAATAAAAAGTAAAACGGCGACCTCTTCTGCTATTTAGAGAACATCTTTTGTTTTTGTGGAGACAGAATTTATGACCGAGCTGTTGTAGTAGATCACATTATGTTCTCTACACGCTGTGTTTTTCCACTTTGTGTAGTTTCTTGTGCTATCGACATTGTTATTACATGAAGGTGGGCAACATGGAGTGAAGTTTCATTCGCGTAGTGTTTGATTTCTATTTCTTGAAGTGCTCTAACAATTTTAGGAAAGTGGAGAATCATTGTGGCGGTGGGTGCGTTTTATTCTTTTAAGCAGCTGAGTCAAAAGATACATTAAAGAGCCAATAAAGTGGCAGCATCTCCTCCATTGCACACCGTCAAATAAAACATCAGTAAACTAAAGTTACAAAAAAAATAAAAAAATTTAAATACTGATGTTTAATTGCTGTAATTTTCACAAACCAAAAGTTTCATAATTGTGTGTTAAAGTGAACAGTCGGAATAGAGCAGGGACCGCATCGTGCTGCTCATATATACCTATGTTGAACACAATACTTTGAATTCCTGGTGTAATACTGAGACTATGACATGTTGTTATGAACAGCCAGTGATCTGCATACCCAGCATTCCGAGATCTTGAATTGAAACATTTACTGTGTTTGTTGGAGGGTGAGTCTCCGGGACCCTAATGCCACTTTAATCATAAGGGGCATTTAATCCTGAGCTATTCCGCTCAGCGGTTTCTCTGCATCAGTGCAGTTCCGCTGAGGTACACCCAAGGTCCACACTCCACCAGATCCTAATCAAATTGAACAACATCTCTCCTTTCTCTGTCGCGCCCTCAGCTTTATTAGATATTTCCCTTATTTCAACTTTGCTACCCCAACCTCAACTTCAGTAAACCGATCTTGTATCAACAGAGCCCCTGGAAGCATTCGAATTATACTGTATAAAGTAAATCCGGAGCCCCGCTGAAACAAAAGGCTGAAGAAAACAAGAGTGACAGGCGGTGGAGCTGCGTATGCCCCTCTCGCGGAATTTACTGCATGACGGAAATGATGTGGAACTGCCAAACATCTGGAGCACTGTATGTAAAAGGGAGGAGAGTGAGTGAGCAAAAGGGTGGAGAGATGGAGATAACGAGGGAGTCGAGCGCCGTTCGTATGGGAGGAAAACACATGTGGGTGTAGTGTGTATCTGTAAGCTTTTAGAGAACACTCCTGTTGTTGCCAAGAGAAGAGTTATTATGTGTCGGCAGGCATCGATAACCTCCATCACTGCCTGCTGTTCACTTCCTCAGGCCAAACTGCCAATCAAAGTGCTGTCAGTGATCATTTGAATTCCCTCCTCTAATTTATATCAGCCCTTCTTTTATTTCCTGTTGGGCCCCCGCTGTTGATGCACTCCTTTAACCGCTGTTGCTCTTCAGGTGGATGGCGGGCTGAAGGCAGATCTGTCTCCCGATGACAGTGACCTGGAGGCTCGTCTCAACAGCTGGAACCTGGGGGTGAGTCCAGGGGCACGCCTTGAGCTTGTTTGGTGACACGCAATCGTCGACATGCTGCTGCACAATGTACTGACAGTAACTCACAAGTGCGTCGACTGCAGCGATGCTGACTTCGCCTCACTGCCAGCACTCCTGGGTACGACTGGTAAAAATACATTCCCCTATGTCCTCGCAAAGCCACTTCCTTTAGGCAGTTTACTGCTATTGTGAACTTGACGACAAGGTGAGGAGTGGAAGAAAGGTTGTGTAAACAGAGAATTGGAAGAAGCGCGCACCGTCCTTATCTTTACTCTCTGGAGTGTACTGTGCCAGAACTTGATAAGCAACCTGCCCTCATGTTTTTTATTTCCTATCTCCTCACCTGCATGGCCCTGACTCTTCCTTTTTCTTCTCTACTTGCATGGTGCCTCTTCCTTTCTCCTTCATTACTTGCACGAGGACATTTTGCAGAAACGTCCACCCCTCTTTCTGTTTTTCGGATAATTTCTCTTTTTTTTCCCCCCTCTGTTCTACTATCCTATCTTGCACACCTCCGGTCCATCCGTGCCTCTTTGGCTTTTTCCTCTTTGCTCTCCCTCTCTCAGTGCGAGGGTAATCTGAGGTACCTATCAGCAGACGTGAAGCCTCACACTGCACCGCTCTCCTCTCCTATGTTGAAATGCTGATAAGAGGCATTGCTTGGCAACGCTCCCCCAAGCCTGCATCTTTCAGATCAACAGATGTTTCTTCACACACACACAAACCCCCTTCTCAAGTTTACAGAAGTTTTAAAGAGGCGCCTCTTCAAAGCGGCCGCTGCTCCTGCAAAATTTCAGTCCAGCGAAGCGTCACTCTATCTGGAACATCTTTCACTCTCTCGGAGATGTTTTGAAGCAGTCCATATTGCTTTGTTGTTGGTTTCACCTCTAATGGTATAAAGTCAGTGGAGCTCGCATGGTAACCGTCCTGGACGTTGAATGACAGATTACTTCAGACTTGGACAGTCCAATAGGCAAAAAAACCAACTTGTTGACTGGAATATAATCTGTTTCAACTTTCACTTAGTTTGTGGCTTGTTCGTTGAAGGAACTACTTTAACCTTTTAAAGGAATTTAGTGTCACAGGACAACTGGATGCAGTCTGTACTGAACTCCAGCCGTATTTGTGTAATAGAAGGAAACAATATATCAAATGCTGTAAACAATGATTTATTACAGTTTATTTTTTTTGTCTTTTAACTTGGTCATTGCAACATGTTTAAAAAACAATATTTTGGTGAAAATAAAGTAATGTATCAAACTGACTGGTCTAACAGTTGGCAACAGGCAAATGACATTATTTAGTCAAATCATTTTTATTTTCTCGTGTAATAATCACCGTCACTCTGCTCCTTAGTGGCTGTTGTGTCGTATCGCTCATTGCGATGCCCAAACTAGGAACCCATCAATCACAATCATGTGTTTGTTTGGCTCAAGAGCCGGTTCTTGTGATTTGGAGTTTTGTTTCTCTTCTACGTCGGTCCATCCATCCACGTCAGTTTGCAATGACTCGGGATGCTATGCCAGCTTTGAGGCTGCACAAACATGTGCTTAGAGGACCGTGTGTGTGTGTGTGTCTGTGTGTGTGTGTGTGTGTGTGTGTGTGTGTGTGTGTGTGTGTGTGTGTGTGTGTGTGTGTGTGTGTGTGTGTGTGTGTGTGTGTGTGTGGGCACAGAGAAAAGAGTGTACATACTGGCACACACTGCTCCAAGTTTAGTATCACACTGTGCCAGCGTTACACCACAGCATTTAGTCTACATGTCTTCCTTGCCCTGTGGGCCGTGCTCAATCAAAACTGATGACTGGCTGTCTGGAGATATAAAAATAAATCCCTTTCTTCTCCTCAACTCGGGCAGTAGTTTAGAAGAATATTGATTGATTCATCACTCAGTAAATGGAATTTTTTTTCTTCTTTTTTTTTAGCTATTGCCAGATTTGAGTAGCAATTCATCACACGTCGAGTCAACACACCACTGATGCGGCTCAGTATTGACTCTGCTGAGTGTTGTGTTCTTGTGTGACTGTTTATTGGGACGTGTGTTTATTGTTGTGGATAACAGAAATGTTGTACATGTCATCCTTGTTTGGACAAAATCATCAAACAATGAAACCTTAAGGTATATGGCGTACCAATGCAGCAAACCTGAAGGGAAGTGTATGTGTGTGTGTGTGGCTTACAATAAAAAGTGATTGCAGTCAAATCAGATGTTTCCTTCCTTCAAAAGGCTTACAGTACGTCAGTCAACGACAAGTACCCTGTTTCTACCTGCATGAAGACTTGAGGAAGGCGGAGCTACTTTCATATTTTTCACCATTCACTAACTCAACCCCCTGAAGCAACAGATTGCGACTAAGATAGTTTCAGCTCCAGAGTGATGAGAAAGTCTCAAACTGGGGTTGTTTCAGGTCCTGTTCTTTCATCTCCCATTCATTCTGGATTAGGTTCATGTATTCCTGTAGGTTGTGTCACCTCACAACTTTAAATCCTTTTTTAAAAAAAAGACAGTGAAAGAGTCCCACTCTTCCCTCCTCTTCCTTCTTGTTCCCTTTCTTCATCCCCATGTTGAAGAGATTAGCAACAGAACTGTTTACTGGGCGTCGGCGCTGTCATCTCGAGAGTCAGCTCGACTACTTTGAAAAGCTGTGATCTTGCTGCTAGTTGGCAGCCCCTACAGACAGCCCCAGTGCTTCAGAGAGAAACGCTTTATGGTACTGTGAGTTCATAAGAAAGTAATGGGGTCATAAACAAACGTCAAATAGTGCAGGCAAAAGAAACAGCAGGTTGTCAACGCGCAGATAGTCTTTTGGCAGTTTCTGTCACAGTCGGCGAGCTGCATTGATGTGATGCTGTCGAGTCACATGGACTGACCTGCTTACTTTCAGGTGGTTTCGCTGTTCACTTTCTTGTGTTTCTCATTGTAATCAAAGGACATGCTGTGTCAGTGTTTGGCACGGATGTATACACATTTGTGTCCGACTGACAGTAAACCGACTGGGAATAGCTGAGAGATTAGTGGTCCTGAGTGTTGACAAAGGGGACAGCAAAGAGGGGCTGAGAGCGGAAACAGAACTGGCCACACACACAAAGCCTTGAAGTAGCCTGGCGCATTCTGCCTTTCTAAACAGACAAGAGTTGACGGAAGAGACTCAAGCCACAGCTCGGGGCTTTTGATGTGCTCACCACATTGTTTATGGCAAACTTTGGGCGGAGGTTAGATTCTGGCAGTCGTAAGGCTTTGTCAGGAGAGGAAGAGGAGAAAGAGAGGTTTAAATGTTTCTGTTTACTCTTTCAGATTGAGAACCCCAGGTATTTGCGGGAGAATCCCATTCCCCTGTCACCAGTAAGTTGTCGGGGCATCCTTTGTGGTTCCTTCATTGTTGAGTAGATAAAAGTGTTGTCTCTGAACCCTTTATTCCTCTCAATCACGTAGTCTATCTCCTTTTTATCTCTAGATTTTCAAGTCGAGCGTTGGAAGGACGAGCACATCGGCCACTGATCAGAGTCCACAGCTCGTACACTGCAGAGAGGTATGCGCCAGAACGAGGGCTGGGGCACAACTAAACTGTTTCCCAAACATCATTTGTGTCATAACTCAGACGTCTTTAATAACAGCACTGTCACTTTGTGTATCCAAAGACAGTTGGTAGCATTTAAAAGACTGTCCTTCAAGTCTTTCCCAGCAGGCCTAAATCCCTTACTGTCACTTCTCGGTATACTCAGGACTTTGTGTGGAAACAAGTGTTGAACATATACACAAGTCAAAGCTGCGTGGACTGCTTTATGGCATTAGACACCCTCAAAGCCATGCGCATACATCCACACACATGGTTTGTATTGTTGAAATGGCTGAGGCCTCTTAGAAGACAAAAATAATGCCTACTCGGAGTGATGACAGTTTGTTCCTTATGTGGATTTAAGCTGAAAATCCTATTCTGAAAGCATGCTTTGAAGTCCCTGCTGCTCCTCCCAGACTCTCCCGAACCACCGCATGTTCCTCCCACCGTCCACCTTTAACGCTCTGTTAAATATAAAACTGAGCATGACTTGACTGTAATAGCCATGGCTTCTCAGTCATACAGATGAGCCTCACCAGGAAAAAAAAAAAAAAAACAACCTGAAAATTACTCCATGCCCAAAAAACGACTTGCTTCATTGACCTCCTATAATAGTGATCTGTTTATGACTAATAAACGAGCATTTACATGCTTTTGACACCAAATCTGTATGTCTGTCCAGTCAAAAAAAGAAAAGTGCCTGTGAGCTGACTGAAGGGAGCAACTCCAATATGAAGACATTAAAGCAGCCTCCAATGCTGTTTGATCCTTCCTCACACTCGCTCGCTGACTGGCTGCATGCGCCTGTGTGGTGGGAATATAAATTTATCTCAGGAGATCAAATTTATTGCATATGCCTACTTTAAGTTCTCCGTTTATGAGATGCACCTGTGCAATCCAGCCTCGTCCATCATGATGGGCTTGCCGGACATTTTACTGTTGAATGATTAAGTTTGGGCTTTGTAACATTGTGTCGCTCCCATTGCTGTAATATGCTGGCCGTTTATAGTTAAGTCTGTCAATATGACTCCGACCCTGAGAGTGTGTGTTCACATTGGTCGCTCAGCTTATATCTTGGTGGCCTTGAATAAGAGTCTATGAGGAGATGGAGTGTAATACTGATCTTTCCTGAGTTTCCACTGAGGCCACTTGCCCGCAACTTGGGATCCAGTTCAGGAAAGTCACAAATAAATTTGGTGAGTGTCATCTGTCGGTTATTTTTCACCTCATTCTATGGCTCCTGATATTGCTCGGATGGAAATAAATCCCAAACATCAGCAACATATTTAAAAATTGAGAATAGTGATCTCTAACTAATTTTAGTAACGGTCTAGCAGGACTACATCTCAGTGCTTCCGGTTCTAGTTGAATATCACTTGTTACATTGCGACAAGTCAGTTGATGGTGAAAATGTTAAAATAGTTAAAGCATCTTTGTTGTTCCACATTCAGTCTTGTTTTTAACGGTTTAGCTATTGGCCGTGTGATGAGATCATGTTTCAAAGTTTTGTCCAGCCTCACTGTTGCGTGGCTGTCTTGGTCCCGTCTTAGAAATCCCGGTGACATCACTCGCCATGAATCCTCAAAGTACAGGGGAAAGATTTCCCAGGTTTAACGTGTTAAATGCGCCACATGGTATGAAGCCGGGGGCAGCTTAACGAGCATCTCGGCTTTCACACCGAGCTCATCCTCCAGTTAATCTACAGGCTGCATTCATAAAAATGCAGACGGCTTTTTTCCTATGGAACAATGAGTGGCAGCTGAGAGATTCTGCATGCTGTCATTGCAAGTCATTTGGCTGATATATATATGTGGTTGCTTAAGGACAAGTTGGGGAAAATGTCTTGCAGCAGCAGCAGAATCTTGCTAATCCTTCAGCACACTCTCTTATATTAAGATGGCTGGAGCATTATTTGGAAATTCAATTAAATGCCAAGTGATGAGTCAGGTTTTGCTATAAGCAAGCTCCGGTCTTGTGATCACAGAAGATACTGACAGACTGGTTAAAATACCGAACCGATCTTTTGGAGTTTGTGTGTTCGTACAGTTTTCACCTTAGGGATTGCATGCAGGAGGCACAGCGTGGAAGATGGCGAATGGTGTGATTCAGCCACGAGCCCCTGACTCGGGGATCGGGCTCCTTTACAGTCTGATGCCATAATGATGCAGTCTTTCTAATCTAAGCATCCTTCGGGATGGAGCTTGAGCTCTCAGCCTGTGATTCAGAGGGCCACAGCCTGTCTTATCTGATCGCTTTTCAAAGCTAAAAAAGAGTAACCTAGTGAGTCTCAGTAGTTTTAAAAGGGACTGGTTCTGTTGCTCGCTTTCAAGACGGCGCCTCGGGCTGCAAAGCATAAGGGATTCACACTGTTCCATAATGATAAAGTTACTATTTCAATCATTTCTGTCCCCCTGTCTTTTATTCTTGGAGGTTGAATGTACTCACATTAGCGATTTCAAGTAATAATTTGTTTACTCTGCATTCAGAAGTGCACTTTTGCAAACGCAGATTCAATTTTAGCCAAAGTTTTTATCCAGTCTTACAATCTGGACAGTCTACAGTAAATTAAGTTCTTGTCTGAGTGTGGAAATGGCACCTAGCTGCTCCTCAGTAGATAGCACGATGCCGCATACCGACTATCCTAGAGCATCTGTGTTTACTGAGGATGAAAGACACACTGGGACATTGTACATCTCAGGCAAGATGAAGGAGATGCACAAATGCAACCTTGCTTTGTGGAGCCCAAACAGTTAGCAGACGATTTGTGAACACATCCCCCTCAGGAAAAAGGCCCTGACCCCACGCTGGCATTGCGAGCAGAAAAAAGCAACTGTTCCCATCGTCTCCTCACATTCCTCTTTCTCGTCCCCGCCCCGCACTCTTTTTCCTTCCCTCCCTCCCCACCCCTCTCATCCTTTCAAGAGCGAAGTGTCAAAAAACATGGCATCTTACAGCGCTCGCTACAACTCTGAAGAAGAGAAAAGGGAAAAAGCTGTACCACCCAGTTGGGCTGATTGAAGCCGTCTCAGAAGCCTTAGGTGTACGACATTCCTCCTCCTTCCTTCACTGACGCCTTTATAAACAAGTTTCAAACGCCCCTGATCTAGTTTGACAAACTTTCTCCAAAGAGCATTTGAAGAAAGGATGAAAAAGTGACACCCCCACATGTGCTTTTTTCTTCACGTTTTTTTTCTTTTCTTTTCTTTCCTTTTTTTTTTTTTTTTTTAGGGCACCGGCAGAATCAGGTCTCTACTTACTCTTTTGCTTTTCAATCACTGCCATATCGCTCCCCTTCTCTCCCTTTTCTGTTCTTACTTTCTTTTGCCTTCTCCTTTCTACTCTGACAGGTCTCCTGTGGTCCCCTCAATTGCAGAAGAAATGGTGGTAAATCAAGAAAAAAAACAAAACAAAAAAAAACTTGGAACAGAGAAACAGACTATTTAACAGATCTTTGTCAAGGATACAGTGTATAAACGCTGAGGTGCGGTAATGAGCGGGGGCATGTCGGAGGCAGTTTAGAATGTAAAGCAAATGACTCACGTTTTAATAAAACTGAAACTCTTTTCACGCTGGATGATTTCTTTATTATAGTGTCAATATTTTGACACTCAAATACGGTAATTTAAACACGTTTTTTTTTTGTTTTTTTTTATCCGGGCATCACAGTGTCTTTTCCAACAGGGACGTCTAATGTGGTCGGACTATGTCATGTAGTGTCGTGGGGATTGCGTTTTAATGATTCTGACGACGGGTACAAACAAGAGGTGGCCATGGCATGCTGGTAACCACTGACACGCGTCTACGCGCACACAAACGTGCACACAACCACACTTTCAAAGGAGGAACATTGTCACCCGGCTCCAGGCTGGATTAACACAGCTGTACAGACAGTGACTAAACATGACTGCTGACATCAAAGCAAATGGCCAGTCATTTTTTTTTTTTCTGTCATAGGTTCTCTTTGTGCCGCCGCGTGCTGCGTGTTTGAAAGCTGGAACACCTCGAGGGCATAAATGTTGACAAATTAGCCAGAAACATTAGCATTCGACGTGAAATTCATGTAAATCGTGTATAATTTCCACTATAGTGACACAGCCAAGGCAAAATCTCTAAATACTTGTTAAGCTCACACAATAAAGTTGTTCTTTTTTTTGACACACCTCAGGCAAAACGCTTCCCTTTTTTTTTTTTTTTTGCACCATTAGCGAGGGAAGAGGAAGACTGACGACTGAAATGTTTCCTCTGTTTTCTTAGCATTTGTTAGCCCGCAAATAAATAAATCACCGGAGCCACAGGATTTTCACAAGTAATTATATTATTAACCTCATACAATTAATGTCATGTAGCATAAATGACTTCCTACAGACACATTCAGGAATGCCCTGATAAATAATGATAGATGATGGGGAAATCACATTGTTTGAATGACTTTGATTGGGCTGAGTGGATCATTAGGGTTTGATTTGACGAAGACTGGGAAGCTGTAGGAGATCTGTTCCAACATGAATGCCGCTGTTTCTGCTCGATTGCTTGTTTATATGCATGCACAGATACGTTTAAGCAATCCTCACAAAACTGAGTAGTAGAAGCACTTAGTGTGCATGAGGATTTTTTTTTTAAATACTAATGTGCTTTGTCTTTACCATCGGCTGCTTTGTGTGCGCACTGTATCTTCTTTTATCTAGATTTGTGTTAACTCTGCTTTCCTCTCATGCAGCATGATGGTTTATCTCCATGGCATGTTGCAGAAAAAAAAAAAGAGTTACTTGTATTGCCTGGTGATGAATAATCTTTAATCTCTCAAGCAGATGTTTTGGCTTAGCAGCTCCATTCCTTGTATAAGAACAAAAGCTGATTGTGAGTTAAATGCAGATTTGATGTTTGGTCCTTTTTTGTGTTTCCAGGGCGAAATGAAGATCAACATGCTGGAAGCCAAGCACCAGGATGAGAAACTGAGAATGCAGCAGAGACATGATGCAGATGTTGAGAAAGTAAGGATGCAAACTGGGCTTTTCTGCCAGGCACCGCCCACCACCCACTCTCTTCAGTTCTGTGTTTGTCAATGAATATATGTTGCAGGAACTTTTTCACAGGTGTAGCATTTCTAATTACAGTACTATTTTGCATGTGTGTGTGTGTGTGTTGCTGGGACTCGTCAGTCATTGACAAAGCTGTTGGGAAGTCTTCAAAAGTCTTTTAAGTCATCGAACTGTTAGCAATGGAAAGCTCTAAGCGTTCTGATCTGGGTCACTCTACACATTAACCCTTGTGTTTTTAGCTTGTCGCCACTGGCTAATTCCTGCATGCATACTTCTCATAACCATAACTGCTCAACCCTTCATATCTTAGGTTGCAGGTAGTTTTTGAATTGTGTGGATATCATGAGGACTTGTGCTGGTGTAGTAATTTCATTATGATGCCAACCATGAATTATTCAGTGCAACTGTCTAATCAAAGAAAAGACTCACTCGCCGTGTGTGTGTCAAACACACAGAAAGATTGCAGTTAACGCCCAGATAACATAAATCCTGGTCACTTGAATGTCAGTTCAGTCATTACAAGAGGTAAAATTGAAAATAAGCACTAAAGCAAGAAAACCTGGTTTTCCATGAATTACATTAAAGCCAACATTCGATAACAGAATACACTCTGCATTATGTTTCTATACGTTTGTTGACATTTACATATACATAAGCTCATTCAGTCTGCAGTGCTGTACATTGAGTTCGAACAGATTACTGAATTCATCCATCTTCTGCTTTATCCAGTTCAAGGGTCGAGGGAGGTTAAAGCCAATTCCTGCTGCCTATCGGTGAAGGCAGGGCGAACCACCACACTAGGCAGTTTTCACGTCATGTCAATTTGTCATGAAATTGTCTACTTCTTTATGCACAAACTCAAAATGCAGTACATTTGGAAAAATGAGGAATCCACCACTGAAGCTTCGCCAACTTAACTCGATCGCTCATGAAAACTATTTAACCTATGATACGGTGCCCACCATTCATCTTGATTCCATTTGGTGGCTAATGAAAAGTAAAGGAATGATTCTCTCCACTTTCTCACCGCCCCATCCCACAAATAATCATCTCTCTTCAAAGCTTTTATGTCAGCTGGTGAAAACAGCAGTGGAGCTGGATTATTTCACACTTGGTGCCCGTCAAATCGGCTGCAGATCAAGCACCTGGGATCTGTCACATCCTCCGTATGACTTTCCTTTGCTGCCACAGACGCTTTTAATAAAACGGAATAAAAAAAAATAAAAAAAAACACTCCAATTTTCTCTCCACTTAAAGATGCCCATTGCGTCTTTGTGTTTGACAAGAGACAGGACAGCAAGCTCTCTCTCTCGCTCGCTCTCTCTCTCTCTCTCTCTCTCTCTCTCTCTCTCTCTCTCTCTCTCATATTACATACAGATTGCAAGTTATGTCCAATTTAATTTCCTCAGAATTCCACCCAGCGTTGCTTCTAATGCTTCAAAGGGAAGAAATTCAGAGGTATACTTTGACAACACTGATGAAAAGTGGACACGCTCGATTTAGTCTTAATTAGTCTACTTATGAATAATGTAAAGGCTGCTTAGAGGCTACTGGCCATTGTCCCCCGCTGCTTCAGATTGAGAAGGTAACGACAGCTCAAGCCTCCACGTTGTTGCTAATGATTGTGGATTAGAGTTAACGTCGACCACAAGGATGTTTAGATAAAGTTATTCTTGTAAACAGTTTCTCTTTGTATAGATTATGTGTCTCATCTTATGTCTGCAGATTTTGGGCGTCATTTTTCTTTTTCGTTTTTTTCTAATGTAATTCAGTTCTCATCCCTTCATTCACAGGCAATATTGTGTTAAAGCCTCATCGGGTCAGGCTGGATTCCCCCCACATTAGGATGTCTTATAAAAGCCTAAAATAGGCACCCTAAAAGCTGCCATTTCCCACCGTCTAATGCACTTTCCCTGGACCTGACGCTGTGCCATTGCCTTGTTTGGTGGACCCAAAAAGACAACAATCTCTCCACGGTGGTGAAATGGAGAAAAAAAAAAAATGGGTATCCCTAAATGTTCGGCGACCTTTAACCCGACCGTCCCATCCTCCTTTCATCTGCCCTGCACCATTCTGCACTGAGACCATGACAGAATTGGAGAATAATTGCACAAACAAAATGCTAAAGTCTCTTTTTTTTCTTTTTTTTTCTTTTTTTTCAGTACTCACCAAAGAAATGACCCTTATTAGGAATAATATATATTACTTTTGTGTATTATTCCTCCATCCATCCATCTTCTATACCACTTCATTATTAGAGTAGACAGTTTTATAACATTAGGTAGACTGACTTGAATTATAACCTGTGGAATAAAAAGCTCTTTCGTGCATTGGTCTAGAATCTATTTGTCCGTGTATCCATCCATAGGATTGCATGTTGGAGGCTGTCCAAGCGAATTTTAGGTGACGATAAGTGCACACCCTTGAGATGTCAGCGGGCCGTTGCAGACTGGTGAATAGGTGGACCAATAAAACAGCTGCTTAATGTATGTACACACATATGCATATCATCCAACTGAGCAATTGAGAGTGCTAGACTGTCCTTTTACACTGGAGCTCCAATTCTCCGTGGCCTAATTTACCTAATTACGCGCAGATGGCAGCTGCAAGCAGATGCGGTTACCTCAGCATGCCGCCGCACAGGTGTTTCACTCAGCTGCCATTTCACTCAGTTTGCCTGCAGTCTCCTAAAGGAATAGATCTGCATGCATGTGGTGGTGGAGGAGGTCTTCTCAGGTCACGCAGTGAATTTCCATACTGCATAATCCGTATCATTCCAGATAACTTGATATGTATTTATGCTGCGATGATTTAAACATTAAACAGAGTATTGATTGCTCAGTTTTGATCAGTTTACTAATGCTTCACTTGTATAGTTTTGTGCCGTTTTAACTCTTTATCAGTCATGTGCAGAGGCTGGTATGTAATGTGCTTGGCCCACAATGAGGAGCAACACAGATTTAAAGGGGACATAAACAGAGATTATGCCACTTGTAAAGTTTCAATATAAACTGAACCTTAAGGCCTAAGAAACATGTAGAATGCATTTCCTCATAAAAACATTTCAAAACACTGTTTTCAATTTTGTTGACTTGTTACCCATCGTCCCTGCCTTGCTGGCACGTTGCCATTGGCAGAGCTGTGCAATGTATTGCAACACGAATATTTGTCTCAGAGAACCACACTCATATATACCTACTCTCATTAGAAAGACACCCTATGGCCCCTGCGACCACCACCAACATTCATGCACCATTCAGACGAGGCAATATGGGTAAAGTGCCTTGCCCAAGGATACAACAACAATGACCTGGATAGATAGCCGTGGCGACTGCTTTCCTTTTGAGCGTTGGCTAAAAATATCTACATTTGTTTTTGATTTAGATTCTGGATCGAAAGAACTGTGAGATTGAAGAGATGCAGACCAAGCAGAGAGAAGCCGAGGAGATGACCCGTAAGCTGGAGAGGAAAGGTGAGAGGTCAGGATCGCGGCGTTAACTGGAGGGATGTTTACACTTGTGTCTCGGAACACTCAAGAGTAAAAAGCCCAGAAAGCTGCAATTCCACTGGCCGCTGCACTGCCGTTGAGTGACACAGTCCAGATGTGCTGCTCGATATAAAACCGAATCGTGTAACGCATGCCTTTTTCTTGGAGCTGGACGGCCCTTTTTATGTTCCTGTCTTTTTTACTTATTCATTTGTCTCTGAAAGCATTTGATGAAAACCATCGAAACTTTGTGAAGGGAAGCACCACGAGCCATATCACAGAAGCCAAATTTTTATTGACATTGATTTACTGACAGCGCATCAGTGAGCTCGACTGCACGTCTCTCTGTGTGTGTGTCCATCTGCTCGTAGCCCGGGGCAAGGCCTGACTGGTCTTTGTGTTTGCGTCTGTGCTCTCCCACAGTTCAAAGTGTGCTGCGGGAATCCCAAGTCATCAGCCAGAGCAAAGACAAGCAGATTTCAGAGCTGAAGAAGATGTCCAATCAGAGCACTGACTCTGTGAAAAACGAGTGGGAGAAGAAGGTACGACGATAAGTAGAAGGTGCCTGCGTGTGCTCCAGAGCGGCACCGTGAAAGCAGCAGGACGAGTGTCTGCGAGTAGCCAGTGCTCTGCTGTAGTCGTGGAAAGAAACGTCTTTCCTTCATGTGTTGCTTAAGGATTTTTTTTTTCCCTCCCTTAATGAAAAATTGATGCTCTCTGCATGGAATAAATTGTCTTTTTACTGTTAGCTGGGGCTAACTGCTCCAGTGACGCTCAGTCGGATCCTAATGAAATCGATGCTGTAATCTTCAGGGTCGATAAACATGAAGTGAGCAACGTTGTGGAAAAATCTTCTTCAAATGTCAAAAAGAAAGAAAAAAAAACCTCTATAAAACTATGCTTAACCCCTATGAATAACAAAGTGTTTTGCGTGAAAAGGACTTTATTAGCTCAACTAATTCCTTGGCTGTCGTCCAACATTGTTAATCCGGCTATGGCCCCGTCGGTGGAGCATTTTTCCTTACAATCCCAACGTTGATGGGTCGATTTCCTGTCTCGCCCAGTGTGCATGTCAAGTTGTCTTTGAAAAGGACACTGAACCCCAAATTGCTCCGAAGTGACGTTGAGTATTTTTGCTTGGCAGCTGCGAGTGTGTTTGAGTGGATGAATGTGAATAACGGTGTAAAATGCTTTGAGACAGCTGTATTAGTGAAAATGCAATGTGAGTGAAGTCCAATTACATCTTTATTTCTTCCCGTAATAGAAGAGTAGCAAAGAAAAAGAATATGAAAAATAAATTAAATTAAATATCAACAAGATGTTTACAATATTTACATTCTTACAAAATGTTCGTAGTGATTATTTTTATACCAGAGATGATGTTATTATTGCACATAATAAATGAATCATATATGTCTATTGCTCACACGTACAAACCCAGTTGACATATAGATGAGTTTCATGACTTTGAGTATAACCTATGGATATTTTGATATATTGATATATATCTTTTTGGAAATGTATTGAACCTTTACACGCAGCCTTGTCATTTTCATGGTGTAAATCTGCTTTTAAATATTTCTGATTCATGAAACTGTTCATGTTCAACTGTTGCATGGCTCTGGTCGTTAAAATCTCTATTTCTCAGAGCTTTTGGTCTAACCAAAGTGTTTCAGGTCAATTCATTGACTGTAAAGCTAATAATAACTGCTTTCCTGTTCTTGCCTATGAGAAAACGCTACCATCATAAAGTCAACTTAACAAAAAAATTAAAAGCAGAACTTAGAAGCATCTTACACCTGGTTCAATGAAAGGTTAATTTATTTGACATTTCATATATAGAATATTGTTGGAAACAATACAAATTTAATAAAATAAGTACATTTGATTGAATCAATAAGACTCGGTACGGTATTTTAACACGGTTGCTGGGAACGCCGCAGTTGTACGTGTGAGACAATGAAACAAAACCTCTGAGAAAGAGACTAAAGCCATGGAGCTGCGATAGAAAATCTCTGGTTGATCGGGAGTTTTCATCTCTTCTTCCTTCCAGCTGCATGTCACTGTAACGGAGCTGGAGCAGGAGAAGTTTGAACTGCAGAAGAAGCACACGAAGAAAATCCAGGAGCTGCTGGAGGACACCAAACTTAGACTGGCAAAGATGGAGTCTGAGTACGGCGCGCGGTCGCAGGCGTCTGTAAGTACAGAGACACAGATATGTGTGTGATCAATGGTGGAAACGTTGCATCCAATCAAGTACCGAAAATAAATAAAGGGAGGATTCATGTGTTGTGACATTTGACGCAGACAGATTATTCTCTGCGCTCTGCACCGAACCGTCAGTGGAACAAACAGGATTCTGGGTGACGGTATCCGGTTACTTTGCGTAAACGTCTGGCCTTGTTTAGCTTTAAATGCATATATCTGTGACTTGCCTCATCATGAAACGGTGACCAACACTGCTCTGTGGCAGAAACGAAAAGAGACATCCTCTAACCTCTGGGCAAGTAAGACTCTCATATCTTATGTCTGTCATCTCTCTAAAGGTCTTTGATCCGAGTATGTATTAAATCTAAGCCAATGCTACGATTGTGCTCACGGATGTGCATGCACACATTCACAAACCTCCCAAAGCTGAAGCTGCTTTGATGTCATATGAAAGGACTTTGGTTTTTTAAGTGAGATTGCACACATTTTTATTAGTTTGGATCATCAACACCACAGGCGGAATGTACCGCTTCTTAAATAGTGTTGTTATCAGTATCAGCATTCATGCGCTGCCACACACGGTTCACATACACACACATGCTTCTGGCCTTAATCTGTCAACAGGCCCACATTTAAGAGGCATCAAACACTGGATGGTGCACGGCTGATAGTAAGGCCCCTTCTTTTAATAATTAAGGACAGACCAGGTCCAAAAGAATGAAAAGAGCCCTCTGTCATTGTGTATTAGCTGCCGTCCTGCTGTAAGGTTGGTTTGACCTACACACATACCGAGGATAAAATGTTCAAAGTGGACTTTATTTCAGGTGAGCTGGTCCAGCACCTCAGTGTGTGGTTGGTGTTTCGAAGCTGTGAGTGCTGGTGTTGCTTTTAAATTCCTTTTTTTTTTTTTTTAATTCTAAAATGATCCACATTATTCTGTAGAGGTTCTCCCCCTTGAATATTCACTCTTCTAAACTTTTACCCAAGAAGCTCCAGTATCTTTGAGTGTGTACTTGAGGACAAGGTCAAGACATAGATGTCGTGTTCACACCCAGAACGTCATATCAGAAGATTTTTTTATTTACTTTGAATATGACACATACAGGTTGAGACAAACTCAGACTGAAGATTCATTCACATTTCACCAGTGATCCGATCTGGTAACAATGAAATAAACAGTTTCATGGTTTGATTTTTTTATAAAGCACAGCATATAGAGCGTTTATATATATGATGATGGCAGAAGAGGTAGAGTGACCGAGTAGGTCTCTGCTGAGATAATACACAAACTAAGCTGTCGTCAGAAATCCATTCATGTCAATAACTCAACAAATAAGAGATAGGGGTCTTATAATTAATGACGTGCAACACAGCGTTGTGCAAGAATAGACGTTCTTAATTCAGAGCATGTGCTGTGACTCTAATCTTAACGTTACTTACCGTCCAATCGGTTCCAGGAAACAAGGTTTCAGGGGGAAAAGCAGCAGTCCTGTGCTTCGGTGGAGAAAACGCTTTCCGTTCATTTAAGTTGAGCTGGAGGAACAAAGAGGGAGCACTTGAGTAGATGTTCACGGCTGTTATCATTCGCGAGAAGCGCCGCCGCGGCGACGAGCCCGTGTACAATGTCTGCAATTGTAAAATGTGTATAATTCATTTTGCACATACCAGATTGATCATTGTGAGATATGATTGTGGTCTATTTTCTTTTCTTGTTGTAATACAGAAGAAGAAAACAGGAAATACCTAGTGGTTAACAGTGTCGGAGGAAAACAATAGACATTGCACCACTTGTCTCTTATTTAGAAATTACTGGCCCATAAGGAACCACTTTTTAAGTTATTCTTTCTTTACTGTGTTTTTTTATTTGCTATCGTCAAGGAGCTTGATTACGAGAACAAGTCGCTTTGAAAAGGGTTTATTCTCTAGATTGTTTGGCATCTGTATAGAAATATTTGTGTGAGCCTTTGCTCATGAGATTTGCAAATCATTGCGTTCAGTGTTCATATGAATTAATTTCATATACATTTTATGAAGTTGTGGAAAGTGTTTAGGGGGAAAAAAAACTGCATAAAGTACCCACAAAGATGGATCTTTTTTTTTTTACTAATTGTTCCTCAAAGCTGCCGTCCATCCTGTCTCTTGTCTTTCATATTTTGAAGATAAGATGCCGTCTGCCTTCCCCTTACTGGCCTTGGCTCTAGTGCAAAAAACTGAAAGGTCGTCCATCACACTCTTTGATTTTAATATATTTTTTTTTGCAACTTACATGTTTTTTTTCCTCCATCTTCAAAGACTTTATGATTTTTTTTAATCTTTAAAGGGCTGTGGAGCTAATAATGGAGCTCATGCAGTCTGTACCTCACCCCGGGTGATTCTTCTTCTGAAACACCTAATTAGAGGACATAATTTGCTCCCTGTGAGCGTGTCCAGGTGTGCTCGGTCCAGCCTCGCTATGGAGACATGCTGCTTCTCATCTCCTGCCAGAGAGCTAAAGTGTCAGCACGCGTCCCGGCACAACACAAGCCCCTTGTTCCTCCCCTTAACGCCCTGCGCAGCCAACACAAAGACAAAATTCTCTCTCGCCGCCCATGCCGGGCCACCGCTCGCCTACTCTTTTCAAACACACCATTCCCTCCTCTCCCGTCATTCCACCTTCTGTCATCGCCAGCCTCTGTCATCGTCTAGATCAACTAGCACGCTCCATCTTTAATCAGCTCCCCATCATCGCCTTTATCAGCCTGCCCACACTGCATTCCGTGCTGTCATAGGCGCACACACACTCACTCACACAAAGGCACACAGAACAGGAACATTTCTTTTCATCAAAACAGTGCCGGAAGAAGCTGTCTACATCAGCTGGACTTTGATCACTGTATTTTAATAAAAATCTTTGTCCTGCTTGAGCTTTTGGCATTTCTAATTCACTAACATCACTCAAATGATACAACACTGTCAGTGTTTTAATTTAAGCTTTACCATGTATCATCACTTTGTGTTGGGGTTTGAATGATATTTGTACATTACATACTCCTAAATCAAGTACTGTCTGTATCCTGAAGGACAAACATGTAGAGTGGATGTCCTGAATCTGAACATATTTGCCAACGGATTTATTTTATACTCCTTCTATCTTTGTGGTACCATCGGTAATGCCACTGTAGTGCCATCAACTCTCCATCTGTAACTGTGCTAAACCAATGTGTTTAAACATTCTTTACGAAATGTAGAAAGTATTTCACTCTTGCATACACAATATTTGATCATTTTACTATCATTTTACCGTGATATCCACACCTAAAAAACAAACCCTATGAGCCCCTCTCATTTTAGAACCAGTTACACACTTCAAGGATGCCATTGTTTTAGACATGACGCATCCTGGTTTGTAGAATTGACGCTGGAAAAGTCCATTTATTCTACATCAGACTTTGAAGGGAGAGGTGCATAAGGTTGAAACACTTATAGAGACAAAGACATTTGTCCAGAGTTACTAGATTTATAGGACGCATGTCATCAGTATGTCCATACAGCAGAGGTAGGTTACCATCATTAAGCTCATGCAGCTATAATATTACAGCGTAGTTATATTGTGCATACATGTTTACATAACCCCCCCCACTCAACCTATTATGAAGAAATGCAATCTAAAATCATGTTTACCACAATGTTCACTCCAGATTTATGTTGGCTGAAGACTGTAACTTTCTTGGAAGTACCATTTCTGTCTTAAACGTGCAATTTCCGCAAACTCATTGGACTCAGGTCGGACCTCTCTTTGGGAGCATGTGATCCTTTGACCTGCCCATCAGGCTGTTTGGTTGACTGTTTCTCTTTCTGTTCGTGTGGCCCAGGAGCAAACGTTACGGGAGCTTGAGCTGCGGCTGAAGCAGCAGTCGGCGGAGGTGGAGAAAGGCAACGCGCTGCGTCACAAAGGGACTCAGGAGAAGGCCCAGCTGGAGATTCAGGTTGCGTCCCTCAAAGTTGAACTGCAGGAGGCGAACAGACGGTAAAGACAAGCCTGGCATATGGCATAGGGCTATGTTGAAAGGCAATAAGATGTGGGGTGGTGAAAATAGGAAACAAGGGCTGTTGTACATATTGCGAATGTGTGAGCCGATCTAAAACCAGATGTCTTCAGTGAGCATGACTTATCTGATTATTTAAATAGGTTTGAATAGAAAGAGCTCGTCGTACACATTAGGAGTCCCGACATGCAGTTTGAATCACGTTGTTTCCCTTTGGACAGGGTCGCGATGCTGCAGGAAGAAAAACGACAGCAAGCTGAGCAGCACGAGAAAACCATGCATAATCTTCAGGTCGCCCACGAGACTGACGTGAGCCACTTGCATCGGGAGCATGCCCTTTCTGCTGCTAAGGTTCACGGTACCGCCACACAGCTTCTCCTGCTGCTTTACGGATGTCTTGCCACAACGTGACCAAATGTGTCGGCCCGTTCTTCCAGGCCTCGGAGGTTATCGGTGACTTTGAGAAAGCTGTGGATCAGATGAAACTGCAGCTTCAGGAGAGCGAACATCAACAACACCAACAAATCCGAGTATGTTTTGGGCGATGAGAAGAAAAACAAAAACTCTTCTGCTTTGTTTCTCTAAATACAAACAGTATGCTTCTTTTTGTTTTCCCTCCCTGTGACAGCAGTTGATCTGCCGTGCAATATAATTTGAACTCTTTTCTTTTTCCCTTTTCCAGGATCAGGAGATAAAGTTTCAGCGGGAAAAAGATGAACTGCAGATCAGCTGTGAGAAAAAGGTAACGTGGGCTTATTACAGCTCTGTAGAGACTAAAGCATGGAGTCACATGCTCCTCGTGCTGCTCCATGTTTTGTGTGTGGTCTCATAAAGTCATCATCCCAATCACCACGTGAATGTGAGGTTGGAGGAAGAAGTAAAAGAATGATGATATCATCACTTAGTGCAAAAGTCCTCCCCCCAAAAAAAGTGAAAAACTGGAGCTCCAAGAAAATGCCAATAAACTTTTGGAGAACTTTTTCCGTCTTTGTACCGTGCCAATAATTAATTGCCCCTTCACCCAGACTCACTTTAAAGTCATAGAGCAGCCATAAAATGCAGAGTACAGAGATGATCGTTAATGATCGGAGCTGGTCCAGGCGAGACCGGGCCAGACTTCATAGGTAAAGATCAAGTTTAAAGGCTGTGCTGCAGCTGGGTCATCTTCAAAGTGCCACATCCATAATGTGTGGGTGTTGGCAGCAGGCTGGCATACATATGCTCCCGCCAGTGATACACCTGAAAAAAAAAACTTACCAGGCCCTTTGTGCTCTTTTTCTAAGCATCGGGGAGAATTGACATGAACTTTCTCTCAGTGATCTGGCTTGGATTTTTTGCGATCTTTTTATTTTGGATCCTCTCCTCGTGATCGACGACCGGAAAAAAGACAGACTGGTTTGTTGGCGAGACCCGTAGTACGGTGTCTGGAAATAAGAGGGCCCCATGTGGCTGCAGTAGAATCGGTGTGAGAGGTCTGCGAAGCTGGCAGATGGCTCTGATGGTTTGTCTGATGGGGTGATACAGAAAAGAGACGAGACCAGATGGACAAAGTCTCAGGCAGGAGAGTTTCTCCAGTGACGTTTGATTGTGCCTCATTCATACTGTAACTCCTCTCTCTCTCTCTCTCTCTCTCTCTCTCTCTGTGAAACAAACATAATGTAAAATGTGCCTCTCTCTTAACTCTGTCTCAGGTTTTAGCTCTTCACATTGATGCAGAGAAAGAGAGGACTGAGTCCAAGAGGAAGATAGCGAAGCTCGAAGATTCACTCAGGTACAATCAGAGAACCACCGCCACAGAAAAAAACCATTATTCCACTCAATGTGTGGTCCTCTTTATTTCCTATAAGTCCAGTGCCTAACCTAATTGTACATGAAACCTAAACCAGTGTGTGTCCGTGTGTTTATACAAACTCACTACTGAACCTACTCAATTATATCCAAGCCACCTGGACTTATTCAATGCAATATTTCCAAACCGCCACTTATCCTTTAGTGCAGGTTCTAACATATATAATGTTAGTGAGGCATGGTATTTATTATACAGTTATTAGGATCACACCTTTGGGCCTTGACTTTGTGGCTTCAGACTTTATTAGAGAGTTGTTTATGTCTTCTGACCTCTGCGTTTGATCATAGCGATAGTGTGTATGAATTCTGATTTAAGGTGGAGTTTGGCTTTAACAAGCCAGCCCTCGCACACTCTCTTTGATCTTTTCTTTATAACTGAGAGTCACTCCATAAGGGCTGAGAGACCTGGAAAGACTAAATCAGTGATTCACATGTGATAGGCGTTTGACGTCTTGAAGGACAGGAAAACAAATCACAATGTCTGTACTGACAAACTAATATTAGAGAAACGCAACTGGACTTTAACAGAGCAAGTACGGCTTGTTTAGGTCACAAGACACTTAATAACTCATTGTATGAGCCTATGCCAACAATCTGATATTAAATTGATGCAGAGAAATCGTCTCATCTAATTGCAACGCAGCCATACCTTTTAACTTTATACATTATTGCCTTCATATAGAGATATACCCATATATCCACAAAGAATATGTTTTATTCTTTTCTTTCAACCTGTGACATTTCACTACTGTAACCTTTACTACTTTTTGGATATTGGTGTCATCTACGAAATGCAAGAATTAACAGTAATCTTTAGATGTATACGTAGATTTATTCATATAAAGGTAGTGTTTTATTTTTAGACTGATCGTAATGTTTTGATGATTTTTTTTAAACAAGTATATCAATGATTTTCATAGAAACATTTTAGCCCTTTCTACATGATTACAGAATTTTATTGAAACTGAAATGATTGATCCAATCACAATAACACGGAGCTTCTCATTGTTTCCTCCGAGCTGCACCACGTCACTTCATTCTCCTCAGAACTATTTATACAGTACACAGGCACCGCTCAAAGGCGACCCTTGAACAAACTCCAGCCAATTCACAAAACCGTGCACTCAGTCAGTGGGTAATTAATCCCATACTTGACCATATTACTCAGTCACAAGCAGATTACTGTTTCTCTGTGTTCAACATGCCGCCGGCTCAGCCCATTCAGCATTTCAGCTTCACTTCCATCCGGCCGCAGTGGCCAGTCACAGTGCCACAGTACTCGTCTAAGGAGCTCCTAATGAAATAATGACAAACCAGAGCAGTGAAAAGAACGGCTTTAGCGTGTCCTCTTCAGTGGCCCAAGTACAAACACTTTTTAAATGGCCCATAAAAACAAAGTAAAAACTTCTTCGTGAGGAAGATGTCATATTAAACGACAAGACATGGTTATTATTACAGTTCTTTTGTGTTTCTTTTTCAGTACAAAGCAACATGAAAGCTCATTTTGTGGTTTGGTGACTGTTAGTATGCAGTGTATATATCACAAAGGGACCCTGATGGTTGCGCCTGCTTATTGTTTGCTTGTCATTGTCAGCCTGGCAGCAGAGGACAAGCTTAAACACAGCAGACAGATCCATTTGTGCATAAATTATCCTTGTTGTTAGTATCAGTAACGAGCCAGTCATTCTCTCGTTTACTGTTAAACACTGAGAAACGGCAAGTGGCCCATCAGGCTCTCGGCTAATTAAGTACTCAAGCCACGCACACACACACACACACACACACACACACACACACACACACACACACACACACACACACACACACACACACACACACACACACACACACACACACACACACACACACACACACACACACACACACACACACACACACACACACACACACACTATAAGCAGTCTGATGTCTGCTACCTGCCTGCTGCCGTGGCAACACTGACGGCCTTTAAAGGCGATCCAGCAGAACTTCAAAGTCAAGGCAGGTGTGTGTGTGTGTGTGTGTGTGTGTGTGTGTGTGTGTGTGTGTATGTGTGTGTGTGTGTGTGTGTGTGTGTGTGTGTGTGTGTGTGTGTGTGTGTGTGTGTGTGTGTGTGTGTGTGTGTGTGTGTGTGTGTGTGTGTGTGTGTGTGTGTGTGTGTGTGTGTGTGTGTGTGTGTGTGTGTGTGTGTGTGTGTGTGTGAGAAAATGGGAGGATGGATGATCAAATTTAAAGTAGAACTCGCTCAAGATACCGTCATTGACCCAGAGACTGAGTGGAATGTGCAGTGTCTTTCATGTTGATCGATGCAATATGCTGTCAAAAATAGGAAAGATGTAATGTTTTTTAAAAATAAATAAATAAATAACCATTCTGTCACTTGTAAACACACGTGCTTTATGGATGGATGGAGTATGGCTACATTGGCACAGCAGTTTTGTTTATACGTGCCGCCATGTTTAGCTCCCATCGACACCCAGTGTAGAGTATCACCTTGTCCTCCCATGCAAATGAGCATTGCTGCGTGGAAATGAGTTCCCGCTCCGTGTTACTATAGCAACAACAACAGAAAACCACTACAAAGCTGCGCAGAGAACAAGTTTCTCTCCTCATCTTTCATCCCAACGTGCCTCAGATCATTACAGGGCATTAGCATAGAGATGGAGAGATGCACTGCGGAGAGGGGCCACGTTAAAGGAGGGGAAAACACAGATCGAGAGAGAAGTGGAGCTCGTCTGGGGAACAGCTTGTCTGCTTTTGTAGCAATGACCTCCAAAACATAATTTAAAAACATCAGAAAAGCACCTGAATGTTTAGCGGAGGGGAAAGGGTACACAGCTGGTCTGTTTCTCCATTATTTTATTTTTCTTTCTGTGAATAGGAAAAACGTGTTTTACAACATCCCCCCCCTCCATACAGCCACTCCTGTAGTCTGACACCTAGTCAGCTTGATCAAAACCACATGCCCACCATGGTATGGTGCAGGGTTGGGACAGCTCTGACTTTATCTCCTAAGTAGATTATGCTCAGCTTGACTGTTCAGACTTTAGAAGAAGCAGATTCTACTGTCAGTACTTTCAACCTTGCCATTGTTGAGTGGCGACATGCTCGCTTTGCTAGTTCCTACCAAACTGTACACGCACTCACGATCGTTTAAGAGATTGCACTGATTTAAAGTGTTTTGACTTTCACTCCGGCGTTGTGTTTTTTTTTATTGTTTTTTTTTGTGAGCACGTCACAACATTTCTAAACGCACCACCGACATTCGCTCCCTGCCGCTGTCACGTCGGCAGTAGAAGTGTGCGTCTGCCTGCCTCTATGTCATTGTCGTATTCACTTGCGGTTTGTTTGCGACCGTACGCTTACAGGCACGCGTGAGATCGAGCTGCGACTGAGCGCACCGTCTGCTTTTTAGGCGAATGATGCGTTCAATATGTTCTTTCAAGTTTAGTGTGTGTGTGTGTGTGTGTCTATGCGCACACGTGTGTGCATACCCGACATCTGTGTGTCTTTGAAATGGTCTTATCTTCCTCAGCATTCCTCTCCCATGACAGGAAGCTATGCAGGCAAACGGGGGGTGGTGGTGGTGGTGGTGGTGGTGGTGGTGGTCCAGGGAGAGGCCAGAGGTAGCCGAGTGAGGCAACCCCAGTTTAGTGTTCAGGTGCAGGAGCAGGTGGAGATATGGATCCTGAATATTGAAAAGCTTCGCCGGGTGTTCAATATTTACTCCCGTGGTAACTGCATTAAAAGAGGGCTTGGCGATGCATTAAGATCCAGTTCAATACCAGGAGCCTCTCGAGGCTGTAAAATGGCTCCTTTAACCAGGTTCGAGAGCGCAGCAGTGCTCGGTTAAATGGCTGTGGTCCTGGACTCTCTATTTATATTTGTGTTAAATGCATTTGTAAGTGCAGTCCTCTTGAAACTGAAACAAAAGGAGGAGGCAGGAATAGCAACATGGAAAGCTTTTTATTTTTTCTTCTGGTGCTCCAATCGGTTTGTAATGCCGAGTGCACCATCAGGGAGTGTGAGCCTTTTTTCCACAAAATAGTAGATGGCCATTCAGCAAAAAGAAAAATAGACTTTTAAGAAACTGAAAACACAATAAAATCAGATAAACTTGCATTTATTTTATCTGAGTTTATGATTCTGATTTCATACCAAACAGCAAATAATAGTAAAAAAAATAAATCTTATTGTTTGTTTGACCTACAAACAGTAAAATGTGTATTTGTATCTTTAATTTCTTTTGCCCATGCTTGACAGTTTCACGAATGTTAATGACGTTAATTGGCCTTTCCGCTCACACCACTGTGACACATAATCAAAGTTGGCATTGTTACACTAAGGTGGCGTACCTACAAACGTGCGCTGACAATGTGAATCTGTACCACGGCGGGCTCGCTTCACAGATCCTCTCCAACAAGTCAATGTGGACGGCTAATCTTTAGGGCTTTTATTGTTACATTAGAAACCTTCCAGTTTAATTTCCCTCAGCAAACTGTTCAGGATATGTGAGTACAGTGTGTTTACTTTAGGGACTCGTGCCGAGTCGATTTAGCATATTACAGCGTGGTCTGCATTATTCATGAAGCCAAATAGCATTTAAATACACAGTGAACGCCGGGAAAATCAATGTTCCGATGTATGTCAGGAGTAACATCTCTCCTTGATTCCCCCTCTTTTTTTTTTCTTTCCCTTCTCTACACATATTCATACGCTGAAGAATACCCAAAGTTTTCATTTGCTTTTATTCTGCCTGAGGCAAGTTTTACTTAAATCCTGTGTATGATAATGCTCAGATGTTTACTACAGAAAATACAGTGAGTCCCACATGGCTGGCTCGAGATTAAAGCTGTAGTTAGACATACTGAGGAAAGAAAACTCAAATTAAAACACTGTCCTTACCTAAAGCAGCAAAATTGTTGCATGGAAGTATTGCGTAACCTTTTGCGTTGTAGATTTATTTAAGCTACGAGATAAACATGTATGTGTCTCTGCTCTTGCCTCCCACGTGTTTATCCAGCCCGCATGGTGGTAGTCGGCGTGATGGAGCTTCATCTTCCTCTCTTCTTATGGATGTTTAGGTGCCTTTGAAACAAACACGCGAACTAGTGCAAGTGAAAGTTAGTTGATATGTAATGTTGGTGGGAGAGCACAAGCTGGATGAAAACACTCCCGATAACTTGAGAAGTCCCAATATCTGCTTCCCTGTTTGCTCTTTAACTTCAGTTTATGTGCTACTCATGTATTCTAAAGAGGTCGTTTCAGGCTTGCTGTTATTTTTCTTGCCAATATATTATATAGTATACATATTTGAAATCTGTCATTCAAAGTGGAACCACAAGACTCAAAGTAATTGCCTTTTAGATGCATCAGTGAAAGAAATGTTTTTTGTTTTTAGTTTTTCTTTTTTCCTGGGGATATCACTCAGTATCTTCACATCTCAAACGCTCGTGTGTTGTCGTTCATCGGCAGAACAAAGCACGCGGAGGTAGAAGCTCGGATTATTAGTGAAGCATTGTGTGACGCTGGCACGCTGGCGAGCAGTACTGCCAACCGTTTCCTGCAAGCACCCGGATGGATACACGCGTATACGAGTGCCACTGTGGGTGAAGGATAATAAGAAGGACGCCTCGTTCTTTTTTACATATGTGACCACTTTGTTTCATGTCATAAAGTGAAAAGCTGTTTATAAACAAGCCACATTTGTAGGCCGTTTTAAAGCCATCCAGCTCAATGATGCTGTTTTCTGTGCGCTCGTTTCAACTCGCTCCTGCCTTTAATATTTTCTTGCCCCCGTGCTATCGCTCTTTTGTGTTCACTTATTTGTGGTCTGTCTCTTATTCTGTGTCTGTTTCTGTCTTTTCTCTCTCCCTTTCTCTTTCTCTGGGGATGCGGATGAAACCCAGGCCTGTTTTATTTTTTCTTCAGAGGGCGCTGAATATTTCAGTTTTGCATTTTCTCTCTTTTTATGTGCTCCCTCTTTTTTTTTTTTTTTTTTTCTTTTTTTTTTTTCAGGCCGCCCCTTTGATGTGTCTGTGGATTCGTTATCATTCCGTTTGGATGAGCTCACAGACGCAGATGCATGCACCCGCACACGCTCGCACACACTCTCGGGTCTTTTAATGCTGGAGACCAGAGGCATCCGCAACATGCAAGCATGCATTCAAGTGTGTTTGTCAGGCTTTTCTCTGTGCTGCTCCACCCACATCACAGCCCATACAATTCCTAAATACTCTGCTTACATGAGAAGATTATTTGCATAAACCAATTAGAGTTTGTCTTTTTTTTTTTTTCCTTCTTTGTGTTGAGACCGCAGCGTGTTCTATGTGTGTCTGTACGCAGTACCCTCACTGCCTCTGTGTATGTCTGCCATGTGTTGCACACCCGCGCCGGCAGCATGTGGCACCGTGTGGTCAGAGCGGTCCGGAAAACACCGGCATCCCTGCACCCCTCCTGTCTGCCAGGCGGCTGCATGGCGGAAGCGCCTTCACCGTTCTTCTAGTACAAACACTCCTCTCTCCTTGCCTCCCTCTCGTTCTCCCCTTTTAACAGCCGTTTAAGGATTGAGGGATGAGAGGACTTCCTCTTTCGAGAAGGCACATCTTTAATTTGAGTCTCCTCTCCTTCCACTTTTCTGACCAGGGATCCATTTAAAGCCAAACGGGCCGCCCTGGTGCTGGCACCCCTCTCCTTTCCCTCTCTCTTTCTCTCTGCCAGGCCTCCCGGACTCTTTTTCTCTGTCCTCTCATCTCACCCTCATTGCTCTGTTATTGATGGTGACACGCTGTCTACCACTCCAGTGACCACACACATAGTCATTCTCCCAAGAATCTCTCAAGATGCCCAAATGTTCACCTGCTCCTTGCAGCTTTTGGAGCATAAAAGTTCGCGGCAGTCTTTTTTTTTTTTTTTTTTAAAGATTTTTCTTCTTTTTTTTTTTTCCCCTTGGTGTATCCTCAGAGGTACAGGCCCAGCAGCAGCAGCCAGCTCCAACATAGTCGTAGTGCTTTCTTTGAGTAGAGTTGTCAGTCACAGAGAGGTTTTTGAGACTGTGCCTCATAAACAAAGAGCCCACGTGCATGCACACGCACCTACGCGCGCGCGCGTTCAGACTTTCTCATCTCCAAAGCGAGACACACACCCAATTCATTTCTGCTCCGCCTCGGAAGTTTAAAAAAACTTGCTATTTCTGTGACATCCTCTTTTCCAACTTCCCCTCTCTTTGCTCTTTCTTTCTTTTCCATCTTAGTCTCTCCCCATATCCTTTTGTGTCTGTCTCAGTCCGGAAGGCAGTCATGCAACAAGACCGATTAATAATTACAGAGTACACAAAATTGGGAGAGCGAGGGAGAGTGAGAGAGAGGAAAAGAGAGAGAGAGGAAAACAGTTTCTTTGTCGTTTGATGTCCAACATGAGAGAGACCAAAATTACAAAGAGGCACTATAAAGAGGAGAGAAAGCTTGCACATTCCTCCCCTCAATCCTCAGCTTTTGTTGTCTTTTTATTGCTTTTTTTTTATTTTGCTGTTTTAATCTTCTGTCTTTCCTTTTTATTTATTTTTTAATCTTCACCAACAAAGGTTTTTGCTGTGATTACAGGAAGCATTTCATCAACCCCCCCAAAAAGTGATAACAAGCCAGATGTATGGACAGATTTTTTTTCCTTTGTGTTAGGAATATTATCTTCACTTGTGTTATGTCACAGTCCCAGCCAGTGTCCACAAATGCATCCTAGTTCCTTTGCTTGTCTGATGGAATAATCATCTTTACCTTGTTGGGGTAATTTACGAGGGAGCAGCGCTCATATGGGCCAGAAGCTATCACCATATGAAGCCAATCATATACAGAGTGACTGACTAGTCTTCATATTGTAGTGATTGCTCAGCTGCTTGTTAAGTGTCACACAAACAATTTTAAGGGAATTGCATGAGGAACTTTTCATCACTTTATATTCTCCCGCCATAAGCATCACTCATTTTTTAAGGTTTCGAACTAGTGTATAAACCAGGGGGAGTCAAGCTTTCCAGAGCAGAAAGCAAATTTCAAAGAATACATTGATTTTCTTTTTTTTTTTTTTCTTTTCTAATTACTTAAGAGTAGCGGACACAATGCAGCACTGTGACATGAGCTGAGATATCGACATGAAAATTAGCCACCTCATTGCTCAAAGACATGCTGTCACAGTTTGTAAAAGCATTCATACTGCAGTAGAACAAGTTTTTTGTTTTTGCACATTTCACTGTGTTTTGCACCAGAAAGTATCATTAAAATTGGGTTTATATCGAGATTGTTGTAATTTCTGGTAGTAATTGTTTGGTTGTGGTGAAAATATAAACATTTTCATCAGGTATACTCTGCAACACAACAAAGAAAAAGTTTAAAGTTTAAATTTAAAGGTTAGTATGGCGATATTTGACCTGAACTAAAATGTGTTTGACACTCCTGCTATATATGATAATCTGTTGTTTTTGTATGAGCTGAAACTGTTTAATTCATTTTATTTTAATCCACAAGCGAGACATATTTATTCATAGTCATATGCTCATTTTGAGTTACTTGCTTCATTGCTACTGCAAGCCGACTTCATTATCCAGACTCTGAACTCTTTTCATGGCATTCATGGCTGGAGGGGCAACAAATCAAACTCTTTAAAATACACATGTATAAGACACTAAGCAATTTTATCCAGATTTTCTGTTGAGTTTTGTCATCGTGTTCCTTTTTATGACGTCTCGGATAATTGATCTGTGACTCTGCCAACTTTACACTTCAAATCTCATCCTGGTATCATGTGACAAAACTGGGAATGTAAGTGCATGGCGACACAATTGTTCATAGTCAAGTCTCTGTCGTGGTCTGTTGTGACGACACAGTTAGCTCATCACAATAATGAGTATGGAATTACATTCTGATATCTGCCAGATATTTGAGTTCATTTGTCTGAAGGCACAGGAGCCTCGTGTGCCTTCTGAGGGCTTTCTCTCGTTTTCTCTGGATTGCCATTGTTTTCAATTTTCGCACGAATGACATCTTTGTGTCGGATCTGCGACTGATTGACGAGCTGTCCACGGTGTGGCCGGCGTCTGGCCCGGTGTCGACGGGGGATAGGCTGTAGCCCCCCCCCCCCCGTGACCCTCGGCAGATATTCCACTGTTGCAGATGGATGAACATTTGCAGGCAAATTACAAAAATAACACCCTCACATGCTTTCTTCACTTCCAGCGCTGTCACTCTCTCTACCTTCGATCCATCCACCCAGGCACACTCCAGACCCCCCCCCCCCCCCCCCCACCACCAACACACACACACACACACACCCTCTGTGGGTTATTCCTGACAGCTGCTCAGTTGTGCAGCATGTGATGTTGCGGCTGGGCCTGCTGGCTGGGCTCTGACAGTTCTCAGTACGATGCTGTCCCTCGCAGTATGCCTGTCAATCCTCTTCACTTGCAATTCTGTGACCTGACATCCACCAGCAATAGCAGCAGCATACCTGTCTCACACACGCACACACACACACACACACACACACACACACACACACACACACACGCGCGCGCGCACACACGCACACACACACTTGGCTGATAGATACTTGTAGGACTGCATGCAAAAGTAACTTTTCTCACTTCTTTACATAATATTGTGAAGTTAGTTACTCAACAGTAAATGTTCGTGTGGAATTAGAGGCTGTTCCGCCTATATGTTTAAAACACAATACCGAATACCACACTTATTTAAACCCCATAGTGTTTGTTGAGAGATCAACAGTATGTTCGGCATCTTCTTTTGAATTATGTTTCAAATTTATATTCCTAACAAACCTTTTTCAAATTTCTTGTCTGCAGTCGTTTTGGCCAACGCTGGTTAATCTTTTTGTGTGTTCATGTTTCTTTGAAGGGAGACGGCGGCCCAGTTGGACAGAGCCAGAGAGAGCCACGCACAGCAGATCCAGCAGGCGGATACGGCGCTAGAGCAGTTCAAGAAGCAGGTGGAGCTCAGCTCTGACAAGGCCTACGCCGACATGAGGCTCCAGGTCTGACACTCAAGTGCAATGCAGAACTTATGACCTTATGATCTTTATGAAACTTTTCTGTAGTATGGATGTGTGGTTAACCTGCAGGCGGCCTGTTTTCATGCCAATACTGACCATCAGTCTTGTGCACAGTCTGTGTGCCAACACGTGTGTGTGTATATATTTAATGTGTGTATACATATTTATGTATGTGTATTTCTCGGCATCAGGCAGTAGTTTGGAGTTGGAAAGAAACAGCCTGACCGCAGGGTGCCACGCTGGATGTGCCTAAATTCCTCCACATGCCGTCCTCTCTTTGTAACACTTCCCACTTCACTTGCAGTGTGTAATCATTTGCATCATTGTATATCTGCAGCGGGTGATTTTTTTCCAGCACCTCTCAACCGCTCTGACAATGAAAAATCTATATGCAACACCCAAGAACGTTCTCCTCCTCGGGCCGTTCCTCTCATTTAGTCGACCCAAACAAATGAATTGATTTATAATGCTGCTCATTAAGCAGGTGCATTCATTCCGCTGCCATCTCACATTGACCTCGCTTCTTTTCAGCGGGATTGAGGAAGGCTGGGCGGGTTTCGGCGGAGAATAGGTCACGCGCGTCACGCAGTCGGTCTAATTAGTACCGTCGGGCCAGCCTTACAATTGGCACTCCACGCTGCGTGGGCCGCCGCTTATTGGCAGAGTTATCCGGTCCATGTGCGCTCAGCTTCAAACTTGTGATGCCGTCTTACAATTCAGTTTTGCTATAGGCATTTTTGTTATACTGTGTGTTTGTGTGTGTGTGTGTGTGTGTGTGTGTGTGTGTGTGTGTGTGTGTGTGTGTGTGTGTGTGTGTGTGTGTGTGTGTGTGTGTGTGTGTGTGTGTGTGTGTGTGTGTGTGTGTGTGTGTGTTGTGTGCTGTATTGACCAGGCTATGCTGAGTGTGGTCTTAAATGCGTTAAAGGGCTGCATGTTAGTTAAATCAGCACGTTTTAGTTGCAGCTTGGTTAAGTTTCTTTGCCTAATCGGCATGTTTGGGGGTGCACACGCGAGATGTGAAAAAGTCAACATTTGTGTGGGAGTCAAGTTTATGCAGGCAAATTTGTGGGCACGCGGAGCAACCTTTCTTTCCCTCGGCTGAATTTGAAATGTTTGTCGTGTTGAGAGAAGAGATTATTTGCAATTCCTAAGTATGAACCCTAAAGAAAGCTCAGGAGGAAACTAGAAAAAGAAACTTTATACATCATGCTGTTTAGGATTGAGGAACATTGGAGAATTTAAGCTCTCTCCTTTTTTTTTTTTTTTCCTGAATTGTAGCAACTATAGTGAATATTTTGAAAGAGAGGCTAAACTTTTCCTTTTTTTCTGTTTGGGAAACTTGCATGGCAAAGAAAGTCTTAACCGCGCTTGGGAGAAGAAGAAGAAAAAAAAAACCTGCATTCCCTTTTCTCCCTCCCACTCTTCTCTCCTGTTCTCATCCCTCCATCTTCTTGTTCGTTCCTTCTTCTCCCATTGAGCCGCTGGCATCACAATCTCCAATCTGACTTTATCCTCAGCCCACATCAAAGCCACGGGAGAGAGGAGCAGTCTCTTCTGCATCCCTGTCATCCTCTTTCCCTTTCCCCCAGCTCCTCCTCCCCAGCCCGCTCGTGCAACGCTGCATCACGTTCTCCCGCTCGGGCTTTAATGTTGCAGAAAGTACTTCAAAAGAAGTTTATGCTCTCCTTTTTTTTTTTTTTTTTTTTTTTTTTCCCCATCCTTCCATCATTCCTCTCATCATCTTCTTCTACCCCCCTCTCGGTTTTGCAGATGGTGTTATATCTAAATGGATTATCTGTATCACTCCCTTCCTCAGTCGGTCTGTCTTTCCCTCATTTTAAAATCAACATCCTACTTTGAGCCTGTGTTTAAAGGAAGGGAAAAGTGTCCTATTTTGGTTGGGGGGGGGGTTAGTGAAGCACCACACAGAATCAAATCTCTGTTGCATGAGCAGTTCAAAAGAGGCTTCAGCATTTTAAATGGATTAATCAAAACACATTTGGCTTTTTTGTGGAAGCGTTACACTCCACATAGCCAAGATACTGAGGCGTTTCAGTGAATTACGTTTCAATTGTGGCTGATTACCGTCACCTGAACAGAAACTATGGAAAGGATAAGGCTGCACGATAAGAATTTCCGATAAAAGCATACATTTTGCTGCATCCCCGGTTCCCATACAAATCCTCAGAGCAACAGAAAGCTGTTTATTATATCAATGCCTTTCACTCTGTTATTTTCTCCCACCTGTGATCCGCTGACACATTTAATGCAAATTGTTTACATTACACTTTGATGAAAAGGTTGATCTATTGATGTGCTGTTATTCCAGTCTCATTACAGTAGCATCACACAGCATCACATCCTTCCCGATGGCACTTCATTAAATTCGAATTAAAGGAGAACTCCTCCTGCATGTTCCCCACTGTAACCACATGGGTTACAGTGCTGGTTCTGCATATTACATTTATTGAACTGATGCTGTGATTTTTGTAGGATTTTGAACACAAATCTTGGATTTTGTAATATTCTTCACATTATAACCGCTACTGAGATCCATAGGTTAAAAAAAAGCATAAAATGGATCTGCTATTCAGAGACTTTTCATTAGAAATCGTGTTGGTCTTCATAAACAATCAGCCTTATGGCATTACACTAATGCTTAGGTTAGAATTTGAATTGCTCTCAACCATACAAAAATGTGTTTTGACAAAATATTAAATATTTTAGCCTTTCATTTATTTCTTTTTTATCGTGAGTTCTACTTAATAATTTTTAAAAAAAAAATTTAAATCCTGCAGTATAATCATTTTTTTAGGATTATTGTTCATCGTAAATGTAGGTGTGTGTAACCAGCCTGTGATTTATGCACGTGTTGCATTGTCATCGTGTTAAGACAAATTTGAAGTTAAGCTTTTGCTTTCCTTTTGTGCCTCCAGATGGAGAAAGTGGAGGAGGAGCTGATCCGCTCCAGGTCCCTCCGGGAGCAACAGGCTAAAGAGTTTTCTCAACAACTTGATGCACTCAGACAGAAATACGAGGAGCAGGTCTGTATCAGTCTGTAACATGTGTCTACACCGTGTGGGTCTACTTCTGTCAGTTCCTGTGCCATTCTTTCGATCTGTGCTCATATAAGGCCAGGGGGAGTTTCTTTTCTTTCCACCATCATCACCATCACCATCGCCACATTATCTTTCCGCCTAATATCAGTGCACATTTGGCCTGTTGGAGCCAGCCGAGGGACCGGCATTCATTTAGATTCATCTTGTTATTCCTTCCCATCTGTTATGCTTGATTAATTTCTCATGATAAGGGACACACTTTAGATTAAGCTCAATAAATATCTGAAACATTGCCAATTGAAAAGTAATGCAATCTGCATAGAAGATGCACTGTTCCCTTATCGTCCCATCTGTGTCACTCGTCTTCAATTAAGAGTTGAGAAACCGCTTTCGCAAGGCATTGAAATGCGGCTTGTCGATAGGAGAGGCGCAGATTCAATTAAACCAGAAAATAGTTGTTATTTGAGGGTAGCCTGAGTGAGATTATTCATCCATTACTGCTTCAAAATAATGTGACTAAGACATGATTGTTACATGAGACACAGAATATAGCACAATTTATTGCATTTGTTTGGAAACAGTAACTGTGGCTACAACTTGGCAAAGATTTTCAATTATGACAAGAAATATGAAACTCTAGAAAGACGACGTATCCAGAGAAACAAGTCACATGTCCTCACATTTACACTATAGAGAGCAATTTAAAGTCATCTCATAACCTCAAACACACGTTTTGTTCATGGAGAAAGAAACTGGAATAACCCGAGACTGCAAACATGCAAACTCCTAAACGGGGACATTCTCACTTTCGGTGCTCACCGCTACACCCCTATGCGGCCAGGTACAGCTTTTACCTGCTGGAAAATGTCTATTTCCGTCATGAATCTACAGTCTGATGGCTTTCAAGGCACCAAACTAACGCTGAACCTGTTAATAAGCATGCAACCTCGTATTTTTCAGAACAAATAGTGTTCACTCTGCATGTAATTTGCTGTACGTTCTTGTTAGTGGAGAGGACGAGGCCAGTGCAGAAGTCTCCTGATTTCCTCTTATTAAGAAAAAGACAGAACTGTAATGGAATTTGTTACTGTTGTAATCCTATTCAAACGTTACAACTGAAGAGCAGGTAGAAAATGTACATCTTTTTTTAAACTCTTAAGTGTCATAGAAATCAACCATTAAAGAGATCATATTTAAATCTAAATGACATTTCCATCTCCATGTAATGATGCACTAAATATGGAAATTTATCAGTTCCAGCTACCTTGTGTTGTTCTAAAACAGGCGAGCGATCAAAGATTCGCAGAAAATATTGAAGTGATGATTACTGCTGCTACGCTAAGTGGGGGTGCAGCTGACGGTTGAATACAAGCGCTTAGGGTTGGATTATCAGGAAGGCTTTTGTCTTAAAGATAAAAATGCACAAAGACAATGGGCCTGTCTCTGATGCTACTGATATGAGAGCGGTTGACATCAACTACATAAGAAAAGTGTAGAAAGAAGGAAGAAAAGAAAAAAACGGGTATCAGTATTCACATGAGCTCCTGTGAACAATGGCGTGTATATACAATGTAGGGACTTTTGTTATTTCCACACATTAGTTTAGCTGCGGATTCTTCATGTGCAGCATGTTTCTGCTTCAGCGAGATCAGTGCTACAAGATGGCAGGAGTCAAGGTTGTCCGTTCAAACGCTTGCAAAGCAAGCATTAGCTCAAGGGCAGCTTCAGTGAGACTGAAAGTAAAGAATGGTGTATGAAGGAGTTATTTGCCAGCTGACCCCCGGAGGCAGCCGGACGTGGTAGTTCCTTCCACAAGTTTCCTTATGAAGTAGAGAGATGCAGCGAGGTCAAACAGATGGCTTGGAGATATGAGCTTGACAGTTGCGAGAAATGTTCCATTCCGAATCACACTGAAGCTGATGAATTTGGAAAAAGTTTCTTTTTTGTGTGTGCGTTTGTTGTTTGTCGACATGGAGGAAATGATTGCGCTCACAGCCAGAATTGTCCTCCTTTCAGCATCGAGTGCTGCTTTGCTGGCCATTTGTAGTTCAAACCCCACAGTGAGGAAAAAGGTGTTTGTCTTTTCTTTTTTTTTCCCCCGTCCTTTCTCCCCTCTTTACAGGCACCCCAGCCTCCCCTGCTGAGACCAGACGGGCCTTCTGTTCTGCTTTCTTCTGCCTCCTCCTCTTCCCCTTCGCCTTCCCAAAACATTTCAGATTTCACCCCCTGGGGTTGAGAGAAGCCCATTACCTCACTGTCCTGCCTCAATGCATGTGACACACACACACACACACACACACACACACGGCTTGTCAGCCTGGGCTGACAGGAGTCGTGCTGTGCTGTAACACCCGACCCGCTCTGTATCTATGGCACCAAGCTGTGCTATAACCAACTCAGTCTTCTCGCGTAAGCGCCACGTCGGCCCCTTTAAGAACCGCAGCACCCAGCATCCTCCACTCCACTGTGGCGCTACGTGATGTCACAGCCAGGCTCCTTGCTGCTCTCTGTCATCTCCTCTGCTCTTCTCCGTGTTTTTTTTCCCTTTTCTGTTCTTCTCACAATGGATCTACCGAACTCATTTCTTTATCCTCGTTTCACCTCAGACACCTTCTTTCCTCTAAAACACCCCATGGCCCAACGGGGAGCGAACTGTAAGCCAGGACGTCCACCCCCAGTTTCTGTTACCGCATGTCCCGCTGTCCTGCTGGGGAGTTCCTGAAGCAACTGTCGGCTTATCAATCCATCAGCTGTAACTTGTGCGCTGTATGAAGCCGACTGCCCCTGTGGGACAACGCATTCTGGCTGTGGATCTGATTTGTGTCTGTTATGGGAAAGGCGCTTTAAATGCCTTTCTGAGGAATTTTCTGTAGACATCACCAGTCTGTGGTAGATGCCCTTTTCTGGCGTAGTATCTGCCCGCTGTCTTGTTCTGTTTTGAAAGATGCGATTTGTGTGACTTATTGTCGGGGTGTACTCCATCTGTACGTTCACCTCCACCACGCCAACAACTGAGCCAAAGAGATAAAACATATTTCTATCCATCCTTTCATCGCCTCTTTTTCAGGACATTTTGAAAAGCTCTCACATAAGCTGAAGAGTAAATTCTTGGCTGCCAAAATAAAGTGTCTATTGTGGCCTTCCTCTCAGTGTTGGGGACGGAATCCGGCTTCCTGTAGATAGTCCCTCATTCATCACCTGCTCTGAATAGCATGCAGCATTGGAAGATAGGCCCGTGGATAGAGCAGGCACCGGGCACTGAGGCTGTTGATCTCCGCTTCTCTGGCGGGCCAGGTAGGGTGCCGTCATGCACAATGTGCAGAGGATTAGCTTCAAAGCAGGGAAGCAAATGGGCCCCAGGCCCCTGCTGTCCTTTCAAGGCTCCGGCTGGGCCTGCACGGTGGGATGGTGTGGGGGTCACTTGTCCCCCCGCCATGGGGGAGTGGGAACGGAACAGAGCCTGGGAAAGGCTTGGAGGCTTGTGGCTGGGAGCTGCACTGGCCAGGCTCACCTCTCAGCAGGTGACTCCGCTTACAGCCCAGCTAGAATACAAACTTGCTTCAGCTGACAGGATGATTAAGCCCTGAAAAACAGAAGTTTTAGTTGTTTTTTTTCTACTGTATTATGTGCTTGCTGATTATAACTGGCTGAAATCTAAGAATTGTGTGCACGTTAGCGAAGCCTTTCTTATGATTATTTCGCGAAATTCTTAGTGGGTATATTTGTGGGTTTAGATATTACCGGCGTAAACACAAAAGATCGTAGCCTTGAAAGTGATGGCCAAGGAGAATCGTATTCTCATGTATAATATTGATGAAAAATCGCAACTAAAAGCACTACCGGCAACCTTTCAGCATCATTTCAATGCATCCAAAAGTTTCCGTCCTCATCTAACTTGCTTTTCTTCCGCCGTTTTGGGTTTATAATGATCATCATAGTTTCGCCTAAGCCAATTTTCACATGCTGTCAGACGCATAGCATGGGGCACCGGGCAGTTACTGCAGCCAGATGGCTAACCCCTACCAGCTTGCTCACATTGCCCAAACTAACTGCTCTATTATTTGCCGATCCCAGAGTCGGGCGAGGGGGACAGGCTTGGAGAGAGAGAGGGGAGCGGGACGTCAGAAGACCGGTCGGTAGAATTGGCGGCAGAGGTGGGAGGAGGGCGGGGGAACACTCCAGATGTAAACACATCACATCATGTCTTTCTCTGACGGCGTGAAGAAGCGGAGAAACTTTTTCTTTTTCGTTGCTTTTTTCCCCCACCGTTGCTACCAATCTCACCCAACTGGATTGGCACCCGGCTGTTCTGGATGGGGAGAAAGGGGGTCGACAGAACAGGACGAAGAAAAGATGGATGGATAGGTGGATGGACAAGTTGTCATGACGACAGGGTTGCTCTGAGTGTGTGTTGGCTGATGAAGTCTCTCTTTGCCTGCTTGTCCAATCAGATGGCTGAGCAGCGCATGCAGCACGAGCAGGAGAGGACGCGGCTACAACAGCAGCACAGCGCGGAAAAGGACAGCCTGGTCCAGGAGCGCCAGCAGGAGGTGAACAGCCTGGAGAGGCAGGCCAGGGCCGCCCTGCAACAACACCAGCAACACACCCAGGAGTGGAGGAAGCGTGATGCCCAGGTAGGGGGTCTCCACTGATCCACGTCCGCGCACACATGCTGACCCATCGCTCTCCCGTGGACAACCATTTTCTATTTTGTCCATTGACGTTTTCCCCGGGGTCTCAAAAGCACAGCGGGTTAATGTACTTTTTTTTTTTCTTTTTTTTTCTTTCTTTTTTTAAACTTCAAGCAAGACAGACATTAACATTTGGTGTGAATAATCTTTGCGATTGTTACACATTTAATGCTACAACACCAAAAATCTAATCAATATTGATCTTCGATTAATAGTCTTTTTTTTTAAGAATTGCGCACATACACAAAAAGTAAAAAAAAACTTTGAGGTTTTTTCCGATGTTTTTTTCCAATTGCGTTTCCAAAACGCGGCAAGGTTTTTAGAGTCGATATCAAAAATCCACAAAACAATTTTGTTCTGTGCCATGTTTTATTAAGTCTTTTTTTTTCCCCTGGACAGTTGTGGATGCCCTGTGCAGCGCTCACAGTCCCGCCAAAGTGTCCTTTTGCACCGCACTGTCTTTTCACCGCAGGAAGCTAGCTCCCTCCGGAAAACGGCGGCTTTTCTGTCATTGCGGCACAGTGCGCCACAAAAGCGTCTACGACATTCAGGGTCCATATTAATGCGTCCCTCCGACCCCGAGAGGCTATTCTGCCAGCCATTTAGTGGAAACAGCAGGTCTTCTTCTCCTTCGCCTCACACTCTGTCTTCGCCCCTTTCCAGCCTGGGTCGGATCGGAGCTCTGTGGGAAGCCATTTGACAAACCAGCCTCCAACTGGGAATGTGTTTGACTCTTCAGGCTTGTGAAATGGACATTGTCAGCATGCAGAGAATTATGTTCGGTAACCTTTAGCAAAGCGATCCAACTTCACTGTAGTTGGAAAATATCTTCAGCCTCTAAATATTGGCGCCAGCGGTCACCGAATAAATGGCGAAGAAAATAAAACTTGCCGGCGACTATTTGGCGTTTAGTTCACAATGTAGCTAAGTCAGTCGGACCACTCATAAAGGCAAGAATACGATCTACTACACTTACTAGTGTGTCTCGGAGCTGGAACAATAACTGATGACAAAAAGGACCCAGTCAGTCAGAAACAGCTTCTCTTGGCCTGAACAATGAAACTAGACGCTATTTGCTACCGTTGAAAATGGTTCCCGATCATTCTTACTGAAGTGACAACGTTAAGGCAACAAATCATCTTGTAGCACAGCAGTTTCTTGTGTATTCATTATTAGCTTGAGTTGTGGCAGGCTAAGTTATCCTTAAAATCCAGAAACGGTGAATACTGAAGAGAAAGTCTTTTTCTATTATTTTTAAGTTTTCAGTGCTTCTGCGACGTCTCCTTGTCTTATTTTTTTGGGTGGATCGTCTTCCACAGCTCTGATGCCACCAGCTGAGATGTGATTTGGTTTTCCTGGTGGTTGCCGTCACCACAGGACGTTTTCTGCTAATAACATGCCGCCCTGCTCATGTCAAAGTGACGCGTGGTTTGACAAATCTCAGAGTCTCAGGAGGTGACAGGAAACAAACTTCCCCAGTCCTCATTTCATATTCTCCACTCCTGTTTGCTGGTGTAGCATTTTAAGCAGAGATGAGACGCTCGCCGAATGTCAGATGTTGCTGCGCCAGAAAATCAAGATTTTGGCTCAGGCCTCGGAAAGATGGAGAACAGCGTCGTGGGTTGTCTGAAATTGATGGGGATGCGAGTTGATTTGACTTCCTGTGCGAAGGACGGCGCCATGGATGTGCTGTTAAAAGAACAAGAAGTGACACACCAGCAGCAGATATGTTTACAAAAAAGAAAAATGGGTAAAAAAGTTATTTTTTTCCCATGTTGGGCAAGTTGAACAATACGTCTGCCACAATGAAAATATTAGACGTATAATGTTCCATTTTACACGTCTTTTGAACAAATATGTGGTGAAAGTTGTAAAACAAATATCCTTGTGGGATTTATAAACCTCATTTTATAGCACGTGCCAGAAGTTCCTTGGTTTTCAACATTTGGTTCGTGTGTCCTTGAGTCAGACAGTGCATCAACAGCATTATTACTCATTGGCCATCTCACAACATGTAACACAATCAGACAACCCAGACACGTGACTCTTGAATCCAACACATATTTATTTTTTTTCCGGGGATCAGTTGACGAACAGTTGTAGCGAGAAAGTTGGCAGGAAAAGAAAGCAGCTATAGCGTCAGTCACACACTCTGAGGAAGAGTAATACTCAGTCATCCCCTTGATGTGGTGGGACACTAATAAATGGCGTTCCAGACACTTGGCTGGTGTTTGAGAAGCAATGAAGGGTTGCGGCAGCTGAGTGCCGAGGAGCTAAAAAAACTCAGGCGAGGACGAGTTTGTCCTCATGCCACCTGAGTCTTTCGGAGGCTTCAGCTACGACACATTAAAATAGCTTTATTCGTGTGCACAGAGCGTCCTTTCCAAATCATGTCACACTGTTGATATGTTAAGTTATCTTTTCTTTTCATTCGAGGTTACTTCCATGTTGCATGATACGATATCTTAAGTGAAAGCATTAGAATTAAGCATATGGGTCCAGGCCCCGGTATGTAGTGGGCATCCTGCCAATTCAAGGAATTAACTCACTGTTCTCTCCAAAGAGCGATCTATTTCTTGGCCCTTTTTTTTTTTTTTAAATTTTCAAATACCAAAATGTGAAAGGAAGCTTTCTGTTGGTTGTGTATCCAAGATGATGAAATATGTTGCTGTTGAAACGCGTTTGCCCGCAGCCAGTTGTGTGTTGTTCTGTTGGCTGATCAATGCGCCCCCCCCGGGGGGACAAAGTGGTTTTATGGACTGTTTTTTGGGGAGGGGATCCATCGCCAGCATGCCCTCTAACATGCCCAAATCCTCATGTCGTGGCCTTTCGCGCTTACTTTTACAGACTTGTACTTTATAGATGTGAGCCCATGGAGTTTTTAAACTATATTTAACGTTGCAAAGAAAAACTATATGAGTCACTTCGTCACTACAAGTCACTCTGAAGAAGAAACCAAAGCCTTTTCTCCTCTTATAAACCGCCTTTTCCCACATTATTGGAACACGTTTTCAGAACTGTCATTGTGTACTCGCCACACAATAAACCTGTCTTATCTTCTAAGACAATATTTTTTAAGAATATAAAGATTCATTGTGTTACATGGCAAAACAATTTTATGCATTTATGTCCGCTCTATTGTCCCCAACACTCTGAAATGTGTGTCTGTGAGGTTTTTTTTTAATTGTCAAACATCAGTAAGAGTTTGACTTCAAGAACTAGGGCCAGCATTAGAAATTAATTTGAGGCCTTGTTTTTGCAAACATCAGAATTTTTGTTTGTTCTTTGCAAGACACGTCATTCATATTTCCCCTCATCAGCTCCTCCTCAAGCCTCATTTTATGGGTATTATTCTCCTGAATAATTATGTCTTTTCTAAAGGACGGTACACACCATCTGGACTTCAAACGGCATGGCAGAGAGCGAGAATCTTGTGAGGTCTTTCTTCTGGGCTGTGATGGACTAAATAATGATGCTGTCAATTTTTCAAAGCCTTTCAATCCCAAGAACGTGATTAAAATGAGTCAAATGAAGAGGGTGATGACAGACTACGTCAAAGCTAAAGAGAACACGCTCGACAGACAGACCAGGGTGCACGCTGATCGTCCCAACGCCTGTGTGCTGTCACGAGCAAAATGATTGGTCCCTGACTATCGTCAAGTGAATCTTGTTTTGTTACACAGTGATTACAGAAGTGAATGAGTATCCCACCGAGCCAGCATGTCATTGTGTTTGTGATTCTTTAAATTATTTCATCACATCCTGCCATGTGCGCCTGAGTGTTTATGTTACAACTCAGCTGTGGGTTGTTGGTTTTTTTTCTTCTTCTTCTTCTTCTTCTTCTTCTTCTTCTTCTTCTTCTTCTTCTTCTTCTTCTTCTCCCCGCCTGCCGTGGAACTATTGATCATGGCTGAAATCATCAGTAAATGCTGATGCTCTGTGATGTGTTGAGTGTTACAACATGCTCCCTTTCAAACCACGGATTCATTTAGTATGTGCATACATCCCATCTTGGATTTCAGCCAGATGCATTTTTATCTGGCTGACAACACCAAGTCATTCATTATGACACTTTTACTCACGTGGGCTTTCATTCTTGATGCAAAAAGCATGCGTTAACACATTATATTTATGTCAAGTTAAATCTAAAAGTAATGCATTATTTATCCCCGAATTGACGCGCGATCCGATTCATTCATTTTTTCTTAGTTCATTCTGAATGTTGCATTTAGTTTTGGATAAGATAAGTATATTGTACATATTAGATTAGTGCATAATTTCTAAGTGACCTATTCTCTAATAGAATAATGATTCAAACAATATGGTCATTCATGTTAAGAGAAGAACTTTAGCTGTTTACATGGACACAAATAATTGACCAGGATGAAAATTCTAAGTGAGAGGACTGGTTTCCTTCTTCCCTTTAACCCTCGTTGAGATTAAATCCTTGCAGTGCATGTGTATTGCTTAAAGTTTCTCGCGTGGTGTTTTGAAAGGATGGTAGTGACAAAATACATTTTATTCACATTTTCTCAAATGTATGATCATCTTAGTCGAGTAAACAGATTCATCTTCTGTACTGGAAGGATTCCCGGTAAAGCTCAATGTGGGATCATGTGCACATGTCATAAACGGCCATTGTCACAGTGGGTCACATTATGGGATGATATTCTTTTTGCGTGAGCCCACGTGCACTTCACTGAAGTGTTTTTGTAATTAGGACAATCTGATGTCTCAATCAGAATGACAAATGTTAAGGAAGTGACCGAATAAACCATCCTGATTCTATACATGCTCACAATAGCATCAGTTTGGTATTTGGATCATCACCACTACATGTATTATGTCAGAATTAGAAGTACATAGGTGTGATGAATGATGGGCTGTGTTCTTAAAGTAGTGCTTTACATTAGTTACTTATGTAAAAGAAAAGAATAAAATGTAGTATGTGTTTACTGAGGTACGATTATTCTAAAGAAATCACTTATTGTTGTGACTATAAAACCGTGTACATCTATGGTCGAAAGCATTTCAGTCAATCACAATGGAGGGATCTAAGTGGCAACAATAAATAAAACAATAAAAGTTCAATTTCATTTTGGTATCACTGTCAGTCATGAAGCAATGTGCACACATAAAAGCGCAAGTAGTACTGGCACAAGGGAATATAGGTACAGAATGTCGAGATTTCTTAAAAGTTAAACTCTTTTTTTCTTTCTTTTTTATGTTTGCGCCAGCTGAGGAGTTAGTGAAAAATCTCTGACTCACATGAGTCTGGACACACATGAATGTCAGCTGCAATTCTGTCACTCAACTGAGGCTTTCACAGTAATGGTCTCATTACGTATTTATCATCTGTCATGAATTTAGAAACATTTTCGCGATTTAGCATATCAGTAGAATATTTACAGTCATCTCTCGCAGTTATACAGAACTGATTACCCGCTATCGCTTTGGATGTTTTAATGTTTTGTAAAATCAGAATGACAGACAGCAAGCAGTTAAACGGTTAAACTTCTGGTGCTGTGACTTCCTGTCTTGTACAGTAGTGTACACTATACCATTAGATGATGAAATGTTATGGCCTTATTGTTGCTGGTGACACGTTCTCTTGAACTGAGCATATTTTCTCTGCGTTGTACGGCCACTTTTAATTTAACACTCATCATAATAACTCATGCCCTGATGCATCCGCTGCGTTCGCGTTCTTCCAGGAGAAACATGCTCTTTTGGCTTATTGGGTTTCTGCCAGTGCTTCTGTTCTAAAGGATTGTACTCTAACTAATTAAAGCACGTTTTAAAAGATCATCTGCATTTGTTAAAGAGGAAAATTATACATTAAAGACTCTCGAGGGCTCAGATCTAATAGCGGTTTGCCCTTGAGGACACACATGAAGCAGTAAGACTGCTAATATTGAAAGACAAGGAAATTGGGCATTGAAAATGATTATTATTTAAATTTTTTTACTTTTCAAACCTGCTTTTATGTGTGTGTGTGTGTGTGTGTGTGTGTGTGTGTGTGTGTGTGTGTGTGTGTGTGTGTGTGTGTGTGTGTGTGTGTGTGTGTGTGTGTGTGTGTGTGTGTGTGTGTGTGTGTGTGTGTGTGTGTGTGTGTGTGTGTGTGTGTGTGTGTGTGTGTGTGTGTGTGTGTGTGACAACAAGGCCATGTGTGACTGTCTTCGTGCGCATGTGTGTACGCAATTCGGTGGGTGCCAGTGTAGGAGGGATGCAGATAACACAGAGCCGCAGCATCTGCCTGTTTTTGTGACACTTTGAAGTCTCTTTGATTTTCCCCACTGCACACTAAAAAAGACTTCAGACACTCTCTGTCTGATTGCCTTAACGTGGCGTTGTCCTGGGATGCCCAGGCGTTTAAGGAGAGGGAGGGGGCAAGGAGGCTGAGCCCACAGTGCAAAGCAAAGTAATAAAAAACTAAGTAAATCAAGGGGAATAATGAGGGTGTGCAATAGCCAGGGAATACATGCAATACAGGTAGGGAAGTGTGAAACACTGCAATGCATCTTCGAGCTACCTGCGCTTAACTACGATGCTTTTTGTACATAAAGTTTTGTTTGCAGATCATCTCATCTCTGGTGTTTTCCTACTTTGTATTTACTTCTGGTATTTGGCTGCAGGAAAACTCAAATATATGGCGATTTGCATTAAGAAAAGTCTCATTTTAGGAATGAATAAAGCCTCTTCCCCGTTTCCTTCACTTACAGTTATTATCATTATCCTCATAGTGTGAAGTAGTTTTGACAAAACCGTAGTCGATGCGTTTCACTTTGACATCTCCCAAACTCTTGAGCAGCGGCTTCATTGTACATGTCAGACCAGAATATTTCTGGTTGTTTCAGGGGCCACGGGGTGGTACTTATTAGCATTCCTACTATGTAATGTTGACTCTCGCTGGCAGTGCTATTAAAGGTCTTCTTTTTCTGGGGAGAGTCACGGCTGAGTAGTTCAAAAAGAGAGAGGTCAAGAGAGAGGTCAGGCCATTGCAACAGCCCCCACCCACATCCACACAGAGGAAAACAGAAACATTTAAGGATGTTTGTAAAAACTGCTCTTCAGAGATTAACTGTACGGGCCCTCCTTCACACTCACTGTATTAGATTATCTCTCCATATCAGCCCAAATCTTTCCTTCAAAGTGTTACCCCTGCATGTTTACTGAAAGATGTTCTGAAATAAATGATTTTCTTTCAAAACACAAACTTAGCATGTACTTCAAAGTGAAATCTTTGACATAATGTTATGGGGGAGGGGAAAAAAATTGGCCCTAATTGTCATTTATCGAATTCCACTCACTGAGCATCTCTTTATCTCTGTCCAGACAATCTCAGATTTGGAAACCCAGCTGTCGAGGCAGCGTGAGGATCTCCAGCAGGACCGGGCCCAGCATAAGCAGCAGCTGGCGGACATGGCGGCGCTCCAGAAGGAGGAAAAGCAAAGCGCGGTCCTGGACAAGGAAGCATCCCTGGAACGGCTTCGCTCTGACTTGAAGAGAACTCACAGCCACCTCGAAAGAAGCCACCAGCAGGAGAAGAATGCTATTGATGAGAAGGTGAATAATGAGACGGAGAGAAACGATAAAGAGGTTTTAGTGAACCAAACAACTCTTTGTGGATTTTGCCAATGAGCACTGGAATCCTCATTTTAATCCAGAAATGACACATTAATTAGATCTCCGTTTAAAAGAAATGAGTTCACGCTAAAGCTGCTGCTTCAAAACACAGTCACCATATTCACAGCTCTACCACATTGTTGTCTTACCATCAAGTCTCATTTCCTAAGAAAAGGCTGTACTTTTGCTCCAAACAAACCCAAAATGCATCAATCTGGGCTTTTCTGTTGTGATTGTTGAAAAGCCACACAAGCATTGAGATTGTTTTTTCCAACCTCTTTTTTTTTTTGGGGCCATATCCATTTTCACTTCGTTCTTTTCTGCTTTGTTTCGTGCTGTTGCACGTAGTGATGTAGTGACATATTGGCTTCACCTATTTCCCCATGCTTTTGTAACTTGCCTTCCTGACTGAAAAGTCTTTGTTGTTCGACTCTCGCCACCGACAGGTCAGAAGTGGCATCAGGTTTAAAAACATGCGTCAAATCAAACATGCAGATTAACCAGCTGGACAAAGGCGAGTAAGACGATGGAACGGTTGGTTGGTTTAATTTGCCTTTCCAATACCTTTTAGCGTGCAGAGGCGTTTGTGCATTTACGCTGCACGCCATATGGATCGGGTGCACCTGCGCGTTTGCACAAGCCCTCAGCCGATGCTAACCTCTGCATACATCTGCTCGCAGGCTCACAAACGGCACGTCTGCTTGTGAAACTCACACGGCTTTAGCGTTATTGAAATAATTTGCCTTCAAACAAACATCAAAGGAGGCTCGCCACAATATTTCATGCTATTTCAACATTCACACACAGGGTTGAGTAAGGTAACGGTGCTGACACAATCAACACCACATGTACTTTTGTCTTTGAGGATTGCAGCCTTTTCGGTAACCCACCTGTCCTGGGATAGATTGTTCTGAAATGGTCACACTTGTCGGTGGGACTGGGTCAAAGGATCAGGCATAAGTGCAGCCATTATCCAGCTTTCCATTTGCCATCTTGACAAACCAAGAAATTACTTCAATTATGTTCAAAGGTCCCGTATCTTTATTGCTTGCTGTCTTGCTTTCTTTCTGTGTCACATTCCCGCCTCTCGCCACCTTAGAAACTGGACCCACGACTGGGAAATCGCCCGTAATCTTTTGCTGGTCTAGCAGGAAGCTGACCTAAGGTGGTGTTGATCAGAACCTAATCCCTCAGCAGGACCCATCAAAGAGAGCATTTTTCATTAGACACCATCCTACGCCAGCTGCTCGGCATTAGCCCGAGAATGCAGGGACCTCCAGAGCACCCAAGCGGCCATTTTGGCTCCATATGGCACACAGAACTGAGAGATCCGGGGGAGAGAGAAAAAGTGTGTTTCTCATGCAGTAATCCTCATTTGAAGAAAACATGCTATTTACTATCAATCTCCTGTTTCTCTTTTAGAAGTGAGGGCTGTTTTGCTTTGTAAAAGTTTGATGTTTTTTTTCTTTTAAGTACGCTTTGATTTCTTTCTTGCTTTCGCCTTTTTTGTACACGGTAAAAAAGAAAGAAAAAAAAGTGGCCCACAGTTGTGGCGCAATCTGGAGTGGATTCAAAGCTCCTAGGCCGAATGTTGAGCTGAGACTGATAACACTATCAGCAATGTGCTAGTTTCACTTTTTATGAAAGAGATTAATGATTTCTTCATCCTTTTCTGTCAGCTGAAAGTGCATGCTTCTAAAAAAAAAAGAAAATCACCAAAGGTCGAACGTCTTACTTTTCCCCCCTTTTTTGTACTTTTTAATCTGTCGCCAAGTTTGACTTCGGAGTGGGCAGGCAAAACTTTCTCTACTACATTGCGCCCAGTTTTTCATTTTTTTTTTTTTCACATGGGATTGAAGTCAGCCGGGCCTCAGATCCATATTGACTCGTTCGCCCTGTTTTGTAAGCTGAAAATTTCTCATTCTTTTGATGCAGACAGAACTGCTGTCCTCTGCAGTCCACCATGCTCTTGGAAGCAGAGCCTGGGCAGGCCAGCTTTTCCCCTTTCTTTTTTTTTTTTTGAACACATCTCCCAGATCCTGGAAAAAAGGCCAGAGAAATCCATTAAATCCATGAATGGATTCTCATCAAAGACGCATGCATTTAAGGCAGAGACAGAGGAGAGAGGAGGATACAGGGGGATGGGGGCGGGGGGGGGGGACGTTTTGGGAGATGTTTTAGGAGAAGACAGTCAAAGCTTTTGAATGGAGTAATGAGAAACAGAAAATCAGAGGCGATAAGATGAGACGTTAAGATAGTTCCATACATTTGATCTGCGCCAAACGGAAAAGAGAGATGGAAGCAGGCCGAGGGAAAGGTGTGTGGGGGTTTGTTAGTGTTGTTGCTATTGAAGTTTGTCTTTGTTAGTGTCTTCCTGTGTGTATGTGTGTGTGTGTGTGTGTGTGTGTGTGTGTGTGTGTGTGTGTGTGTGTGTGTGTGTGTGTGTGTGTGTGTGTGTGTGTGTGTGTGTGTGTGTGTGTGTGTGTGTGTGTGTGTGTGTGTGTGTGTGTGTGTGTGTGTGTGTGTGTGTGTGTGTGTGTGTTGGGGCTGGTGACGGTGATGATGGAGGTGTTGGTGTGTGAGAGGAAATTCATACAACCCAAGACCTCTCAATCTCCATTCTGCACTAAGGGGCCTGTGAAGCTGCCTCTGTGCCTGATAAAGACACCTCATCTCTGGACTGCAGCGAGCACGCATCCTGCCTCTCACCCACACCGCCTCCGTATCTAACTTTCTTATTCTACGCCACACTTCCAACCTTCATCTCTCTCTCCCCCTCTCTTTCTCCCTCTCTCGCTCTCTCACTCTCCCTGCCACATCCTCACCCCTGCCTTCAAGTTATGGCAAAGCTCAGAGCATTAGGGCATTCTTTAAAGACTTGACTTTAACCAGAAATGTGGGCTAGGCAGTGTTGAAACTGATTTATTTTAATTTTTTTACTATGCGTAGACACTTTTGTCAGCCCGCTGGCATGTAAACACAGGTTAAATTGGCAATAAGTGCTTAATAGGCAGTGATTTAATGAACTTAAAGTTTGGTTAGTGAGGGGAGAAACAGTCCTCGTGTTGCACCTTCACACACGCTCACTCCTTGCTTGTCAATTCTAGACATCTGAGATAAAGCGAGACAAAAGCTCCGGAGACTTCAGGTTTGATGGGGAATGAATAATGTCTGGATCCTTAAATCCATATTCACTCATGGTCTTGTTACTAGAGCTCTTTGATGTGTTAGAGAAGATTAGATGTACAAATTTTGCCTGATACGTTTGTGTAGAGCGAGGTATTTCTCTGGGAGTGTGTTTGACTTCAGCAAAGAAAGCACATACTGAGTACTCTGTTACATATTACATGTACTGTATACACATACTGTATTTTAAAGAGTTGACTTCATAAATCTTTCAGATTTTAATATTTAGTGTTATGTCATCATGCATGTACTGTACATAGAAAAAACCTGCATATTCACAAAAATAGCAACAGTGACAGAAGATGTTGAAAGCTCACCCTTTCTGATATTTCCTCGGGCAAGTAGTGGGAAAGGAATGCGTGTGTGTGCATTTGTAGTACCTCCGAGTGTGTGTGCGTGCATGCCTACACATACTTCAGATCAAAGGGCTCGAGCATTTCATCAAAAAATAACCGAGTGTGACAAAATCACCTGCAGGCAAACGTCAGCCAATGAGGAGGCAGCTTTTTGGCAGGCAGTAGCCAATCGCTGCACCCTGTGTCACAGTACCAGTGTCCCCCTGGCCATGCCCCATTTGACTTTCTTGACATGAAAGGCACGGCACAGTTCAGTCTTCCCATGACACGCACGCACGCACGCACGCACGCACGCACGCACACACACACACACACACACACACACACACACACACACACACACACACACACACACACACACACACACACGTTCAGAACTGCAAAACTGAGGAATGAAGACCTCCACACTGCAATTAGTCTCTTTTGTTCCGCAGGTATTTCTGTTTGCTTGAAGGAGGTGTGTGTGTGTGTGTGTGTGTGTGTGTGTGTGTGTGTGTGTGTGTGTGTGTGTGTGTGTGTGTGTGTGTGTGTGTGTGTGTGTGTGTGTGTGTGTGTGTGTGTGTGTGTGTGCATGCTTCCAAAAACTTCAGAGGTTCTCCTCTAAAAACGTGAGCTTGCGTTGTGTGATCGTATATCCCCTGGCTGGCTTTTTTTTTGCATTCTCACTCATTATGACATGGCACCACAAATGTATAGGTTTTTCAGATGACGCAACACAGTTTTGACACCAAGTCACCCCATTGTGTTGGAGCTGATCCGATCTGTTCTATAAACACTTATTTAAGCAATGACATCTGCGCTGAGATGGTGGGGGTGTGTGAAGAATGCAAGCCTCTCACGAGTTGTGTTCTGCAACGAGTCGCCCTTCGAAACACGGAGAATGATCTGTGCAATCGCATCTCAAGAGAAAGATGTTTTGCTGGAAAAGACAGCGAGCCAGCAAAACTTGAGGCTGTAGCAGGTGCAGCACTATTTAACAGCCACCATATCCCAACGAAACAACAGATGAAATCTGGGTACACCCTGGACTTGTTGTTAGTCCGTCACATTACAAACAGAGAGACAAGCAATCACACATCACACAATCATATTACAATAATACAACAATACTACAAGCAATTAAAGCTCACGTGTTAGCCTCTAATGCATGTTTTTGGACAGTAGGAGTAAACTGTGCCCAAAAAAATCTGCAAATCCTAAAAGTAAAATATTCATTTTGAACTCTTTTCACATTTGACATTGTTTCCAGGAATAATTTGGGGCTCTTTGCTCACATTCATTTAATTTTTTTGTCTCAAACCTTGTCATAGAAACCTGCAGCAGATATTAGGTCATTCTTGGAACAGACTGGTGTGGTCCGTTGAAGTCATCTGTTTGGAACCTTTGTTTGTTTTGCTGTGTACAAAGCTGAGCATGCAAGTCTTTTTATGTCGCTGGTGATGCATCTGTTTCCACCGATTTCCCACGTGTGGACACATGTGTCCCCGACCATCTCCAAATGTGGTCTCAGTGATTGGATCTTAATGTGCCTGCAGTCTGTTGCAGTCCCGTCCATATTTAGAGCCGTGCACTTCTGACCGGACCACCCAAGACAGGTGAAGCGCGAAACATACTCGAACGCTACACGTTTTCAAAAGACCTGCAGCTTCATGGCAAACTTTTATACGCATGATGTATGTGCCTTTTCAGGGTAAACATCCTCATTTTCTCAAATGGTGGAGCGTGTCAGCTTTCATTGATTCAAGGTGTATGTCCTGAAGCAGTGATCACGCCAATAAAGCTGCGGTGTGTCTTTAAAAACGGCGCTTCGCCGACAATGTGAGCAATGCAGTTGTGTTTAAAGAAAATAACCTGAATGTGATGAGACGCAACCTTTTATTTGTAAGTTACCAAACTGCTTGACGAGGAAATTTGAAGGAATGCACGTTCTGATTTGAAAATGCTGCTTACCGCTTTGGAGAAAACCACTTCTTGCATTTCCTCCTCAGACGACGCAGACACCTGAACATTAAAGTCAGGGTGAAGGGACCTGGCAGAGGCTGATCTGGTAGTTGATACAGTTTTCCGTAGTCCTGTTCACGCCCTCTCTGATCCTGACCCCCTGAGACATTCATTCAGCCTCGGTGAGCTTTCCGTTCTCTCCCTCAGCCAGGAGATGGTGGTACGAGGTTGTTGTCATTGTTGTTGTCATGCCGATTTCTTGTTCTTCTCTCGCGCCTGCTGTCACTGCCGACTTATTAGTTTGGTCTTTTGCCATGTGGAGATGCACCAAATCATATTATTTACTTGGTCATGGATTAGGTGAGAAGGAGGGAAAAAAACACTGGCTCTGGGATGATCAAAGGGGGCCCACATTCACCTCAGACTGACAGACAAAAGGATCGGGGAGACGGAGCAAGGAATCTGGTTTTTGGAAGGGAAGAAAAGGCAAAGTTCAAGATGTTTTGCAGCGGGTGTGTTGATTATAGGATCAAGGGCGTCTGAATCTGGATTAGTTTGCTGATGGTATATGTTTACATCAGAGCAATAGAGATTGTTTGTGTGCAAAAGCCGATGCGCTGCCATACGCGTGCGCATGCCCAGACCTATGCGAGCTCCTCGTCTCCTCAGTGCACCATCGGGCCCGGCGGCGGAGAGAGAGAGAGAGCGAGCGAGTGAGTCACCCAGCAGATGAAAGAGTCAAAGTAAAGGCTCCATCGTCCCAAAAAAACATCACACAGCTCCCTTGCTCACTTTTTGAAGTCATCCAAGAGGAGGGAGGGAAGCGACACACTTTCTCAATCGCATTAAAACATGGCGTCAGGCAGCTCCCATCTTGTTGCACGCTATAGATTATACTTCGGTTTGAAGTGGAGTTTTAAGTGGGACACTGTGATATCGGGCTATGTTTTTTGGGTTAACTCCTTAATTCAAGTCAAAATCGTCCTCCGTCCTCACATTTGAAACTCTCGCTGAATAAAGCGGGAATGGAGACGCTAACGCCCGAAAGACTAGAAAGATGCAATTATGACATTTAAAGTTTAGTTTAAACGACTAGTTGACTTACTTCTTTATGCAGATTTATTCCTTTCATAACGATCACATTCGATCGTCCCCCTTCAAACTTTCACACAAATATGGATACAGATCACGTGACACTCTTGACCTGCTCAAAATAAGAGATTCCCTGATTCAGCGGCCGCGTCCATTAATCACCTCAAACAAATCCTGTCTTTTGGGGTTGATGTTAAGCCCAACCCCGCTGATGGTAATGAATGTAATTGGTTTTATGATATCAAGAACTGTCTGGTAGAGTGTGTGATCACTGAACGTTCGATGCGTTGCATGTATTCGCGCATTTGATGTGTGTTTATCTGTGCACGGCAGCCCGCGCGCACCCATGATGCATTATTTCTGTGCGGCGTGTGATGCAGCGCTGACAGTGAGCAGCGGGGATGAAGAGAATCACTACTGACAGGCAGTGATGGCAAACTGTGAAATGGAAATAAAGCCTCTTGTCATTACAGCGGCAACTCTCTCTTGCGCACGCAGATACGCAAGCGAGCGCAGCAAGACAGCAATGATTACAGACAAACGAGCAAATAACATCTCCCAGCTCTCCCTCGCTGGCAGATTGAACTCAAATTGTTATGAGAGACATGCGTGGTGAACAGAGAATCATTTTGAATGCTTACAAATACTACTGCCACTATAACTGAAGGCTTTGTGGAGCAATGCAGAAAAGCTCCACTTTGAAATCCAATTTTTGTTGTTGTTGTTGTTGTTGTTTTTCAAGAAATGATTCCCATAAATCAGCTCCCCAGTGTGCAATATACAGCGCGTTCCGTGCTGGGTGAAACTACCAGCAATCATTAAAAGACTACGTTTTATGACTCATCGTTGCCTTAAAACCTCCCTGTTGTTCACCCCCGTCACCTGTCAACTGGCACTCGCAGTTTCTCTTCTCTGTGAGTGGAGTGATATCATCTTTGCGTCAGCAACTCTTGTGCAAAGTTTTACATGTTTTGTCGGAGTTCAGCTTCAGGCTGATACTCAAAAAACGTAATTGCTTTTTAGCAATGTGAGATGATTGGAAACATATTCTAGAAGAAAGAAAGAAAAAAGAAAAATGTCATATGGAAGTAATATCCTGCTCGGGACTGAACAGATTCTCAGAATACTTCATTTTTTATTTCTACCACTGGACGTGTGCGATCAAACTCGATTATTGCGATTATTGTTCATTTTGTGTATTTTTGAAAAAGTGTAACTTGTGGGCAAATCTTTACGTGTGCGAGAGAAAGTTGTCCCCCTGCTTTGTGCCACTCCCATCATTCCTTTTGTGTGTGTGTGCGTGTGTGTGCGTGCGTGCGTGCGTGCGTGCGTGCGTGTGTGTGTGTGTGTGTGTGTGTGTCTATGTGTGTGTGTATCTCTGTGTGTCTGTGTGTCTGTGTGTGTGTGTGTGTGTGTGTGTGTGTGTGTGTGTGTGTGTGTGTGTGTGTGTGTGTGTGTGTGTGTGTGTGTGTGTGTGTGTGTGTGTGTGTGTGTGTGTGTGTGTGTGTGTGTGTGTGTGTGTGTGTGTGTGTGTGTGTGTGTGTGTGTGTGTTTGGCCTGGTTCCCACTGCAGATTATTAATTAAGTTCTGGTAAGCAGTGCATGCCTTGCCTTCAGATCTACTTCCACTCTCTTTAGCGCACACTCACACATGCACACACATAAGCGTCCATGCGCACGCGCAAACACACACACACACACACACACTTCAAAGCAGCTGCACTCCACACTGCTAGGATTAAGAGGCGATTGAAGAGCCTGATACAGCCTCAAAGTGCCTTCAGCACAAAAATGCCTTTGGCAGGGCACAGGTAGTGTCTTTGAAAGTTCTTACACACCCGCACAGGCATACACATATGGCCGAGCTTTTAATTTAGCTCTGTTTTTCCTTCTGTATTTGTCACAGTCCGGTTGGGCTATTTTCTTCCTTGCATGTACAATCCATATCTTCATCTACTTCCAGGCATTTTTAATGTGCGTTTAGACGGTTGAGCTGTATAATGTATGATGTTGTACAATGCTTCCTGCTGAATTCCCCCGAGTCCCCATAGGTAAAAAGGAATAGGCAAGTAGCGAGCTCTTTATGTTTTTATGAAACATCTGAGCCTGTTTGCATGTCAATCTCGCCATATGTTTCCATGAATATATGAACTCACAGCCACATACAGTAAACTACACAACCCATTTCGTATTAATTAAAGTACAATTGCAAAGCTATTGATATTTCTCTTTTGACGTTAACGTTTCAACTTCTGAGCCACGCCATAGCTTTGCTATAATTTGTAAAGAGACGCCAACAAAGACGAGGACAACAAATCAGAAGCGAAGAATTTTAACACGGAAATGATCTGATAAAGTCCACCGTGTCAGTCAACAAAGATGGAGCAGTCCCCGGCACATTAAAAAGAGACAACAAATGTGTCGCCTATAAAGAACATGGGGCGGCGGGGGCCCCATTTGCACCCTCCGCCACAGACCATTCATTCTCTCGCCTTTTCTACACCCATCTTTGTCTCCGCTCTCATCAGCTGCCTGTAAGGCCCCTAGGGACGAGCGGGCCGCCACTCAAAGCGTCCTGGCGCTGGAAGACAGGCCCGTATCCTTGGTGACGGCTCTGTGTTTCCGTGGTGACAGGTGTGTCCGTTCAGAGCGGATGGTGGTGTTTGTCAGGAAGTGTTTGGATGGGGTGCAGAGTCCAAATGCAGCTCAGGTGTTGATGGCTGCGAGGCGTGCGCTCAATGGGGCCGTGTTTGTTCATGAGTTGTCTGTCTGCCAGCGACTGTCAGAACGTGTGTGTGTGTGCGTGTGTGTGTGTGTGTGTGTGCGTGCGTGCGTGCGTGCGTGCGTGCGTGCGTGCGTGCGTGCGTGCGTGCGTGCGTGCGTGCGTGCGTGCGTGTGTGTGCGTGCGCGCGTGCATTTACTCCACTTTTTAAAAAGATTTCTGCAGAGTTCTCTGCATTCCCTCCTTTTTCACAAACTGCTTCAGGATTGAAAAATTATAGGCACGCTGTTTTCTTTTTCTGTTTTTCAATCGGGATCAACACATAAAATACAGGATCTTTTTTTTTTTCGTTTTCTTTTTTTTTTTAATTCTGTCCTTTCTTGATTGAAGACGAAACAATCCTCACAGCAATACGACGTCAGTTTGATTCCCAGGTCAAAGCCTGTCTGGGTGGAGTTTGCAGGTGCTCCCCAACCCAAGGACATGCACAGTATGTTAATTATAAATCACCAATTAACTGTTTGAATATGTAAATGTTAATGTGTGTCTGTGTGATTTGTCTCTCTGTGTGGCCCTTTGATGGGCGAGCTCCCCGGCGCTCATTATCAGCTAGGATCAGTTCCAGCCCCCGACTGACCCTAAGTGGGATGGAACTGGTATAATGGATGGACCGATTCCGCTATCCACCGGTAAAACAGGATGACCGCCACAAATGGGCTCAAAACTGTCGTACACAGTCGATTGACACAGTCGCATCTAAATAACATGGACGTAGTGAAACACTTTAAATTGACAAACCCAAGAGTATGAAACTTACATTGTTGAAAAGACTTGCCTCACTTTTGAAATACTGACCTGTATCCCCCATTAATTTGGGGCTTAGTGGTTCCACAGTGCTTGTGTAGACCCCCGTCACTGTGCTTCCAGACAGCCATTGACATCCCTGTGGAATTCCAGCACTTCACACCTAATTATCTCACTCCACTGTTCAGCCGCTCGTTGAAACTATGGCATCACAACACAGCGAGCTGAAAGGAGACGGATCTTGTATTAGACACTCGCGGTCTTTGCTTCCAGCTGGCGAGCTTCCCATAGACAAACAACAGAAAACAAAGAGACGAGCAGCGCTCAATAAACTTCTAACAACAATTTCCATTCACTCCTATTCTGTTTCCACCCTGTTGAGTCTCCCAGCTTCGCTCGATCGTCTCGCTTTTTTTTTTTTTTTTTTTTCACCCTATAGCTAATTGGCAGCAACATTTTAATTCCCCCCCATGCCCCTTTCCTTGTTAAGTGATGAAATGTTGGCAGGGGATCAGAGGGGAGTGGTGCCCACTGTGCGCCATGCCCGTCACTGCCGGCTGGCACGCATGAGCGTCGGGACTGGCGTTGTGCCAAGAGGCCACTGGCCCCCGCGCCTGCGGGGACGCACCGCCAACAGGCAGAGGTCATCGCAAGTGTGTTTGTGCGTGTGAACGTGAGTCGTTGGTGAGGGTGAGGGGGGTCTCGGTGCACTTCCTCGCTGAAGATTGAATTTCACTTCTCTGTCTCTTTGTGTCTCTCTTATCCACCTGTCCGCATAGCTCCTCTCTCACATTGCCGCCTTCCCTCTCGTTGCAGAACAACAGTCGGCTGAAGCAGCTTGAGAAGGAGTACGGTCAGAAGCTTGCCAGGTCTGCACAGGTAATCACTTTTCTCCTCTGCCCCCTTTTTTTCCCCCTTCTTTTATTTAGATTTTTTATTATGATTTCTATTCTGTGTGTCAGTACAGACCAGATGCACTGATGGGCCAGGTGAGGAAGCACATATGACAACACAATCACTCCTAGAGAGGCAACAAGCCTCTGTGGCCCTTTAACCCGGGCAGACAGACACAAAGACAAGTCGACTCGCAATGTTTGGGCAAGCTTCAGAAAAACAAAACCACACATCCAAAACAGAGGCTTCTATTACAGTGGCAGCGTCCCAAATTTCACAGTCTGACTTCTCTCTCACCGTTCTTAAGCCCTCCTTTATCTCTCTGTGTAGAGGTGATTGCTGGAAACAGTAGTTTGAACAAACTAGTGGTCCTTTGGGATTCAAACTCTCTTAGAGCCTCGATCATGTTTATTATAAGGGCTGGTAATAACTGATAATCAAAACCTACTTTTTTCCTTGAAATGGATGTAAAGAGAGTAAATTCTTGAGGTAAAGATTTATATGTGTGGTCAAACACAACTCCAGATTGTATCCGTCCTTTGCCTGCATTTGGCTTAACTCAGGACAAAACGTATTTCCCGCTGTCTTACAATCCAAGTAATGATCGACCGACTGGCTCTACCCTTTGGATGTTGCAGCAGCGTGCCATGCATTAGCCATTTTTCTCCCTCATCTTCAAGAGTTTTCTTTTTGCAGTGGGAAATGTTTTACTAGCTTCGCTTCAAGTTTAGTCAGGATTTCTTTAACTTTATCTGTGTTCTTTGAGTCACCCCCTGTCTCCTCTATGTGATCTTGCTGTACCCCCCATCGTCCCGCAGTGTGCGGTTCAGCTCTTTCATGGGAGCGACAAAACCTAAACAAACCGCTAAGCCTCTGCAAAGTCTTTCAAAATCAGAAACACAAACTGACCTTCGACGTTCAGCTACAGTCTCTCGCTTCTTCTTCTTCCTCATAATTGTCCTCTGTCTGGTTTTCTCCTTTCCTGCATTCTCCCCCGGCTGGCCAGAGAAATGTATAAACTCCTTGTCCTCTTCCTCCGTTGCCCTGTCATAGATTCGTCTGGCCACGCTTCTAATCAAACACCATGTGTTTGACATTATTTCCTGCCCCTCCATTTAAAGGTAATTCTTTTCTTTAAACAGAAATCTGACTTCTTTTGACACACTTTGCCATTCAGGGGAACATCTTAGGAAGGTCAAGCGGCTCTCACCTCGCCGGTTTAAAGATCCTAAACATCCTAAACACTGTTTATATTACAAGAGAAAAGCGTTTTTCTTCTTGATTATTAGGTTAAAATATAACAATCATTCGGTCATAATTGCACCCAGTTACCCAAATAGGAGATTCAAAGAGAGGGTTTTTTTTTTTTTTGTTTTTCTTTCTTTATTCTCCTCTTCAAATCCCCCCATTTTTGGGTTGGCTGCGGAGGCTCAGAGTTGAAAGCGGGGTTGACAAGCAGATGTTGTGAGAAAACGGTAGCTTATTAAGTTACACAATGCCCTACTTCAAAAGAAGCCGGATGCTGTGCAAAAGTTCAGCCATATTTGCCCGCTTTGGCGGTGTAGTGTGGCACCGCAGACGGACAACAAGTGATTAATCCTCTGTTTTGGGGACACGACGTTGGCAGCGTTTTAGCAAACAGCCCCGGCTGACATTAAAGAAGAGGTCTTTGTGTGCAGAATTCAACACCTTCGCCCCGGCGTGTTGGTATACAAGGGGCTTCTGTTGAAGATGCGGGTTTGATGCAAACATTTTAATATGCGTGATTAATGCAGTCTATTTGTCGTGGGCTTGGGCGGCTTTGTTTTAAAAGGTAAAGGTGGAACCGAGAGGGTCTTGTTGCCTCCCCCTTGGGGCAGCTCAGTCAAATGTAAACAAGAGGCCTTTGAACCTCAAAGGCTAACCCCCAGTTGTTAACCCCTTGGTGTCTGACAGGGGGCATCGCTCTTGAGCTCCGCTGCATGGCTAATAGCCCAATTAAAAACATACCATGCCATACATTATCCTGAGGGGACTGGAGACGCTCCACAGAGAGGGTGTACGTTTACTTTTCGTGCGCACACAAATCCCTCTCTTGCACATTACCTCGTTGCCTTTGTCTCTGTTTTGCTGCCTACGCACACACGCACACACACACACACGCACACACACACACACACACGCACACACACACAGACACTCACTCAGACTCTCCTAATTAGTGTCTCTCCTATCCGATCCTGTGTGTTAAGCGTCTAGCTGTGAGTGGTCCTCCTGGGTGACCTGTGAACTGAACAGGGCTGCGCTCTCTTCCCCCACTTAATGATCAAGTTACAGTGGGTGGTAGTTGTGGTGCTGGTGGGAGATCATTACTTTATCCCTGACTGTCCACCATGGGAGTAGGTAGAAGGTGGAGTGAATTGGCCATGGGAGTGGAGGCACGTTAGAGGTTGAAGTTCATATGCAAATATACATATTTTATTTCATCACAATGCTGCTTAATAAGCTTTGTGCTGCTCACGTGTGACCCTTTATGCATGCATTAACCAAATAGGATTTATAAGATGATTTATTAATTCTGTTGCACATTTGCTTTTAAGAAATTAAAACAGGAATACAGTTTCTCTTTTCAATGTTGAAGCTTGAGATTAACACCTGAAGTGATCGGAGCTGCAACAGAATTTAGAATTTCACCTTTTTAATCAGAGTGAAGTAAAAAAAATAATAAGAAAAACGATATGTGTACACTTTGTGGTTAACATCAAACACGTGATTTAAAACACAGTGCAGCATTTGTCCACTAAAGAAGCAGAACTCAACTTGTTAGATGATTACGTCCAAATCGGGCTCATTTCTCGTTGGACTTTTAGTCCTTAGCTGAACAGAATCAAACCTCTTAATATTCAAAGTCATGTTAGCAGTTGCCTACAATGTGATTTAACTGCCATTTGACTCAAAAACGAGTGTGGTTTGCAACTTTTTAAAAGATGTTATATAATACACAAAAACTTGAATCACCCAACAATTTATTGTGATTTTGTTTAGTAGTGGGTGCAGTTTGGTGTTACTAATAAAGATACGTGTGTGTGTGTGTGTGTGTGTGTGTGTGTGTGTGTGTGTGTGTGTGTGTGTGTGTGTGTGTGTGTGTGTGTGTGTGTGTGTGTGTGTGTGTGTGTGTGTGTGTGTGTGTGTGTGTGTGTGTGTGTGTGTGTGTGTGTGTGTGTGTGTGTGTGTGGACTACTTGTTCTGATGTTCCCTTCAAATTTTGCAAACTCAATTATCACAATTGTGAGATTTGAGGTTTTATGAAGAGACTTTAAAGACACCCACCACAATAAGTGATTGTTGTGAAGCATCTGAATTGTTGGTTTTCTCCAGGTAGGTTTTTTTTTTTCCCCCTAATAGTTCAAAGAACACAGCCTAGGGTTAATTGGCCACTCCCAATTGCCCCGAGGCGTGGATGATTGTTTGTCTCTCTGTGTCAGCCCTGTGATTGACTGCTGACCTGCCTGGTAAACCCTCTTCTCCCCATTTTATAAGCTGGGATAGACTCCGACGCCACGCAGGACTCGCTACAAGAAGATGGACAAATAGCTGGTGAATCATTTGGTTGCGATATCTTTAAAATCAGAGTAAGAATTGATTCGTGAGCCAATCTAGTTTTTTTCCCGCATGTGGCACTGTTGGGCGTGTCACGTCATGCATGACGTGCATGCAGAAACAAAAGAAGCTGCACCAGACTCTGTTGATTCAACATCATCTTGTGGTCTTCGTTAGTCACCTCTCCATTAACAAACAGGTGAATAAACACCAGGCATGCTCACCCCCCCACCTTTTCTTCTTTTTTTTTTTTTTTTTTTTATTTTACCTCAGGTTCATGAAGAGGCGAGTCTGCCTTCAGCCCTAAACAGTGAAGCCAGCAGGCTGGGAAAATAGACAAGTCTCACCAGACCAATTATAGACTTAAAAAGGCCTGGCTGACTATCAGACGGAGAAAAAAGGTGCCGTGTTGTGTGTGTATATATACAGAAATAACAAGACAGACAGCTGAGTTCACCAGTTTAGAGTGCCGCCACCGCCTGGGGGCTGAGGACCCGCAGATGCAGCGAATCCATATTGCAAAATAATCATTATAAGCAGAAATGATGTTCCCATAATAATGTGCCATTTGTTGCTTTCATGTGGCTGCCCCACTGACAAAATAAGCCTAATCTCCCTCTCACCCCTCGCCACCCCCTTACTGTCTCTTTCTGTCTGTGGTCGACCCACGCCACTTTAGCTCCCTTACTCCCACACAATTCCAACAAGGCTAGTCCTCCAGAGTTTCTACACGGTAAACAATTATCTGTATAGCCCTGAGCTAGCTGCTGCACCCCCCCCCCCCCCCCCCTAACAGACCCCCCCCTCTCTCTCTCTCCCATCCCTCTCTCTTTTACTCTCTCTCATCTTCCCTCAGCCTTTCTCTGACAGTGGCTTAAATAGAATGTTAATTTTGACTGGAGGTTTTCAAAGCCCAGGCACTTCCTTTTCATCTTGGTGTGCACCGCAAGTTCACCAACACAAAGTCATTCTGCTCTTCAAAAAGGAAGTTGTTTTTTCCTTCCTGTCTGTCTTTTTTTTTTTTTTTTTTTTTTAAACTCACTCTTCTTTTTCTCTCTTCTGTGTCTCCTGTCTCGTCTCAAAAAAAGACATGAGACATGAGACTCTGGGAAAAAGCAGCGTTTCAAGGTGATTGTTAGCCTCATCCGAATCCATGACAAATGTAAAATGCATTTCCGATCTGATGCAGGGTGGGTTTTATTTTGTTTTTTTGTTTTTTTTTGTGCGAGACCAGCGAAATGAAACAAATCAGAACAACGTTTTGTTTTGGAAACATATTTTGCATTTTGCTTCTGGCAGAAGGATTTCTGTCTTTGATTGCTGTTCTGTGTCTGTTTCTTTCAAACACAAACATAGACGGTACATACACCACAGGTGCATATACAGCAGGTCGACCGTATGTTAATATTTCAAGTTCGTCTTTTACTTCTGTAAAGTAAAACGAGCTTTGGATGAATTCAACATGACGAATTTCGTCTGTTCTTCTCTAACAGCTAATTGCAGAGCTCCAAACGTCTGCGTGCGATTCAAAGGAGGAGGTGGTTCGTCTGAAGCGAGCAATGGAGAAGCAACTTGGGGATGCGACTGGCCGCTGGGAGGAGGAGCGGAGGACATTTACTCACCATGCTGATCAGGCCAACAAGGTCAGTGTGGGCCAAAGTCTTTTCCGCATTTAACCTATCACACTCACAGTTAATCTTAACGCCACATACAAGCAGTAGAGGACCGCCACAGTGTGGCACATGGGAGAGCAAGTGGCAGTGAAGGGTTGTTGCTGGGAGACCCACCGTGGAACTCAAACCTCCTGCCTAAAGTCAACTTTTATAACCTGAAGTGTATGCCATGTTCTCATGAAGAGATTGTTCCATCGAACAGCCACATGAAGGCAAAAAATAATGCCGATCTATGAGGAACATACCATGATGCGTACGTCATTGTATCCAGTAGTCATGGAAACGTGTCGCTCTACCCTGTCAGTTCAGTTTTAGATCTAGTTGCACCAAACTACCGCCACGCTCTCATCCGCCCAGCGTGAAGGCACGCTTAGTCCCCAACAACGTTTCAGGTGAAATCGGTAAACCTCTGGTCACTGAAAACAGAACTTTATCCAAACGGCTTCCAGAGTGAAGCTTTTTGGAAACGCTCCGTCTCCGTGGAAACAGGCAAAACTGAACTTTTCTGAACCATTACTACTGCGCCTGTGTACTATGGTCATAGTAAATAGTTGTGTACGTGCGCGAGTAAATTGGCAATACTTTGTGCCACTCGCTCTTTTTTATTAAATTAGCATCGCTTCTCCGATAACGTGTACGACACCATCATCGGGTTCACATGCAGAGACTTTTTTTTTCATACAGCAGAGACTGAGTGGGACAAAACATCGAAGAAAAAGCTTGTCTACAGGATACTTTTATCTGCGTGCATACATACATAGGTGGATGTGTTACAGAAAAATACACACACTCGTGGTCTGACATGCAAAGCGTTTTAGAAATGGAAACCGTTATTGCTATCTCATAACCGCACAAAGATGCATAGGTGATGTCTATGAACGATACTAACTGCCTCCATCGAGACTGCTAAATTCATTTGGGTGTTAGTTATAGACGATAAGTTTATCATTATCTGCAGATTTAGGCCTGACTTGTTGTCCGTTTCCATTTGAGATATGAACACCTCAAAGCAACATGCTTTAATTCAAGTTAAATAGAACAGCTGACACTTCCCTGACTCGCAGAATCGGAATATTAGTTTGCCCACTTTATGTCAAACTGACTTTTGGCTCGGGAAACCCTCCTGTTTTAACATCAGACTTTCTTCTAATCAGTTCCTTCATTATATATAGTTCATTATACATTGTCAGTTGTATTGAGAGATTATAGGGGGGGAAAAAGGAACCACTTGCTGCAATTATGCCAGTGTTGGTCAGTCTCCCGGGGGCCGAACACTTTATCTATCTGTCTTTCTTTTCTTTGAGTACTGGTAGTCTTACACACTTCCTGTCCTATGGCAGCAGCCTCTGTACTGTTCACACACAGAAGCAATCCTTTAGACTCGGAGAAAAAGGGGGGGATGTGTCAGTAAACTTCATCCTCTAAAAAAGCCTTGTCTGCATCTGACTTTTATAGAGTCGACACGGGTCGCTTTTCTTTTGTTAAGGCCCAGTCGCAGTTTGTATGCATGTGCTCTGTCATTTTTATGGTTAGTTGCAAACTCCATAGTGTCTTAAAGTGGCTTGTGTGCTCTGTGTCTGGGTGAACCTTATAAATCTGTCTGCTGCACCCCACTTCTTAAGTCGGGGCCTCTCTTTATCACGACTGTCATTTGCTTTTACAGTTTAAAATTTATATTCAGGCTCAGTTTTTCACATTTGGTTAAAAAAAAAAAAAAAATAAATACGATTTCAAACTCTGCTGTCCTGCCTACCATACAACTATTTGTAAATAGTCTTTATTTTGTTTGGGTATTTTCTGGTAATCATCCAAGTTCATTCAGATTTCTTCTCCGAATTTCTTCTGCCTCTTCCTTAGCAACCAGACAGGAATACATTCGCCGTAGCGGTAGGTGTGGCTCACTAAATAAAGAGTTGTTGTGTCTGGGATCACGACATGTTTCCAAACACAACCTGGTCTGTTTGTGGCTGCAGCTGCCTCTTATAGTAAAGCGTGCAGCTCTGCGAGTCTCCCCTCAGGTCTGTGCTGTGTCCAGGCCTTAAGGGGCCTCGGTCCCGCCACACTTTTCTCTTTACATGTCAGGTTTGTTGAGAAGTGGTTAACTCAGTCCCACTGTGAGACATCTTGTTTTCATACATAAATGATTGACAGTAAAGGCTGACAGTAGTTTATTCAGTCCAGATCCATCGAAGAAGCTCAGGATGATGTAACTTCACCTTGAGAATACAAACCTTAGAAATCTTTCTCACTCTCATTCTTAAAATGACATATTCTTCTTTTAACGGGATGTTCACACTGTGATGAATAAAGCCGCAGGAACGTATTTTTAATGGGATTTCTGACACAAAGATACAAACATGTTAAGTTCGGTGGGAATCACTTGTCACCCGATTCTCAGTCTGGAGCGATACACTCAATGCAATTCTTTTCCCTGCCTTATTAACGTTTGAGACAATAGTTTTGTATTCAATCTGAGTTCACTGTCAAACTGGGTAATACAAAAAAACCGCTACAGCATTCACTTCTGCTTATCGGTATCACAATGACATTTTTTACTATAACAGTATTCTCTTGGCTTTGACACAAATATGTATCATCAGCGTGCATCGCAGCTTGATTATCAATGTTAAGAGAGACTTCGAGCTTCTACAGCTGGCTGCACTTGTAGCATGATCAGTGGCTTTGTTGCTTGTAATCCAAGTGTACCATGACACAGCGCGCACACGCAGTTTTCCCCCTTGTAGCCTGCGTTACAAGGCACGGGCTTTGGCGTCTGTGCTGGAATCAGACAACAGCTTTCTGTTTCCATTATCTATCTCCTCATTATTATAATCCCCCACCCCCTACCCCCCGTAATAACCACCCGCTAATGAGACACCAATTAATGGTTGAATCGCTTATTAAAGACCAGACATGAGGGGGAGCAGAGAGTCAGTGGGTGAGTGGAAGGCAAGACTGGTCAAACAGCAAATAAGGCGTGAAGGGATAAAGAAGTGAAGCAAGAATTTGATGTAAACTTGAAAGACACGGGAGAGGGAGCGGGGCGAGAAGGGGAACAATGAAGGGGAAAAAAGGGGTGTGAGAGGCAACAAAAGGATGGAGGAATTGCGGGGATTGAGACGAACGAGGGAGAGGAAGAAAGAGCGAAATGGCGCAGAGCTGTCAGCGGGCCATCGTAGGGAGTGTGTCGCCTGCTGACATTGTTTCCATGCTGCTCACTTCAAAGGGCTGGGATTATGAAGCGAGCGAGGGGCTTCAGACAATGGGAGGAGAAGAAAATAACATCAAAGTTAGCCGCGCATTTGAATTGGGATAATCCCAAAACAGTTGTTCTGAATGCACGCTGCACCGGATCAGATGTCCCTTTTTTCCCTCACCAGCCCCATTCTGCTGTTTCTAGCCTGAATTTAGCTCCCTCTGTGGCTCTACTGTACTTGGACTTCTTAAATGTGGGTGTTAACTGCGGAGACCTTTGTATCTCGTAAACCCCCTTTTTTTAGAATAACGGTCGTACAGTTAAGTATGCTCATAATCTTGGTTTTTTTGTACGTGTATATGACATTTAGATGAAGGAGTGTATTTGTGTGGTGTGCGTGGGAGAGTATTATATGTGTATATACACACATAACAAGCATGAGTGCTTTAAAGTGTGCCTGCATGGCATGTTATTACAGACAGGGGCCACAGCTATGAATGCCCTTTCCGCTTTGTCTGAATAGCAAATAGGTTAAATATCATAATGTGTGCTGCAAATAGTTGTATATTGAATGTTCTGTCCAGATGGACGATCAAAGCTCCACAGCATTGCAGCAATAGTTTTGTTTTACTAATACCATGCAGTACATTTCTGTATTGTTAATCCAAGACCTTCTAGTATACAGTTGTAGCGAGGGTCATCTCATTTTTCAGTCTCTCATTGAATAAGGTGTTATGTTCCATCAGAAAGAAAGCTGAAGTGTCGTAAGCTTTTGAAAACTCCCATTCATCGCTTCACAATTACAGATCCTTCATACGGAGCCAAATCAGAGGAGGGAGTGAAATACTATTCATGATGCAGTTAAATTTAGTTTACCGATTATCTCATAACAGCAGCCAAAGCATCACCGGTGCAGTTTTAAATACACTGGAACCGGGCCGGTATCAACGGACGGATGAAGGTGAAAGCAAGATGAAAGCTCCGTATTTGCTTTCAACTGTCCACTCTATTCATATCAGGTGAGGTGAATGCTAAGGGTCACGGGGGCACATTGGGACGCAGCCCAATGTTTTAGTTAGAGGATTATTTGTCTCCTGATGTCATGTCTTTCCCTACATGTGGTTTCATGCCAGTGTTTGCCTTCGTGCTTTTCAGCAATGATATAAAGGGATTGGAGGTAAATTTGGAAGTTTATTATTGAGGTTATTACCTAAGTACATGCTGTGCGTTTTAGTGGCCATGTTCACAAGTGACATTTTTATCTCCGTATAAGTGTGTGTGTGCACGCACAAAATGTGTGTGGGTGTGTGTAAGAGTGTTTGTATGATTGTGCATGTGCACTTGCCTGAAATGTGCAGCTGCCAAATCTGACAGAAGTGAAGCCCACATTAGCCTGCCAAGAGAAAGGTACAAAGACACACATACACACACACACACACACACACACACACACACACACACACACTCTCACTGGCCCCTCTTTTCCCTCTCACACCATATCTTTCCAACTCTGTATCTTCGAACTCTTTCTGTCTCAAAGTGTCTGTCTCTACACACACACACACTTGCACACACACTTGCACACACACCAGCACACATGCTCACCTCGCCCTGCCAAAAGGGAGAGGTGGCTGGTGAATAAACAATGGCACTCCGCCCATAGTGTCACCCGCCTGGGCTTTGATCAGCACCGCTGTTCCTGCTCCCCACAGCAGCGCTTCCTGTCTTTCTGCCTGCCGAGTGTTGCCATGCACACACACACACACACACACACACACACACACACACACACACACACACACACACACCTGTAACTTTGTGCTCATAGGCCTACATACTCTGTCCCCCAAGTCTTTATCTGTCTTAGTCTACCTTCAAATTCTCACACAAAGATACTTTTGCTTTGAGTTAGTGCCCTCGTCTCTACAGTGCATCTTTCACAAGTGTTGCCTCCTCCAACATATTCCCACACAGAGTCAGTGTTTCCCCCCCCCCACACACTGGGATACACACCTTTGATCCTGGCTCAACCAGGGTCCTGCTGAAGCGTCCTCCAGGTGAAGTGACAGCAGACACATTACATAATGCAACAGTGACCATTGTCTGACATTGTTTGAGGATGACAGTGAATATACGTATGAGGTGCACTGTATTTCTTGTCAGATTTACAGTTGATGCAGTCCATCTGATCTAGGTGCTGGGCCTTTGTGCATGCATAATAATAACAAGGAATTCTTTGCACACGCTCGCAGTCACACACAAACTTGTACACATTCAAGGGGCTAGTTGTAGCAGCTGCAGTTTGTCTGTAGTTCTGTACTTATATATGCATTAGTTTCTGAGGGGGTTGAAAGGATGACTTTGCCTGTGGGAAGGAATGGCAGCAGTGGATCAAGAACAGGTGTGGTGGATACTCTCTGCTGCAGAGGCAAAAAGCTGCTTCAATCGCTATGTGTATGCAAGTGTGCATTTCTGTTTGTGTGCGCGTCCTTGAACACATCCAAGCTCTCTTTGTCAACCTTGAACTGCACATTTGTTTACATAAGTTTGTTAACCATCTGTGTCTTTATCAGCTCCTTCTCTCAGTGCTTGTGTGTGTGCGTGTGCGTGTGCGTGTGCGTGAGCGTGTGCGTGTGCGTGTGCGTGCGTGTGTGTGTGTGTGTGTGTGTGTGTGGATTGCTGTGAATACAGCTTGCATAATTTTCATTTGGATATTCTTTTCCAATATTATGACTCACAAAAAGAACTTTTAATCCTTTTTCAATATTGCAGTTTCTCTACCCAAATAGATAAACAGCCCTCATTTTACAAATCTGAATATGCTTTGAGAATTTAAGAAACATCATCATCAGTATAATCAAATTCACTTTTGCGATTCTGACAAAGTGATCTGAGGAGGGGTAGTCAGCCTCTTAATTCATCTTAGGCCTGTTTTTGAAGTGTCACATCATATTATAGCTCCCATCCCTGGGCCACACAGTTATTAATCTCACAAGTTCTGGTTCATTTTGGTGGCTCTTATGCATGGAGTTTGCATGTTCTCCCTGAGCATGCTCGGATTTCCTTCTGGCATTTCTGTTTCCTCCCACAGCCCAAAGACATGCATTTGGGATTAATTGGTGGCACTACATTTCCTGTTTCTCTCTGTTATTCCTAAAATGGACCGGCAACCTCTCCAGTGTATCCTTAATGTAAACGATATTAACTTTCATCAAACAGGAAACAATATTCTGCTTAGGGAACACATTTATAAATTCACAATGTGAAAAGAACACCAACTGTGATCAAATTCAGGACCTAGGATAAAGTGAAAGTTTACTTGTACTTGTACTTGTACTTGAATGAAAACTTGCTCCAGTAGGGAGCTATTGCTGAGTAATGTTGACAATGTTGTTAAATTAGGATGTACAGATTCAGATACAATAAAACAATATAACTCCTCGAGCCCCCCCCCCCCCCCCCCCCCCGTCTACTTTAAGCAGTTTAATCATTGTCAAATACAATCATTTGCAACTCTTTATCAAGAAAGCCACAAAGAAAATTGTGGATTTATGAACATTATGTACACATGGAATTAAGTCTTATACTCTCTCCTTCACTCCGAGGATTATTTATTATTTTGTCTGCAGCAGTGTCCGTCAGTTATTGTGTCTTTATTCATGTTTGTGTCGGGGTCTGCAACTGTACAACTGTAGTAGCTGATGACGACTTTTCCAGCTGTAGGCCGATTCCCCACTTGTGTTTGATCCTCATATCAGAGGAGGTGGAAGTAAGAGAACGATAACACTGCCGGATGCTACAATGGAACGTGGGAAGTACATAGTTTAGAGAGAGAGACCACACTCCATTCGCACACAACAAACAAATTACTCACCAAGCCACAAGCCTAATGCTGGAGTACAAAGGAATCAGGGTGACCTCACATCCTGTGTGTGCGTCCTTGGCTGGAGATCATCTCTTTGAAGAATCTGATGTATACAGCTCCAGATGACTGATTAAAAACAGGAAGACGTTAGAAAATGATTCCACTCAAACACAGACACCTGAACTTAAAACTGTCTTATCCGAGTGTTTATGCCGCTCCTAATCCGTGACAGTGTCATACTGGGATTATGTAAGAGAAGTGAGGGTCCAAAAAAATAATAAAAACTAAAGTAATGACTGTTTAAAATTCACATAGTGGTTTTCACAGTAATTACAAGACTCATTTGTAGGAAAATTGGTGTAAAAAAATTCAATTAAAAAGATAAAAACAACTTGGTTGCAGTCCAACCATTTCCAGCAAAAGCCGATTGGAAAAATTGACACTTTTTCTTGTCTTTTATTTTCTGGTTGTCGTGATTAAAGATCTACTAGACTCTAAATGGACTGAAAACTCAAAAACAAAACAATTATAAAACGTTCCGATTTTTTTTATTTTTTTTTTATGTGATGTACAATTCAAATTCCAACTTTCCTATAAAACACTTGAAACAACCAGAGAGGATGTTTTGTACGTAAGAACTCAACAAAAGGATGCAACTGACTTCAGCTGATTTCTTGAAACGTAATAAAGCTGAGATTGTCGCAATATCTTGACTTTTTTTTTCCGGAACATTCAGTCCTAAAAAAAAATAAATAAAAAAATAAATAACATTTTACTTTTCCTAAGAAGTCAAGAGTTTAAAGCTAAACTTAAGCATCATTAAATGATATACTGTTTGATACACAGAATAAATGCACATGTACACACACACTCACACATGTGGCATATGGTGCATATTTCAGAGCTGTTTCCTATTCTCTTTCTACTGTAGCTCACAGCGGCTGAGAGAGACACAGACGGAAAGATAGAGAACAGTGTGTTCCCCCCGTGGGCTCAGCTCGGTTGCAACATGTCTTCATTAGCGCAGCAATTGTCTTACTATTTTCATCAGTGCTGGGAGAGTCGCCGGAGTAACTGCGCATATGGGAGCGCGCGTGCACGCTGCAAAATGCGAGGTAACCCTTCCATTTGCTGTTTTGGGGGAGAGTTCCACTACTGCTGCGATCACAGCATCTTCCCACTTCCCTTCCAAATCAACTCTGGGAAGAGCGCTGGAAAGCATCAGAGCACTGAAAGCAAGTCACTTCACACCAATATCAGTGTTATCTTTCAGACGGGCTGTCCTGGCCGACGTGCTAAACCAAATCTTCTCATTCCTGCACACGGACAGATGGCAAAGCATCAGCAAAAGTTTCTCTTCTCTAACACCTCAGGAGGGAGACCTCTCTCCTCCTCCTCCTCCTCCTCCTCCTACAGCTTCTCTCGTACGCTCACTTCTTTACCTTTCCTACAATGCTTTGATAAAAGTGCAGCTAAAAGAAAGTCTGTGCTCATCTTTCTGGCCATCCATCTCACCTTGAGGTCAGCACCTCCTTTATTATTTACTATTAGATCAGTAGCCACACATACAAACACCGCCTTGTTCTGCTAAAGCCGGTGTATGGGTGCCTACGTGTGTGTGTGTGTGTGTGTGTGTGTGTGTGTGTGTGTGTGTGTGTGTGTGTGTGTGTGTGTGTGTGTGTGTGTGTGTGTGTGTGTGTGTGTGTATTTATGTCATTTGTTTGTATGAGAGAGAAAATTAATTTGTAAGTCCACATGTGCAATTTTACACATAAAATGATGGTTTTGTAAAGCCCTGAGTCCGCGCCTCTATGGTTCCCTGTAACTTAGTTCGACAGTAACTTAGCATGATCTGCGTCGAGTCATCGTGAGTTTCCCTGAATGCTTGGATGAGCGGGTCCCTTTAAATGTTGTTGCCGCAAGGAATTTTGGGGCAGCATGATCTTGTCTCCTTTGGAAAAGGACACATCAGTGTTTCCTGTGCTAAAGGAAGTTCTAAAGGAAGCATTGAGCCTCCTTTCCTTAGCTTATTGACAATTTGAACTTTCCTTATCATGGCCGTCACTTAAACACTTTCGGGGTTGAGGAAAAGGAGATAGGAAAGGAGGTAGGAGGAACTATTCGGATGCAGCCTCCGTCTCCAGTCCTTCACTCCTCTGCCTTCTTCATCTTGGCCTTCTCCATGCCACTCCTGGAGGCGAGCTCGGTCAGCTTGACGATCTGGTTGATGAGAACCTGAAAGTCCAGTGCGGTCCTCCTCTTGTTCTCCATCCATTTCTCCTCCTTGGCCGTCCAGGTCTCCTCTGCCTGTTTGGACCTTTTCTGCAGCTCCTCTTTTTGCTGGACGGTCTCCTCCTTCACCCTAATCCCGCTCTGCAGTTGTTGTTCCAGAGCTTGAAGTGTCCTCTTCCATTCGGCCTCCATGACGTGCATCCTGGTCTTCACTTTAGTGAGCTCTGCCTGAAATTCCAGGTTCTTTTCCACGAGCGCCACCTTGTTGTACTCGGAATTGGTGGCTGCTTCCGCGCTCTCCTTTGCAAGGACTGTCAGTTTTTCCTGGTACTCCTCATGCAGAGGTGAGATTTGTGAAGCCGACTGCTTCTCTCGATCGGCCCAGCGGTCCTCCCACTCCTTGAGGGAATCCTTCACATTAAGCCTCGTGGTGGTGAGTTCCCTAGTGCGATGTTCAACTGTCCTCTCATGGGTATTTCGGACAGCGTCTTTAGCTGCGGCTTCCCTCTCCCGCACAGTGGCCACTGCTTTCTCCTTTTCAGCCTTAGTGGTCTCCATGAGGGAGTTCAACTTTTTGACCTCCTCACCCTTCTTTCTCACTTCTATTTGGAGGTGGAGGAACTGCTCTTTGAGGTTGTTGAAGGTGATGCGAGCAGATTCAGCTTCAGCCTGGTGAGACTGGTGACTGTTTCTCTGGTCCCGGAGCTCCTCCTGCGTCTCTCTCAGGAGTTGGTCCTTCTCCCGGAGACTGTCCTGCAGGAGTTGGTCCTTCTCCCGGAGACCATCCTGCAGGAGTCGGTCCTTCTCCGGGAGACTGTCCTGCAGGAGTTGGTCCTTCTCCCGGAGACCGTCCTGCAGGAGTTGGTCCTTCTCCCGGAGACCGTCCTGCAGGAGTTGGTCCTTCTCCCGGAGACCATCCTGCAGGAGTCGGTCCTTCTCCGGGAGACTGTCCTGCAGGAGTTGGTCCTTCTCCCGGAGACCGTCCTGCAGGAGTTGGTCCTTCTCCCAGAGACCATCCTGCGTCTTTCTCAGGAGTCTTCTCCTTCTCCCGTTTTTATCCAATTCTGCCACAGACTACATTTCTGCATACTTTAAAGCTATGAAAGTAAGATTATTGAATTTGCTCTGTGGTTAAAGTTCCACAGTAATGTTTGAAAACCTGCTGGTCAGGAAGGTCTAACCGTTTCCAAATAAATCCCCCAAAAAACTGCAAGAAGAATTCCCATACATAGCAGATGAGAGAGGTACCTCATGGAGGAGATCAAGGGAGATCAGCATCTGTTACCATGGAGATGCTCCCTGCTCACTGTTTCACACAGTGATGTAGCTACCTGACCTACCGCGTTAGCATCGGTATGAGCTAATGGTTATCCTTTTAGCAATGCTAATTCGGTTCTGCAAACAAATGTGGCGTTGGCGAAGGTCTGCGCTCTACCGGGTGAAGTTCCAGTTTATTTATTGGTGTGTGTGTGTGTGTGTGTGTGTGTGTGTGTGTGTGTGTGTGTGTGTGTGTGTGTGTGTGTGTGTGTGTGTGTGTGTGTGTGTGTGTGTGTGTGTGTGTGTGTGTGTGTGTGTGTGTGTGTGTGTGTGTGTGTGTGTGTGTGTGTGTGCGTGTGTGGGCGCAGTCCACATACCATGTCTTTGCTTATGTATGTCTGTGTGCTTTGTGCCCCTCGTGAATGTATCTTTTCTTACCCTTTGCTTGTCTGTCTGTGTGTATGTGTGTTTGCACGCATGCGTGCATGTGTGTGTGTGTGTGTGTGTGTGTGTCCTTGGCTGGAGGCGGTGCAGTGTGAGGTTTTTGCTGCTGTCTGAAGTCGTCCAGCCTCAGTGTCATTAGAGGATCTCTTTAATCCAGACTTTGGGAGAAACTTCTGACAGCACGCTGCAAATAGAAGGCCCCGCCGCACATGAAGAGCAGCTCAGCTCCTAACAAAACACCAAGTTTAAAGAGGCCCCTGGCCTTTTTTCCTCCTCCCACTATTCCCTCCCTTCTTTCTTCTTTGCTTTTTTTCCTGCCCTCTGTTGCTTTTACTTCACCCTAGGGAAACATGCTTGCCTTATCTGCGCAGGAGGACCACCCAGGAAAGATGACTCAGGCATTGGTGTGTGTGTGTGTGTGTGTGTGTGTGTGTGTGTGTGTGTGTGTGTGTGTGTGTGTGTGTGTGTGTGTGTGTGTGTGTGTGTGTGTGTGTGTGTGTGTGTGTGTGTGTGTGTGTGTGTGTGTGTGTGTGTGTGTGTGTGTGTGTGTGTGTGTGTGTGTGTGCATGCATACAACACAGTAAGTGCACTCATTTGACTGTGTAGCACTCACATTTTTAGAACTTTTGCTGTTAATATTAATGCATGCCTATACCTGCATAGATTGCTCTGAGCGGTGTGTTTGTTGGTGCCTGTGTGCGCGTGTGCTTTGCTAATCCTTTGAGCCAAAGTTTGGAATGAAAGGCTGAGACACATTGCTGATGGAGAGGTGAGAGAGGCCTTCAAGCTCCAAACTGTGGGACTGTGCAGTGGTGGTTCACCGCTGCCCCCATCGCTTCATTCTGGCCACGTGTTCGTCTCCTTCACGGGTCCCCCCCCCCCTCCTCCTCTTCCACTTCAGTTTCTTTTTCTACCTTTTTGACCTTTCTTCTTTCTTATTCTCCAAAGCTTCTCGTTTCGTTTGGCAGTATTTTATTTTTTTTGTTTTTTTCCTTCTTGTACTTTTGTCTTCCATCTTTTTTTCATCTTTCCACGCTACCTAACAAAATGAGATTTACCTCGCTTCCTGGCCTGTTCTCAATAGTCCCAGTCAGCATGACTGATAAAGACCATATCACCCGAAACATCTGGAGACACTTTAGCTTGATCTTCTACACGTTGCCATTCGCACACCTTCACAAGCTCAACGCTGCAAAAAAAGACCTGCATCTTGTCTGTATGTTAAATCTATAACATGTTTTTTTTTCTATGTATTACTGATTTATTACAGAAAAGGATCCATGAACTCAAGGGTTTTGATGTGACTTGTTGCGAAGTCTTGGAGAAACTGTCATCAGCCACATAAATGTGACACCATCTGAAGTGGAGGTGTTCACAGGGTGTCTCCAAGTTTCTGCCTTTCAAAGAGTGATATCCTTTTCTAATTTCATGTAATATGAGCGTACTGTCTGACGGTTATCATGACTAAACGTTCCCAAAGCCCCTTTCTGAGTCACACCGCGCTTCTTTTCATCTGCAGAACTGTCCCATATGATTCTGTTAATGAAATGACAAGTGTGGAACTTCTGCCCCTGGTCTTGTTGTCAGTACATCAAAAAAAAGTAGAACCCACAAGAAAGGGAAAACGCGTCACCAGTGAGGCCCTCCAGTCAGCATTACTTCCCAGAAGACATGGTCCAGAAATGCTGCGTCACCGTCGCTGTGTGGAGAATTAGAGGTTGATTTTAGAAAGTCCCGTCAGGGTCTCCGTCATCCCCTTGATGTGCCATCACGTATCACATCAGCCATAGCTGGAGGTGTTAGGGTTACAGATAGGAACTTCTCTGGAGGAAGGCGTCATTGCTCACGGCGAAATAATCGACTTCACAGAAGTAGACTTGCCACAAATGGTTCAAGGAACATTTGGGCTAAAACACATTGCTCAGTCAAGTTTGTCCAACGTTGCTGCAATACATTTTATCTTAGCTCTTAGACCACCGATAAGAAAAAAGAAAAATCTTTAAAAGGGGGGATATGCCTTGCATCTGAATGCCTCCTCAACAATCTGAAAACTTGTGGAAATGGCATCTACCCCGCTGAAAATGCTTTTCCAGTGTCAATGAGCCTTTGATTCGTGAATAAACAAAATGAAATGATGAAATTGAAGGCAATGGGCTGCACTCATTGGAGATGTGGGCTTCGACGTGGCCATGGCTGCCTAAGAAATACCCTGATTAATAGGTTAAGCACGCTAGAAAGCAGCCGCCTTTCATGCTGAGGAGCTGAAACTGACCTCGAGATGTGCTAAAATCATGGTTGCCTATTAATGAGGATGAATGTGCGCACAGCACAGGAAAAAGATCAACGATAAAGTGGAATTACCTGCAGCGTTGCAGCTCACGTTCATTCATACTGTGACACAATTTAATTTCAATTATTGAATATTAATGGTGGGGGGGGGGGGGGGTCATATATTACTTTCTATCTTTCTATCACTCTCCAGCTACCAAGTTGTATCAGCTGGTTTTTTTTGTAGTTTCTTGAACCATTATATGTTTTCATCGCAGTTGGTTAGTTAGTTTGTTGATTTGTTGGTTCATTAGTTCGTTCATTGGTTTATTCGTTGGTCTGTTAGTTGGTTGGTTGGTTAATTAACAAGATTACTCCAAAACTTGTGGACCTGCTTTCGTTAAACAACTCTTAATGCTGAGACCCGGATCATATTCCCGCATGCGCTCTCTGAGCTCCTCTCCGTCTCTCTTCTTGTTATATTTTGGTTTCACGTGCATTGTCCACCTTTTCTTTCGTACTTCCTCTTCTGTCAGGAGTTCTCAGAGAGTTGCTATACAAAAGTTCATTCTGGCCCTGAAGCTTTACAGTCTGTGTGTGATTTATGTCAGCGGAGTGGGTTGTGGATCAGGCAGTCATGCCTATCACCTGGACTATGTTTCTCCCTGCTCAGAGAATCAACAAGCCAACACCTGGCCTCCTCACTCAACTCCGGTAGGGGGGAGACACTGCAGATTCTGATGCTAACCAGTGCCCCACAGACTTGTTTGAGGTGTGTGCGCGCGCGCCTGCATGAGTTTTTCATGTAAAGGCCTGTGTGCACATATCACCCTCTGCTTTCTATGCAGCCTAATCAAAGATGAAGTGTCCATATGTGGACTCGAGACATCTGGTTCTTCGTTGTACGCAGGAACTGCGCCTCGCTATCACTTAAAGGCAGAAAGAGGGAAAAAAAATGTCTATGCACTCTTTCCCTCTCCCTCTCTCCCTCCTTCACACACACACACACACACACACACACACATAGGAGGCTCTGGTGTGTGTTTGTGAGTGAGATCACACCATTTTTTTTCTTGCCTGAACCTTAAAAAGCAAAACAGAGTGAATTCTTTATTGGCAACTTGGGGAGAAGTCTGATCAACCTATTTTTTGTAACACATGTAAAAAAAGTGGTTCCTATTGACGACGTCATGCACTGGTTACCTTTTTACTGCTTCGAAAGAAGAAACTAATTTTGTGGTTTTACAAAAACAAAATTAGATTTTGTTTACTCAGAATGTCTCTTTCCATGTGTCCTTGTTCGGGAATTTGTCTGGACTTAATAAGAGCAGCTTCCCAGTAATTGCAGTCGGGGCTTTATTATTAGCCTTTTAACATTGAGAAACTAATCATAAAGCTGCATCTCTCCACACCGTCCCTCTGTCTTCATGGGAAGGTCTCATCCCTCTGCTTTTTCCTACAGTCTTGATATTGGAGCAGCCTCTCACTCAGATCAGACCTGGTTCTCTTGCCAGAAACAATAGAACTGTAAATCAGCATCTATCATTCTGTGTTACTTACACATGACACCACCGCACCGATTTTTCGAGCTGTTTTGGGTTTTTCTTTCACTCTCCATCCGTCAGCCGACTGATTGTCTCTCCCTCCCTCCAGGCTCTGCAGGAAAAGGTGGAAAGTCTACAGAGGCGGCTGCACAGCTCAGAGAAGAAGCTGCTTAGCAAAGAGCTGGAGACAGAAGAGAGGGTAAAGCGGTTTTCTCTTCATTTCTCGTCCTTTTTTATGCTTGTCAGGCACAAGGGTGTCACAACGTCTAACTCGAACTCATTTACTCCTCGCTTTCATCCTTGCGTCACTCTTGCGGCCCAATGTTAACTTCTTCAACCTTTTGCCCTCAGCCTCTTCACCACGTGTCTCTCTGCTTGTTGCCAGCAAATAACCTCTATGTGGCTTCTTATTAATTAGTGCTTTCTGTGGTCTTGGGTCTTTTTAGTGATTCATTCGACACCTATCTCAGCTTCTCCAGGGCCGGATTTTATTGGCTCCCAACTCCTAATTTGCTACCCTTACTTGATCCTCCAGGGGGCCACAAACGACAAACAAAAGACACTTCCCCTCCTTTTCCTGCCTCCTCTCATCTATCTACCATCTCTCATTCTCCTGCTCAGAGCCATAGATATGCCTCCTCACACATATCCCAAATTCCTTGAGATCTGGCTTCAAGAGCCAGCGCCTAGGGCCAGGAATGCCACCACTGCCTGTGTTCAAAAGGGAAGCCTCTGTGTGTGCACACACACTCGCTCACACTCCCCATGGCTCCCCAGAATGCCCTGTAATCAGGCTCTGTTTTGACCTTGACACACACTGAGAAGAAAGCACTAATGACTGCACTCACACAGGAGGTTGTTCTTTGTAGCGTGGTATGTACACCAAAGGCTTTCATTCTCCTGTGTCTTCTCTGATACGCCCACTGACCCTTGTACACACTTCACACACTCGTCCCACACCTCGGTGTCCGGCCTTCATAAATCTACCGGACCCGGTCAGTAGTTTTGGGAGTCCTCTTCACTGACACCGCAGCAGAAGTGCCGCGGATCGTTTCGTATCACCTAAGCACTGAACCCTAATTTTGCCAATGTCGCCGTCGGATTTGAGTTTTGATCAAACTTTTCCTAAAAAAAAAAAACACAATCCGTTTAGCTGACTAAATGTCTGCACAGCATACGGGAATATAAGAAGCTTACGTCTTCTCCCCTTGGTGAAGGTGCAGGTTGTGACTTACCAGTACCAGTCAGATGTTGGCCCCTCAACAACAGTTGATTCATTAAAGACGAACTAAGTTCCTGTTGTGTTTAAATGAGCTCGTGCTTTCTTCATAAGTTCTGTTTCACCAACCACGAACAAATGTGAACGTTTGAACTGTTAACAAATAAGCAGATCCCTGATACAAATGCACCAATTGCCTCACATTCTGATTCAGTCTGTTCAAAGAACGAGTAAACAAGGACTGAGAGACTGACAAAGCATTTGGTTCCCATTTTAAGTACTTGAGTTACTGCCACAAACACATTTCACTAATTTATCGCAGATTGTTGCGCCGCGACAAAGTTGGCAGCGGAGCAGCAAACAGCAAGTGAGCCATGGTGGAATAAGAATGAAGTAATCTGCACATCAGCCAACAGAAATAAAAACCAACAACAAGCGGGACAGCTGAGGCGTAATCTAGGCCACAGCTCTCAGCAGGTCACTGCAACAGTTTTTTTTTTTTTTTTACTATAATAACCCTCTTAACATTTTAATATGGGAGTCAACTTTACTGGGGTGAGAAAAAGGAAGAGGCACCGACACAGTGGAGGATGGAAAAGACTTCACCAAACTGAACAAGTGCTAACGGAGCTCTTCATTTATCCTCTGTACCGGTTTATCCAGTTGAACAGAAGCAGCATGCGCCTTAACCAGAGCGAGAGCCCATCACTCACACCTGTAGATGTTCATTTCGCCCTCTTGTAGGAAGAGTGGCATTTTTGCAGCCCTCATAATGATTATAGGTGCTCAAGGCAGATTTAGAGTGGCGGGTTAAATTCAAATGCATGTTTTAGTGATGTGGGAAGAAACAGCAGTATGCAAAAAAAAAACAACTAACAAAACATACAGCGAGAACATGCAATCTCAACACAGGGCGGCGGTCTTTGTCTAAAGTGGCGGATGGGAGAGTTTTGTCGGATCATCTGATCCTTCCAGGCTGCTTAAAAGTTGAACCCCTGCTTGGTGTCGCATCTCTCTTTCAACAGCTACTGTTATTTTATAGTGTATATAATAGTGTGTTTGCAATATTCCAGCAATACAATGCATAGCTATATATAGCAGTACATTATGGTTATTTTCTCACGTATCACTTTGGAGAATCCATCGACAACTACCTGTTTTGTAAAGGATCTGTTTAAATAGTTAGTATTGTTTCAATCACAGAATGCACTGATCAAATTGTAGATGAATAATAAACCAGATGTTACGTACTTTTTCCTAACTATTACAGTTTTTGACTTGTTTGCTTCCGCTTGTTCTGGTCTCAGAAAATCAGCCAAACTACTCACTAATTTCTAGTCTTTTGTCTTCAGTCGTAGTTAAAACTTCTTTTTTTTTTCCTACCTTGGATTGTCATTGTGTTGGCTGTTAATGATTTCCCGCGTTACTATGGGTTTTATTGAGCTCCCTGAGTTTGTTTCAACTATGAAATTGTCCGTCGTCTCACCTCTCGCTGCAACTCTCTTTTTGGGAGACGAGCAAGTTTACATGATTTCGATCTAAAGCGTGCAGATGTGTGTGGGTACTCCTTTCTTTTGACAGGCAGTCACAGTTTTAGTCGGAATCAGATATTGACTCCTGCTTCAAATCTTGTGCTCACCTGAGGTCGGATGTTTTTTTTTTTTATGTGGGTGCATGGCATCAAAAGCAATACAGGAACGGTGTAAATTTTATTTAAGAAAAAAATGTTTTAATCTGTTTGCGTGTAACTGTTTGCATTAGTAAACGTCATCCATGCACATGAACTGTTGTTGGCTCACCAGTTCTTCTGTGTGTTGTTGCCTTTCTGTTTATGAAGTTAAACCTACAGGCATCCACTCTCGGTCTCCTCACAGTGATGTTGCCCCGGTTGATCTGCCAAGATGCGTCTTTGTAATCCGATCCCTCACATGCTAACACAGCCTCTCTGCCCAGACTTCACTCAGATGTTGCCTGCCTTACACTTGCAGGGCCCTCGCAGGCTCCCCCAACTCTAAAATGGCAGATCATCAGCTCGCTGTGTGGTTCAATTCTCCTTGAAGAGGGGAGCAGATTGTTGAAGAGTACGGCTCTTTGTATAAATTCATAATGATACAGTGGGCACGGTGAACTGTACAAGTTTTTCAGAGATGTATTTTGCTGCAACATGGGAGCTCGGAGTAATAAAATATAAATCATCTCTGTAGTTGCGTTCGGCATTGATGCAGACATAAAAATGCAGAGGAGTTGAACCAGCTTCTGGAGGCTCCGTCGTTTTCCTGTGTGCTGTTTTTGTTGAGGCACGTTACATCAGCAGCCACCAATCCATCCCATAGTTCTAACAACTTTGCGAAGATCTGTAGCCACTTCTAATCTCCTCCTGCCTTATTCCCTTTTTTTTTTCTTTTACATTTTTGTGAAGCGGAGTCTTTTTTCCGCCTCACAGTGGAGCGTTTTTGAATTCAAATTGCTCCTTGGTGAACTCATTCGGTGCCAGCCCCGTGGATGTGGAGGTGCAAACTTTGTGAGTGGCGTCATTTTTGATGTACCCCTTTTTTCCTGACAAGGTTTTTGTCACTTTGGAACGAGGGGGGGGGGGGCATCAAAAATAATGTCTTTCCACCAGCTCCTCAGCCCCCAACCCTTCCCACACAGGCCTCTACACACACACACACACACACACACACACACACACACACACACACCTTCATTAGCATACATCAAGCTTCCCAAGGATGTGACAAACTTCATTTGAACGTTGAAAGTGTTGAGGGCTTGTTCCTTTCTGCTGGCAGCTGTCAAAAACCACGCCATGTGACAGTACCAAACGCGAGGGAAAGTCAAAACCACAATCTAAGGACTATATATAGATGAAATGTTGTCATTTTAAGATGACTGGGAGGGGGAAAACGACTGCCGCTCCTCACAGTCTTCAAAACTAGAGGAACGCGCTTCATCGGGAACAAACAAAATCTCATTTCGAAAAAGAGCTGTGGAGATGAAACCTGATTTTCCTTCAAAAAGTCCCTTTTGATTGCCGGGGAAAGTAGTGGCACACTATTTCCTTATGTTTCCCCTCCTTCTCTTTTCTTTCCAATTCGCTCAGATGCGGAGTCCGTCATTGACTAAAAGCTCATGGAGGGTTTGATCAGCAGTATTGTTTAAAGGCATCCAGTCCTAATGGCGAGGAGACTTTTTTTATTTCTTTTTTTTGTTTTCTCAGAAGATGCCAAATGTCTCTTTCCACCTGTCAGGAAAGCAAACATGTCTTTGCTGCGAGAGAAAAAAAGATGTTGAAAGAAAAAGAAATATGTGTGTTTGTATAAAAGAAAAGTAAGAGATGTGAGAGGAGGGACCTTGGGGAAGGCAAGTGAATGAGAAGAACGTCTCACAGGAAAGAAGTCCGTCATCTTTGGGGAGTCAGGTGCTTCGGTGTTAAATTTTAACTCCATTGAGAGACATGTCGAAGTGAGAAATTTGAATTGCTGTTTCACCTATTCTTGTCTGCTGTTTTTTTTTTTTTTTTTTTTTTTTTTCCTGCATCTGTTACCCCCGCAAAGGTTTTCACAACAGAGGTGTTATTTAAGAGAAGAAAGGCTGCTGCTTCCACCCACACACATTGCATAGTAAACGATGGCTAAGCTTTAGATAGAATTGCTTTGAAGGTTGTGATTGTGAATGCTTTGCTGTGCTGCAGTACGGAGAAAACTGAAACGATACTCGGTGAAGGATAATTTCATGTGTTTGGATGTGCAGTGTGTGTATATATGATGCAATAAGGAAAAAAAAACGATGGGTTTTTTCCATGATGAGGATGGTCCGTTTTTTGTTTGTTTTTTTAGAGTACGACTGTAAAAATGGAAGTATGAATTCTATCTTGTGTTTGTCCAGGATCCAGATCCAGAGGCTTCTTGTACCATGCTATGAATTAATTTATGTTGGCCGCTGTTGCATGTCTTCATGGTATTTCTAGTGTGATCTACCTCACTACTGTATGTACAGTGTCCGGTCTTTCTGTTCGACTCTCGGTGAATCTGCCGTTGCAGCATTGCTCCTTCCAATGTATGGGAAGGAAAATGGAGACAGCATTGCCACAAAGGAGCTTGTAATTTAGGCAGAGCGGATCTCTCATTGCTGCGGTGGCTGCACCATACATGAACCAAGAATGCAAAACTAAAGAACTTGGCGTTTGAAGACTCTAAGACTTATATTCAGAGTGGTTGGTAAGGGATGTGTTTATTCAACCATTGTTTATTGCTTTGGTCTGAGGTAGTGAAGTGTGTTTTGTCTTGGCTTGCCATTTTGTTATGACTACAGAAGCTGCTATAGATAGAGATAGACATTTTGAAAATCTGCAGTCCCGTTGCTCCAGCTCATTTTTTAAATCCTGGACATTCAAATTAAAGCTTCCAAAACCTGTTTTGTTTTTTTGTTTTTTTTTGTTGTTTTTTTTGCTACTTGTTTGGAAAGAGTCACTTTCAAATTATCCCCGACTTCATTCATACAAACGGCAAGAAAGAACGAGAAAAAAAGAAATAATGCATATTTTTACAAACCGATGGATTGTCGGCCCCGTGTTGTTGGTCCAACACTTTAAAATGAATGGGCCAGAAGAAGCCTGAAAGATTTGGCAAAAAGTTGTGGCAGTCTAATCTACTGCACACTGTGCCGAGACAAAGTGAGCTGCTTCATGTCGGGATCATTTATTCTGGGGGTTGCTTTGAAGTGCTTCCCAATCCCGCTCATTGTGTCCAGGAAGATTAATTAGCCAAAGCCAGAACAATCAGTTAAATCCACAACAGGAAGATTATTTTAGAGAAACCAATCTTTTTTTTTTTTTCTTTTTTTTTCCTCCTCCTCTCTCTCTCACTTCATCCACACTCATTTCACTTGAAGGGCTGGACTGATGGGAGGTGGGGATTGAGCAGGATATTCGTCCTGTCACACACATCATGGTGTGTTAAAATGCCCAGACTCTCCCCTGGTTACACCTTGAAAAGATGTAAAAAAAAACTGTAGCTTTGCACCGGCCCCGTGTTAATTCCTGCAGCTCTGTTAAAACTATTCATCAAGTCCTGAATTAATTGATTCAACAAGTCTTCAGAATGCTGTAAAGGCTTTTTACAATACTATAAGCTGCGTTTGTGTGCGTGCATGTGTGCATGTGTGTCCATTCATGTGTGTTTGTGGGTAAAAAGTGGGGGTTGCGCTAACCAAACCCTTTTCAACTTCTATAATCAGACTCTGGTTTAGTGGAGTGTAATTTAGCCCCAGACAGACTTCCTCCAGTCCTCCCCGGTGGAGATAGCTCGCTGGCTATTGAGCTGCTGCCGTGTTTGATGTGTTCTGCCCTCCACCATGGCCCTGTCCTCTTCCAAACCCAGCTGTGTCGAGCCCATAAATGCATTGTGTCACATCGAGCTGTAGTCTCCTGCAGCCAGTAGGGGGTGTATGTGCAGAGCGAAGGCAAGCCGGCCCCGCGGACCCCCTGTGGAGATGTGAAGGAGCTGTGAAGAGCGAGGGAATACTCTGAGCCATGAATAAAGAGGGGATACCCACAGTCTGTGTGTGTGTGTGTGTGTGTGTGTGTGTGTGTGTGTGTGTGTGTGTGTGTGTGTGTGTGTGTGTGTGTGTGTGTGTGTGTGTGTGTGTGTGTGTGTGTGTGTGTGTGTGTGTGTGTGTGTGTGTGTGTGTGTGTGTGTGTGTGTGTGTGTGTGTGTGTGTGTGTGTGTGTGTGTGTGTGTGTGTGTGTGTGTGTCTCTTCCAAAGGGAGCCGCACATTTGGCTGCCATGTCTGGAAGTGAGTGTCAATGTGAGAGGGGAGCAGAAGTGCTTATTCGGCAATTATGCAGCCAAGAAATATATGACAACAAATCGGATTAAACCGGTTAATTTTATTTTGCATATCGATTAGCCTCTTTCAAAATCATGCGAGTTTGATCGTGGGTTTTCCTTCATTTGTCTGTCCTCCTTTCCTCCCAGGTGACTGTGGTGCATCAGGAGTACCAGGAAAGGATCAAAGGTCTGATGCCAGCTGAAGTCAGACAGGAACTAGAGGACATCATCACCTCACTGAAATCTCAGGTGGGCCGACCGGTCGCCTGATAGAAATAAAATGTCCACACTGGCCATAATATTGCACTTTCTCCCAAAATTTGGAATCTGCCTCTCACACAACAGCAGCTTTGTGTATTTACACGTTGACTCATTGCTGAAACTGTAGGATGCCGTTTAACAATGGCGTTGCAGGCTAACAAGAGAACAAAGGGCTTCTGGGATATGCTGCCGAGTCTTCCTGCGGGACACGCTTTATCTCTCTGTTGTAGACCACTTACCTGTCTAACCACCATCATCATATTTTCACTTTGTTCCACGTCATCTGAACAAGAACAATTCATACTGTGTGTACACCGTTATCTCCCCAGAAAGCCTGAAACAATGACAGACATCATGACATCCATGTTGTGCAATCAGACTTTGACTTGGAGAGACAATGGGGTGACATAATAAATAGTTCGCAAGTTTTACCTGCAGATCGTCAGTATGAGGGGAGACCACCAGTTTTCTGCTCTCATGAGGACAAAGGTCTGTTTCGCGAGGTTTTCTTGCTCCGCTCACTCATCGGCGTTGCTCTCCGCCGGGCTCGCCATCAGATCACGCAATCAGGCATTTCCTCGCCACATTAATGCATCGCTTCCCTCAGCCCTCTCTGGCTAATGTTGGGCTTTAGTTTCTCAGGATTGACACGGTAAATAATGTCTTAACAATAATGGGATCATGCAGTGCAGGTTTTTTGTCCAACGGGCGCATCATAAACCCCTGCCTTGTTCAAATAGGCCTTGTGCGATCTCGTTTCACTTCCCGGACCACAGCTCTGTGATCAGATCTGTTTATAAAATGTAAATCATGAAAGGAGCAGTGTCTCCTCTCTTTGACAGCGTCTTAGGTTTTGCACTTTAAAGTGCATTATTTTCACCTTCTATTTTTTTCGTAAGGTAAGGGGAGTTTTTGTGCCTCTCTGGAGGGATACGACCACATTTCACTGGTTTTTTTTTTTTTTTTCATTTACTTTACCAGTGTAAAGCGCCAAATGAAATGCTAGAACTTGAACTGAGGTCTCCCCCACAGAAAGGAATGTACCCTCGGCTCCAGTACGGTAGTCCCAGAACAATACGGATTCTTTTGGAGCTGTGATTATTCTGCCAGGCTCTAGATGCCGTGTAAATGTAGATGGGGTTTATTTTCACTTTAGCCCAAAGACACTTCATAAATAAACTTACACTTTGGAGCCAAACAAAAGAACGGTGCTGCCTCTTCCTGCGACTCCGCAACCTCCACTAACCTGGACCATAATCCTCCCTGTGTCCCAGTGTGCCTTGACCTGTCTGGCCTAATCTCCTGACCCCCGGCCCCTGCCGTCCTGACCCCCACGACTCAACAACCACGCTTTTCTTCTACTTCAGCCCACTTTAGCGAACTCGCTGCGCCCAAAAGCACAACTGACCCGGAGTCCCTCAAACCTCCTGCACTTCCTCATTGCAGGATCCTGATGAGGCGGCTGGCTGCTTCCATCTCATGATTAATCAAAGCAGAAGGTATTTTAAGAATTACTCGCTGCCTAACGTTTGCATTGTGCGTGGTGTCTTTCGATGCAGGTCAACTTCCTTCAGAAGAGAGCCTCTTTGCTCCAGGAAGAACTGGATGCCTGCCGCAGCAGGAGGTAAGCATGATTGTTTGAAATTGTATAGAAGCGTGTGCCTGTGCAGAGTTCATGTGGACGATTTCACAATGTAGATACTGTATGTTTTTACTGGAACGCCTCACTATTGTCCCAGAGACAGATGCATATGAACTCTTACACTCGCACATTAGAGTCTGTCTGTTCCGTGCTCGAATGCTGCAGATACTTTAGATGAAGGCTTGTCTCTTGCGGTGAGAGCTTCCAGTTCGCAGTGCTTTGATTTGCCTCCTGTCCATCATACAGTAAGAGCCATTTACGTCTTTTTTTTTTTTTTTTTGCGAAAAGCATGTACACATACGCGGCGATGAGAAGCCCCCTGTCAAACGATGCCACCGCTCACATCTCTGGAAACATCTTTTAGGACTGTCAGTCACGAGCACCACAGTAAATACTTATTTCAGTGTCCGCCGCTTCCAACTCCGAATGACACAATCACAAACCGGCCGTCAGTCAGGGAGGGGAATTTCTCTTTCGGCGTTTTAACGAACCACTTTTCTCTGCACAGGTAACGAACGGCCTGCCGGCTTCTTCCTGCGCCACGACGTGAAGGACGAAACCTCCACTCAGATGTGAGCATTATTGACTGTTTGCAAGTGCTTCACTCATCCGGTCATACCACTGTGGACCAGTCGTTTGTTGCATTGATGTACAGAAGAATATTTATTCACCGTCACCGCCAACTTGTTTTCATCAGTTTTATATATTTTGACATCATTAATGGTTATTTTTCTTACCGATGTCTGGAATCAACTGTCCATTGTTGTTAATAAAAGTCTTGGCTTCATGTTCTATTGTTTTTCTTTTTTTTTTTTCTTTTTTTTTTACACTTTCTGAGCATGTTTATCATCTTCTTCAAATGCCTCATTATTAATCCCTCATTTAGAGGGAGGCCATGCTCCTGCCCTTGTTTTTCTGTGACCACAACATGCGTGTTAACCACGATTAGCTTTGTAACTAAAGTCGAAGACCTTGAATTCCAATCTCCCCCATCGCTATTTAGCATCGCCTTTCAACTCGAGCCCCCATTTGAACTGTAAGAGGTGGTTGGGGGGTTTGTGGTTGGTTCAGATAAAGTGCGCTGTGAGGCGATTGTTTGAACCTCAGGCCAAAGGCTACAGTCTTGAACCTTTCTGTTTCTCCCTCTGCCTCCACTTTGTGTTTTTACCAGCGGCTCCGTACAAACCCCAGCTGAATGACTCAGACGCTGGAGTCCGCAACATGGCCACACGTCTCCAAGTCTCCTCCAAAGTCTCCAGAGTCTGGAGGTTTTATGATGATAATAACAATTTAGAGCAAAAAAAAGGATTTCGTAATCTGCCACAAGTTGTTGGTATTCTGCGTCTCTGGTAGGTGAGGAGTGCAAGGGCTCGAATCAAAGACTATTCTTTTCTTTGAAGGTGTCCTTACATTTTAAAAATCGGATTTGATTACAAAGAGGGCCGTGCACGTATTTGCATTGGAATCTTTTTATTTATTTATTTTTGTTTTTACACCCACAGTTCACACACTTCACGTGTTCCTATTGTCCGTGACCTGTTCTGCCGTCTCCAAACGAAACACGATTCCAGCCTCTGTATTTATTTGATGTGCTGATTCTGCTGCCCAAGCAGAGAGACAGAAAGGAAAGGATAAGCTGAAGAATCGAAAAAAAAGAGGCGGACGAGAGAGGACTATTAGATCAACATGTGAGAAACAGGAATTTAGTCTTTCAGCACAATGCCTTTGTGGTGTCTGTTTTTTTTTTTCTGGAAGGAGTGAAGCCAGTATCCATAACTATTGCAACTAAGCATTCGAGATGTGCAAATGCCTGCATCTGAGGTAAAAAAATACTTTATGCGTTATATCTATGACTACATTGACACATTTTTCTTGCACATAGAAGTTGATGCACACGTGTCTTCTTGTTGTTGCGCTGACATACGTAGTTGAGAAGAATAAAAAAATCCCAGATGGATAAATGCATATTACAATGATATTCCAATGTTTGGCTCCATTCATATAATATATTATATCCAATGTGTAAGACAGCAGTGGTTTCCAAAGTTTGGGCTGCTCCAGAGAGCTTTCTGGGCTGAACCAACAGGGAAAACTGTATTTTATGTTTCAAGACATCTCATTTTTTTAAAAAGAGTGAAATAAAGACCACTGAAAACATTTTTATTTTATTTTTTTTTTCTAAATAATGTATCAATATTTTATGGAGATTTGATTAAAATATGAGATAAAATCTCGTACAAAGCAAAAGTGAAACCAATACAACTGTTGCAGGCTATGTATGACGATTTACCGGGTATTTTGCATTAAACCTTGAGAATGATGAATGAATCCCTCCATTAACCAAACTTTCTATTGTAAAAAAGCATATGTGGCATGAAATGGGTTCTGGGTTTGTAGAACAAACTCGGTTGGAAAGGCTTATCCTCTCACAGAAATAGTTCCAAGTCAATTCAAAGACAACAGTGTTGAAAAAATACTGTTATTCTATTTTAACTGAGTTCCATATGATTTTGTATGATGGTTACTTAAAGCACAAGGTAAAAAAAATGTACATATTCAAAGTACAATCATCTGTTTCAGAAAACTACCTCTTGGTACTTTTAGTTTACTTTTTGTCCCTGTCTCGAGGTCTCTATTAGAAGCATACCGATCCAAAGAATTTGTCTCAAAGAGCTGTTGACACTGCCGATCTCGAGGGTTAATGTGTTCTACCGCCGATTCCCCTGCTTTGCTCATTTACACCCAAACAAGCTCCAGCCGTAACCTTCCCTTTAATCTCCGTTATTACTCTGACATAGTTTCACTCTAATTGATTGTCTTCCACTGAAATTACCTCCATAATTGTGCTTGTGTAAATACAAGCCATGAATGTCATTTCCACACAGCCGACATGGCCCCATTAAGGATCAAAGCCTTCACTTCCCCTCGGTTATCTCCACATCAGACAGTGGACTTGTTGTGTGACAACAGCAAAGGGCAGTCAGGGAGCTCCAAAGGTTTTGCACTCATCACTTCACCGTCCTGTTCAGTGCTGCTGTGTTACCCCCTGTTCTCGTGTGTGTGTTCCAAACCTGCAGAGGTTCCCTATCGAAACACGGGCTCTTCTTATATGCACAGAAATTTTGAAATCCATTGCGGAAAAGACCCGCTGAATCGAAAATGTCTTATGGCAGCAAATGTGCTTCCTCTGTACAGTGTAAGCTCCCACAGTTCTTGTTGTTCTGTATAGTATTCCTCCGGGACATCAGCGGAGGTTACTTCGGGACGTGAAGCCGAGGACCTCCTGTAATTTCTAATCAGATGTAGAGCAGGGAATTCGAGGGCTTTCGCTGCCTCTCCTCCCTGCCTCTTACAAGATTCACACATGTGACATGTGCTGCGGCGTGTGCGCACGCTCTTCGCTCCGCACGACTGTGACAGGCCTCCGGGATCGACTACATCAGCGTGTGATTGACAAAGTCATTGTTTGCGTGAGCATGTGTGCCACCAGATCTTTTTATAGAACTGTATTCTGAGTCAGACCCTAGGAGGCCGGTGTTTGGCTGCTGTACACTGCTTGCATAAATAAACCTGTTTATCGCCAACACCACTCTCTCAAACACACACACACACACACACACACACATACAAACACATACACATACACGCACGCACGCACGCACGCACGCACGCACGCGCAACACCTTCAACGCATTTCACTTACACTATTTATTCTCTCTTCCATCATGTTTTTCTGCCTTCTCCGTCTTTGTCTCTCTCTCCCAGCATGTATCATTCTTTCTTTGTTGACATGGTATTTACGGGAGGGATTTTTCCTCCCCCCCCCCCCCCCTTTCCCCCCCCCTACCCTGTCAGTCAAACGCAACAGGAGCTATGAAAAGGATATGCAGCTGTGTGATCTGAGAACAAGTGGGTTAGAGGCTATACAGCCTCACTGAAGAAGGCACAGCAGGTTGTGTTTGTGCGATTGTGGCATGAATCTGCTGTCTGGGCTGATAGAGGGACAGAAGCCTGTGCATTCAAGACAGTGTGGGAGGTTTGTATGTATCACTTGCCCTATGTCTCAGTCTGGGTATCTTGGTATCTCTGTCTCCTGGTTTCTATTTATCTCCCTGCTTAAAGTGTTAAGTAGACAACGGCGACATCCGCTCTCAGACACATAAAGTTGGAAAAGCATCTGTTTGTTTTTGGTCGGCGAAACTTTGCAGTTTTCCTTATGTCTCTGTGCTTTGATGGTACTCCCACTGTCTTGTAGTCCAAACTTCTGTCGGCAGGCGGGTTGATGAGGGGGGGGGGGGGGGGGGGGGGGGTTACTCAGCCCGATGGCCTTCCGGGCTGTAAACGCTGCTCGCCTGCGTTCTTGCTCTGTCTCTCCCATCCGTCCACCCTTCTTCGCCTTTACGTGTACTTGACACACATCCGGGCGCCGCACAGCGTTGCCGAGGTTTGCGCCGACTCCCACACTCCTCGGCTGTTTCGTGTCGAGTTTGGTTTCGACAAATGACATTTCACAGGTGACTTTCTTGCATCCTGCTCATTGCATTCCGAGTGACGGTATATTGCAGAATATTTAAGCCAAGGACTTTTTAGACCTTTTTTCACACACTGCACTTCAACTTTAAATTCAACGATTGCTTTAAGTGACATTATCTTTTTCTCGGTTGCTGCTCTGAGATTCCACCGGTCCCATCGGTTAAAGCTAACTGGACCCTACACCTCTTCACTGGCTCATTTGGTTGATTGATTGAAAGGATCGTTGTGTATATCTAAGCAAACACATGTTTAACATAACTGTAAAATCGGGGATAACAATTCGATCCTGTCCAGAATATTTGTTCTTTGACCACTTTTTCATTACGCTAGTTGAATCCAACACCCAAAAGAGGTGTGCTCAGTAAAGAACATACTTTGTAACGTGCCATAATTAAACGTTCCACTTGTTTCCCGACGTAACTCAAACACAGGTCTCATCTCGCCCCACGAGTCCACTGACATGGATTCATTCTTGGTTCCATTGCGTCGGTGACAGCTACTATGGCCACTGGAGATACATTTTACTCTCTGTCTCTTGGATTTGCATGGCCTGCATCCTCATTTGTATGAGAGTTATAAGAGTTGGCAATCGTCATCTGAATGAACCGACCTCATTTACATTTGTTTAAACTTTATTTGGGCGCGCAACAGAGACTAAAATACATTCAAGTATATTCATTTATTTAAAGTCAAATGTATTAAAATGGTATTCAAGAAATGGTAGAACAAGTTCATGCCACTGTTTTTTCAACCACAGCTTAATTCACATCATGTAATCTCAACAATTGTATTGTTATTCATTTCAAATTTTCAATAATCACAGTCACTCAAAAGCCCCTTGTTAAAAGAGAAAATGTCTGAGCCGTCCTCTCGTCGGAGGCTTCTGGTTGCCATGATGCCTTCTCTGTTGATATGTCACACTAGTTTATTTAAGGAACAGGAAGCTGTGAGGGAGATAAAATCTGGCATGTGATGAATGGATGAGCAAGTTAATCACCTTACACCAGCCAGGGGAACCCTGCTCTCCTCGGTCAAGAACGAGGATGACGGGGTTAAAGTGATAGATTAAGGATGAGTGAGGGAGTCCGGGGTTCAGGTTAAGACTGATTCAGAGACGGATCTCTGTCCTGTCAAGCATGGCAGAACTGGGGCGTCCGGCCTGTGAAGTGTCTGCATGGTGCTTCAGTGAAGCCAGCAGAGGAAATGAAAGTCATTACTGTCAGTGTGGAGTGAGCTTCATGGCCCAAACGGGATTAGACAGTGCATCCGACATTGTTTCTATACATTGGTAGACTTAAAAGTCAAGCGAAAAATGGGATTAAAACGAGGGAAAAAAAACCCAATAAATAACCTTCAACACCCCCCCCCCCCCCCTTCCCTTTTCTTTGCTTCTCTTTTATTTTTTCTCCGTCTTCCTTCCCAACCAATTCCCTACCTATTTCATGTCTCATTCTCCTTTCATAGTCTTTTCTCTTGCACCTGTCTCGCTGCCTCATTCCACTCTCTCTGACACATTTATCGTTCCTTTCTTGCATCTTTCACACGCTCATCCCCATCATCAAAATCCGCAGGTAGGCGCAGACTCCCACTCACACTTTGCACTCTCTGTTTAGGTTTTTGGTTTTTTTTTTGGTTTTTTTCAAGGAAAACATCCTTCTGGGGCCAATTGGTGTTTAAAATCCAACTTCATTCCCCTCAAACTGAACCCTATCAAAAACACTCCCCCCACTTCCCCCCACTCACACCCCCACTACTCTTTCAAAACAGCCCCATAACAAACTGGCAAATTGTTGCCCTTCCTTAACTTTTAAGGGTATTATGCACCATGTCCAACTTCAAAGCCTGTCTTAACTCCACACTCTAATTGTATCTTCCCCAGCTCGCTGCATGCCATTTGATTCTGCTGACAACGGCACTTCTCCCTCCATTTCTTCTCCATCCCTCTTCTGCCTGCGCTCTTGCTGCTGCCGTTTGGTCCTCACTTATGTTGCACGTTGACCTTCTCCACCATCACCACCACCCTCTGCATCTCCTCTCATCAACTTCTTGCTCCCTTCAGAGGCCATTGTCCCCCCTGTTGTCACCTGCTTTGAAGGGGTAGCCTCCATTTCCTTTCTCGGCAGTCAGTTGTCGCCCGAGGTGTGTACACACCAAACAAACTTGAAACAGTAACCCCCTGTCCTACATTGGCTGGCTCCTGCTCTCTTTATCTGCGTGCTCTCTGTCTCTCTCTGTCTGTGCGAGCTAACTTCCTCCTCATGGCCCTGGTTGATAATTGCCATAAGCTTCCCTCTTGGTTTCATTTTCCATTGTCCTCCCCCAAAATTCTTGGCTCTGGCTTGAGATAAAGGGATGAGAACTTCAAAGGGGTCTAGCAAAGAGTTTAACCCCAAGCCGAATGGAGCAGCACACAATACTGTAATTGAGAGCAGTTACTGATCACAGAGCGGCGGCTCAGAGAGGAGGACAGCACCGGTGGATGCACGCGCGCTCTCTGACTGTTTATGGCTGCAACCGAGGAGGCCGGGGGCAGTTACGACCGGCCGGGGCTACTCAGGAGACCACGTAACCTAGCTGTAAAAGCCTTGCCAGTAATCTTGAATTTTGAGCAGGTATTGTTTCAGATAACAAAAGATACTAAGCTGCTATGTGTATGTCGCACAAAGTAAAGAAAACATTAAAGAACTGATTGGGCTCACAAGTGATTTATGCACTCCTTTCTGCCTGTATTTATAGCACTCTTTGTAGTCGGTCCGAATCTGACCTGTGCTGTAATAATATCTCCCCATAAAGAGAGACAGCTACATCCCATAACCTCTCCCCTCCAAGACCTCTTTCAAAGGTCTTTTTATAGGGCCAGAAACCAAGGACACCCCCCGGGGCTCGGGCCAGTCACAGAGCTGGGGTCAACTCCTGCCGAGCAGCAGGGAAGACCTGACCTATCTCCGAGGACCTCCCATGAACCTTAGCGTGGTCTGACAAGGCAGGACACGAGGGCCCAACTGGCCCCAGGTATGAGCAGGGGGTCCCCACCATCGCCATGGTGACGGCTTCAACCCTGGTGTGTTTACTGTCAGAGGTCAGACTCAGCCCTCCGGAGTTAACAAAGAGTGACATTGTCAGCGGAGCACTCTGTATATTAGCCAGATGACCTGTGCACCTACAGAGAGACCTTAGCTGTGTTGATGGGCCTTTATGAGATAAGAAATTGTGTTTGTGCAGACATGCTTCAAGTCTGACTCATCTGAGTCACACATCTGGCATCGTTTCTGAGGTCAGACATACTGTACCTGAGTTCAAAACTTATTTTTTCCAATTGTCCTTACAGCTCGGGCCCTAATTCAATTCTTCAATAGGTAGCAGAATGCACAATTACCTAAGTAGAAGTACACTTATTATTTAATATTGACTAAATGAAAATACAGACTTTGAAATGTACAGAAGGTATAAAGGTTTTTATTTATAATTGTTTTGTGCTATCAGTTTTTGTTCCACAAGCCAAAAGTCTCAAATGTTCTTTTTTAAAGCCTGAATGGAGAACATCGTCACGCTTTGAATCTGCTTGGTCCTCACACGTGTTCTTCTGTCTGATCCGTTTCAGTTTCAGCATCATTGCTGTTAGTTCTGCTTGTCACAACATTGGAGGCTTTTTAAATGGTAAAGTCTCCCTTGTTCATTCATGTTGTTTAGTTATGTCATTAACATTTATTTTCTCTTAATACATTTTATGCATAAAATGTAATGATGGACACAATGGCATTTATATTTGTTCCAATGCTCTCAAAGCAAACGATTCTGCTACTTCCACTGAAATATTAACTCAAATAAAAATAAAAAATACCCATAGTAAAGATTCCTGAAATATTTGGTATTTTTTGTAAGTTGTTCAACCATATCAGAATTTTGTATTTCTTTTGTGTCATCCACGGGAAGCAACAATTGCCTAAACATCTTTAAGACTTCTCAATCTCAATACATGGTCCTGCTGAACATTGTCACGTGGATATCCCCGAGAAACTGCAACAGCATGCATTGGAGTGCAAGTCCACCCAGTTGTTCTGTTTTTCTTTTCTTGCTGGGACAGGGAGTTTGATGCGGCCACACTGGGATTGTTTTTTTGTGCGGGATGTGAGCACTCTGAACTTTGAAGGCAATAAAAGTGGCCTTTCAATGATGACTATGCTCTTAGTCATTATGGCCTCTTCAATCGCAATTTCCTCTTTTTTTTCACTTTGATGGGAAGTGAAGCATCAGGGGAGAAAGTTTCACAGCACCTTTAGGAAACGGGCTGATCAAAGTGTTTTCCATCTTTGTACTGTACGTTTTGGATCCTTGGTCCGCTGAGACAACAAGGACACACAGACACCTACTGTCTTTCTTTCAGGAATACAGCCCATCATCTTCCACAAAGGGTCCCTTGTGGTGCTTCATTTGAACACTAAGAGCTCATCGAAGACACGTCTGAATAAACATCACTGTGACAAATAAAACAAACTGCAGTGTCCAAAATCACCTCGGTTGTTTGCATCCAAACAGTCCTTCTCATTCAGAGCAGTGCATGTGTGTGATCTCTGAACTGTTCACCCTGTGTGTGTGTGTGTGTGTGTGTGTTATCTTCTGCTGTGGTTGAGGGGTATGCACAAATGATTCTCTCATTGCCTAAATGAAATGATAACACCCTTGGAGAACTCAGCCACTGTGAACAGCTGCTTTAATCTGCTGTGTATGCAAGTGCCCGTGTTGCCACTGGTAGGAGCTGTGGAGTGAAAACAGCACGGCGATTGCAACATCTGAATGAGGACTGTAAAGTGAATTCACTTGATTTAAGATGCGTGTCTGCAAAGTTTCCATTTGTGAGCAGATGGGGCCCGTCAGTGGCTCTGTTACCTCAAATAACACTAACATAAGGATTTAGAGTTGCTTTAGTCCGAAGGACAACTGTGTTCTTGCAATGTGGCCACAGATGCATGCAAAGGTTTAAATGTGCTATTTAATCCAAGCCGGTGAGCGCATTGTGCATCTCCGGGACTCCAATGGGTTAATCTCAAAAACTATGCGAGGCGATCCCTGCGTCTTTAAAGTTTATGGAGCAACAGAGGGATTGCAGCTATAATGCTATTGGGGCGGCAGATCAGTTACTTCTGACGCTCCAAAGCCTCGGGGAGTTGGCTCAAGATTGCCAGTCTTTGATAAGGTCCTCACACTGGAGCTGCAACTTCGTGATCTGGGGAGAAGATCTGCAAAAAAAAAAAAAAACGTAGTGGCGGAGGGGAGAAAAAAAAAAAAAAGAACGTGCATGTGAGAAAATAAATCGAGCAACCTTTACAAACACGTTTCATCTCGCGTGTCTGCGGCATATGTGGGAATCTCTGTCGCTTTTTGCCCCCCCCCTTCTTATTCTTCTTTTTTTTTTTTTTTTTTTCGGGAGGATTTGTTTTTTATGCAGCTGCCGGGACCCGGCTGTCGGTTCCTGACTTTGAAGTGCGCGGCTCGAGCCTCTCGGTTCAGTTGGTGTTGGAGTCGCCTACAGGAGAGGAGAGACCCGCCGAGCGGCATGGCAGCCTGAAACCAGAGGGAGGAGAAAAAGAGGAGGGAGGGGAAGAAAAAAAAAAGAAAAAGACCGATTTTTCCTCTCTCGAATGCATTTTTCTCTCCGTAAACCGACTCAAACCTGAACGGACTGTATGTTGGACGCGCCGTGGAGACGAGCCTTGTGGATTATACGCGCTTTTTCTTTTTTTCTTTTTTTGGTGGATAAAAAAAACAAAACAAACCCGGAGTTTTTAATTTTGAGGGAGAGAACTCGTGGATCGATGGTAAGTTTTTTTTAGTGTTGTGCCTCCTCAAACTGGCCCCCATTGGAGTTCTCTTTGATGTGCTGTTGACTCGCCTTTGAAGTAATGTGCTGGGGGAAAACCAGTCGCTTTTCTTGCGTTTTTTTTTTTTTTTTAAAGCCGAAAAGCGCCTTTCACTTTATTTTCGACATAATTTTTTTTTCCTTCTTTTCATTTTCTATAAAGTGCTAGTTTCTTTTTGTGGAAGTCCTCCCCCACAACATCTGAGACTTTTGGTTGTACTTGAGCCTGGATGTTTGAACAGAGGTTGTTTGCTCGCCTCTTAATGTGGAAAACTGAAGATAGTGTGGATGTAATTTACTCTACATCTCGATATTTTAAGAACGTATCCTTGGCGATCGGTAGTTTGTTTTTGGTTTTTTTTAAACGCGTGTTTAGCACTCTGATACAAAGTGACATCTGCAAGGTGTTACTGATTCATTGTAACGTTGATGCTTTGGGGCGCAGATAACTGAAGTGCTTACAGTGAAACGACAGGCTGTTAGAAACATTTCGAGCAGACTGGAGATCCAGGAGTAGCACACCAAACAGCAGCAGCAGCATGCGGGCACTTCACTCCAATAACTATTTTGGTCACGTTTTCCATCTCTTGGAGTTTGTCCCACATCAGTGTCCTACAGGTATTCCAAGCGGAGGCTCAATTTTAGCCTGATTTGGTCGCCTGCGATGAGATGTGTAGACACGACTGGCCAGGAATAGGGAAAAAGTATCCGGGGTGGTAGAAAGACATGTGCTTGGACACAGTCGGGGCTCTCTCTGCCCCTGAAATCAGTGATGGATCCGGAAGCGTTCCGGCGTGTCCGTGCGTAATGTTCTTGCGTCTTTGATAAGAAAATGACTAATGGAGGGTGTTTAGTTCTCATCCCCGCTTGACTTTGGGTGTGATTAGTACTTTTGGAGTCCTGATCGTAAGAGACGACGGTGTCGATTCAGGTGAGGCATCAGTGGATTATTAGGTCGATTTTTTTGTGAATTTGCGCCCTGGAATATCTGTTTATGTAATGCAGCGGCAACGTTTTCTCTAGTTTTTTCTTCCTACGAACTAATCTTGTCTGTTTCTGTAAAAGTCAGAGAGGTCTGAAAAGACTCTTGCTGCGCCTCTGCCCCTTTGAAGTTGGGGCGGATCTGGTTTTGATTAGATCAATACTTTGTGTTTCAGAGAGAAGACGGGCAGCGAGAGAGAAGCTCCCCCGCTGACATAAGAGAGTGAGGAGATTACAGTCGAAGCTCAGAGGAGGCGAAACAACACACGGGCTCTCCTGCTGCCTTCAGAGCCATGAGCCGGGTGCTTATGGACCATATCGCCAGCAGTTTCCGCGAAGATGCTCCTCGACCCCCGGTGCCTGGGGAGGAGGGCGAGGCGCCCTGCTACCCCGGCAAACTCGCAATGATGAAGCCCCTGGAGCCCCTCAAATCTGTCCTGCTCGGCTCCCCGGGCTCATCGGCCAGGAGGAATGAGGATGGTCTGGGGGAGCCAGAGGGGAGTGCATCCCCGGACTCCCCACTGTCCCGGTGGACCAAGTCTTTACACTCTCTCCTCGGGGACCAGGACGGTGCTCTTCTTTTTAGGACATTCCTGGAGCGAGAGAAATGTGTCGATGCTTTAGACTTTTGGTTCGCCTGCAACGGCTTCAGACAAATGGACCTCAAGGATACCAAAACGCAGAGAGTTGCCAAAGCAATCTACAAACGCTACATCGAAAACAACAGCATCGTCGCCAAACAGTTGAAGCCCGCCACTAAGACGTTCATTCGGGATAATATCAAGAGGCAGCACATAGACTCTGCCATGTTCGACCAGGCGCAGACTGAGATCCAAACCAACATGGAGGAGAGTGCGTACCAGATGTTTCTGACCTCCGACATTTACCTCGAGTACGTGAGGACCGGGGGAGAAAACCCGAGTCACGTCAACTCGAACGGACTGGCCGACTTGCAAGTTGTTTGTGGATACCTGCCCACACTTAACGAAGAGGAGGAATGGAGTTGTGATTTCAAAGCCAAAGCACTGGTTGGACTGTCGGCCAAGGCACAGAGGGCCCCGGTGTCCTTGAGGGCGGTGGAGGTGATGGAGAGGGGATACAGGTATGTTTGTGACGCCTTTTTTTTTTTTTTTTTTAACTCTTACTGCTCTGATGTAAAAGAAACACTGATTCTTGCCTTTGTCTACTCCTCTAAAGGTATCTGTTATCCTTCATCTCATGCGCAAAAACTGCAACACATGTTTTTCTCACCGCCTATCCAGAGTTTGCCGAAAACTCTCAGTGCCTCTCTCTCTCTGGCTCCTCTCTTCTCTCTCACTGTCTCCAGCAGCAGCCCTCTGCTGGCGCTCGCCTGGATTTCCGGAGCTTTGAAATAGTTCCGCAGAATGAGGGATCGTCTTCCACAGGAAAAGTTCACAGAGCACGGCTGGCTTTGGCCCCAGCCAGCAAATAATAGATGATGACATTGCTATGCTATGCCTCCTCCTGTACCGCACTGTCCTCAAGCATTCAGCAGTGATATAAATCTTCAGTAAATCTATTGATGGCACTTTGAAGTACATGTTTTGTAGTGGGTCTCTTTGGTGTCTCATTATGGCCTTTTTTTCTTTCTAATTTTAAAGGAGTGCAGTTCAAGTTTAGCATAAAGCCATTATTTAAACAAATGCCATTAATTCTAAAGTGTATAATCCTGCAAAGTATTGGTGCATGGAATGAGAAAAAAACAAAAAACCCACTTGTTTTAGTTAGGCTGTCAACTGTGGAATATCATCTGACAGTCCTGTTGCAAACTTACACCAACAGGCTGAGCAAACTGACAGCTCCTCGCTCTGGACAAGAGAGATTGACAGCTTGTGTGTGTTGGCAGGAACAGTGGGAGTTTTCTTTTTATGTGATACTTCTTGGCCAAACTGGTAGACGAGCCCCTCTTTTCACGTGGACCCCCAGTTCCTTTCCTCTCCCTCCTCCCATTGTCACCCCACAGATTCAAAACATGTGGAAACCATTTCTTCCCTTTTCTCTCTTTTCCTCTTCTCGTCTGACTCGGGTTCTCTTTTAAAAAGAAGAAAACAGATCCTGAATGACAGCAGCTACAGTACAGATTCAATGCCCCACATACCCCCCACCTCCACCCGAACCCTCTCATTCTCTTCTTCCCTCTTTTCTTGTTTGCGTCAATTCTCCTCTGATTCCTGCGCTGCTTTCCCCTCCCTTCTCCACTTTTATCTTTCTTCCTTTTGAAAACTCAGGGATGGGTACTACGAGGCATGCTTTTGGAGCGAAAGTGAGGGGAAAGAGAGCGGAAAGGAAGGACAGAGGCAGAGAGGAGGGTGGCGAGAAGGGGATGGGGGGGGGGGTGCAACTCATGAAAGAAAGGGAGGGAGGAGAAAGGATAAATGAGGGGGTGAAAGAGAGGCAGGGAGGCAAGAATGCAAGGCCAGCTGTGTTAAATACCTGACTCTTTGCAAGCCCCTATGAAGGTCAGCCTGGAGCTGGGGCCTACAGCTTTAGTCATGCTGGGTCTCTCCCTCCTTGTGAAGACCCCCTTTTCTCCTCTTTTCCCCTTTCTTCCCTTCTCTGACACATTCTCATGCTTCCGCTTCATACTATTTTTTTTTCTTTGTCATTTTGTCGCCCCTCCTTTTCTCCCTCTCCTGTACCATGACAAGAATGCATACACAGCAGGAGATTTGAGGAAAGAGTGAGCATCCATGAGAGAGGAGGAAAGAGAAATTGTGGGCTATTCAAGAAGGTGAGAGGAGAAAGGGCAGTTTTCCCCAGAGCAAATGAAAGTTGCCAGGCCCCAGATGGGCCTTTCACCTTCATTCATTCATTCATTCATCACAGCAGTACAAATTTGTACTCGCACATGTACGCTCACTCAGTTAATGGCTGGAGATGCGGCCTGTTTGTGTCTCTCAGGATTCCGCTCAACTCGCTTCTCAGGCTGTAGAAATAAGTTGTCAAAACACCTGTCGGACACTCCCTTAGAGCTGTGCTAATATTCATTTGATCTCTGTTGTTCTAACCTCCCCAGATCATACAAGAGGGCAGAGTCACTCAACCCCTGCCATGTGGGATCTTCTGCCCCCGTCAGCAGCACCAATGACAGCGAGGTCTCCAGTGACGCCTTGACTGACGATGCCATGTCTGTGACCGACAGCAGTGTGTAAGTGAATAATATCCAAATGTATGTGTGTATGTGAGGATGCAAACTTGCGAGGGTAGACTTGAGTTGCTGTTGCGACCCAAAAGAGATCAGTTGACATCTCCTTCATAGTAGTTATTGAGGACTCGGGCCACACTCGAAAAGAGGTTTGATATGTAAATATTGATGGATTGTGGCTTCTTCAACTCGCTGTGATCGACTGGATCAATCAAAATGTGGAGTGGGTCAGTGGATAATGGATAAGGAAAATGACTAACCCTTGAAATGAGTAAAGTTGTGACGTGTTTCTCTCCCTGCATGACGAAATGATCAGTTTTCTTAAATTTCTTGACTGGTCCTGTATGCAGCCAACGACGGCAGTTAACATGCTTTTGTCATGATCCACATGTGTTCCGTGCTTATGTGTACGTGCTCCGAGCCTCGTTGTTCTAAAGGATTACTCGGCATAATCACGTGTCTCTCAAGTGACAAGGTACCATGAAGTCATTGCGTGGTGCAGAGATCAAGGCCACGGGAGCGCTCGGGTCAGCTGGTTTTGGACAGAAAGCAGAAAAAAAAAAAGAAAAAAGTTTTTCATCTTGTTTGGGAGGCGCCACAGCCCCCATGGATGATGTCAGTGAAACGGCGAGGTTAACTGTAGCTTATACTTAAAGACTGACACACTGACGTTCAGAGCAAGCAGTGGGTAGGGCGGCACATAAATACGGCATCTATAAAGCCGTTTTTACAATAGGGAGTCCTCTGCTCTGGCATATCTCGAGACAGCCTGGCTTCAAAGAGACCGAGGCTTATACAGTCCAATTCTGCTGTACTTTGCCCCATGTAGTGACAAAGCCCGGGCCACAGGGACACAACCTCCCCACCTCATTTCCAGCCCGCTATGGCCTTGATCACAATATCTGCCTCTCTTTAGGTCAGTTAAAAAGACCCATAAACATTTGAATGTAATTTACAGATAAAGGGGCGGGGGGGGTGAGAAAAGGAAAAAAGCAACGGGGGAGGAGGCAGTTGGGTGGGAAGAGAAAGAGAGTGGTGGAGGGGGGATTTTTGCTTATATCTTATTTATGGATTTGCTTGGACGCTGGGGAATGCAGCTGCGCAGACTTCAAACATTACCTTATCTTACAAACCAGCCTTTTGATGTGCGGAGATCAGAGGCTGGCTGCGGCAGCGCTTGCCAAATGAAGATTGGGAGGGGAGGGAGGGGGGGGAAGGGGGGGTTGCTTATGCGCATGACTGTGGTATTTCAAAGCAAAAGTGGAAAAGTGCTCCTCAGTTAGGCTAGGTCACCAGGAAACTGCTGTTTAGCATGGAAGGAAAGACACTGTTTTACACTGTCAAGTGCTGCAGTTTGAAGATTGAGCTTTGTTGTTTGATTTCATTTTTCAGCCAGTCAGCCGTTCAGCCCCTCGCATAGATTTAACCAGGTTAGCAGTACCCTTGGGTCCTGTCCTGCAGTAACTCTTTGAAAAAGTATAATGAGAAGCTAATGCTAACAGAGTCCTCAGCTTATGGTAAAAGTCAGTAGGGGAATGCAAATGCTGATACTACTTCTGGGCAGTACAGCAGATTTCTTTGAGTGTGTCTAAAAGGAAATGGACAGCAGGGGCACCCAGTGTTTGCGCCGGAGCCAGAGCTGCAAATGAACGTTCATTTCTAGGGCAAATAAAGCCTCTCACCATTTCACTCACAACCGTGTAACCCAATATGCTCCGACACACATACAGTACCAGAAACGCTGGCATGATGCACCTCTTTTTTTTTTTTTTTTTTGTTCTCAGACTAAGCCGAAGAGATGAAAAGCAAAATGGATTGCAGGATTAATAAATTAAATTTATTCTTGCCTGAGCCACGTTTGATCTATCCAGTTGGCTAACAAGCTTCTTCCTGAATGGCTGTTTGGTCCTTAATGATGGATCTGATTGGGTAATTGACCTTTGAACTGTCTGTGCAACCCCCAGAGATGGCATCCCTCCATACAAACTGGGCTCCAAGAAGCAGCTACACAGAGAGATGCAACGTAACATGAGGTTGAACAGCCAAGTCTCGCTGCCTGCGTTCTCTGTAAGTACACACACACACACACACACACACACACACACACACACACACACACACACACACACACATTACCACACAAGACACATGCTCAGAAGTCTTTCTGAGCCTGGGTCCCACAGTGTAATTTCCATACCACCCTCTGTTCCGGGTCTCTTGGTTCTATGAATAGTTACTGCGCAAACTGTATTTGGCATTCTCAATTCAACAACACCAGCAAAGATGTGAGAGGAACGTCAAAGAGCCAGCTTCACACAAACACAAACACACACACACACACACACACACACACACACACACACACACACACACACACACACGCAGACATACAAACACTAGCCCCCTCCCTGTACCTTTTGGTGTCACCTACACCCCCATTAGGGTTCCTTGAAGTCTGCGGGAGACGGGGAGGTCTCTAAGCTGTTTATCGCCACAGCGCTCGGAACACACCGGGGCTTTTTCTTCCCTGCCGATGCTGTAAATATGGAGAATAGGGAGAGATGAGGAAGATCTCTGCCGCGTTATCCCGAGGGCTCTGAAATCAGCCTGGTTCCTCAACAAAAACACAAAGATACTCAGACACATTCACACGCACATGCACGCACACACAGCGCTTTGATCCACGGATGAATGGAGCAAACACACGGAGAAGTGACAACTTCCAACAGAGCTGGCCCCCTTTTTTTTCCTCCACATCTCAACCCCCACACACACACACACACACACACACACACACACACACACACACACACACACACACACACACACACACACACACACACTAAGCCAGCCCCCTCCCCTAAAAGTGAAGGATCTGAGGGAAGAGTTTGAGCGTGTCATGTGAGCTCTCAGCAGGTCAGAGGGGAGTTGGTAGCTTAAGGCTCAAGAGAAGCTAACTTCAGGTTAACAGGAGCAGGGAAATAAGTCAGAAAGGGGACGGCAGGAAGAAGTAGTGACAACAGAGTCTGCTAAAATAAACTTGACGTGACCCTCAAGTTTGTCAGGGTTTTTTTTTTTGGTTTTTTTGTCTTCTCAAGATTATGCAGAAGCCATTACTTGCATTAGGAAAAGAACGGCAGATTGGATCTTGCCACTCCTCTCTCGGTATCTGCCTTTTGCTTTATTCTTGCTTTTATTCTTGTTTTTGTTTCCTGTCTGATTTTTGGCGATGGCTGCCATTCCCATGGTGCACCAGCCCCAGGCACCATCAGACAGCCCCTCTTTTTCTCACTTTTTTCTCCCCTTTATCCCCACTACAAAGGGATATGAGAAATGAAAAAAGAAAGAAAAAAAAAAATCAAGAAAGCCCCAGTGCAAAAATGCAAATAATTTAAGATGTGTGTGTGTGTGCAGTGCACACCCACACTTTCATACTGTCACTATACAATACCTTAAAGGTGCCCAGTGTGTGACAAGGAAAGGAGGGGTGTATAAATTACCTCAACCTTTCTGATCTCAGATGCCTTCTTTTTTTTTTTTTTTTTGGCACCTTTATCTTTTTCTTTCAGTCCTTCCTTCTCTTCATTTTCTCCCGTGAGCACACATCTCTGCATCTCAACTTCTCCCATTTTTTTTTTTTTTATCACTCATCCTTCCTCCCTGGAGTTCTCTTCCACCCCCTGTTGATGTGTGGCTTTTATTCCTAGATGTAAAGCCACTGCTTCCCATCAATCTATCCCTCCATCCCTCCCTCCACCACTCCATTCTCCCCCCACTGAGTGTTTGATATTTGACGAGGAAGCCTTTGAAGTGAGCTGACTTTAAAGAGGCCTGCTGATGGTGACAGTGGGAACCAGCCGAGGCCTAGCCCAGCATGACTATACACCAGTCCTGCCACCTCTTTAAAACATCCCTGCCGCCCTAGGTGCCAGGAGAGTGTCCTAATCAGTGCTGCCAATGGTGGAAAACCGTGTAAACGTAGGCTGATGGAGGTGTGAGGGGGTGCTGATCTGTAAAATAGTTGGAAAGCACACAGGCTTGGTTGTAGTAGTGACAAAAACCTCTAATGTCTGACCTTTCCCCAAAGCGCACTCGTCCGCCTCCTAAAGAGATGATCCCAATGGAGCCGGCACAGTTTGCAGCACAGCTTATTTCCCGGCTGGAGAGCCTGAAGAGGGACCAGGACACCATCAGTTCACTGGAGGAGAGGCTGCAGCAAATCCAGGAGGTTTGTTGATTTTTTTCATTTTTATTTTCTTCTTCAAAGTGCATTGTAAGTTGGTGGTTGTCTTGGTTCATGTCCTATCTTTCAGTGACTTCAGTGTCTAAAGTTCAAGATGTAAATAAAATAGTCCTGAGTGGGATAAAGGAGTACAGATATTGGATGGCTGAGTTTAACTGTGTTAAAGCTTATTGATTGTAATACAGTTTGGGATGGTTTGGTTTGCAAGATCCTCATTTGATGGATCCTTTGCTGCTCAGAAAAATAAGACATTTCTCAATTGCGTTCGAAGGAGCTTTGGGACTGAAATGGGACTTGTGTAACTGCAGCCCCCTGAAATTGACTCATCAGTTAACTGTTGTTATGCATCCCTTGTTTTTCTCAGGAGGAGGAAAGAGATGACACCGAAATCATGGGAAGTGCTTCGCAGCTTTCACCGCACCCCTTGACTCTCCTCTCTGGCTCCTCTGACGAGGACCCCCAGGCCATCCTGGATGAACACCTTTCCCGGGTTCTCAAGACTCCCGGCTGTCAGTCCCCTGCTGTGATCCGGCATTCCCCTCGCTCCAGCTCCCCGGAACATCGGCCCTACACGAACGCAAGCTTCGGAATCAAGGCTCTGTTGAGGACCGGACCCCCCACCACCTCCGTGTCTAATTCTGACCAGGCGGCATTCACTCTGGCCCTGGGCCCCAACAGGACCCTCATGAGCAGGCAGAGCACAAAACACATACACCACCACTATATCCACCACCATGCCAGTCCCAAATCGAAGGAGCAGATTGAAAGGGAGGCGGCCCTCCGGGTGCACGGCGTGTGCTCCACCAGCAGTGGCGAATGTCCGCCCTGCCAGCCTTACCAGCGCAGCCGCAGCCTGGGCAGAGAGATGTGTGGGGCCATCTCCACAGACAGCAGCATGGGGTCAGTCTCTGACACCGGTCAAAACTAAACTCTTTATCGCCCTGTTTGTCTTGATAGTTTAAAAAAACGATCTTTTTGTTTCTTTCTTCTCGTCACAGACGTTCCAACTCATTATCGAGGCGCGTATGTCGCTCAGGAGCGGAAGATGGGGTCTCAGATAAATGCAGTGAGGACTGCGGACCCTTCCAGCTGCCCAGCGACACCACAGATCCCACCCAGAATGTGCTGCAGTGGATCCTGGAGAGCAAACGACAGGGCAGGCACAAGTCTCACAGGTCAGCAGGCACGACTACCTGAAGCCGTCTGGTGTTTAAGGAGTTTGAAGACATAATTTAGTCAAAATTCTATTTATTTATTTGCGATTTAAAAAAAATTAATGAATAAATTGTTGTCTCCAGTACCCAGACCCAGAAAAAGTCTTTTGGAGGCACCTCGACACAGACGCACACATGGGGTGGTGGCGGAAGCTGTGGGCATCTACGGAGTCACCAGCCAGCTCAGCCGTTTATCCAAGACCCTGCGATGCCTCCCCTGCCCCCTCCCAACACTTTGGCCCAGCTGGAGGAGGCCTGCCGCAGACTTGAGGAGGTTTCCACCAAGACCATCAAACAAAGGTAAACATTGAGTTTGATATGAACTGTCGCCATTCCCATTCTCATGTTTGATCAAAGAAATACAAGTGTATAATAGTAATTATGTGAATCCTCTCTTATTCACAGGCATTCATTGAACAGCCTCCAGCGAGAGAAGACCCAGCTCGTGCCTGTCCAGGGTGAGGGGTCCGTCCCTCTTTCTCTTGTCACTCCCAGTCCTGCTGGCCTCCTCACCACCAGCCCCGGCCTCCAATCAGAAGAGTACGATGCCTCTAGCGTCCCGCCCTCCCTCTCCTCTCCTCTCTGCTCCTCTTCCTCCTCCTCCTGTCAGCTATAGCCTCCAACTTCCAGTGTACTTCGACCCTTTTTAACTCTTCCTACCTGTCGCCTGCACATGCATAGACATAGACAAGAGCAGCTGTGTGAAAAGGCTACACATCAAATGTATGCTGCACCCACACATAAACTCACTGGAAAGAGAAGGTGGCCCCCTTTTTTCTTTTTTTTTTTTTGCAAGGCTTATTTTGAGCTCCTTGCGCACACAGGCCTGGCACTGCCTTTGTGTTTGCATGAATCGTGTGTGTGTGTGTGTGTTGGGAGTGTGTAGTCACCGCACCACCTGACTGAGACATCCCTTTCATATATATGTATCATTTTTATTGGCTGTCCTTCAGTGAGCTGGCAGTCGGCTGGGGCGAGGAGAGCTTAGCAAAGAGAGAGCTCCTCTGAAGTGGGCCTACAAAGCCTTGGACATAGCTGAAGGGGAATTGATAACACCGCGGCCCTTCTCCATGCACACATAAGCACACATTTACTGATGGTGCTGGGTCGCTCACAGGGTGCTGCTACTGTATTTCTAGTATAGTTACTGTACTCAAACCAGTTGTTTAGCAGTTAGCATCCTTGTAGAAGCCTTGGCCTGGTATCTTTCCTTTCTGTTGTTGAGCCTTGCAAGAATGTCCACTTCCCTTTCTCACACGGCGTCTCTCCGTCTGTGTCTCCGCAGGTCTAAGAAAGTTTTAACAAGTCATGCCGTGTGCAGTGGGGAGACTGTGGTGACTTACTTCTTCTGTGGTGAGGAGATTCCCTACCGGAGGATGATGAAGAGTCACAGTCTCACCTTGGGCCACTTTAAGGAGCAACTCCGCAAGAAAGGCAACTACAGGTGTGTGGCACAATGAAAGGTTTACAGATTTTAACCACACATGTGTACATTTACTGTCAAGGATGGATTTGTGGACAGTTATCGCATCTTTCACTATAGATAGATCAACGAGACCTAATCTGATGTTCATACATTAATACAATCCTGTTTCTGACACTTCGTCACCAGCCGCAGTATTGCTATGTGATATGGTAATGAGGAAGACGGGTGCAAGTCAGATCAAAGGATGAAGAGTGTTTGAGTGAAGGAAACAAACAAGCGTTTGATAAACTGGCCCTGTGAGGAAAAGAAAAAAAGTAGAAAACTAGAATGCTAAAGGCTTTATGTTTTAAATGTGTTCAGTAACTGTGACCATACAGACCAGAATTATTGTGTGTGTTCATGTGGAGCATGTTATGTGTGTGTGAGCGTGTGTGTGTGTTTTCAGGGTGCACTGAAAAGGAAAGGACAAGAGGGAGGGTGGGTGGTGGGAGAGTTTGAACTGCAGCGATTTGGGTCCCATCTGGTATTGATTTCCATGCTAAGGCACACTTAATACACATGGCTTTGAAGCCCCAGCCCCTTTCATTTCAACCAACAAAGACTCACACAAATGGCCAGCGTGCAAATTCTTCACTGATGCTATCAGGGCCTCTTTTTCTTTTCTTTTTTTTCTTTTTTTCTTCCTCTACTCCTCTGCTGCGCGTGTGCGCATGCGCGCGCACGTACATGTAAGGCTGCACACACGAATGCGCACAATGTTTACACATGTTGTAATCATTTTATGGATTTTTATGAAAGGCAGATTGTTAAATGCCAGATCCGCACGTTGCCCTGCTACAGGCCCCGCACTGAGGCTGCGTGCTCCGATGTGTGTTTGCGGAGCGAAATTTTTTTTTTTCTTTGATTGCTTCTTTCCAGTGAGCATTAAAGGAAAAGATCAGACATTTCTTGTTTGGCCTGCCACGGTCTCCAGGATAAGCACAACTTTGAGTCTTGTGTTAATAACTACAGGTAAACAGAGGGGGGGGGGGGCAGAAGAGCTTAGAGAAACTTCTCTCTGTCCAGATGTGAACTCAAAAATAAAAATCTGCCTCGGTTTCTTCACATCTGTCCATTTACGTCCTTATCACCCTCTTCCCCACGTTCTTCTCCTCCTCCTCCTCCTCCTCCTCCTCCTCTCTGGCTCGTCGTCCCAGTTCCTGTGTCATACCATCCACATTTTTTGGAGAGAGCGAGTTGAACGGTGCTTTAATAGCAGCCAGAGAATGTGTGGAGTTGGGTCATTTCAACATGGCAGCGGTTCAACAAAGAACAGTACTGCTCGGCCCTGCCAGACGATATTGGTGCCAGATGTCAGTGCAAATGGAGAGAGAGAGAGAGGGAGAAGGGGAGAAAGGGTGGAGTGGGGGGGATTTAGCCACATAAAACATGTTCCAGTGGAAATTCAGGCTCTGTCTGTCTGTCTCTCTCTTGGCAAAAAAAAGTTCATGGCTCTTTGAAGATTTTTTTTTTTTTTTTAAAGTGTAGGAAAGCTTGACTTTTTCTTTTTTCTTTCCTCTTCAGATTGAAAATTGGGAAACCGTCATCAGGCATGTCTTGTGCTCTTTCATTTTGTCTTATTTACTCGCGTTATTTTCCTCACAGAGGCGGCCTCCCGTTTTCCTCTTTAGTTGAAGTCTTCCTGCGTTTTAAATGTTGCTGCTTTTTTTTTTTTTTTATTAGTGACCACCCTCACTTGGGATGTTTTTAAAGCCTGTAGCTCTTATTTTATAAGCGCTACATGTTGTCAGACGCTCGTCTTACAAGAAAATAAAAAAGGAAAAAAAAAAAAGGCGCACAAACATACCTACGTTCCAGTCACCCCACACACCGAGCAAATCCTGGCATTTTTTTTTCCATTACATAGTTAATGAGTGGATTGTGAGACCCTGCTAACCAGCCCACCCCTGCTGGTTTCCCTTCCTCTAAAATGAGGATGGTGGTGGTGAGGAGGAGGAGGAGGAGGGGGTTGCATCATTATGGCTGGGTGAAGTCATGGCTGATGAGAAGCCCCTCCTTACATTTTTCTTTTCTTCTTCAAAACACACACCAGGAGAAAAAGTTGTCCATCAGCTGCCCGTCCTATAGCTCCCAGCAAGAGCTCACGCTATCGACGGGGGCAAGGAAGGACACGGTGTACGGCTCACTCCTTCTCCTCCTCCTTCCTTTCTTCTTTTCTTTGTCCCTGTAATAATGAAGCCAGGATGAAGAGTGAGTGAAAGAAAGCCTGGGCATGTGTGTCTTCCAGTGTGTGTGTGTGTGGAGGAGTCGGGGGGGGGGGGGGGGGTAAATGACACAGGCAGACTCGCAGGCACCCGAAATGTTAGCCTTTGTCAAAGGAGCCCTTCATTTGCACACGGGCCTAATTGGCCCCTGTTAGCCAGGGCACAACTCACAACAACACAACAGGGAAAAAGGAAAGGGAGACGTCAAAGCGGGAACAAGTGGAGGTGGAAGGGGTTTTAAGAGCAGCAGGTTCCACCTCACCTCAGGCTGGAGGCTCAGCGGGGCGAGCCGTTCGAGCACAGAGCGGCTGGTTGTGGATAGGAGGAGTGAGCGTCTTTATCGTCTTTCTGTGTCCCACGGTTAACAAATGGTCGTCTCTCTGCTGCAGGTACTACTTCAAGAAGGCCAGTGACGAGTTTGAGTGCGGCGCGGTGTTCGAGGAGGTGTCGGACGACGGCTCCTTACTTCCCACCTACGAGGGCAAGATCCTGGGCAAGGTGGAGAGAATGGAGTGAGTCGGCGTCGCAGATCATCCTCCCCCGGATGCCTCGCCACTTCTGCGGATGTCTTTCCTGCGATCATGCTGGTTTTGTTGAAGACGCACCGAGGGACTGGATTAAAAGACTGAGAGGAAATGGAAAGCAGGTCGCGATATCGATATTACTGGACTATTAAGTGAAGAAGTTTTGGACTGTGTTGCTGGACTGAAACATTTCCAGAAGAGGAATCTCTTGAGACTCTTGGTGAAAGACCACTCGTCAGTGAAGCGGGCCAGCGGCTTCAACCTGAGACTTGAGAGCCTGCCTGTGCTGCTAGCACATCAATAATATGTATATGCAGATATACATGTACATTGCATTGTATTGTGATGCCTGTATTGCTGTGTAAAGATTTTTCTTGCTATTTATTGGAAGCATCCCTCTCCCCAAATCTTATAATTCCTCCATGGACAAGCTGCTTGGAGAAACTCCTCCAATGTCCCACCTTGGTGATTTCTCCCTACTGAGTGTCGGTTCTCAAGCGAAGGAACTAGTTTTCATTCCTTTTCAGCCCCTCATGTAGAACTGTAAACTTCAGAAATACCTCTTCAAAAACCTCCGCTCCTACTCCAGGAGATTTAGTGGGGCATCTCTGATCTCTCGGCCGGAGAGCTTACTGCTGAAGCCGTTGAGAATGGCTCTCTATCACTTAAAAGTTTGATAACATATTTACTACTACTGCAGTGCTATTTGTGGATGTGTCCCCATCTGCTCCGAGGAGCCTCTTGGTCTGCTTGGAGGATCGAACGAAAAATGCTATTAATGTTTAATTCCCGACTCTGGGACTCTTGCCCAGCTCGCCTTGATCTGTCACGTCTTAGTGCCTTTTGTTTCCGTGGCGCACGCATCGCACAAATAACCTACATATTTACTAAAGAGGAAACTGCCCTGAACAGGTCCTCGAGTCCCCAAAATGTGTTTACACCAATGTTCATATTTACCAACTAAAAGCTCTATAGTGTGCTCCCCAATGTGTTTACCTGTGGGTGTATATGTATGTGTGTGTGTGTGTGTGTGTGTGTGTGTGTGTGTGTGTGTGTGTGTGTGTGCGCGAGAGAGAGAGAGAGTTGTTTTACTGTGTGTGTATTTGAAGCCTGCACTATGAGCTGCAGATCATGATGATGATGGTGATGACACACTATGTTCATAGTGTTTGAATTGAGTTCAGTAACTGTGCCTACATGGGTTCTAGCCATGTTTTACCCAGTTTTCAGGGTCTTATTAATCCCTTGGTTTTTACAAGGGGCCTTATGTTTAAAAGATATTTTTATGCCTTTTCGTATCTTGTTTCCTCATGTTTATGTTTTATGATATTTTTCATGGCTTCCTCGGCTCCACTTGTAAACTGTAAATTATGCGTTCTATAGAGCTCAGTCGAAAAGATGCCTCGGTACTTTAATTATTGTAATTATGAAGAGATGTAGCCTTTATTAAAATGTTCTATTTTTCAAATTAGCAAAATGCTTCCTATGGTTTTTATGTGTGTCTTGTGATGGGGGGGGGGGGGGGTTCGGTGGATTTTCCATCTCTAATTGGTGCGTGTGTGTGTGTGTGTGTGTGTGAAGAGCTCCAGCAACCCACTTCCTGCTGTGCAGAGTGCAAATCGTTGGATCCAGTGAGGAATTTCTTCCAGATTTGCATCCATTATCAGCTCTTAATGTACTCCCTGTTGGAAATTAAAACATGCAGCATTAATTTGGCCACTAGAGCCTCAGTGTGTTTTGGACTCGGAACGGGAACTAAGTGTGTGTTAATGAGACATTTGGCAAATATATGTCACAAGTACATTTCACAGAGCTATTTACATGGTAAAGTGTTTGGCCTCCTGTGGCATTTTATGAACTGCGCGAGTGTAATGTGGTCTTTAGCTCACACCCAGGAAAGCTAAATAGATAAGTCACAGGGTTGCTCAAAAGAGATCGGCTGTGTGAAAGTAAGTTACTCGTACAGTCTGTAAACGGAACAGTGTGGGAAATGAATGAAAATGAACAGAGTTGGAGACAAATAGACTGCAAAGCCACAGTGATGATTTAGTGTGAATCGAAGATTGACTGTATAGAAGCTGCTATTTGGCCAAAAGTCTCCGGAACCTTCTCTTCAAGGTACTAAAAAGTTTCCTGTATCTTGTGTTGTCCATGTGGCCACCATTGACCCAGTAGCATTATCCAAATCAGGCTACTGATGTAAAATCAACGAATGTAAGTGCACTTCACCTCCAGTCCACACGGAGTGATAGAGAAGCGGCTCAAACTTCTGTTTTTGACCATTCTTTATTGCATCACAAACTGGTGGTTTATAGAAAAAACACTGGAAAGGGCACCAGCTCCTAGGCTGAAAGTGTCCGAAGGGTGAAGGGGGTGGAGGTCCTTTAGCGCCATATGAAACAAATGGCAGCAAACGATAAAAGCAGGAAGTTCCCCAGTGGACATCCTGAAGTTTTTAGGAAGTTTACATTAAAAGATGCAAACAAACCAACACCCTCCGATGTCCTGGCTCCACCTTTGTCCGTCGACCCTGAACTCACTGGTCACTACTAGAAATGTAAATATAGGATTAAGAAATTTCTTAAAAAAAAAAAATAAAATAAAATAAAAACTGGTCCATAATTTTCTCCCTAACAGCAGGGCAGAAGATTCTCAGCCATCCAGGTCACAGTGTGTCTAGTAGCAGAGCAGAGTTCCCTGGACCATTCTGAATTTATTGAAGAAATCTTGCTGAAATCTTGATTTTATAATGACAATTGCTAAAATAAAATTAAAATTACAGCGAAATATGTTCTTTTCTTTTTTTTTTTTTTGAAATCGGTGGAAATTGCAAGTAGAAAAAAAATAAAAACTGACAATAAGACAGCTTTTAAAACCACATTTTACTGAAAGCTAGATTTATTATATACTTGTCTCCTTTTATTGATATTCCCTAACTCATAGTTTAAACAAGGGAGACTGGTATAAATCAGGGGAAATCCATGTATTAGAAAAGATTACTGCAATCGTGCTATTGGTGGTGTGTGAATGTGTTTAAATGGGTGAATGTGACCGCTCAAACTCTTGAAAAATGCTAGATAAGTGAACTCTATTTACCTTTTACCAAATTATAATTCCCATTAAGTTTACAGGGTTAACACTAATGTTAACTTTTAATTCCAGCTAAACGCCATTAAATTGATTCTGCAGAGCTTTGGTAAAACTCGTCCTTTGCATCATGTTAGATAAGACCTCCAGTCGTGTCAGACAGCGCAAAGAAAAGCATCTCTGATCACAGCGTGCACCCCCATAACCTCACATTTAAACAGCTAATGGCTCGCAGCTCCACACACAAGCGCACTGATATCGGTGCACTTTTCCTGCACACCCTGTTCTTCTGTCTGCATCTGTGCTTTGAAGTTTCATTGGTTAAGAGTGTTGCTTATGCCGCCTTTCATATTGAAAGGGCATCATGATATTGTTAAAATACCATTTTCAGCCCTTTCATCAGCAAAGGTCAGTGCATACACTTGAAGGCCATCCTTTGGATTCTTCAGAACTAAGAGGCTCTCGCTGAGCGCCGCTCTACTGTCACAAAACCTTGTGAACCCATCTTTGTATGGCGAGCTATTTTGGATGGGGTCATCTTTTTGAAGAAAGCAGTGGGTTAGGTAAACTCTGGACTGCCATTCATACTTGTGGGGGCTTTATGAAAGTAGCGAGTAGTCAGATTTGGGGACATTTGAGGTTTTGCTGGAGCGTTTCGACCATCAGGTGAATATTTTGTGTGCTGGGAAGTCTTTTGATAGCAGGAAACGCCTTATTTTTTCGACATAGTTGTCCATAATTTGGTGCATTCAGCTTGGGATTGGGATTTCACCGATAAAGATTTGATGGTCAACTGATGTATATAGTTTATTTATAAAACACTTTAAACAAACAGCAGTGACAAAGCGCTTCAGTGTACACACAGTTGCCACAGTTGATTGCTCACCCTGACGTTTGGAGAAAAGGATTTTGGTCACCATTGTTCTTCCTGGATTGTTACTCTTGTGTCCGATGTCAATGTGGTCACCCTGCATCTCAGACCACCTCTGGTGGCGGTTCAAGCAACTTCAGTGTGTGCATACTTTTTCTGTGGTTGAGGACTCTCCTATTGTGACTTGATTACCAAAAACTGGGTGTCGTGGCTGAAGATGCTGCATGCCCTGCAACAGATTCTCCTCGCCACAATGTGATTGTCATGTTCATCAATAATGAGTCCAAAGCACTCTACTGCAAAACAAGGAAAGGTCAAAGGTAAGCAATACCCAGATGTTACACTCGTGTTCATGTTTGGTCATGCACTTTAACTACAGCCACCTGGATATATACAAATACTTGGAATTCATTTCAATCCACGTCCATATTTTTTCACCCGCTCTCGTCTTCAACAGGTACTTCTAGGACACCAAAAGGAATCTGGGTGTATGACTGGCCCCCAAATGCAGGAAACAGGCTGTGTGATATAAAGAAATGACAAGACTTGATGCCGAGCCTCCACCTCAGCCTCACGCATCTGCATTTCTGCCACCTATTGTTTAATCCCCAGATGATACCAGCAGACTGCTACCTGTCCCACCCCTCTGAAGTGATCAAACGCCCTGACTGCTAACTGGGGCACATGTGAACCTAAACAGGAAGCGGGAGCAGGATTGCACAGATGTGCGCTGATTGGTGAGGGAAGGCTTTGACATCCCCATGAAGCGATCGCTATACAAGCCACGTTGAAAAAAAAGATCTAAACAGGACCACCCCCCCCTTCTAAGAAAATCCATTAGAAAGCATTGGAGATTATCTTTCTTTATCCATCTGAAACAGCGACTATATGACGTATTTTACCAGGAAGAGACATGGTCGTATGGATTAAAGCACAGCCTAGGTTAATCTGGAGTGTAAAACATCAAACCACTGCTGAATGTGAAGGTCCTGGGAAAATATTTTCTCCCTGTCGGTCACCACAAACCTCAACCCCATTTAAACACACTTCAGTTGTTCCACAGCAGACGGATATGAGCGAGTGAGACCCCCCAATTTTGGGTCCTGAACCCCTTCATTTGGAATCTGGATCAGTCGTACACTTTGTTCCAGGCAAGCATCAACTCAGACAGCCGTGGGTCTGTGGTCAACCAGGGGGCCTCATCTGGATACCGGTCAGGCGCCACTGCAGAAGCTGATTCCTGGACCATGTGACCAATCATGTGACTTTATGCTGCTTGGTAATAGCCAATAAAATGCCCCAGAGCTCTCAGTTTCACTCACTGAATGATGACAGATGCCTGGTCATAAAGAAACCATCCATCAAAAAGAAATGAAAGGGGGTTATTATTGGAGTTTATAAAGCAATACACATCATTTAAATATGTATTATGAGAGAGTGTGTTCACAAATACCATCCTTGATATCTGCCTTTGTTTTTAAGCTTGAAACCATACATTTTATTACTTCTGATTTAAGAAGACAGGTGTCTGATGATTAAATGACCAAAAAGTGCGACCAAAACATTCAAAGCCGATATGAATCTTCCCCTTTGGGACTAACAACAAAAAGGAGTTATATTTCCCTCCTTAATCACATAGCCAGAATCTGAAGAGATTATATGTCTCGCAAATGCTTTGGGAAATGGTGAAGACAGACGTTTGACATTGAGGACAAGAAACCCAATCTGCCGCCACTGTAGTGCAGCAGTGTGGCGCTAAAAGGCCACCGAGGACACGAGGTATGATAGCCGGCCGCGCCGCGCCAGGGACTTCTGTGTGCATCCTCCACACAACTGCTGGGAAGGCTGCTTTTGTGAAGAGACGGAGCGTCATTGTCCTCCTTTGGTGTTTACATTTGTCTTAGATTTCAGCTTGAAGTGCAGCATAGCCCCACCGAGCCACAGGATGGGCATTGTTCTGGGCCCGTGTAGGAATGGTAGCCTGCAGTCACCTTCTCTCTGACTGTCGCCATTGTCCCACCACCAACCCCCTCGGCCCTTTTTTGTTTTTGCTCCCCGCCTTAGACAGCTCAGATTGTTGCCTGATGTTGCTTCCTCTCGTCCCATTGTTTCCCCGTCTCCTCTTTTGCTTGACTTTTCTCCTCCTTGTTAGACACTGCGTGCGTGCGTGCGTGCGTGCGTGCGTGCGTGCGTGCGTGCGTGCGTGCGTGCGTGCGTGCGTGCGCTGAGTGGTTGGAGGGAATGGGAGCATTGGGTTGAAGATTGGAGGGGGGAGACAGGGTACACAGAGTGCATGTGAAGTTTTATGGTTAACCACATGTGTTTTTGAATCTTTGAGCTTCCACGTTTTTTCCCAGGGTGAGGGGTTGAGGGGAGTATATAGCATGAGGACGGGGCGGAGAGAGGGAAGTCGGGAATGAGAGGAAAAGAAGTGAAGAACCCGGCCTGGGACATGTGGTTCTTGTTTGAGGCGCTGCATGCGGAGATGGTACGTCTGGCTTCTCTTTGCCCCAACCTGCATGTGCAATCTAAACATCCCACTGATCATTAAACAATATGGATGCCTCTCATGGCCCCTGCACGTGAACCAGAAACAGATAAACACAGCAGGAACACAACAAATTAGCTACACACCCTCGACAAGGCAGTTTTTGCCTGCAGCGACATGCAGACAAAATTTAAGTGCACACACTATCAATTGACAAATCTATAATTTCGTTCTTTGTAGTATTGTACATTTCTGTTATCTTGGATCCAATGTCTTGTTGGTTGCATCTGTGTGGGATCATATTTGCATGATGCCTCTGGGCCCCATGAATCCACTAAAGTACAAAGCGCAGTTAGACCAAGTGAAGACCAAACCACAGCAAGCCTTCGGTGTGGTAGATAGAAGTAACACCCACTCACCCCAAAGACCTTTGAGTAATGAGCTGTTTTACATAAGCACACCCATCCTAAAACACAGAGAGAACTGCAAAAACATCAGCAGCGATTAAATCTCACATCATGTGAAAATTTAAATTTTTTTGGATCACAGACAAATAAGTAATTGCACATGACAAATAATTTCCCTTTCTCTTGTTTAATATCTTGTTTTGATGTCCATCTTGCAAATGACAGAATTGTATTTTAGATTCTAATCATAAATAATCCTTTTTTTATTTATTTATTTTTTCACTTTTTTTTAGACAGGCAGGCAGCACCACCATCACTCTCTCAAGCAGCATCTCCCGCAGGCCTTACATACCTGTTGCCCGTTCAATGCAACCAAACCATCAACAGAATTAATATACTTTACTTTTGAGGTGTTACAAATTCAACCACAACAGCTACTTTTCACCATCTTATACACTCACCAAATCCCCCCAAAATAATGGAAATCCAGGGAGTTTATAATGAGTAACACAATGTATGCTACCTCTAATCTCTGCCACACTTGGTACGTTCCATCCAATTGACCATAATAGGATTGAAGACCTCCTTCTTCCTGTTTGGTGGTCAGCCATGGAACCTGCTGATGAGCTGGAGTGAACACAGAGAGTACCAAACATTGAGGGAGCAAATGAACAAACTAAGAACAAGGTTATGTAAGTGTCTTTTGATCTTTGTGCCCAATATGCCTGTATATATATATATATATATATATATATATATATATATATATATATATATATATATATATATATATAATTTTCAAATGCAAAAGTTTTGTGATAATTAAAAAAAATTAAAATACAGTCAGGCTATAACAAAAAACACCTCCATCCATCTACTCATCCCTCTGCTTTATCAAGCCTCTCATAGGTCATCAGAGACCAGTCCCATTCCCAGGGGAACTGGACATTTAATCCCATTGATTTACCCAAGAAGTATGTCTTTGATTCGTAGTTTGAAGGTAAAGTACTGGTAGAATCTGGAGAAAGCGCATACAGGTGCAGGAAGAACGTATAAACCTCAACACAGAACTTCTTGGTCTTAAGTAGCATTAGAAGAAATGTACCACTGTTGCATCTAAATTGCTCTTGTTCTAAAGTGTGTGATAATTATTCTCAAACTCCCAAGACCATTACTGAGTCATTCCTAAACTGTGGACCTATAAAAATAAAGCTCTTCCCATCACTACAGCAGGTCATTGTTATGTTTTCAGGTATTTTGTTCCACTCGGCTGCATTCTTGTCTCACTATGTCAGCTTTGAACTCGCTCACTTCACTCAGATCACATTTTGAGGACGTCTTAGTGGCTTCTACTGGCATTAGATTAACTCCAGTTAGGTCAGAATCTTTGTTGTTGGGCTTTTCTGTCTGCTAACCTTGACAAGGAGCAAGTTTTAATATAGCCCATTCTCACACACTGGAAGGCACACAAGCGGAGTCTGTAATCTTTGAAGGTGGACGACATGGACATAAGCCATTGCTTGATTACCGCATGACTGTCCGCAATCAGCACTAATTTTGCACCCCCCCCCCCCCGAATATCGTCATCTGTTCATCCTTAGCATGGCGCAAAACAGGGAGGAAGGAGACTGAATCAGGAAAAAAGCGGTAAGGAGTGAGGTGATCTGTGAGCTGGGGTCTTCACTCCTGCTGGTCCTGCCTGGGAAAGGATCGGACCTGACTTCACATCACACTCGCGGCCCACATCAGCATACGTGTGAGCACGCATGTGAGTCCATTTGCTTGCAAAGGAGCGCCGAGGCCCGTGCGTGACTGGGAGAGCTCACAAAAAGAGGAGAACCGTTTCAAAGCAGAGAATTAGAAAGGATAGCCTGGGAACGTGTGAGAGGGCTGGAGGAAAATCAAGGAGAGTGTTTGAATCCAAAAAAAAGAAGAGAAATGTGATGAAAGACGTTGTGAAGAGTGTGACTATGGATGAGGGCTCCACAGGTGCGGGAGGAGAAGCGAAAAACGGGTAATCGATTAATTTCAGATGCGTATCATCACACGGACACATTTTTTGAAACTCTGCAGAACAAAAGTTTTCAGGGGCAAAGAGGGCAGGGGCAGGCATCAGAAGTCGGAATGAGGGAGGGGAAAGAAGAGAAGGCTGTGATCCAGATGAAAAGCAAAACATGCCAAATGTGGAAAAAAAAAAAAAGAGCTGCAGTGCTTGTGTGTCCCCCTGGCTGGGTGTGGGTCAGAGTCGGAGTAAACAAACCCACAGCTTAGCAGCGCGTTTGATCTGTTCGACTACGAAACACTGAGTGGAGTAAACATAGAAAATTAGCCTGGGTCAGCTACAGAGGAGGGCTGTGGAGGCTGTGTGTGTGGGGTGGTGGGGGTGTGTGTGTGTGTGTGTGTGTGTGTGTGTGTGTGTGTGTGTGTGTGTGTGTGTGTGTGTGTGTGTGTGTGTGTGTGTGTGTGTGTGTGTGTCTGTGTGTGTGTGTGTGTGTGTGTGTTATGAATGCACACTAAAGCAAGTTAGTTCTTCCGACCCAAAAGCAAACGGACAGAAGTTCCTACCATCGTCGGTGACGACCACTTTTCAGCACCTCAAACTCGGCCTGTCATCACTTATTTGGACTAATGATGCACGCAGTGCTTTCCAACAAAGTGAGCGTCTGAATAAGACGTTATTCTGCCAGAGGAGTGAGACGACCTGGGCCCAGGAAAACCAACAAATGTTTATGAAGGCTGTCTTCGTCCCCTCCTCAACAAAACGGCATCGGTCATTTGTTTGAACGTTGAATGAGAGAAGTAGCAGAACAACATACAAACTGCTACCAAACATTTTGAGAAGAGTGAAGTGTATTTTTCTCCTTTAGTCCAGCACTTCTTTCTCTTGTGTGTGCGACAGTGACCCTATTTCAACACTCCCAGTACGTGTGGTTTATCTGGGGATGCACTTCAGCTAAGACAGTGAAGAAACCTGGAGGTGCAGGCTGCAGTCTACCGCCAGACAAACTCAGGTGAGGTTTGACTAAAGTACAAATGCACCCTGGGCCAGATAGGTTTAAAAGGGCCAAACATGGGATGGTACAGTAGTTAAAAACTGCATTCATTAAATCATAAACTGCATCACCCGCCTGAACACGGCCTCGCTGCCTTTGAGAATCTAGGGATTGTGATCGTTCGTCCGTCGTCTTTGTTGATTTCGAGAAACAACATGTCATTTGTTTGCTATTCTCCTCAGATAACTCCTCATGGTGATTTTCTATCACGCATTTTTACAGTAGTTTAAACATCGTAATTACTTTAAGATGAAGGGAGATGTGCCGAAACTGTCAAAGACGGTGTCTCATTTATCAGCCTGCCGACATTGAACATCAGAGACATCAGAGACGTGGCGTTATTTAGGTGGACCTTGGCTTCCTTTGAACACCCGTTACTCGCTGAAAAAGAAACACGTCAGGCAGAAGAATCCTAACGACACATCTTTGCCTGTTTTTCCAGCCTTGAAGAAGTTAAAATTAGTCTTTTAAAAGGCAGAATTCAAAGCCGGGAGCATGAAAAGGAGGGCAGAATGAAATGTCGGCACTGCAGTGTTAAAAGGGAGATGGGAGATGAGAGATCGTAGTGTCTGACTTTGGTGTGACTTCAAAAGGCTGTGTTTAAAGCGGCAGGCCTTAATGCTGGCCTGATAGCGGAACTGTCATGTCTGTGTGACCTCCCACAGCTGGCCAGCCAGGGACACAGGACTCAAGCCGTGCGTGCGTGTGTGTGTGTGTGTGTGTGTGTGTGTGTGTGTGTGTGTGTGTGTGTGTGTGTGTGTGTGTGTGTGTGTGTGTGTGTGTGTGTGTGTGTGTGTGTGTGTGTGTGTGTGTGTGTGTGTGTGTGTGTGTGTTTGGTGGTTTCTTGATCGCATGAGCTTGTTTGCTTTTTGTATGTTTGTGTGTCAGCACTCTTGTGGCTCTTGCTGTGTGTCTTGATGTGATTGTCTATGTGCCCTTTAATGTTTGTGTTTTGATTCTAGTGTGTGCGTGCGTGTGTGTGTATGTGTGTGCGTGTGTGTGTACACACACGCAGAGGTTGAAGATCTAAGCCAGGCTCTGCCCTCTCTCCCTATGCACAGGGGTCTTTTTTTTTTTTTTTTTTTCCCCTTCTTGTTAAGATTCAAACGCTGATAGGCTTTGAACTGCAGCTGTAGACTCTGCAGTCATTTTGCCACTTTAGCTCAACTAGCTAAAGTCGCCACCGCGCTGTCCGCCACACTGTGGGCTGCTGCCATTACGAACCGTCACACCAGCCACATTAACGGCATGGCAGTGGGCGAAGGCGTGCGGCTCTGTTTATAAAAGTAGGGATGAGCGTTTGATGTGGCGAAACAGACAATTGGTCTGCTCAACTTTGGCCCTTTGAAAACCAGTTGATCAAATGTTTGGCGTACAGCCTCTACAGAGGTTCTGGGGCCGGCATAATATAGCCTTGTTTGCTTTAATTATTGGAATTTTTCTTTTTGAATTGAAATGTGGATGTTAAAGTCAAACCCAATGTAAACTGCAAATTAAGAAAACCAAGAAGTTAGATTTTTAAATTTAAATTTTTTTTTTATTAGCAGTCCAGAGAATACTCGAGTGAATGTGTACACCAATTGAGCCAAGCGACATGAAACACCAAAGATGGCCGCGGTGTGAGCGTCTCGACCTTCAACGCTCATTGCGTTTTGGGTGTCCATTTACAGGACAACAGTGCTTGGAGCCTTTGAAAACGCACGACGTTATGAAAACAGCTTCCAAGATGGAACTTTTTGAAAAGGCCAACTCTGTCTCCGTGTCCCCAGAGGAAGACATAACCTTTCTGTAATGCTGTCACTGCGCATGCACACCACAACCGTAGTAAATATTTCTTCTGCTCCTGCTCACGAGATGTGTCCAGAGTGTCACGATGAGTGTCAAGAAGTGTCACTGTTTACGGTATATTGGTCTGCGTGCGTGTGTGTAAGGTTTCATTACAAAACAAGCAAGCACGCCAACCCGTGGCCTGGCATGCTCGCGACATCTTTTCTGGGGTTTGTCATTTCCATGTGAACAGACGCCTAAACGCAAAAACAATGCATTTTCATTTATAGCGTTGTTGCGCAAACGGCCCTCAGAAACCACATCTCCTACAGCATCATATTTGCAAAGTGATGCGAAGAAATGTTCAAGACAGAGCCACAAATGTCCTCCTGAGACTCGGCCATTAGTCTGAGGTCGGAGGCTTTCTGGAGAGGTGCCTACAAATGTAAGTGGACTTTCTCACCGAAATGGCACAAATCCCAGCATCTAAATTTTTGTGACGTTTAAAGAGTACACTACAACAAAGCACAGGGCAGGGCCAAGTGATGGTGTCAAAAAATATGGGGAACTCCATCTCACAAAAAAAAAGAAACTGCATTACTAATATTATTAATACATTTTGTTGTTGTATTTTTTGACGTCCAACACCCAATGTCCACGTCAAGGAACAGACAATTTTAGAAAAACAAAAAAAACAACCTATTATTCTTTGGGTTTTCCCTCCAGAATACTCCCTTTTAACCTTTAAAGTATCTAAAGAAAAATTAAAAAAAATCCTGAATATGAAAAGCCGGGAATGTCTCAGGGGAAGATTCAATGCAAACAATGCATACATTCACCAGCTGTCATTGTGGGAACGTAAACATGGTGTTTGCGTTTAGCTTCAACACACAAGCTGCTTCTGTAATTCTATAGCGATCCACAGGGACTTACTGTATTCCCACAAACATTTTACAAACGCTAACCCCGTGGCCTCTTTGATTTCTCACACTAATTGAGCTTCAACATCACTGATAATTACCTTCACTGAGTTTTGACTGATTAATGAGTTTTTTTTTTTTTTGTTGTTGTCATCATCATCTTGCAGAGGCTTGTCTGTTTATTTTCCTCTCTCTCTTTCCGTCCCTCGTGTTCCTTTTTGTGCGTCTCTCCTTATCTGTGGAAGCCGGCAGGCAAAAAAAAAAGGCCGAGCAGTCTCTTTCCTGCTCTTTAAAGTCCAACAGGCGGGATACTGCTGAGAGCTTGCCTCTCTTCTCCTGCACTTGTTTGTTCTCATTTCATCTCTCTCTATCTCGTCTCAGGAGAGAGTGCGGTCCGGCACAGATGTGGTGAAAAGAGCACCGCGTACACACAGATTTGACACACCTTCATGTCCTCTTTCACCTGTTTATTTCACACACAGAGTGGAGCCCGCCGGGGAACCTTTCTCCCCATATGCATCCTGCTATGTCCATATCCTTGATTCTTGTTTTGAACTAAGCCGATGCAGGGGCCTGAGCGCGTCTATCGCTTGATCAAATGAAAAGTTTCCAGTGGTCACCTCCCGGCTCCTGGCTGTGTGTCCGCCTGGCTGACAGCAGGAGAGCGAGGGAAACATCGGGAGACGCTCCTGTCACACCCCGATCTTTGCTTTGATGAGTCACATCAAACGATGCCATATCTAAAACGTCATCCTCAAAGGAAATACTGGGTGTGTGCGCGAGCGAAGGATACATCTAAAAAGAAAAAGCTGATAAATACTCGAATAAATGGGCTTTTTGTTTTGCTGAACCAAGCCTATTAATAAGGTTCAGTTCCTTAAAAGTGCCAAATGCCGGGATGGCAGTTTTCTTTAAAGTTCTATGTGTACAGGCTTGTGTGTTTTGTTGAAATGCAAGTCGCCATCGAGAGATAATGGACTTCTAAGGGGATATTAAATCCTCAAAGTCTCTTGCCAGGCCATTCGCAGGCAGAGATTTAGCTGCTATCCTCTATGTTGGTGAATTTGCATCTCAGACATTGGATCTACTGTTTTTTTTATGCAGTTCAGGGTTTATTCTGAACCACCGTGCGCTTGCAAGGAATCTGTGATGATAGTGCACCACAGTGAGCAAAAAAAAGGACACATCAAAGTCTGATAAACTGATGTTGCCTGGCTGGGTTTGAACCTGATTTATTCCTCCTCTCATTCATATTCTGCTCTCTGTTTCATTGTTGCCATTGTTACCGGTGTTGCGTCCGACAATGTTTTATGTCTTGTCCTTTCTTCTTCTCCCATTTTACTCCATCGCTTTGTCCTCTGGCTCCTGTTGGCATTGTGTTGACTCAACAGCTGCCAATAAAGCGGCGTCTTCCTGTGATGAAGATTTAATGTGCCTGTCAGATGGTGCAAATGACATATGTTTGCCCCTGTTGCTGCTTTCTTAATATTCAGCCAGTTAGAAGGTCGGAGGCATGCATATATTAATCATCTCCTGCAGCTCCTAATGCAGACAACAAGAGCAGACGGACCAATCCAGTCGGGCACCAAGTTAGAAATGTCTCTGTTCCTTCGTGTGTGTGTGTGTGTGTGTGTGTGTGTGTGTGTGTGTGTGTGTGTGTGTGTGTGTGTGTGTGTGTGTGTGTGTGTGTGTGTGTGTGTGTGTGTGTGTGTGTGTGTGTGTGTGTGTGTGTGTGTGTGTGTGTGTGTGTGTGTGTGTGTGTGTGAACATACATTTCCTATAATCCCTATTCAAGGTGATGATGTACTTGTTTTTCCCTTTGCTGCTGAGCTTTTTTTTCTGCTCCTTAAACTCCGGCGTGTTTCATGCTAATTGTGCGCAAAGAACAGAGAGGCATGTGTTTGCTTCCATCACTTCAAAAGCAAAAAAGTGGGTTAAAGAAATAAGTGTGCACAGATCAAGCATTTTCACTCCCTTGTTTTTTTTTGTTTTTTGTTTTTTTTTTTTTAATAAGAACTTTTCTGAAGGCCACATAGAGGTCTGCGTAAAACTGAAATTGGTGCACTTCTCTTTACAAAATGTGCCCCACGTCTGCTGAAAGACACTTTCTTTGTACCAAGACAGAGGGGAAGGGGAGCACACCGCCATTTTTCATTCGCTTTCACTTCATCTCTCTTCGCGAGGAAGAGGAGATTGCGGAGTGAAGATGAGAGAGGAAGACGCCGCTGCTTTGGGCGTTGTGACGCGCGGTCAAGGTATACATTTATGTGTCCGTATGTCGGGCCGCATACGTGTATGTGTCTGGCTCTTGTCTCCATTTGTGCCACCCGCCCATCTCCGCTCTCTGTGTAGTTCTGATGAAAGCGATCCGACATCCTGTGCCAGCACGGGTCCCAGCCCACTGATTAAAAATGCTAATGTCTCCCGTTGGGTCTTTGATGCGGGACCCAGGCACACAAAGCCAGCCAAGGTTACCGAGGGTCTGTGTAATTCTTTACTCGGGCCCCAACGCAGGGAGACACCCGACTGAGAGCCCTGACAGTCACAATCAATCACGTCAGGGACACATCACACAGGTCTGCTGACCCCCTCCAAGATGTTCTGCTTTAATTAGCTCGCACTGGAGGTTCACACAACACTGTACTGCGCTCTCACACACACACACACAAAATTAAAAGTACATAATCTCCTACTTCTCATGCCAGTTTATGTGATCTCCTGTGAAGTCTTATGTTTGCGACTTAATTACTCTCTCAGTCTGGGTGATGAGATTCAGATGTGTTTGTCCGTGAGAGGAGAGCTCCACGACGTTTGAAAGATTGTTGTGCCTCCGATCACTTTTATCCCCGGACAGCAAAGTAATGACGCTTTAAAGAGAGAAGCGTCGTCGAGTTTGTGTGTTTGTGTGTACTTTGTGGGGCCAAAAATGGATGGTAAAATGTTTCATGCAGTTTGAAGGGTTAAGGAGTTGGTTTTAACATTACTAACATTACTGTTAGGCTCATGTACTTGGCTGGAGAGTCACTATATCAAGAAGAAATGTGTGTGTGTGTCCCGCAAAGATAGAACCCTGTGTGTGTGTGTGTCAGCGTGGTTAAGAGCAGAGGATTGAAATGGGGGGTTATTTTGAAGTTTGCTTGACATCACGTTAACAAAGCTCGTCTAATCCAAAGATTGAAGGCTGGAAAAGCCAGCATGACGGGTGTGTGTGTGTGTGTGTGTGTGTGTGTGTGTGTGTGTGTGTGTGTGTGTGTGTGTGTGTGTGTGTGTGTGTGTGTGTGTGTGTGTGTGTGTGTGTGTGTGTGTGTGTGTGTGTGTGTGTGTGTGTGTGTGTGTGTGTGTGTGTGTGTGTGTGTGTGTTTCGGACACATTTTAAATTCTACTCTAACTTGGATGACAGTGACACAAAATTTCAGCTCCTGTCATATCCACACACGTTTAGAATTTAGCGTTCATCAGTTTATCATGACGTAAATAAATCAATAAATAAATAAAATACTGCGGCAAATTACATTGGTTATGACCGTCTTTTTTTCCTCCCATTGACATTTATTGTCTCTTTATAACATAAACTGACACATGTCTTCCGAGGTTTCTAACGTCTCCTGCAGATTTGACATTTTTTTTCATGTTTTCTACATTTTGTACTTCTAATCGATTTTAGTTTTGTTTTTTGTTTTTTATATTGTCAAAGAAATTTTGATATTAGTTAAGTTATTGTGGTCAGATGTGTGTTGCACCTGTGATGAACTCTAAAACTATTTGGTTTCGCAACAAAATAAGACTTTAACAGAGGCAGTGATGGCTTAGAGAGTAGAGATTTGGAGAATGACAGCTGACAGTTATAATTCTACATATATGAATGCATAAGTGTAGAAAATAAGCAATATAAGTAGATCAAGTAAATCAAGGTGGGAAATAGCACAAAAGTATATACAGTCTATATATTGTATATATAAGGCCGTTTGTCTATTGAGTCTATGGTTCCAGGTTCAGCAGGCGGGCAGCCTGAGGGAAGAAGCTCCTCCTCATCCTCTCTGTGTTTGCCTTCAGGCAGCGGTAACGCCGCCCTGATGGCAGCAGCGAGAACAGTCAGCGGCTGGGGTGGGTGGGCTCACTTCGCAATCTTCCTGGCATCCTTTGTTGTAAATGTCCTGCAGGTGACAACATTAATGTAAAATTAAAAAGAAAACCACATGTCAATATAGTGTGGATGCTTCCAAGGTCGCTGGGTTTTCTGCCCCCCCCACACACACACACACACATCGTTGACAGCAGTTCTTCATGTGGGTGAGGCTCTGGGCCCGGTCCGCTCTGCAGACCAAGTAGCTTGAAAGCTCGACTTGAAAATACACAAAGAATTCAAAAAGTACTTTTTGCACTGACGGTTTGGTTTGTGTACGACTCTCGGCACCAGACATTATTCCTGCTCTGTTGATTTGTCCTGTGGGGTTATATTTCTTAGGAATGTTGGGCTGAAATTAGACCATTGAAATAAAATATAATTTGGTGGCGACGCTTCACATCAAAGCTATGCTGATGTGCAGTCAGACACACTGTTTGCTTACTGCGGCGTTTAAAGTCCCCCCTCCGACCCTCGCTTGTAAAGGTGCAGATGCCGTGAACAGACACTGGTTTTAATACTACTCCACATATTCGCTTATATCAGCTGCATGCAATCTGCACAGGTTTACACAGCATGTGGTCTGGATACTGTTTGCAGTTTCATGTTGTGTATTTACATAGTTAAAGCAGCTGTTATTAGAATTCAGAGCATGTGGGCTGATGTAGAGCTTCCCTCAGGAGCAAAGTTATTTTGCTCTTTGTACAAAACTTCTGAATCCGCTGCACACATTGTAGGCTCGACTCCAAACAATACCTGAGCAGAGCTTCTTTTCCCGCTGTCACGCTCTGCTTTTATTTTGTGTATTCTTAGCTTCCCCAGCCCTGAACGCTCAGCACAAAGCTTCTGTGTGGCCTCATCATCATCATCCACTGTACTCAAAAATAGAGTGCTGCTCTCACTTCAGAGCGGGGCAGACTTTTGTTTGCTCCGAGTCCTGACAGCAGAGCAGTGTGGCTGGAAGGTGGCTCACAGGAGACGGTGCAGACCAAATGTGAGTGCATGTGGTTTTGTGAGGTTGTTGTTGTTGTTGTTGGTTTTTTTGGGGTTTTTTTTCCCCAGCTTTGATGGGCAAAGGTGTCTGCTGGAATGAATGTGATTAGTTACTTGCAGGGAGCACCGAGGCAATCCGTTTGGCATAAAACAGTTACCCCTCACCCCCCCTTCCCTAATCCAAGTTCTCCTCTTCCTCCTCTTTCTTTTCCTTTCCTTCTTCTTCTCCTTCTCCTATTCTGGTGCCACACGTCAAGGGGAGGCAGGAATGCAGCAAAGGGGAAACAACAACAGAGAATGTCCTTCTCCCTGGAGCTATCTAGCTGGGTTAGATTACAACCTTAACACACGCACGCACACACACACACACACACACACACACGCACACACGCACACAACCCTTTGTAGTGAATCTACCTCTTGTCTCACCTTTGCCCATTCCTGGTGGCTGAAATGTGAGAATTCGCTGGCTCCGGGGCTTGGCTCAGGTTGGGGCTTGGCACCGCTTCCATCTCGGAAGAAAAAGCTACAAATTCTTCAGCCTTAAACGTTGTGCTTTCAGCCCTCTAAGCCGTTTCTGGGGCTCAAGTTGACATATATGCACAACAGTGATCGGAAGAATCACCTGAGGAGACGTTCAGCCAAGCAAACGGGAACGAGACTGCAGTGTTTACAGAGAGAGAACTTTTTTTTTTTTTTTTTTTTTAAAAGAAATGAAAATTAATCACAGTTGTAATTTAGCTGAGCGGTCGGACCAACCAGCCAAACGTTTAGTGAGGCTGTCGGTGGAACATGCCGTCAGTCCGTCCAGCAAGTCAAGTACTCTTACTGAAAAAACGCAGAGCTGAAAAGACAAAGGCAGAGACGGTCTGATGGCAGCTCCAACTTCGGGATGCCAAAGGAAGCGACACTCTGTCACCCAACACTTTAATTACCCCAGTATGTGTGTGTGTGTGTGTGTGTGTGTCTGCTGTAGTGTCAGACCTGTTCGACCAGACAGGATAACTGTCACTTCTCATCTTCTCAAATTAACCCCCCCCCCCCCCCCCCCCCCCCCCCCCTCCCCTCTTGCTCCGCTCGCCGCCACCCCCTTTATTATGGGCTGGCCCATACCAAATTTCAGCTGCACACTTTTCAACACGTTTCGGTGTAGCTTACACAAAGATATTTGGCCCCGATGTCTCTCTGCAGGATTGTAAACATATCCTCTTCATCTTTTGTTATTCTTCCCTCATCCCGCAGCCTGTTTTCTCACTTTGTATCTGACAGTGCGCGCTGAGAGTCCAGAAGTGTGTGCCGCATGTGCAATACAGGAAATTACACACAGCCATAACTCCCACAGACAGGTTGTCGGCACAAAACTATCCAATTCTGGCAGAATATTCTCCAACGGCCACACTGAAATGATCTAGATTTTTTGATCAACAAAGCCAAAATGGGAAAATAGGTTCACTCCATATAAACTGAAGTCCTTGTAAATTGGACAATTTTGTGAAAAGTTGATATCTCATCTGCAGGTGTTTTTCCTGATCACTTTTTTTTCTGAAAAACTTTCTGAAAACACTTTGAAGACAATACTCTGGTCTTGTTTTTGTAGTTTTGGTTAGCACTGACAGTTTTATTGAGAGATTTTCCTTGTTTAGACTCAATGTAGTTTGTGCACACATTGTTTTCTTTACACATAATGAGCAACACGCTGGTTTTCTTCAGACTTTCACTTGATAATCCATCTCAACCGTTTCCATCCGTTCATTGAAACGTTTGAATTAGATGCTTCAGAGTGCCATCCCTTCAGCGAGTGCAGTGTTGAAACAGTGGACCTTCCTCCGTGCTTGTTTGATCTCAAACCACCTGTAAATATCACCGACATGTGCTTTTGTGACCGTTTCCTCTCCCTCCCCGAAATTGTTGATGGAATACTTTTTGCTAAAGAGTCGCTGCTGCCCTCTTGACCCCTCACCTGCACATGCTGACTCAAAGTGTTCGCTTACCCTGCTGACTTTGGTCCCTTCCCCTCTGCCAAGTACTACTGATACGCACAAACACGCACCTGCTCCAACAATAGAGGCTTTATTCGTGGCGGGCACGCTACTGATGCAGCCGGCCCTCTATCAAGGACTGGGATCTGGACATGGGCGGCGACCGGGCCAAGACCACGGAGCTTTCCGAGATTTCTTTAAAGTGCACCGGTTCAAACTGTTCTTGATTTTTGTTTGTTTTGCCTGTCTTTAATGAGCACCTCATCAGCCAAAACAAGCATGTTACCCATATACCGCCATCACTTTGGTCCTTTTAGGAGTCTATACTGCTTGCTCTGCCATGCTTTTCGAAGGAAAAAGAAAGTCTATGATATAACCGTCTATCATTATACGTTGGATGCTGAGGCCAGATTTGACCACGTCTAAATCTTGTGTTTTCTCCGGTACACAAGGGCCTCAGACATAACACAGTGTCCCAACGGCAATGACATCACTGTCTAAATAACATGCTTGTTAGGAATCTCCCTTGATGTCTGTAGCTGCACAGAGGGATGAAAGTGGACGAATGAAAGAGAGGGCAAAAGCCATCAGACGCATCTTCATGAACAGCCTTTGGCTTCAAAAGCAAACCTCAGGCGCAGCGACAGGGAACAACAGCAGATGACGTCACGGAGAGCGCACGACGTGTAGCCCAACCTCCCCGAACACCCCAAAGCGTTTCTCGGCGCACAAACGAGTGAAAGAGACACTGATGCAGAAGAGAGTAGAGGTTTAATGAGGAATAGAGGGGAAAAACAAGAGAAATCCACAGAGGACGAGGGTTCACGGGGGTCGGTGTGAGCTCACAACGAGGTGACAGGCGAGATCAGAGAGTCAGGGTGCGTTCCCATGTTTGGCATAGGAGGGAAAGATAAATAAGTCAGGATGGCTGCACAAAGAGCGGCAAGGAGGAAATGTGAATGTTCAGATTTCAAAAGGAAAACCCATGTCTCTCTTATAAACACACACACACACACACACACACACACACACACACACACACACACACACACACACACACACACACACACACACACACACACACACACACACACACACACACACACACACACACACACACACACACACACACACGAGTTCAGACGGCATGAAGCAAAGCGTGAGTGTGTGTGTGTGTGTGTGTGTGTGTGTGTGTGTGTTGTAACCATGGAACATGAGTTTTCAGAGTTTGTTATGGATTTGTTTTCAGAATGACAGGCTTTCACAACATCTCCCCTCCACAGCTCCGTGCCAGTAGAGAGCGTATGTTTAACATCTTCACTCTCATTCTGCTGCCTCCGAGTAAAATATGTTAACAGCTAAAGATCCGTCCGTGCTGGACGTTGGGCCGTGTTCTTGTTTTTGTCAGACTGTGCAGATGCATCTTGAACTGCGTGTCAATCTGCCATTTCTTTTCACCTTTATAAAGAAATCAAAGATCCTATATACTATATTTTATACTGTTTTTATTACAAGAAACAAGAAACCCATATAACTCTCTTTATCTTAGGCACTAGATTCCATCCAGCCTCCGTCCATGTTCTAACTAATTGTGTGTGATAACACACAAATGCAGTTTCTAAAGTTGCCTGCAACTCTGGCACACATGTTTTTGGATTTGAGGTCTAAACTAAAGTATTCTGAGAAAACAAATTTGCAAGGAAAACATGCACACCACATAAAAAGATGGTCCCAGGACTGGAAGTGTGCCAGAGTCCTCTTGTTGTGACGTGAGAGTTCTAAAAACGACACTACCGCGAGGCCCCGCTACATCTCAGAGAAATCTTTTTTTTTTTTTTTTTTTTTTTTCCTTAAGCTGAGAGTCAGGAAGTAAAGACCAGATATTGGCGTCACACAATAGCCATAAAAATCCAAAGTATTCCAAACAAACTTCATTGCTCCCCTGCCGGCCTGTCCTCTCCTCTGATCTCTCTGCTCTTTCATCCTCCTCTAGTAAGGCCCCCCTTTTCCTCTCCCTCCGCTGTCCCCATTCTCGCTCGTTTTTTCATCTCCAGGCAACGAGGCAACTGAGGTCTGAGCAGAGAGAGAGAGAGAGAGAGAGAGAGAAAGAAAGAGACGGAGCGCGGCAGACAGAGAGATAGTGAGCTGCTCTTGAAACTTTGGAGACAGCTATGCAAGGAATGCAGGTGCCTGCTGTGAGGACAACAAAGTGAGGAGGACCTCCATTGGAGCGCAGTGTCGGCAACCAGCACGTCGGTGTTCGGGTGTCCGGCCCACAGTTTCAGCACCGCTCAGCTGCTGCTGCTGCTGCTGCTGCTGCTGCTGTTGGTGCGTGAGACTTCTCAGGATACAATGTGACGGCAATCTGAAGCTCCAAGGAAGCGTTTTTCTTGATCATCATTATCTGGCTTTGTGCAAATTCACATAGTAAGATAAGCGTATTTATTGTAGAAGGCACAGAGCCGGGGACTGAGAGTGAAGTGGCCCATGCTGCTCTGGGTGGCAAAGAAACAGTAAAAAAAAAACAACAACCTGATTATGTTGCATATAAACAGAGAATGGACCAGTCTAGACTCTCTTTTCTTTTCTATTCATCTCACCCTCTACCTTTTTTTTCCTTTTCAGACTTTCTATACTTTTCTTCATCCCTCTTCTTCTGTTTCTCCCCTCGTCTGTGTTTTATTCTGGAGAAACACTAAAGCCACAACAGAGAAGAGAAGAGAAGAGAAGAGAAGAGAAGAGAAGAGAAGAGAAGAGAAGAGAAGAGAAGAGAAGAGAAGAGAAGAGAAGAGAAGAGAAGAGAAGAGAAGTTAAAAACAGGAGTGTGGCAGAGTGAGTGTGTGTGATGTGGTCGGGTAAAAGGACACAGATGACAGAGAATACTTGAGACAAAGAAATAAAAGGACATTATTCTGTGTGTGTGTGTGTGTGTGTGTGTGTGTGTGTGTGTGTGTGTGTGTGTGTGTGTGTGTGTGTGTGTGTGTGTGTGTGTGTGTGTGTGTGTGTGTGTGTGTGTGTGTGAGACACACACGAAGCAGCTTTGACGTGTGTATGTATTTGGATGTATATACAGATTTATTTGTGTATATATCTTCCCCACTACTCTGCAAAGCGATGTGAGTGACAGAAAAGTATATGTGTGAATCCACTTATGCATCTTCGGCAGCTGCTCATCCGCCGAGTGGAGTTGGAGGGCCCCTGCGGCTCTCGCCGGCAACTACTGATGTGATTTAGTGGTGCAGGTCAAAGGTCAAGAGTCCCAGTCTCCATCTGCGTCTGAAGAAAAGGCCATCAGGAAGGGATTAGGTTGGAGTCAATGGTCCTGGTGACATGTCCTCGCCCAGTCACTCAAACGCACACAGGCACATAAAATTGAGAGCAGCGTTCGCCACATGCTCCCTGATTTACCTCGCAGTGTTGTGGGTTTCATGTGCATGGCACATGTCTTCTTCTCTGATTTGATATGTTTCTATGGAAGCATTACAGCGCCACTGCAAGCTCATTGTCGTTATTGTCAAAATTAGAAGAAAAAAAAATACTTTCCAGAAGGTTTATCTGGAAGCTGATTGACGGATTGACCACAATGCATCACCTTAATATCTTGACGGCTGCTTTCTCAACTTTAGTCAGCAATCATATCTAATAACATAAACTCAGAAACAAAGAAATAATCACAATCTTCAGACATTGAGACGCACCATGAGAGACTGATCAGAAACTGTTTTCAGCGCTGCAAGCGTCCAATTTTCCGTTTTGTCTTTATGCGACTTCATTAATCCATTTTCTGAACGGCCCGTTTAATGGACACACTTCTAGCGAGTTATCAGGAGCGAGTTGACAGACAGACAGGCAGACCTGCGATGGCTGGAGACAAGCGTGTTTGATGAAACATGGCAGGAGCCAAATCCCAGTCAGCCCTCGTATTGAACCGACTGAAGGAGAATTTGTGCTGTGGAAAAGTTCCCCAAAGTGGCTCAGAAGAAGTGTGTGCTTTTCCGCAGGTGAAGGGAAAACTGGGGAGCCGGGGGAATAATGTTTATGCATTAGATTTCAAACACTTCCTTCCTGTGAGGAAAGCCAGATGTAAAGGTGCGTTCTCCTACCTCAAGGATCTGACGGGTTTCTTTTTCTTTTGCAGTTTTTTTTTTTTTCTTCTTCCTCCTCCTCCTCCTTCTTCTTCTTCTTCTTCTTCTGGGTGTCGTGATGGAGTGACAGAGTTTGGCTCTCCGTCATCTCAACACACAGGAGGATTTTAGAGCTAAATATACATACAGGTCGAATGTGTTGCTTGGCATTCTTTTAAAATTCATCATGTGGGCAAAGTCGTTTTTTTTCCCCCTTTCAAACACCTTTAAGTTTGCAGGGTGGAATATTATAAAAAAAAAAAAAGAAAATACCTCCCACACGAGGGATTCATATCAGTTAAATGTGCTCCCTATAGACAAACCAATTTCTGGACCATTTAAGTGTCTTTCAAGAAACGGGCCTGTCCGATGATGGCAACAGAACTTTAATCTTCAAACGAACCTTATCCGGCTTTAGTGGGGTTTTTTTTCTCTCACCGCACTTATCTTCCAATGTGCGTTGTCAGTGGAGTGAACTTCTATATATTCTTACTCTCTTTGTCAGCATATATAAACAAACCCTGGGCTTTCACAAATACGCACCGCCCTGCTTCCAAGGTCTGATAAAGTCCTCTTCTTTCTTTTCTACCCCACCACTCGGGGAGGAAAACGCGGGGTTGTTAGCTCTTTGAGCCGACTATCAGAAAATCCGGGGGAAAATTACGCTGAGCGCAGCAGTCGCACAGCAAAGGGTGATTACAAATTCAAATGGATGCTTTTACATCAATGGGAGGCTTTGAAGACCTCTTAATGAGCAGATAGCTGGAGTTAAGCATTTGTGGAACTGCCATCTTCGAAAGAGAAGACGGGTGGAGGGAGAGGGGAACAGAGGCGAAAGGAGAGAAATCTGGGAGATGGGAAGGGGTTTTGATCCGGGGCAGATATCTGTCGGGCAAAAACCATCTATCTTGGACCAATAGTTGTCTTTCCAGAGAAAGAGAAGTGTTCACAGCTCTCTGGGCCAGGACAGGATCCCCCGCTGTTGCACACTGATCAATGTCTGTCAGTTTTTAAAAAAAAAAAAAAAATGTGATGAAAGAAGGATGGAGATGCAAAGACCAGGCGAACAAGAAGTCTGCGCAAGACCAAACATAGCGCTAAATGAAATATTGAAAAGGAGATAAGATAAGGGAGGGGAAGTTGCTGCTAAATAACGGAATGATTTTTAGTCAAAGAAAAGTGTGTGTGGGGGGGGGGGGGGGGTGCAAAAAAAAAAGGGACACTACAAAAAGGAGACGAGAGCAGGAAAGGAAAAGGTTGAAAGAGAGCAAAGCAAATGATAAACAAACAGGGAGGGAAAGGGAGACGAAAGTGTTGTTCCTCCATCTCAGCAAAGCAGCGGGAGTCTAGTGGAGCTTTGAACTTGGCCCCCATTAGAGGCCTGATGACGGTTTGAAGTGAACGGTTGAAACGAGCCCGAGCATTTTAGATGTTAATTTGTTTTTGTTGTGTGTGTGTGTGTGTGGGTGTGTGTGTGTGTGTGTGTGTGTGTGTGTGTGTGTGTGTGTGTGGGTGTGTGTGTGTGTGTGTGTGTGTGTGTGGGTGTATTTTTTTTCTCATCCTTTTCGGGGGCTTCCGAATCGTTCCTAGTCACACCCAATTTAACACAGCAGGTTAAAAAGCTTCCTGAGCTTTGTTGTTTCCATCTACTTTCCTTTCGTCTCATTTTCTTCCACTTTTTTTTTTTTTTTTTTCAGTTTTCAAGAGAAAAGGCAACGATTTTCGGTTGTTACAGCAGAATTTGAAATCTGCTGTTAAGGACGGCAAAAGTAAATCTGTAGAGGTGTTATCTTCATATAGTGGAGTCCTGATTTGAGGTTTAAAAAATAAATAAATAAAAAAATCCTCTTGCTTTCTCTGTCATCACTTAGAACTGCACTGATGGAGCGATATGTCTTTCATGTGTGGGAAAAAAAAACGGATGTATTTTAAGAGTCAGAAATCATTAGTGTTGTTGGGTTCTTTTCTTAAACAGCAATCGCCAATATTTTCTTGCGTGACACTATAAAACTAAACTCTTACAATATGACTGAGTCTTTTCCAGAGTATTCTTTTGGCCCAATGTCTCACAGATTGAGCTCCATTGCCATCAAAAACAAAAATAATGAAAAATTCAAAATGCTGTCTTCATAGCATATTAAATCAAGTGTGTGTTGTCAGCGCTTCTCTAATAACCTTGAGGAGGTCAGTTGACTTTTCTTTTTTTTTTTTCTTTTTTAATGGGCTGTTTGACCTTTGACCTCAGGCCATATCTCACATCAGGTCAGCGGCGGTCGGTCAGATCAGAGAGCCAGTCTGGCACCACCACGTCCAGGTTGGCTCCAGGCCGCTGTCCCCAAGCAGCCGCCCGAGTCGGGGTGACGGGTTCTGGATGGGACGTAGCCGTGGCAGGGTGACGGGGGGGATGAAGGGGTTGTGTCTGGATGAGGCGGGTGTGTAAACACTCAGCGTCTGTGATCTGGTGACACATGAAAGGGGTCTGCCTGTGGGGTTGCCGGCCCCATCGTCTATATGTCGACCTCCCCCACCCACCCACACACCCACACACCCACCCACACACACACACACACACACACACACACACACACACACACACACACACACACACACACACACACACACACACACACACACACACACACACACTCGCATACACACATGCTGACACCAGATTTATGTATTTATGCATTGCCGTGGCACAGCTCAAAGGGATATGGCTAGAGGCGGATGGAGGGGAGTAAGGACGGAGCAAGGCTGCTTAGGCTGCAGACAGAGACTGATGGGGTTAGTGGGGTGGGGGGGGGGGGGGGGGGGGGAGGGCAGTTTGTAGGTGACAGAAGAGATTGAAGGGCAGCAGGATGAAGAGGGCAAGGGGAGGGAGACATCTGGAGAGCGATGAAGCTGATTAAAAGTTACTGCTGACAAACTGGGTGAAGGGCATTTTAATGAAATTGCCTGAGCGTGGGCGCACAATGGTACATAAACAAACACACATCTATGTGTGAATCACTTGTGGGGCCTCGTCACTGGCACAATGAATTCTCAAAGCACTTACCCCAATTCAAATAAGAATAAAATTGTCCTCTTGGTTGTGTATTTGTTCATACAGTGGGTGTGTTAGTAATCTGTAGGACTTGGAGGGGTAAAAAGTTAAGGGCCACTGTTCCAAAGGGTTCAAACATGGAGACATTTATTGCAGCACCCTATGAACTCACTGGTCACTGGTGACTTCCAATACTGTGGCAACACCTATCTCAATGTCTGAATGCTCTGAAGGACATTCACACGGCACAAGAGTCAAGTCAATAACACTTCATCTTTTCTACTTTGGAATGAGTCTTAATATTTAAATGTCTTACTTTGTTGTCTTCTGTCTAAACATTACAGCAAAAATGCTTTTCAATGCATAATATGACCAACAGTTCAACGTGACCATCACCCTGGTCCTTATCCCAGCCTTAACATAATGGTAAAATTACTCTCAACCCATTTTTTAACCTTGATTTAGCATTTCGGTTCCCACAGGACGGCTCTTCTGCTGCATGTGAAAATAGAAGTGCTGTTGGTCTGAATAAAGCAAAATTTGCAGTACGATGATCTCCACACTAGTGAACGGACAGGTTTCAATACTGTTTACCGTCATCATCTGAAGATTTATTTTCAGGTCATCAGACGCTCAAGGCTTTATCGGCTGTTCTGACCCTGCACCGTAAACACTGTACAGCTGGCTGGCCGGCAGCAGTGGCCAAGTCCCTCCTATCCTGGACTCCATCGCCTTCAATTTGTCCCCTTTGTGTCAGAGCCAACTCCAAGGTCTTGTTGGTGCTGCTTTGCACGCTGCTGTTTTTTTTTTGTTTTTGTTTATTTTCTTTCTCTCCTGGAGGCTCATTACACCTCTGTTCAATCCTCCACATTGATTTGGTGAAGAAGCCTATTTATGATGCGCAACAGTGTCCCTTCCTGACTCCACAAGCGCACTTGGCTGTTCATATTGGTTCATTTCTCTATGACACAGTCAGTCATCTTTGACCTCTTTTTCTTCATGCTCCCTTCTTGTTTTTTGTTTTTTTCTTCTTTTTTCTTTCGGTGTCATTTAAAACACTGTTTCCAAACCGTGGTCCCCGGGGATCCCGGCCCTGCGTGTTATAGATGTCTCCCTGCTTTCGCACACCTGGTTCAGATGAATGGGTCGTTATCGGGCTTCTGCAGGAGTTGACAAAGGTTGATAATGATCATTTGAATTTGTTTGTCTGAGCATGAAAACATCTGAAAACCTGCGGAGCGGAGGTCCCTGCAGACCACAACGGGGAATCGCAGATTTAAAGGACCAGTGTGTACGATTTAGCGGCATCCAGCTGCAAGGCTGAAGATTGCAGTGGACCCTCTGTGGTAACCTCAAAAGTAAATGCAAAACACCATCTCTAGTCAGTGTTTGTTTACTTTGTATCACTTACATTTATGCATAAATAGATATAGATGAAGAAGAGACTTATTGGTATACATCCTCTTCTATGATCAGTCAATAACAGGCCTGTTTAAAGAAAAGATTGCGGTTCATAGTTAAAATAAAAATATTTTAATGTTCTCATAGATTTCAAAACAGAACACACTCTGCAGAATCCTTTTTTTTTAATATATCACAATGAGGACTGATCAATATTTGGCTGATGCATAGTTTAGATTTTTTCATCAAAGTTTCAAAAGTATTTTATTTCTTATTCAACTTTCAAAGCATTCCTTGAGATGATCAAGATGAATCCTTGTTAAATTCAGCTAAAATCGTTTAGTGTAATCTGCTTGAGTCCTGGTTTCTAATGTCCAACACTGTGTTTAAGGCTAAGCTGGAACTTCTGACAGTCCCGTCATATTATGTTTGCTCAAAATCACAGATGGTATTTTCATCACAGAAATGAACATAGGAATCATTTCAGCTCCCAGAACAGTCTTTCAGTCTTTTCTTGACTTGCAAACAGCTAAGCCTCCAAGGGTAGCGAGAAAGAGAGAGAGAAAAGGAAAGAAATAAAGGGGGGATGTCTGGGTAACTTCAATAGCCTCTCTGTGTCCATCTAATATGGAGGGCTAGCATGCTGGGAGTTGGCCCTTTCCATTCAGACAGACCCCAAACTCATAAAGACCTCTTCTATGGCCCCCAACCTGAAACCCACCCACAGAAGCCCTCGCTGGTATAGGCCTCTTCCATGGGAACTTGCAATCTGCAACGTAATCCCACTTTGGCCCCTGGAGAAGCCTTTCCAAACAAACCATGTGAGTCCTAATACCCAGGACTTCACAAGTGGCTCCTGGCTAGCCCCGAGCTCCACCACCAACAACAACTTGGCCCTCCTTCTCCTTTTTTTCTCATTCTCTTGTTTTCTGTCTTTCCACGGATAGACGACAAAAGAAAGGGATCTCCTTCTAATTGCTTCGAAGATTGAAAAGCTGAGAGGGGTGGTGGGCGGCTGCAGAGGGAAATGAGATGGAGGCTCTGGAGGCAGCGGGGGACTGTCAGTCTGGCTTTGCCTGCCCTGGGTGTGCAGTAGCTGGGATAAAGGAGCTGGCAGGACAGCCTCTGCTGCAGAGCTGAGCTGAGTGGATCAGAGTGGAGGCGGGCGACTCCCAGGGCCTGGCTTTACAACTCCGGCCAAACAGAGGACTATGAGAACGTTGAGGATCTGCAGCAGCTCTGCTGGAGGCCTTCTTCACACATGGGAAAGGACGTCTGTTCTTCACAACTGGGATTCGGCAACCATAGGCTCTCGAGAACAACGTGTCCACGCCAAGAAGGAGTATCTGACAGAGACGGGGCACCACCATAAGGTTTTGGTCGCCATCCAAACAGTTTGTCCCTCGTGAACAGTCGAGCCACTGTTGATCAGTGAGGTGGGAGATGATGAAGTGTGTGAACACACAGCTGGGGTGGTCCGTGACCTTTGGATCTGTTGCCATGACATGCAGAGTTGCTAATAACACACACACACACACACACACACACACACACACACACACACACACACACACACACACACACACACACACACACACACACACACACACACACACACACACACACACACACACACACACACACACACACACACACACACACACACCTTGACCTCTGCAGAATGCTTCAAATCCAAGCCGTTTTCTTTCTCTCTCTCTCTCTGCCATCACCTCGCAGCAGCTCCTTTCAAGCTTGACAGAGGAGTTCTGCTCGGCTGTCTGTTAGTGTAAATCCCAAAAGGGGAATAACGGGCGGAATTTGCTTCCGCGATGGTGAAAATCAAGATAACATGGGCCAATTCCTTGCATTTCGATGACAAATGGAGAATTTTTAAAGAAAACAAGAAAACCTAATTTTAAACAGCACCTATCACATAAAGTTTAAGTTCAAAGGTTGGATATGAAAGGGACAGGAGAATATGACACAAGATCCAAAGGATCCCGGCCTTACTAGCTCCAGAAAGTTCCCCCCAGTCTCCCCTCTCTGACCTCCTTTCATCCCTCCATCCCTCCGCCTTTCTTCTTTTTAATACAAATCAGCCACTCAATGCCATGCACATGTTTTAGTGTTATTTGAACTCTGGCAGAGAACTTCAAACAGCTTTCAAAGTGAACAGAGTTTTTTTTTTTTCTCCCCCTCTTGCTCTCTATCGCGTTCTCTTTTTGAAAGAACACAGCCGTGCTTCCAAGTACACCTGATCAGAAGGTCGAGAGATGGGGATTATGATATGCAAATGAGGCTTTGTTATCAGCGTTGACATTCGTTATAAAGCCGAACAGAAGAGAGGTAGCAAAAAAAGGTGGCAACTCACCCCCCCTTTATCACTTTCTGCCCCCCCCCCCAAAAAAAAACACATTGGCCTACCTAAACCCCAATTTTTTTCCCCTTTTCATTGAGATCAAAAGGTTATTCACAACAAAGAAAGTCCTGTGCGGAAGAAAGAAAGCATCGTACACACTACTTTTATACGGTCAAGATTCTTCACTGGTCAGTTGGCTCAAAAGGTGTACATGTCCACCGCGTCAGCGCACGGAACAACATCTACATTTCGCCGTGCTCTGATGAGGCTGTCATCTCTTGGACTGTTTAGGCAGAATGCAGGACTTTGCAATTATCAAACACCGTAGGAAGGCTTTCATGTCCCTCCCCTGCTGTGACAGGATAAGGATGAGGACGCGCGCACACACACACACACACGCACACACGCACACACACACACACACACACACACACACACACACACACACACACACACACACACACACACACACACACACACACACACACACGAACGTATACACCGAGAGATTGAGTCTTCACCCTTTCAAATACACACGGAAACATGCATATGGTTGCCCCCCCTGTTCAATCTGCGTACTGTTCAGTTCAAAGGAGTCCAGGCGAGGTGGCAGTCTGTGCTACTTTTCCAGCTATTAGTCTGGCCCACCATCTGCAGTGATCTGGAGAGGAGTGGGTTTTATGAACTTCATAAAGGGATGGTTATTAGAGCGTCAGAGTGGAGATTGGCTGTCTGGCCTTTGAGTTTAACAGTGGGGGTCCTGAGTGCTTTGATGTGAATCATACTGTTAAATAACTTTCGAGAGGTAGAGGGAGCTACTGAAACCTCACAAAGGCCAAGCCCTTGTTATATAAGTGATAATTGACTCGATTTTTCTTTCTCTCCCCCCCCCACACCAGCACTTCAAGTTAGGTAGCAGCACTTGAATAGCAACCATGAAGAAATATGTAGTTGACTGTCCAAAATGTTCTAATTTATTTGAAGATTTTTTTTTCTCCACACTATGAGATAATTACTCTGCTCCTTTGGTATTAAAACATCAGTGCAATTAAAATAAGAAACCAACATGTCATCCATAAGAAGGACAATTCTGGGGGAAAAGGCCAAAAGAACATTGTTGTGGTCCTTTGTGTGTGAAAGCACATGGCCCTGCACAAATGTCATCTCACTCACAATGCTTGGATACAGAAGTGGAAACGTGTGTAGGGCTTTCCACACCACCTCACAGGGAGAGTACCTTGGTTAGATTCCCATTCTGTGGAGTGTTTGCGTTTTCTCTGTGTGGCTACGGCTAATTTCCAGCAGTCCAACATTAGTCTTGAATGTCTCTCACCACAACTCGCATAAAGCAAGTTGACGTTTCATAAATATATGCAAAGGCTATGTTAATGACCTTTTGCTCAAATAATAGTCAGGGCTATTTGAACAAAAAGATTGATCTACTTGCCAAAACACTCCAAGAAAGCCACCATCTGTACCCAGCCTTCACTAAAGCATGTTGCAGAAGCTAAAGAAATCAGCATTAGGATCTGTATTATAGTGTAAACAAGAGCAGATGTGGTTGACCAGAAGAGTTTGATGCACATTTGACGATTTGAACGAACCACACACACTCTACACTGCATGTTATAGAGCACATCCTTTTTTTGTTTTCACGTCCTTCATTAAGCGTCACGAGACACAATTCAAATGTCCTCCTCAAACGGCGAACACTGGGTTGTCGGTTCAGGCCCAAGGCGTGGCGATGAGAACCACACTGAGAGAGACACTCGATCGCACTTGACGGCAAATGCAGTAAAAGTCAAATGTTATTCAAGTGCTTTGAAAGAAAAACGCATGCTGAATGAATATGTAGACACGTGTTTTCAAAAAGTGGAGTCAGGGTCCACTTTGAGGAGTGAATGAAGAGAAGTCTTTGTTCACAGCAGGGACGGTGGTGGGAAGATGCTGCACATCAGAGGAGCCTCCTTACTGCATCTTAATCCATCGGTGGATGATCAGCACCGTCCACGGCAACTGTGAAATCTCCTTCTATAAAAACTTCAAGAGCCAGAGAAATCCATTAATGTTCTTTAATTGTGGAGAGGAAACATTTTGCATCCTCTTGCAGTTGGCACATTACTTTACAACTAAAAACAGTGATTGAAATGGTGGTTATCTTCTGAATTTATATTCTAACTTGAAAATTCTCACAGCGCAATGAAGAGCTTTTGACTTATGGAATAGATTTAAAGCATTGAAGCAATGATCCAGCATGAAACAATTCAAGAATGCATAAAAAATATATATTTTTTCTTTTTTGTCATTACAGGGATTCCACAGAGGATTTACAATTCACTGGGTGTTTGCAGGCATTATTGGATGGATTTTCACACAAACATATTTTTCTTCTCACATTCACTTATGGCATAATTCTTCCACTGCGCGATTTAAGTACGTCTGATGTTGGATCCTTGATTTAACTCATAATTAGGGAAACAAGTTCAATCTTTTCTGAATGTGTGGAATATTTTAATGAGACACCACCTCAGGAGAACTGTATTTCTGCTGTGTCAGAAGCATGAATGTCCACTAGATGGACCTCTACACCACGGAGATCGAGTTTAGCTTCAAGCTGATTTAAATCATGTTTGATCCATTTCACTTTTGTGTAAATACTATTTAATCCAAAGTCTGGGCCCTCATTATGCGTGTGGTCGAAGAGGAGTTGTGGCCTGAACAGTTCCACAGCTGTACCTGGTGTCAGTGAATGAAACTCACATGGACTTGTTTATTTATTGGTTGAAGTGATCTCTTCCTACCAGTAGGTGGCGGCCTATCCAAGGAAATCTAATCCGATTAAACGAACCCAAACGTGTACGGATCCCCCGTTTGGCTCAAATGTTGTGCACCTGACGGTCCTGGTCCAGAGGTAGGCTGAGCTCTCTGCCTTTTACCGGATGGTTCAGTTTGAACCACGATGTCTTCATCAGAGGCCACAGCGATATTCTTTTATTCATTTTTTTTTTTTAATGTCTCTATCTGATCAGCGGATCAGATTGGTGACTAATTCCAGGGAGCCGGGTTGGTGATGCTGTGTGAGGAGGGAAATCCGCCTCTCGTAGGCTTACTGCATCGCCGTGACGCAATTCACGCGCTCCTGCTGCAACACGATAAAATATGAATCATCCGCCGCTCCGACGCCTTTTCTGGTGTAAATATCATCCGGACGCTGAGGAGGGGGTGTGGCGCCGACTGGCTCCCATTCACCAAAACAACACACGCCCAGACGCTCGTGCATCTGTGGCTTGAAGCCGCGTCGGGGACTGGTCGGGGGTTTGGGGTTTTTTGTGTGTGATCGCGCTCCGGCCGGGTGTCCACGGTCCAGGCCGGCCCGCTGCCGCGCGCCCTCCGCTCCACTCCGCACCGGCCTGCGGATACAAGCGGCTCCACGGACAACCCTCATCCTCTTACGCAGATTCAAAGCCTGGACGCAGAGCGACCTGATGGCCTGCGGGTGAAGATGCCTGAACTACAGCAAGGTTTGGGTTTTGCCTCTTTTTTTTCTTTTTTTTTTTTTCTCTCCCCTCTTCACGATCAGCTGTTCGGTTACGTGCAGACATAAAGGAGCGCAGGGAGGAAGAGGAGGAGGACATAGGGGCGGATGGAGGGAGTATTGCCCTAAATATTTGGGATCAGATTAAAAATAAAGGGATGAAATCAGGAGAGATGTTAGTTCCATTCTTTTCTTAACCCCATCCCCAGCGATCGTGGTGCTACAGTACAACAGTTCACTGTTTATGGAATAAAAAAGACCCATTTCTGAGTGTTTGGATCATGTGTGCTGTTTTGAAGTAATACACAGCTGCTTAGTGAAATGGCTTTATTGTAGGAAGTAGCCCAGGCAGGTAGGGGACTAGTCTGGCTACATTGGCTCATTACCCACTTCTCGTTTTAGTAGTAGGCCAGAGCATCACAGGCACATACCTAAATACAGTTTCACATCAGTGTTATTTAACTGCACTGACATCGCCTCTTTAATCCAGGGGATGCATCACTTTCTCCCACTCTGTAGGCCAGTGTGACAGTGTTTATCAGGTCATGGAGAAGGAAATATGCCAGTGTCTTCGTTTGGTTCATTCTGAGCTTTTTGCTCTGAAAGTGATGTTAAATACCCGCAATGCAATCTAATCACGCACCTTTTTCTTTTACCACTCCCGTGTATGACCAATACAATAATTTAGGACTTCTTCTTGTTTTCTTCAGGCATGACAGCACCGTGATCCATGGCTGTGCTGTGCGTATCCGTGCAGATTGTGTTGCAAAGAGGAGTTTGAATGCCTCTAAAATCTCAAGGTAAGAAGACCTCCTTTCCCCACCTCTCCTTCTTTGACCTTGTGTGCGAGTGTGAGGTGTCAAGATTGATCCATGGCCTTGAACGTTTATCCACAGCTCTACTTTCTCCCCCTCTTTCGTCGTGTAAAACACTCCCATAGTACAGAGATGTCTCTTTGTTCGTGCACACGAGCTGTATTTACGATAACATTTGTGTCCCGCCATGATTTATGTATATCTGAAGGAAGTGGCTTGGTGTCGGCGAGTCTGAAGGGAATACTCGTTCCTAAACTTAATTAGACAAATTGCTGTGAGGGTAGAGGCAAACAGCAGCAGCTGAACCCACTGAAAAGGCTATTGTTAGCTTTTCAAATGGGCAATTTATGGCGCACCCTCTGTCACAAGGCCTCTGTCTCCACGAACGTCCCCGGAATGGCGTCAAATGCGATACGGATGTAATACGGGCTGCCTGCGCGTGTGTGAAGCTGCGTGGATGCATCTGTGAGCGCGTGTTTGTGTTTGTGTTGTGCTGCGGGCCGTGAACTCGTGATGAACCACACGCAGGTCACACTTTGTCCAAAGTTAAAAGAGAATCCGCTCTGGGGTGTCTGGCAAGCTGTCTCTTGAGTCAGCAGTCAAGCCCGACGTTCCTTCATCGTGGAATTGGACGACGACCTATTTGGCGCGGTCACAGTTAATGATCCAGACTAGTTTGTGCACAAGCGGATTGTCTAACTTGTTGCACTGTGACGAAAAAAAAAGTAGGTTGATGTGGATCCGTCCAGGGTTTGTGTCAATATGTACATAAGGACATTCCGAGGAAAACACTTCCTGTTGGATTTCTAGTCTTCCTCAAGGCGGTTGTCTCTACAGCCGAGGGATGAAGGGTCAATAAAAAAAGGTTTTCAGGCTGTGGAGAAGATTCAATTTCTATTGTTTTTCAACAATGAAAAACTTCTAAGAAAATATATTTGACAGTTCTAGTAATAGTGTTCTACTTAGCTTCAAGGCTCGATCATTTTCTACATTTTGTTTTATTAGACGTGCTGTGGGCAGATAACGTGTTTCCTCAGTGCATCAGTCTGACCTGACCAAACAAGCATCTATCTGGACGCGGCTTTTCACAGGTTTTGATGGACGAACCATCTTGTGTATCCCATCATGAAGGACACAACCAAGCGCGAAACCTGTACGAACACCAAGCCTGCGTCGCATTACTCACTGCGGCGAATCCCACAAGTGTGGAGCAGAAATTCACCACCGTCATTCTCCCAAAAGCGGCGAGCTCTAACGTTCAGGTGACTCGTTTGCAAAAAAAAAAAGAAGAGTTTTCATGTTTCAGAATATCTCTCAGCCCAAAGCGACATCCGTATGGACGTGGCGCCACTGGAACAGCATCATTACGGACTGGCTCTCCGCTACTTTGACTTTGAACCGGCAGAAAATAACTTCACAGGGCTTTTTTTTGTTGAAACTTGTGCGAAGTCACACTCCGCTCTGGGCTGCATAGTGTCGTGGTTTCACAAGCGTATCCCGCGTTTCACCCATTGTTCAGCCGGGATGGCGGCACTCCGTCCATCCGGAAGCGTATCTCGCAGTCGGTGGACCTGGAGGAGAAAACTGAAACGCAATCTATCGGCAGCGACGCCCAGGTTGGTGCTGGGACTTCTCTTTTAAGATGGAGAAACGCATGCATGCATTCACACGTTTGCAGAACAGGCTCTAAACCTGTTTCAGCGGAGCAGCTGTCGGCTCCTGTTCTGTTGACGAGCAGCCACAAATGTCACGGTTACCGAGTTCCGTGGAGTAACTGTGTCTGCGTGTGCACAAGCCATCGCTGGGCTGCCGTTCACCAGGGTACGGCTTTAATAAAAGCTCACTTTGACAAAAGGCGTAGGCTCTGCCACAGCTGCACCGTCCTCGTGCTGATTTGCTGCAGCTGGAGAAAGAAGTAATTTTGCAGCAGATGCATATGTTACTGCTTACTGTGAAGGTAAAAAGAAAAAGAGAGAGAGAGACTAATGAGTGCTGCTTTCCTTTCACCGAGGCCATCACTGCAAATGGGAAGTTAACGTTGAAGAGAAAGGAGGAAGTCGGTTGACTATAATCACACGCAGAGATATGACCGCCACACAGAATGCACACGCGGGGCTACACACGCGCCACGCAAACCGTTTATTGTGTGCAAAGGGAATGCAGCGTGGCGTCACTAACGTGCATGCTCACTTCGGCTTCACCAGTGAAACAATTGACTTTCAGCCGGGGATAGACGCGGGGATATTCGGTAGTTCAGTGGTTCCAAAGCCGATCCAGGTCACGGCGTGCCGAATAACGTCTGCTCAACCTGCTTGTTTCTTCTGCAGGAAATTCAGATGAAGACTAACGAGGGCAAATTATTCCCGAACATCTGAGTGGAGGATACGTTATGCTTAACGTTTTGTTGTGGTGGCCTTTCATGCCACGACTCGAATTATCTTGTCACTTTTGGAAGGCAACACTGCCGCGGGTAACGTTCTCACCTCACATTAAAGATATCAACGGTTTCAGTCTGGATTTGTGTGTCTGTGGAGTTTGGCATGTTCCCACAGTGGTTAAATTATGTCTAAGGTTTAATTGTGTAATCTGCTATTGCTGATGCTCAGCTGGATTTAAAAAAGAAAAAAGCATGGCTGGACAGACAGATATCACTATTCTATTCCAGGTTTAGAGTTTGCATGTTCTCCCTATGTGCAAAGATTTGATTTCCCCCGGGTACTCCAGCTTCCTCCTATAGTGACTCTAAATCACCTGCCGGGACCCTGCCCTTGTGATTTATTAGCCGCGTTTGGCTCAAGTTCCCAACAATAATGTGAATAAAATAGATCCAAGAGCATGGCAATTGAACTTTTGAATAATAAAGTTCAACAGGTCCCCCGGCTAGCTCAGTTGGTAGAGCATGAGACTAACAATCTCAGGGTAGTGGGTTCGTGTCCCACGCCGGGCGCCACCTTCCCGTGGGCTCACCACCTGCAGGAAGGTTCTTAAATGGTGCGATGTGATCTGGGTGGCGGTGCTCAGACTGTCACCCCCGCGACCCGGAAATGGATAAGCGGAAGAAAATGAATGAATGAATGAGTTCAACAGAGTATGTTTTCAACCCAAACATAATGGAGTCAGACTCGTGATCACAGGTGGTTTTCTCAAAGCTACTTCATGCGTCTCCTTGTTTGAAATGGCTGAAGACTGAACACTCTGAAGGCTGTTCTGTGGGTGTTTTTCACCGGAGTGAGAAAAAAAAGAAGCTTTTCTGCTGCTGACGGATCATGAAAGCACTGCGGGCTCTCACGTACCACGGCTACTGTTCAGCATGCGATCACAGACACGGAGAGGGAACTATCGGTACAATGACACGTCCCCCCCCCACCACCACCACCACGCAGAGCTGCAGCTGGAAACTCAGCCTTTTGTTATTTCACGTAACCAATATATTAATCAGTCTGTGCGCTGATGCCTCCATTGTTTGGCTCGTCTGTTCTGAGCAGTTTGCCATGCTGGTATAATGACGCAGGCTTTGCTCATGTTGCGAGGCCGGCAGGAAATACTTGGCTTGAATGTGGTTTCGCAAACATAAATGTAATGTTTCTTTGGAATGCCCCGCAGGCATGCAGCAACTTTACAGAGTGATCCATGAATGCTAATTCCATATACTATATTTAACATTTTTATCCCCGTTTTGCTTCTGTTATTAGCCGTAGGTTATTCTCTCCCTGCACTGGCTTTCATAGCCCTGTCTTCCTCACATGGTTTTCAGTTTTACATCCTAGAATCTGCTAGTAAAAACGGCACCGCGGGTCATTTAAGGCTCATTTAGATGAGAAAATATTTTACTTGTGTTGTCTTTCACATACTTGTGATGTTTCCTCCCTCTATATGTGCCTCTTCCATGTCTCCTACCCTCCATAATGCTATTCATCATGCAGTTTGACAGATTATGACTAATACCAAACCCTCCGGCTGTTTGCAAGCCATGAAGCGTATTCTACACGGACTATAATTTGCTTAATATATTTGGACGCCCGTGTGTTTGCCTGAGTTCAGTCAGGATTGCACATTTTAGCCACCTTTTGATCTCTGAACTGTCAGACGGAGTTATCTGTCGGGGGACATTGATATCTGATGCAAATCTGTTTTTTTACTGATGCAAGTAGCTGAACCCCGCAAGGCGAATCCGAAGGGTTGGAACCACGAGTCCAAGTTGCTCAGAGAGAATTATGTTGGCAACCATAATTAAAGTTTATTAATTGATCAGGTGGTCACGCATCTTTCATTTCCCTAATAGAGCAAAACACAGACACTCCATCTCAACACACACAGAGACGGTGGTTATAGAGTGAAGAGGAGCTGCCCTGACAAACAAAAGGGTGCAGGGATAAGTGCAGCGCAAGATGAAAGCTTCTCTGTTGTCATGGCAACGAGCCCATCATCTGCATGGGGCGGTTGGATGTTTGGCATGTTGACGGCGGATTCTGGGTTAGCGGGAAAGAGAGAGGTAGATGACGAAGCGAACCGGTTTGATCCAGTGCGCTTTATCTCTCCGGCTTGTGTTTGATTGTTTCATTCTCTGGCCTCCTCTCTTCTTAAAGAAATTGAGCGCGGTGATGCTCGCCATCGAATCACTCCTCCGTGTTTCCTCCGAGCGCCGCTTGGAGAGGATCACTCCACCAGCCCTGCAGCAGGACCGCGTCGAGCTCTGCGGTGCGCGGCCAGTTTGTGCATTTATAGTTGGACTCGGAGGTTCGAGAGTGTGTGTGTTGCTGTTGAATAAACGCAGCGCGCCGACAGGCATATTGACACATCACATATTAATACTGAGCGCAAAGCTGTCAGTGTTGCTCTCTGCCAATATGATGGAGGTTCCCCGCCGGAGCGGTGACATCAACACAGTCTGCAAAACCTGCTGTGTGACTTTACATTTTATTCTTCAATGTTGGCAAGAAGCATCAAGTTTTATAATGATTCAATGTTAACTTTTTTTTTTTTTTTTTTTGTGTGTCTACTAGTAGATGTTATGACGACTGCTCAAGCAATCTGAAATTATCCTCATGAAGTCAAAACGCTGATTATATTTTATGGAGGAAATCACTTTGTGATTAATTGAGAAATCTGAAATGAAAGTCGGAGGCCTAATGTGGAATATTGGTTTATTGAATTATGCCATCTGCTCGTATTGATCAGGCCGCGCTTGTTCGCCGGCTCGTCGGCGCACTGTGGAAACTGCCGTCGTGTTCAAAGCCGCCTCTGTGCACAGTGTGTTCCTCCTCCATCCCTCCGTGCTCCGGTGAGGGCTTTCGGCAGCCAGTCTGGCGTTCGGGGACTAACACCTCCGCAGCCCCTTGCAGCTATTTTAAGAACCGCTTGCTTGTGTTGCTTCCTCGCTGTCAGAGGCAGGGCCAGAGTTTACCTCACTACTGTGGCAAGTGGAAGAGGGAGTAGGTCTGCTTTTTGTGTCACCTTGTAGAGATGAGGGGGGGCCATAATGAACCTGCACTGCAGAAAGTCAACCACTGCATCTGAGTACTTATTACTGCCTACTACTTCAAAAAAAAACAATAAAAGATGCTCACAGTAAGTGCAACCTAATTGCAGAAAAGAGACAATGTGCAAAACGCTAATGGAAACAGGGAATCGGTGATTTGCAAATCTCATTGCATTGTATTTTATTTACAATGGAGATAATGTAGTTACCATTCAGATTTAAAACAAAGCTGATTTTTTTTTTTTAATAATTTTCTTTTAAACAGACATAAGGCAGGTTTTTTTTTCGTCACTGAAAAAAAAGTCTGACATGGCTTGTCTTATATTTGGTACTTAATATTCAGCACCTGCTGTGATGCCGAGTTCTCCCTAACAACACCAGCAGGGCCTCAGAAACAAGAGAAAACGCGCGGGTGTTGGATGTGACGCCTGGCAGAGACAGTCAAAGGTCAGTGGCAGTGAAAGGAGACTTGTTGAGCACACCAGAGGGACGACAAGCCAGCTGCAGGTGCGAAAGGTTACGGTTTACATGTTGCTGAAAGGCTGCGGCTCAAATGCTCTGGATGGCAACGGGGACGACGCGCCAAGAGAGAAGCATGCGGAGATGGACCGCGTGAGGGGAACCACCTGCGAGCAGAAAATCACCGGAGACTGTAGAATGTATATAAAACTGGGAAATGAAGAAACGTCCCAGAGTTGCAATTTAAGTGTGCATTCGTACGCCTGCGTGTCTGTGCATGTGCCCGGGTGTGCAATAGACGGGTGGACAGGCTTTACCGATCGAGCATGGTGAAATTTTTGTGTTACAGCTGCATAGGCAATGACAAAAGTAGTGAAATGGACATGCATGCATTCAACACATTTAGTAGAAATAACAGGGATTTCTTTAAAATCCAAATAAGAAAAAGAAAAAAAAAATCTAACAATGATATTATGAAGGAGAATACCAGTATTTGAGAATGTTGGCAACAGCGGTTTAATTCTCTGTTTTTATCATCTCTATTTTATTTATATGAAATCCTTATCTTCATTGAGACAACATTTGGCCTGTAAAACCTAAAGGGAAGGCTGTCTTACATTCATAAGACATCCATTGTTTTTAAAAGATGGAAAAATTGAGAATTGCAAACCCCCCCTCTATCCATGGAGGGATAGTCTCGGTGATCGTCCTACGTGTGGGACAAGGCTGCTAACCACTGCACTACAGTGCACTAAAATGAAAGAATAACTCCAAATGCATCAATGCAACTGCAAATTTCCTGCATTAAGCGCGACAAGATTTGATTCTTTTTCACCATTTTCAGCTGCTCTGGATGCTTTTCTGTTTTTCACAAAAAGCCATGGAACAACTAACTACTTATTTCTTTATCTTTTTGTGTTTTGTTTTGACTTGATCCACCCACTTCTTCCCACGCTGCATCATTTGATGTACCTGTGCAAACTTTCACGTAACATTATCTGAATTGTATCGTGAATGTTTTAACCAGTATGACACTCGATATGTTTTAAAAGCAATCAAACCATGAGACGGGCGTGCTTGCAGCTTGGATTGTATGACCGCTCTATGGGAACACCAACACACAGTGTGTTCAGTGGGACCCGGGAGCTGCTGAGGACGGGGACTTGTTTTCCCTGGAGGGAGCAGCAGAGCATGAAAAAAGGCATGAGGAGTGTTTACCTGCTCGCTGCCGTGGCCTTTTAGCGTGCTGGAGGACAAAGCCTCCTCAGTCCCTGTGTCTTTTTCTATTTTTTTCCCCCTTTGACTGTTCTAGGTACTGTATAGTTGTTGAACCATTCCGTTCGTCTAGTCCGCCTTCATCTCAGTTTGTGTTTGCACCCTGCTCGTCCAGGCAACTGTGCACACCATGTGTCCTCGGAGCTCATTTCTGGTGTGTGTGTATGTGTGTATGTGTGCGTGTGTGTGCGTGCTTGTTAGTGAGAAATCTCCAGCTTCTGAGTGTGTATGTTTGTGTCTGGGTTGTTAGTGACAATCAACTGCTCCATCAGTCTTTCTCTCTCTCTCCCTCCCTCTCTCTCTCTCTCTCTCTTTTCCAAACGTTCTGTCTTACCCGATTTATCTTTCCACCATCATCCTTTTGTTTTAGTGCCTCGCTGACTTCTTCCTTCTTCTTTGACTTGCTCCTCATTTTCCTCTGGCCCGTTCTTCGCACAGCCGTACGCTCTCTATGCTGCAAATGGCTGCTTGAATGTGTTTAATCTTTTCAATATACAGTAATTCAATTCACACGATTCACCACTGGTCAGTCTGTCTTTTTTGCTGTTTCTATACAATAAGCAGAAACCCAATAAACACACTTGTTTACCGAACCAACCTGGTTCCAACCAAAAGTAAAGGCTCCGAAGAGTCACATATTTCAACGTGTAATCATTTCACATTTAGTTTCCTATGCCCATCCTACTTTGAGGAGTAATATAATTATTAATGTACTTTTTTTTTTTTTTACTACCGTTGATATATCTTTCCACATTCCAGATAAGATGAGAGCCCTGTTATCAGAGTTTCAGCGTTTAAGAGTAGTTGGGGCTAAAGTTGGCTTATTCCAACCAGTTGGCTGTTCTCCCCTCAAGACAAGCAATGACTGATTGAATAAGTTCACCTGTATTTAGTCAAATCTGAAAATCATGGCAATTAGTAAGTGATTTATAAATAAAGCAATAAATAAATACTTTAAGTATGCATGGATAATTTGTTTTGGCCTGGAAAAAAATTTGACCCATTTTCATTTTTAACATGAGACGGCTCTGGATTAATCTTTATTCCCCATTAGTTAAAGGTCAACCCCTCAGCTCTATTGATTTATTGAATTGTCCCCGTGGTTACAGTTTATACATTATGCAGCAACACCTCACATGTAAATGCTACCAAATGTCATCAATATGCTCTCATGGATCACTCGCTATGAAAGAGCTTTAGAAAGCAAATTTTGATTATCATGAATATTTGTATCATCCTATATAGCACTTGAAGGGGTTTAGCTAATGAAAGGAGTAAGGGAAAAAAAAGAAAAGAAAGCTGAATTTATTAGTTGTAAGATCAAATTCAAACGATAAAAATCTATTCGAAGTGACTCCAAACAATTACAACTACAATAAAAAGTAATAAATTGGGTCATATACAATTGATATGCAAATTTTTGTTGTTAAGATTAGGCAGAAATTGAAATCATCTCTCATATACCACCCAGTGTTTGTAATTCATCAGTGCCTATTTTGAAAGTGGTTGTAATACTAGTCACTGCTCTTAAAGTGCCACTAGTTTAACCTTATTCTCTTTAGCTTGTCTCTGTTATGCTTCATGTAGTTAATAATAATAATAATGTGTGATCTGTGAGGGTGAGTCCAAGAACTGAGTCACTTTAACGTAAACAAGCATGTTTGAAAAACATTTCAAAATGCCAAACATGTATTGTCGATATGCTTTACAGCAACCAGAATCTATAAATGTGAAAATACACCCCGATTTCTACTCAAAAGAGTTGTGATTCTGGCAGGGCATGGATGTGCTCGCTTGTACCGATCCATCAAATGCAGAGAGGCGAGAGGGAGACCAGATGAGTCCATATCAAAACACATTTTCTTTTAAAAAAAAAAAAAAAAAAAAAGGGAAAAGGCCCATATGGAGTCTGCTGCGGCATCTGTCAGCCCACTATATCAACTTTGGCTTTACAAGCAGGAATGACATCAGAGAATAAAGACTATTTAAGTAAATCTGTTTTTAATTGCGGCTCAATCAAAGGTGATCCTTGGCTGACGATGACTTGTGTAAACTGGCCGCGTTCCAGATGTTCATTTTGCAATGAGGATAAACGCTTTTTTTCTTCAGCATCGTTCAACTCTTCATTTCTTTTTTCTTCTGCGGGGTTTCTTCTGTTATGATGCGGTAACTTTAATGGTGTGTGGGCTTGTGAAGCTGCAGCACAATTTTAGGATGCAGTATGGGAAAAGATTGTCGATTTTTAAAAGAAAAAAAAAAGAAAAAAAAAGAGGAGGAGGTACCTGGTGCCAGAACGGCCTGCTCGATGGCCCCGTCTTTGAATTTAGTTCCAGTGTGTAATTGTCGTGTTTTTTCTGCTTTGATACTCTGCTGTCAGTTCACCCTCTTATATCATTCTCTTGCTGTGCTGCTTTTAACCCCCACCTTCTCCCCGGGTGCTGGCTGGAGCTGATTAGAGTGGCCCTGCTTGCTTTGATTAATTGAATGAGTCTCGTCTCCATGCCAGCCTCCTTTCGTCTCCCCTCCTCTTCTGTCTTCTCCTCCGCTCAGCCAGGTTGCACATCCCGGGGGTAGTAGTGGAGGAATGTGTTTTATGTACCAAAACAAGGACTCTGGTCCATTTGTTCCTGCGGTGACCTCGGCTGGCTGCAGTTTTCTTTAAAAATAAAATAACATAATGGTGGTGTCAAGGGGATCTGGAAGGTCTTTGCATGTACGATCACACAATGACTCATGAGCTTGGGGTGTCGGCAGTGGGGAGCTGGTGCTGGTTCTGCGGGGTCTCTTGAAGGCCAGACTGGGAGTGGAGGCTGTCAGCGGGTTTATGATTACAGGCGAGGGTCGCTTTTGTTGTGTGGGGTGCTGCATAAATTCAACAAAAGGATCTTGAAAGGCCAAAAACCTCTCGTCTCCCAACACACAAAGCTTTCATGGGCAGTTGATCACTGATGAGAGGAAACAACAAGCAGTAGAGTGTGTGTCAGCACATATTTAGTTGAGGTCACATAAAAGTCAACACCTCTTCGAATGATATAGTCTGTTTTAGCTTCTGCCCTCTATAAGCTTTTAGGTGATGTATGCATAATATATGTACCGGCATTTATATTATGTTCCACACTTTCAGCTATAGTAGAGACTAGTATAAAATATACAGCAGAGACATTTCAACCGACACCAAAATCCCTTACGTTACATAGGGTTGTGCAATAATTTAGCATTAATTTCCATAGCTGGCTTAGCTGAAGTGAGATTTATTCACCATAGGAACTGTTTTGCGTTGATTTAGTGTGTGTCCCCGTGCCTCGTTTGTCTTCTGGCTGCACCCTGCTAAAGCCTGACTGGAGGAAACTTGGAGCCATTGTTCTCCGCTCACCCTGTCAACCTCTGTAATGTTTTAATTCGTCCTTCAGGCTTTGATGACAACAACAAGCACTTCCATCTCCAAGGCTCTGTCTCTCGACTCACCCCCCCCCCCCCCCCCCCCCCCCTTCTCTCAACTGTTTTGCCCTCCCTGTTTTCTCTCCCCTGTCCTCGCCACATTGTGACGTCTTTAAGAGAATAAGAGAATTCCACTTCAAAAGCTGGCCTCTGAAAGGTCGTCTGCTGCCTCCACAGACTGCCTGTGGCTCTCCATCTTTCTTCTTTTTTGCTGTCCTTTTTTTGTGTTTTTTTGTTTGTTTCCTCTGTTTGTCTGTCTTTGTTTGTATTTAATCTACTGTGCCCCTTGCACGGCCATGGCAAAAGCAGCCGACACATGCATACACTGAAAATGACACGCGCTGGACGCAGCCAAGTGAAGGGTTGGCCTGCAAAGTCTCTGTTATTCCATTCCAGCGAATACAGTCTCCAGAGATGCTGTGCCAAGCAGAAAGCCCCCGAGGGGCGAGGAGGCTTTCTCAGAAATGCAGACAATCACACAAACCAACTGCTGTGTTCTTTCACAATGTCCCTGCTGCTTCCATTACAAGCTTTAGTTTATCACCCACAAAGTCGGAGCGACTGTGTGTTGCGTGTGTGCAAACAAACAGTGTGTTTGTCCGGGGTCTTTGTATGCATGTGCTTGTCTGACTGTTTGCCAATGCGGACCAATCGTCGTGAACTCTATATGATGAGGAAGAATAAACAGGTTAGGAGCTCGGTGACTGAATGAGGCCTCATTCAGTGAAATGTCTGCATGATAAAGATAATGTTGTATTTAGATGGAGTGAAAAGGCAGGTTTGCTCTATGTATGTTAACATCTTAAGATAGAAATAAAGCCAAAGGGGGAAAAAAAAACCTTGTAACTTCTCGACTTTGTCAACGTAAACTTACACCCATCAATGTTTTTATTTAAAACACTGGTTAAAAACTATATGAAAAATGTTGCTTGGCAAAATACCTCAAAATGATTCAAAAGCTTCAATAATCCAGACATAAAGCAACAAGTACTCCCACAGCATCAAAACGCAGATAGTGGCTCACTGAGGAAGCACAGTGGAATTGCATAAGAGGTAAATATGATTGTTTCCCGGTGTTTAGTCAATGTAAAAAGCTTTTTGCGGGTTGCTTTATCATTGTAATAATTTTGGTCCTATGGCGAGTGGTATATGTGAAAGCTAATACAAAGAAAAATAAAAATATAAATCCTTCAGTCATTTAGCAACATGGAGGAGTTTAACACCAACTTAATCCAAAGGTTGATTCCTCTTCTCTTCAAGGCTTGTGTGTTTTGATGTAACTCAACAATGGCATTGCCACAGATTGAGTTGGGCACAACTAAGAAAGCAAGCAAGGCCCACCCTCAGTTTGCCACTTACAGTCTCATGGCAAAGAGGCCTAATGGCCCAGGGAACATGGGCGTACCTGTCCCGGCTGTTTCCATTAGGATGAGCCGGCAGCTACAAGCCTTTTCTCTTCTGCTTTAGAACGCAGAGTGCACGTATCATTTGGGAAGTTATTCAATCTCACTGGCAGTTGGTGCTTCGATTTCTCAATCTGCTCTCTTACACAGATGTGTCTGACCACAGTTTCTGTTTTTCTTATTTAAACAGTGTTGGTGTTGTTTCCTTCTCTCTCTCTCTCTCTCTCTCTCTCTCTCCTCTCTCTCTCTCTCTCTCTCTCTCTCTCTCTCTCTCTCCTTCTCTCTCTCTCTCTTCTCTCTCTCTCCTCTCTCTCTCTCCTCTCTCTCTCTCTCCTCTCTCTCTCTCTCTCTCTCTCTCTCTCTCTCTCTCTCTCTCTCTCTCTCTCTCTCTCTCTCTCTCTCTCTCTCTCTCTCTCTCTCTCTCTCTCTCTCTCTCTCTCTCTCTCTCTCAGGCTGTGAGCCCTGTGCAGGCTGAGGATGAGCAGTCAGGGCAGCAGCAAGGGAAGTGGACAGCATGCTGACACTCCTCCCCCTCGTCACGCCCCTGGACCCAAGCTGCAGGTACAGCGTTCCCTCTCTCGTGACACCATCACAATACACTTCTCTGCTCTGGGGAAGGAGGAAGACGATGAGGAGGAGGAGCTGTACGGGGTGCCGTCTGCCCTCGATGGCGCAGAGGGACTCCGGGCGCCAGCTTCGGGGGCTGATGGCCAAAGTGTCTCCACAGGCTTGGAGGCAAAGGAGGAGCTGCTGTTTGAATCTGGTGGGGTGGCGGCCTCGCCTGGAGCCGCAGTGCTCCCCGTTTCCTCCACCACCCTGCCTGAACCCTCAGATCTCCCCCCACACGCTCCCTCACCTGCCATGACGATTATCCCCGCCTCCAGCCACTCACACTTGAGTTCCACACCTCCTGCCAGCTCCTCCTGGCCGTCTGATCGACCCTCTGCCAACCCTGCATCCACGAGTTCAAGTTCATCGTCCCCTTGCAAGTCTGCAGCACTGTCGTCCTCCAAGCCGTTCCTCAGTCTGGTCCGGTCACTGTCTAATGACGTCGAGTCTCGTGAACCCAATCCGGGGCTTTCAACTGCTGCACCGCCTCAACATGCACGCCACCGACACTTAATGAAATCCTTCGTAAAATCTCTGTCCACGGACACTTCGAAGACCGAGATGCAGGAAAGTCCTGCTCATCAGTATCATCAGCAGCAAATTCAGTCCTCCCATCGGCCTCCGCCGCGCAACATGCAGCTCTTCAAACAGTTCTCCCAACCCCGTCTCACCTCAGCCCCTGTTATTATCACTAAAGCTGGCGGAGACTCCAAAACGGCCCCTTCCTCTCCCATCATGTCTCCAGACGGCAGATCTTTCTTCAAAGTCCAAGAGGTAGAGGCCAAGATAGAAGACACCAAGCGGCGGCTGTCAGAGGTGATGTCTGATCCTCTGCAGCTTTTCAGTAAGATCATGGGAGACGAGTCTGGCGTTGGGGCTGCTGGAAGTGCCTCTCATCGTGCCAAGTCGCTGTCCTCCAGTGCGTCAGAGCTCAGTGGAGGGACTGCAGTCAATGGACACGCAGAAAGTAACAACAACTACAGCATCAAGGAGGAAGACGGGGCGGAGGGGGAAGAAGAAGAGGAAACCCCAACAGGGAAGGGCCCGGACTCTGTTTTTTTCTCTTTCCCTTCACTTGCACCAGCTCAGGGCCTCGCTCAGGCCTCTTCGTCGGCCCTCAATAAGTCTCCCTCTCTCACCCTGGGCCGCTGTTCTATGTCAGCCCTGGTGGCTCGACAGGAAGACGAGGACTTCTGTGAGCTGTACAGTGAAGACTTTGAATTATGTACCGACACGGAGACGCCGGATGGGGATCGGTCTGGATCCCGGCTGCCTCATACTGGGAGCACTGGTTTGTGTAGTGAACTTGATACAGAAGAAGAGAGATTGGAGGAGGAGCCCGTGCCTGTGACTGGCCTCATCTTCTTGGCTCAGTCAGTGTATTTATACCTACTCCTTCCTGTGCCACCATCTGTGTGTGCAGTGGTCCATGGGATTGTAGCTGGGTTCATGCTGGCCTTGTTGGTCCTCTGGCTCTCTTCTCCTCGACGCTTCTCTTTGGGGAGTAGACTATGGAGGCGAAGGATTGAGCACTGGAATGTGGCTCAGTTAGATATCAAAGAACCAGGAATATACAAGGTGAGACAAAACACAGGACCTATAGCTTACTCGACACCCAAATATATATATTTACTATTTACCTTCACGTTTGCAGAAATGAGTTGTTTTGTTCTCAGAAATAGCAGCATCTATTTTCTTTATGGTTCAGGAAAGGTTTTTATGCAAACTTGAACAATAAATGTAGTGTTACTTTTAATCTAAATGTTAAACCAATATGTATGTGGCTGATTGATTCAGATTTGTAGATTATTCCGACGCAATTTATCCTTCCAAAGTAGTTGTTTACGACAGGAGAGCGGATTTAATTAATTTTGTTTGTCTTTAGCTAAATTACACTTGCATAGACTGTTTCCAGAGTCCCTCTGAGCTTATGTTGTGTATTTCTGGACGGTACTTTATTCCCACTATCATAATAGTCTGTCGCCGTAACCAAGTGGTGAGATTTCCCCTGTTGTTACAATTGAAATGGCTTTTCCCACGGCGCGTCCTTTGGGACCGATAAGGTAGGAGTTCTGATGAGAATTAAACTCTCCTCAGCCTCCTGGGATCCATGAGGTGATATCACACTTCTTCAAATGATGGCTACAGTTTTTCTTTTTTCTTTTAACCAAACATTTTAATGAGAGGCGCCAGTGCTTTTGCTCTCTGTTTCTCAGCACTGTTTGTTCAGAGCTGTGGAAACTGAGTTAAAAAAAAAAAAAACAGCTCAATAGTTTAGCAAAGTTATATAAGCATGTGTCCTCGTCTGTGTGTACCACAGGAGAGCCTGATGGCTAGAGGCCACAAGTGTTCCAAAAGAGCAGCTCTGCAGTGGTGCACAACATGCAACACGCATAGGAACGAGACCCAAGAGCACTAGCGCAAACTTCCTTCTTTATCCTTTCCTCATCATTCTTACTTTGAGGATGTTCGGAGACTACAATGCTTTTGACCTTATTTGTTATTGTGTATAAACTGAGGTCATTGCGCAGCACATAGATTTTAGTTTTTATTACTCTCTTAATGATCATGTATTTCATATGTTGTAGTAAATATAACTTCATTGAGAATTCCCTGAAACTTGTATGTGAGAGGAAATTAATTCCTATGGTACAAAGCTATCACCTCAAGTCCTCAGGATTTACACAGTCTGGTGTGCCATGTGAAAAAAGAAAAAGAATTATAGCGTCAATAAAAAAAGATGCTGTTTCTTCATCCCCCGCAATCTGTCAGGGCTGGATGAACGAGATCCACAGCTACGACCCAGAAATGTACCACGCCACCCTGACCCACTCTGTTTACGTCCGTCTGGAGGGCTCTGTCCTGCGTCTGTCCAAGCCCAACAGGAACATCTCCCGCCGTGCCACACACAACGAGCCTAAACCCGACGTCACTTACATCAGCCAGAAGATCTACGATCTGACTGACAGCAAGGTGAAGTGGCGGCGGGGGCATGCCGAGGTTTTGTTGTGCTCGTGAGAAAAGACTGTACATGTAAAAGCAGAGACGAGCGAGACGTGAATGTGTTAAGTGTGTGTGTTTTTGTTGGCATTGCAATGTGGTGGTTTGCTTGTTGATACGCTTAATGAATAGTGACATCAAGCACACGTCTCGTCACATTTGCCATTGCCTGAATGCATGCTCGCTAATAGGTCATGTTCAGTGACAAAGCTGCTTATTCTCAGAGTCGCATGCTGTGTGTAAACATGGAGTGAATATCACAGGTCACTGACCTTGTATACGCAGCTGGGCATCTTGTTTAGGCGATTAGTCTGCTGAGTCAGCAGTTCTGCATGTCTGATGGTTGGTTGCATGGTGTGTATCACAGACCTTCAGGTTAGTTATCCACATCATGCAGCCACATAACCGTCATTTCTCTGACTGGTGAATGCAGAGTACTTTATAAGTTACAGAAGTAATGCAAATAAATTCGCATCCATTTCTGCCCGTTGGTCTTCGTTTATATTTTCAATAGTTGTTTTTCCCAGAATGCTGCCTCTCATACTCTGGTAGCAATTTGGTGCATTATCATTTATACTTACTCTGTGTAATTTAAAGTATTAGTATCATCCCATTCCTGTCTGTCCTTCTTTCAAGATTGTGCCGTACAGAAAAGTCCAACACACTCCTCCGTGATCATGATATGCAGGTGACTGAATTTATGAACTTCGCCCCACAGATCTACCTGATGCCTCAGAGCTTGGCCAGGAAGAGAGTGTGGAACAAGAAGTACCCCATTTGTATCGAGCTAGCCAAGCAGGAGGATTTTATGTCGAAGGCCCAGGGAGACAAGCCCGAGGCTGGGGAGGAAAAACTGGTGGGGTTGATTGAAAAGCTGGAACGAACAGAGAAGGGTGACAAAACTGAAGCGTCTGTTTCACTAGAAGAACCCAAAAGACCATCCTCTGGCGGAGGGGATCTGACAATCTACCTGTTTGGGAGGACGGGTCGAGATAAAGAAGAGTGGTTCCGGAGATTTCTCCTAGCGTCACGAATAAAGCCAGAAGGGAGAGGCGGCAGTCTGCCTGGTATCTGCAAGAGTGGTGAGCTTCACACTGGGCTCTGTACAACGTCGCAAATCAAACCACACGTGCTTTATATTTCGGATTATCCATCTTCTTCATGTCTTGACACAGCGACCTCGTGGACACACATCACTCCCCGCAGGCACAATAACTATTCTCCTGGGTACCTAACTGCATAGCAATCAGATCTGTGCGTAAGCCCCAGCTTAGGGAATGCCAATCCCCTCAACTCAGTGAACAGATGAGTGTGAATGGGTCAGCAGGATTACATGCTTAGAGACGTGGCATATTATATCATTGTGGTACACTGTGGTGTAAAAAAAGAAACACTGGCATTGTGAATTTGGTGATACTGGTGGGAAGGATGGAAAAATGATTTAAAAAAAAAAAAACAAACGAACCTGAAAATGAAAATATCAAGATACTTTGACAAGCCATGGCTCCTTGCAATTTTGTGTTTTGTCTATGAATTTATGCCTTCTTGGAAATCTCGGCAAATGTTGTTACATACTTGTATATCAACACAACTTTACCCCCTCACTTTATATATTCTGCATATCCTCCCTTCCACTTCTAGCCTTCGCGACCTCCCACAGCCGCAGTGGCAGCATCCAATCTGGTGGTGGCTTGGAGGCTGACAGCAGGAGCAGCAGCCGGGGAAGCCTTGAGGAACTGTCTCAGTCTCAGTCTCGTCACAGAGAGACCGCCGCTGCTCCCTCCTGTGGCTCGGCTGGAGGGATGAAGCAGAAGATGCTGTTGGACTACAACGTCTACATGGCCAAATATGTCAACCCCCAGGCACCGCCGAGAAGTCCGACTGCCACTGACAGCCCCGGGCACAGCCCTGAGAGCAGCCCAAAAACCACCAAAAAGGTGTGAGGCTGGTGGATTTTTGGATTTCTTCCAGGATCAATAAAGTATTATAAAGTATTTATCTGTGGGTTTCTATGAAAGTAAAGATCAACCGGGCAAAGTGGTCATCTACTATGGAAGCCAGAGGAATTTGCACCACTGGCTTCATAGTGGATCATGGTTCTTTTGTTGAATTTCTTACAAGTATCAGATTTTTGTCAATTCCTTCCTTGGTTTTGTTGAGGGATCAGTTTAGTTGGACGTGGCCGACAGACTTCTCATTACACAATGCTTATTTTTTTTTTAACCATCACTACAAATCACAGTGCATGATTTGTACGAGCACATTTATTCAACGTGTTTGGTAACACATTACTTACTTTTAAAGGAGTTAATTTTGTTTTCAAAAAACAAACTGTGCCTTTTAAATTATGTCTCCGCTGAATCAGAATCCTGCCTCGTCTGAACATGTTCTTACAGCCTGGAAAATTAGTGCAAATGTTGATTGTTGCTATACTTACTCCCAACCATTTACCCATCCAACTGCCCTACATGCTTTATCCAAACTCGGAGCTGAAGCCTATCCCAGCCAACACAGGGCAAGGAGTGTGGGGTACACTCTCTACAGTTTATTGCTGTGAAATTTTGAGTTTCTTTTATGCCTGGAAATCTAAAAGCACGTGCGTGTATGTGTTTCAGTTACGCAGGAGATCAGAAGACCCGGCGCAGCCTGAGGCCTGGGTCAATGCCTTTCTTGGGAGGCTATTCTGGGACTTCCTGGGAGAGAAGTACTGGGCTGATGTAGTCTCCAAAAAAATCCAAATGAAGCTGAGTAAGATTAGGGTGAGCAATGATGCCGGTTTGCACAAATATGCATGTTACAGAAATAACACATCCTTTGCATGTGGTCAGTTGGAGACCGTCCTTGTGTATATTTACACTGTCCTCTGTGTTTTAGCTGCCATATGTGATGAATGAGCTGACTTTGACAGAGCTCGACATGGGCTTTTCCATCCCTAAGATCCATCATGCCTCCAAACCCTCTGTGGATCACCAAGGTAGGAAATTAAACTTGACTTGTTTGCTGTGCTTTTATGGTCATTTGGGGGACTCTACAATAGAGGTTTATAATTTTTCGGTCATCAATCTTGTTTTTTTTTCACTCATGTTTTAGTAAAACTATTATTAATTTCTCCCTCAATAGCTCAACACGTCCTCTTTCGTCTTTCACCCTCCATCTCCTTTTTGACCTTCCAACCATATTTCTATCTTTCCTCTTGTTTTGCTCCTCCTCCTCCTCCTCCTCCCCCTGGATTGAGTCATTGCCTCGACCAACCAAGCCTCCCTCCCTCCCTCTCTCCTCCGGTGTCTGGCCCGTCCGCATGCCACGCACTATTAAGTCACAGTAATTAAGCTTCATGTCTTGGCACCCCCTCCTCCATTACCGAGACACTGACTCACCACGCCTGCCTCGAGCCTCATTGGTGGTCTAGTTTGATATACAGAGACAATACAGCGTTGTGAGACATAGTAATTCTTATAAGATCAGCTGGGTTTTGGTTAAAAGGGAAAGAAATATACAAAGGAAGAAGGGAAAAACAGATTTCAATATTCTTATATTATAGTAAAATGTTAAATAGACATAGGTTGTATTGCCATGTTGTTTGTTTGAGCATCCTTGCTGTTGTTGAGAGAACATGGTTTGATTTACAATGTTTGTTTTGGGTTTCAAACATTCAAAGTTATGCACCATCAAGCTTTACAAAATACATTTCACCTTTCAGTCAATACTTAAAGACGAGAATAATGTGTCATGTTTTCAAAAAATGTGATAAAATAGTAAGTTAGACTTACACAATCTGACCTATTTAACTTTGACTTAGTCATACCATCACAATTTGTTTAGAATTTCAATACCAATTGCGGTTTCATCATTGTCACCACTCTTACTTGATTTGTTTAGCGAATGCCGGGGTTGGTTGTGTCAGTTTATGTGATCATAGAAATACTGGAAAAAACAGAAACCGACGGTTGTGCCAAATGTGATTAAAATACTACTGTGGGTGTGATTGCCGGGCATGCCAATGTATTTGACTTAAACCATGCAAGAATCTCCATAAAATCATTTCAATAAATTCACTAATGAAGTCTACAAAGTCAACATCTGAACACTTAAATCGGCCGAAGGCAGTATCTCGTCTCATATTATCAAAACCTCCCAGTTCTAGAAAAACACACCTGACTTATGTCAGCTGTACGGATGTGTTGACTCGTGCAAATTTAATAATATTTCACCACTTCCACACACATTCGAGTCAACAAGTCAGTCAAGACCGAAAAAGGATGAGTGAAGGAACATCAGCTCGACAAACAAAAAAGTAGGGAGGTGGGAATGTGAATAATTTAATTGCTGCTTACTGAAAAGTGTAAACAAGAGAAAATCTCCTGAACTCACGAGATAAATTACACCTCATAGTTTTTACACTTTTCCATTGTTGCCTGGAGGATAGGTTCGCGGCTCTGCAGGAGACATCACATCAGTCAAACACCAGGGAGAAAACTCACATTCAGAGTTTTACTTTTACCTCTACTCTGGTGTAATTGAAGATAATAATGATAAATATCTTGCTGTTAATACTCAGCTGTTCTGTGTTACTATTACTGATCTGTGCAGGTCTATGGTTTGACCTGGAGGTGTCCTACACGGGATCCTTCCTGATGACCTTAGAAACAAAGATGAACCTGGCCCGTCTGGGTAAAGAGGGCGAGGGGCTCGGGGAGCATGGGAAAGAATGGTAAGCCTTCCATTTGATTACAGAAATTGAGTCACATTTTTCAATAGTTTTGTTTTTCCACTGACCTATATGTTTGTCAGTGTCATGTCTTCTGTGCCCCCCCCCCCCCCCCAAAAAAAGTAAACTGGACGACTGGATATAACTGGATAGGTTTACTGTTAGAGCCATATTGGTTGTGTTTTTCACTTTTCCTACCCTTTTTGTGTTGGTTCTTCCTTCTCTTCATACACTAACCCCCCCTCTGGATGCTTACCACCATGGATTTGTCCAATGGCTGGTGAGTTTGGGAAAAGATGCCTATAGCTGCCTGCCAGGGAAACAATACCTTTTTTTCTTGAGTGAATCAGTGGCGATTAAGTTATTTCATTGGGGATACAATTAATCTGAATGAGTATTGATTTCAACTGTGCGTGCGTGTATGTGTGTGTGTGCGTGTGTGTGTGTGTGTGTGTGTGACAGGAGCAGGCCACGGACATACTGTTTAGCAGACAGTGATGAGGAGTCGTCTAGCGCTGGCTCGTCAGATGAGGAGGATCCTCCTGAACTCCTCAGTGACAAACCTGCTCTCCCCGGAGGCGAAGGGTGAGGGAATATATTTTTTAACATCCGGATGCATCTGAATAAAAAATATAGGCAACGTCACGTTCGTACGAAGTTGTAGCAGACCGTTCTGCCCTTTCGGTCCACCCACCCACTCAGGCCCACATGTTTGAAAGCCAACTGCTGATTTAATGTAGCACCCGGTCACTCCCCTCCATCGTGGGTGCTGAGTAGTGAGAGATGCTGTTATGAATTAATCATGAACCTGACTCACTTGTCCCTCCTCCTCCTCCTCCTCCTTCATGCCCATCCTCTACACACACAGCTATGTAGGGGGCCACAGACCCAGCAAGATCATGCGCTTTGTGGACAAGATCGCCAAGTCAAAATACTTCCAGAAAGCCACGGAAACCGAGTTTATTAAGAAGAAGATGGAGGAGGTGTCCAACACACCCCTGCTGCTCACTGTGGAGGTGCAGGAGTGCAGAGGGACGCTGGCTGTCAACATCCCACCACCACCTACAGACAGAATATGGTATGTTTAGGAGCACAGTGAAGGCTGTCGGTAGGATGTGGTCTGTGACTGTATGGGAGCCGTGGTTTGAGAGGATGACACTGCACCCTCTGTTGGCCAAAAAGTGAAGGACAAGGAAAAGTAAACGTCAAAACTGCACATCATTTCTTTCAAAAATGGGAGCACAAAGTTCTGTTTTTCTTTCATTAAAGATGTGATACAACAACACCTTAACTTTACACAATTTGTTTAGCATTTTTGACATATTGGTCTTTCCAAAATCCTCTCCCTTCACAAGCTGTTTACACGTAGCCTGATACTTTCAGACCGTGATCTTAGTTATCACAACAAATAAGTAAACACAGAACTTCATCATTACTTTTAGTGTTGCTTGTATAAGAGCCTGTGCGGGGGAAAAAATGCAGTTTTTTTATTAGTAATGTTTCCACAACTGATTATTATTATGTAGTTACGGTTACATTTTATGAAACCTTATTGGGACTCATATTATTTTAAATAATATTATCTAACGAATGTAGATCGGCTGTCTCTCTTGTTGGTGCTCACTCGGCAGGCTCTCAGATTTAGTGTTATCCAAAGCTGTTTTCTCAATGATGAACAGCTTTGTTACTATTTCACTAAACGCACGTTTACTGGATGAGTGGTGTCTTATAAACCTTGGACTAAATCCAATCACCTGAATGCCACACAAAAGCTATTCAGCTGCAGACTTTACCTTCAGCCTTTATCCACAGTGCCTGCGACACATTGTCAAGTTCTGAGGATATGTCGAATTCATTTTTATCAGCGCTTTCCGTTGCTGCATCTTTCTGTTATTAACTCACAACTCTGTTATGTCTTTTTAAGAATCACCATCGTCCAGATTATAGAGCATCTTCTTAAACTAGACTGATGGAACTTCAGCGAAACTTTATGAATGAACCCACACGGTGTTCACAGCTCAGCTAATGTGCACATAACACATATATCTGCAAACTAACAACACTGGATTCTTTAAAAGAAAGGAAAATAATGCAAGCGAGAGACCCTCTGAAGTTATTACTAATTTCATATTTGAAGCGATAACAAGAAGTAACTACCATCTGTATTTAACCACTAATTTTCAGGAACTTGCACAACCTCCATTCCTGGATACGGCATGATTGATAGCGTGTGTTTTTCTTGGTTGGCCAGGTATGGTTTCAGGAGTCCGCCCCACCTGGAGCTGAAAGCGAGGCCTAAACTTGGCGAGAGGGAGGTCACTCTGGCTCATATAACAGAGTGGATCGAGAAGAAGCTGGATCAGGAGTTTCAGGTATGCGCCGACAAAAGGGAGAGCTGATGAATCTCCTATTTTTCCAACATAAATACCAAGTCCTGTATATGTTGATGTCAAATCCCATTGTGTTGACATGTTGGCTCAGCTTCGCGTCACATGAGTGAGAAGTTCAAAGTGTATTCAAGGACCAAACGAATGACCTCCCACAGATGTTTAGGGTGAGACTTTAGCTTTGAAAAAAAAGGGACTTTGGGATTCATTTATGGCTGCCCACCTACGTGCTCGTCAAAGGAGTGTGCCTGCGGCTTTCCCACCCCTCATGTATAGCCTGAGTAATGATACGCCTGCTGTAAGATAACTACCCTGGAGCACACCTGTAAACAACTGCAACCACGTTTCCCTGTCAGTTCTGCCACACATCTACATTTATCTCGGCCTGACTCTTCTGGGGGTTGTAATTATGCAGCACCCCCATCCACCGTGCCTCAGGAAAAATACAGTGCTCCGGTGCACCCTGTTGTCAGTTTTGAGTGAGTGTTTACACCGAGTTTTCAACAGATGCCGAACTCTGGTATTATTGGGTTTGCAACATAACAATACAAGAATGTAGTTCAAGTCTTTGATGCTTGATGCAACATTTAAAAAAAAAAAAAAATTATTATTGGAATGAGTTTTAAAAATATAGAAGCTGTTTTTTTCAATAATGAGATACATTTCTCAAACTTTTCTAAAGTGGTTTGTCTAAGGTACTGCATCATTGTTTTGGTCTTACATGTACTACTGTTTAAAATCTAGACAACTTTTACACATCTACATCTGCTTCCCTCAATTTTATTCATAAAATCAATCAAAGTTAAGCAAAAAAAGCAGTTATAGTTGTGAAACCATAGATCATCCTACTTGTTTTGTCATTTTCCCATTAAGAGTTGTCACAGCAGAACGTCTGTCTCCTCCTTCCTTACACCAATCTTTCTGGCAACTCCATCCTCTCTACTATCCACTTTCCAGAATATATTATTCAATTCATTGATAGGTGAAGTTAGTTTTTTTCCCCTCTATGTGGATTTTTTTTTTTTCCAAATACAAAACTCCTAATTTTCCATTTCCAGCAATGTTAAAGCTTTTAATGCATTCACTGTCTTCCAGATATGATTGTTAATATGACTTTGCTTGACCTCCCGCAGAAAATATTTGTGATGCCAAACATGGATGATGTCTGGCTACCCATAATGCACTCGGCCATGGATACGCGTTCAAATGCCAACTTGATCACTGAGACAGATGATGCCTTGAAGGATCCAGAGCCCGAGGAGCCTGGCGTCTCGGACATGTGAAGACTGCTGCTGGTCAAAGCGGCCAATGGCAGACATCGTTTCATTCTGACGATTCAACAAGTCTTCGCCCCACCACCTCAGTAACCACGGGCGCAGTAGTGGGCCGGGGCCACGTCGATATTTTTGCCCATATTCCAGTCCCAATGCTGCACCACCAAGTGGCCACTCATGACGTGCACTCCCCAAAAGTGGAGAAGAACGAGAGTCCCGGTTGGCTCTCGGTCATTTGTGGCCGGCGAAGCAAAAGAATGGAAGACAATAGTGACTCACAAGTTGCCATCCAATAACACAGTTTTGTTTGATCACGGGGCTTGTTCAGACTGTTTGACAATTAGCCATCTGATTCAACCAGAAGAACCATAATACCTGTGATGTACAGCTGCACCAAATGTGATAGTGGTACAGTGTGAACTTTTTGTTTGACGTTCCTAACGGGGCAGTTTAGTGTTGCTATAATAGAAACTTTGAACCGGTGACAAACAGCGTGTGGGCACCAGAGAGAACAAACAGCGGAGGGAATAATCATACACTTCTAAGCGATTTTGCGGAAAGCCCCAATGTCTATTATTAAATGTTTCACATGGAAAATCAACGTTCATTTCTAAGCATCACACATCGCTGCCTGGCACTTATATGCAAACCAATCAATGGCGCTGTGTTGAGGAATAGACACGACGTCCATTTAAATCCACAAATGGACACTCGTGTGGTTTTTTTGCCTGCGGTCGGGATTAGAGGAAAAACCGACCTCAGAGGAGTGGTATGAATTCAAATCTATCTGATAACACAGCAGCAAAACATTGCTTAGGTCTGTTGAATGTATACGCAGAAATGCAGCTCCCTGGCTCTGCAAGGAAAAGCTCATTCACTGACAACATGCTTCTAAGCAACATGTTCCAAGCGCTATTCTCATGTTCTTTTCAGTAAAAGTAATAACTTTCTATTGTTTATTGCCAAAGCAATCTTTCTGTAATGTTTGGGAGGTACTGTATGAGTTGAACAGTGACAAATAAGCAATCATTAATCTTTGTTTTGTTCCCAATAAGACCACCCCAGTGACAGATGGTCAAATGTTAATGCAAAATTAGAGGAAGGAGTAGTAATGTGCTAGAAATTATTTTCCTGGGCAACAGGAGACTGAAATATTTTGTATCTATATTAAATAAAAAAAAAAACTTTATTGGTACTGGAGAAAGAAACCCATCTTGTCCCATTTTATTTGACTAAATGTACTGGATATTAGCCATATTATTTAATGCTGCCAATGGACATCAAGCTGATGAATGCCGTTTCATGTTTATTTATTTGTTCTATGTTGTACATATTAAAGAACACCACCAACAAACGAGAACAGGATCTTTGTAAGCTGCCAAGTTATCCGTCTGCTAACCAGGTGACGTTTTACTCTCCACGTTTTATGTTCAGACGTGTGTTGGCAAGTGTATGAGGCAGAAAGTGCCTTTTAAAATAATCAAACATTCCTTCATAGTGAGCCACCACATTTCCTGCATCAGTTGAAGACTGAGAGGAAAACGTCTTTGTGCCATTACGGTGTCTCTTAAGACATGCCCTTTTCCGTCGTCTCCCATTTCAGTGTTTGTTCATTTGCACAGTGATGAAAATATCAAAACATTGCTGTAGTGTTCAGTGATGTCGCCGAATGTTATGGTTCTGATCATTGTGGATCAATAAAACCTTTTGCTTGGAAAGAGTACATGCAGCATTGAATGTGTAGCTTCAAGGTCGCGTATCTAATGGTATCATGAAGGTTAACTGGATTATCTAAACACCTTTCAGATTAGTGCTCATAAATCAAGTCCAGTTGTCAAGAGGAAGTCAATGAGGTCAAACCAGATGGTGATCAGGAGTAATAAGCCATACTCCGCACAGTGACGGATAATTTCACTTGGTTCCTTATTCCAAAGAAATTCACAACTTAATTACTCCAGATATATTCCAAAATGCAATTTACAAATTAGATTCTTTACTTCTCGTGCTCATTTCTATATTTGTAAAGTACAACCTGCAACCTTTCCCCCCCCCACAGTAATCCCAAAAGCCTATAATTTCTTCATCATGCACGTTTAATGCTAAGACAGTTTTGACAACTGTCAAGCATCAAACTGCAATCAATTGTTCAAACCTCTAAGAATATATTGGAAAAGCAGTTCCTGAAATTGGCATTATCTTTTGTAATTTCACACAAGGTCATGTGACAACATGTTTAACCACCAAGTCATCAGCATATTGAACATTTGTATTGTGCCTTGCTTTAAAAGAGAGACTTGGGAGAGAACACCAAGAAACCCCAGTTATAACAAGACATTATGATCTTGCACCACTCTTGACCTGTACAAATGGCCACTGGACGGACCATTCAAGGTTCAGAAAGTGCCTGAGAATCAATTTACTGATCCGTGTAGATGAAAATAAATGTGGGACACATTTCAGTCGACAGAGAAGTGCTTTATTTTTTTAGTACATTCATGTTAATTTAAGTCAGTGTCCCTTTGGAATCCACCCACGTCGCGGTCACCGTTTGACTCCTAAAAAACAAAAAAGAAAACCTGGATGAGTTTAGGTATTAAAAAACACGTCATAAAAATGCATGCAGGTCATCAGATGTATGTCATCTTCATATTGATCAGAAGTCTAACGCATTAAAATCATCACGCGACCACTCACAAGCCTTTCTGAAGATTTTTCTTAAAACTTACCAAGACTGACTTCCAGTGATCAACTCCTGTGAGAAACCAATGAACAAGCATTAGTGGATTCATTCATTTATAGAACCCACAAAGTTAAGCATGTGGGTCACATCAGCCTGAAAGTTGACTTCATGTATACATCAGAAGTCTAACGCATTATGATCATCATTTATAACCCTTCAAATTATTTCAGATTTTTAAGATACTTACTGAGCTTGTATTCAGAGATCAGTTCACCTTTCAGGGCCAGCTCCTGAGAGAAACAAATAATACATGGCAACAGTCAAATCACAATGGAGACACTCACAATGGGCGTCAGGCTTCTGAAAACTAGTCCAGCCACACGTGGGAGTGGGATGGCCACGAGGGTACCACCAGTCCTCGCATAAAAAACACATTTTATTTCCAGGCAAATTGAGGGGAAAATACTTTTGGTAAGCGAGTTAACATCATGTAATCGGTAGATTCTTAAATAAACTCTTACCCTCACACGGTCCTGGGGCCTAGCAGTCATGCGGCCGAGAAGATTTCACCGCTGTATTAAACTCAAAATGTGAAAACAGAAGCCTCTGGTCATGTAGGATAAAAAGACAGAGTAAAAAGTATGCATACAGATATAATTACGCTCATATTAACTACAGACACGCGGCCTGTGCTTGGCGGTCCGGAGTCGAGCATGCTTCTACAATGTGGAGAAAATGTCCCCCGGACCTGCTTTATATTACATCCGGTGTGCGCGAGGGTCTCCTCTGATTGGCTGCGAGCCGCTGCACGTCCCCGCCTCCTCCACTCCCGTGGCTGTGTTATCCTCACGTCCAACCCCCGCAGCTTTCATTTCAGGAAGGAGCCGCTGGAGTCCGCCGCGGCTGTCTCAATGCGCTTTAACGTTACAGCCCTGCTACGTGTGTCCCCCCCCCCCCCCTCAACATCCGCCTGGAAGCGACAAGCAGGGTTTTCTATGTAGTCGACGGCGCCGGGCCAGCTGTCTATCCCCGGCTTGAGAGCAGAGAACATGGCCTGGACGGAGAGCAGTCGGGCCCTGGTGTGGTGCATTTTAGCGGTGCTTTGCTGCGCCGGACTCCCACAAAAGGTAAGAAGGCTAACCGGATAAGCTAGCTTATCTGGGATCACATAAGGACGGAGCTGACTGCTAAAGAACCCCTTTAACCCAACACACCCACTCACGTCTGTCTGCAATTCTGTCAAGATGAGCAGTTTCAGGTTAAATGTCGTGCCTCTATGCTGCGTGTGATCCTGGCATGACAGCAAACCGCTAACATCCACCTTAGCTATTGGCTTTAGCGTTTATTTCTTTTTTTTTTTTAAAGTTTGTAGAAGCAGAGAAATTAATTTTACTAAGATTGAACTGCAAACTTTGATCATTCACGTTGTCATAATCCACTGTCACTGTCACAGCATGAATCTTAAGTCCTCTTTCGCTCCAGTGAACCCATGCGGTCAGCTGATAGTGTGAACCAGATGTGTGTATGAATTTCTTTTGATCGGAGCTACTTTTGATGTACATCAGATCTACACGTCAATAACAAAGAAGTGAATGTGTTGCTATATGTTGCATCCTATCCAATGTATATGACGGTGATGATTTGACCAGCTGTTGTTTATCTTTGTACTGCTTGGATGTAAACACAAATCCGTCTGTGTGCAGTCCTTGACATATATGTCCAATTCGAAGTTCGAAATAATAAAATGGCTCTTGTTTTTGAGTTTAAATGATTCCTGTTGGTGTCTCCTACATGTTTTTTTTTTTTGTTTTTTTTAACTTGTTTTTGTGATTTCTAAACGCTACCTGGACAAATGCCTTACGTGTGCTCAATCTGTAATTTTCATTTTTAGAAGCAGATGATTAGTTTGTGCATGCCTGCAAAACAATCATGCAAACATGTGCGTCGCTGTGCATAATCAACGCACAATGTGATGCTGCATGCGTTCTCCGCAGAGCATACCAACCAAGCTTGAATAAGCAATGGACGTGATTTGAGAGAGCATGGCTTCAGCTCATTAAATTTTGTATTTGAATAAATGGTAAACGTTCAGCTGGCACAAATACTATAAAGCGAACCCGCTGATAGAGAGCAAGTTCCCTAGGAAGGGCCTGAAACAGAGACCCCCCCACACAACTGCAGCTAAGCTCCAGATTAAAGTGGCTTTATAATCCCCTATCATGTCTCAGGCTCTTCTTTTAGCCAGTCACAGAGTCTAATGGTGTAGGGAGGGTGAGAAGTGATAGGATATCTATAGATTGTGACATACATGTGTGAATGATGAATACGAATACAGAAAATTCTCATTTCTAGCTAATTTATTTTAGGTTGAGTTTTTATGAGAAATGAGATTTGTTTGACTGGGGTCTTGCTAATTGTATCCCCTCTTATTAACTGATTTTAGATTCTTTGTTGTTCCTTTATGCTCATACCTCACCTCGCACATCTGCAGACCATTCATAACATCAAAAATACTCCTTATGCTTTTAAATGAAGGTGGTGAAGTGCCCAAATCTCAAGTCACTGAATACATGAAGAAACATCCTGTAAATAAACAAGATTAACATTTGTAAAATGGAAAATGAAAAGCTTTTCTATCTTGTACTATCTTATCAGAACACTAGATTGGCTGTGCTCTCACGGAGTGTGTCCAAACACGGGCCTACACGTGACTCCTTTCCCTCTGAAGCAACACCATGCGCACAGTAACTCAACGAGGTTGTTTGGACATGAAAAGTTGGCAAAATATCTCTACTAAAAAGGATATTGATCAATCGTCTTCTATTGACTTGAGTGGATCTGGACCTTCGATTTTACTTTGCTTACAGTTCAACAAGAAAAGACACTGCTTTTGTCAGGAACTATTAAAAAAAACAAAAACAAATTGTCATTTTCCTACATTGTTGCCGTAACTCGTATTTTGATGACTTGTAGTTGATGCAGATGAATAAAGAGGTGTGACTTTTTTCTTTCTATGTTCCCGTGTTCGCTGGCACCAAAAAAACAAGGTGCAAACAGAGCGCTTGTTGCTGTTTAGTGAGCTAGTGGCAGCTCACAACTCAACCTATTAATGGTTAAGTCAACTTATTAAAATCTGAAGTTAAAATTAAATTTTTTTACCAGAAAATAAGGTAGGTTTTTGTCAAAATAGAATTTCCAACAGAAAAGCTTGTTGTTGTTTTTGAAACCGAGCTCTGAAACTGAAACATTTTCCGATATTTCTGTGGCTATTGAAATCTGCTCGACCCGCTTCGCTTCTCCCTCGTCTTGCTATCATTCTCCCGGTTGTCCTCCGAAGTGTCCCTGAGTCTGTCTGGGTCTTTCAAAGAAAAAGTCATTTCAGTCACAAATACAGTTCAAGCAAACGCTCAGTTTTAAACTGTACATTTTCATTGTCAGTGACTCCGATCCCTGTTAAAAATGAGTTAAATATGCAGGTGTACTACAACAGGTTCTCTTTAGACTCGGTGGGAAAGTTGTGCTTTAGGCTGTAAAGGGCAGTGACACTCCTGTGCCTGCTGCCTGTGATACCGTGACCATTGTATTCAGTGTCTCTATAAGCCATCTCTGAGGAAAAAGGAGATCTCAGAACCTGCCAAGAGTTTGGTTTCGCCCAGTTCGGCACTATTATGCAACTCTCTTGCGCAATAACAGCATTTGTGTGTGCATTTATTATACACCGACTAAGGAAATGAGAGGGAATGTCCCTGTAAGTGTTGCAGAAAGGTTTAGATGTCACATCTTCACTCACTTTGAGTCGCCGAGTTTTAAAGCAAATGTCCCTGGAGTCTATATGTCTGTGCTGATCCAATAACAGATTAGTTACGATCACTGTGCAGTTGTATGACGCTGTTAAGCTTACAACCCAGTGAGAACAGTCACAGATGATCATTATCGACACATCGTCTATATCGGATGTGTGCAGTTCCAGCTGGGGACTTTTAGTCAAATCTAGTTTTAGTTTTTTTCTGCTAGACTGAAACTTGCAGGAGCCGTTATGCTTTCACTACTGTCCTGCCATTTGGGGCACTTTAGCAGAAGTGATGTTAGTAATGGCCAATTTGTGCCAGTTTTTAAGTGACAGATTTTAGGGGGGGAACAAGCTATGTGACTTGAGTGAGCACCGTGAGTGAGTCACTGATGGTAGTTGCTTACGAGCTGTGTTGCTTTGAGTCTAGTATTATTGCACCAGAGTCCCCAATCTTCTCTTGTATCATATTTGTGACTATTTTTATTTTGTGGCCACCTGGAAACTGTTTTTGGAGATCAGTAAGTGATGTTGATTAATATTACTGTGGCTCAGGATGAAAATCTCCTTAAGCGTTCTGCATGTTTTTATTGACTTGCCCTGACATTTATATGCAATTGTGGAGCGACTAGAAAGTTTTGATAAGGCGTGTCGGATAATTGACCAGAAATCTATTGAAAAGGTGCAAAATGGCTCTGAGCAGCTTTAAAGAAATAATTGATGGCACTTAGAAAGCCATCCTATTCCAAAGGATGGATATATAGAGGATAAAGTCTTAAGTTTTCTTTGAGCTTGAATCTAAAAAGGAACATTGCGTACCAATGCCAAGGCACCAATCAGGGTCAGTTTGTGCACTTTTCTCCGGTTTGGTGGGCAGTTAGAGCTCTCAAACACCCCCGCTGGACTTCTTCCGGCAAATCGGTGCCAAAAACCATAAGATGCCCTCACCTCAGCTATCAAGCAGAGTTTTTAACATTCCAGTGGCTACTGGGGTTCACACATCACCCACAGTGTTGTTAACTCCGGCATAAGCCGAGTCATGAGGTTGGAAAGCTTTTGTACCACTGTGGCTTCAGGTTGCTTTCATTGTATTTGCTGCATCTTTATGTGATCTCATTATTTTTTTATTTTTTTTGTGCGTGTGTCTAAATCTTAGGGTGTATTGGTTTATGAAAGATGCAGAGTATCTGTGGTTGTCTACCATATTTTTGAGTCGGACATAAAAGGTTCCTTCATCATATGGCCTGTCAGCCCACCATTCATCTGTGCATAGGCAAGTTGGGGCCCTCTTCCTGTTGTATCTCATCATTGTTACCGTTGCACTGTGTGATTAACCCCAACATGCTGGTGGCGACGATTACATTAGCTTCTTGTGCAGGCCTGACTTATTAGCTCTGGTGGTTTGTTTGTGCCCAGCTTAGGAGCACTTAAAAGTCTCCAGCCTCTACTTGTATCTACTTAAACGTGTAGCAGAGAGCGCTAATCATTGGAAATTGGTAAAGTGCTTGATGTTGTATGGAGGAGCTCCGAGCACCGTCACAAGAGGCCTGTTCAGGGAGATTAGTCAGTTAGTGAAGTTGATCGATATTGCCGTGGTTTAGCAGGAAAGTGAGCTCTTCCTCAGTTGCCTGCGTTTTAAGACTTCCGTGGTAAAGCTTGAAGATTATAGACTTCAACACATCTTTCATTCATTTGTGGTGATGGAGCACTTGTGTCGACTCATATTTCTCATGGCATTTAGTTCATTTTAGAATTTAAAAGTCATGGATTTACAATGACTTTGGGCATCTCTGCTGTCTTATTTAGATCTATTGATTATTTGGACCTGGATACTCGATAAATGAGTTATTTAGCGCTTTATTTTTTGGTTGGTTTAATGTGGAGTACCAAAAAAAAAAAAGCTCCCTGAAACGTGACCCCTCATTCACATTCCCAGTTTGACTTTTTTCCATGTTGCAGCCCTGAGATCTGGCAGTTACTGCTTCTCCGCCAACCCTCCACCGATCACATAATCAATCCGCACCCTCTCTTTTTCCTCCCACCGTCATTGTAATTGTATTGATTGAATGTTTAATGATTGCCCAGAGGTAACAAATACCCAAAGCATTTTCATGCTGTCACATTTCACTGAGAGTGGATCATCTACTTCATGTTATGGTATCATTTTCATAATTTCCCAACTGTTTGCACCAGGTGTGTCTAAGGATAAGTAATGCCTGAGTGATCAGTGGTTTGAGTAATTAATTAATCACAACCTTGATGCAGGAGCACACATCCTGACCTAACATGTGCCTTTAAGCGAGTGCATGCATGCTCACACACGTCTGCTTTTTTAATTTGGAACATGTGTCCATTTGGATATGCATGCATAATAGATAGTGTATTGTATTTGTTGTATTTTAGTGCAAGAATGGAGACGTTTGTTTTCATTGTGTTGGTATCTTGTTCTTGTAGGGGTTTTGCAGTGCCAGCACCGTCTCGCTTCCTGAAAGCCTGCTCTTTGTGTCCACTCTGGATGGGAACCTGCATGCCGTTAGCAAGAAATCAGGCTCAATCAAATGGACTTTGAAGGAAGGTAAGAGGAGATGGCTGGATTCAAATCTATGTTTATTTATTTATTTTGTTGTTTTCTGTGTCGTTCCTGATTCAGGTGTCAATGTCAAAGTCATCCCACCGATTTATTTGCAAAATTCCATGCTTTTGGCTCATGTTATTTACACAGTAAAGCTTAAACTCGCCAAATTTATCAGTCCTTCAGCTAAAACATCTACCTTTCCCTCACACCAGGGTAATCAGACTGTGGGTCCATGTGACTCACACAATATCAACACAGACACTTTGTTGTGTTGTTATCTGAGCTGATCTCCTGATTTCATTCACATGTGCACATGAAAACACGTCCGTACTGCCCAAATTCAACACAATCGGTTCATTTTGTTATCATTTTTACTACTTACTACTACTGTTGATGCTGTTGGATACAAGCAAACAGTATTATTATAATATTTAAGTAAAATACTACAAATTTATGAATGAACCTTTTTCATTGAGGAATGATTTCTACTATTAAATCTTGTGCTTCAGTGGCAGTACTCGTAGAGTTTGTTGTGAGAAGGTCTGCTGGGCATACAAACCGGGTAATTATTAACAGAGAGAGGGGCAAGTATAGCCTGTAATCAAGGTCAGCGTGGGCCCGGGTAAAAAGCAACTTGGCGGTGATGTCACGTGCACGTGCAGCATTAACCGTGCTTACTATGCCACTATACCTTCAGGTGGCAAACAAAGATCAGAAATGCGTGTTCAAGTTTTGCCAAGAATCACAAAATGATGTGAAGTCAGAAAAATAAAAACACTTCTTCCTGCAGAGGATCTGATGGTATATTAATCAGAGGCAGAGGCTTCCTCCTCCACACTCCTGTTTTTCTGGAACAGCTTATGAATAGAAATGTGCTGATTTTGTTGCAGGCTTCAGACACACCTGTTGTTGTGCTCCTGTCATGCTACCGTACACCCACAATAATGAGGGGAGAGTAACAGTCTCTCACCTGCATTCATGCAGAAAAAGCATGTCCCCAAACACACGTTTGTAAAACGGACAGCGAGACGTAACATCTGTTGCAGAAAAGCTGTCGACAGAAGTTCTTCTCTCCACACCTTTTTTTTTTTTTTTTTAAATTACAGATAATACTTTTTAAGCATTATAATTTAGCACATTAAATACTCCTGTGGCTACCTCCTGCTTTAGTTGACCCCTCCAGATCAGCTCCATCTGGTCCACACCCTGTGTGTTCACACCGTGAGGAGGTGTGTGTGGGTGTGTGTGTTTGTCTAGTAGCAGTAGAGACGAGAGCTGCACGTTTTGGCCTTTGGGTATCGAGAAACACAACTGTTTGCCTATTTTAATCTTTCTGGTAGCTGGTCATGTTGACTTTGTTCATGTCACCATTTCAACCAGCTCTTGTTTGTTGTTGATGCTTCTGATGTAAATCTTGAAACATGATTTGCTGTATATTTTTTCAGAAAGTATGGGTTCACTTAACTTTACCACATAGAAATCATTACTTGCATACTGCTTTCTAAGTGAAGACATTAGTCTATAAAATGACTAATATGTGACATTCGTTTTAATGTGATTTGTATCACTATCTGGTGAACATTAAAAGTTGGGACAAATCATTATATTCTGAGGAACGTGATGAAAGGAAATCTGAGTTCAATAGGTTTGAGTAATCCAGAGGCCAACATTTTTTTAGCCCACGTCTAAAGACTGCAATTTTTTCAATTGAATACTTGCGGAGAAGATTCTTTAAAATTATTTATTTTGTCGAAGAAAAACATGGAAGATCATCTGGAAATTGAAATTCAGAAGTTCTAAGTAAGATGAGATGTTTGTATACAATCGGTTATTTGTCCCCCCTCATTGGCACTCAACTCCTGATCATTCACACAAAGCCGTTTGGACGGTTTGCCTTTGGAGTCCGCCACGAGGGAATCCATGCTCATTTAGACTTTGTGTCCTCTGCTCTTGAGTGTCACCCATGCTCATGTCATTCATTTTGCGCAACGGCTTCTGGCTATGGTTTCCCATTGTCGGTTAACATTCTTGTCAGTCCTGACTGACATCTTGAACGCCTTGTCTCCTCTCCTTGTCTTACAGATCCAGTTCTTCAGGTCCCGACACATGTAGCTGAGTAAGTATCCTCCAGTTATTTTTTTGCATTAACGTACCCACACGTTGCGCCCTGACGAAACAAAAGATGCTAAAGGCATTGATTATTAGAACCTGTTGAGCTCGTCTTATCTGTCACTTGGTTTAACTGTCTACCTAATGTCTTGAGGTCAACTCTGTTTTCACTGATTAAATGTTTCATTATTTAAAAAATTTTCCCTACCAGGCCAGCTTTTCTCCCCGACCCCAACGATGGCAGCTTGTACTCTCTGGGAGGAAAAAACAATGAAGGCCTCACAGTAAGAGGAAACAACTTTATCACAAATAAAAATCTCACATCATTCAGAAACACTTTTCAGTTCCCTGTTCTCTAGAAAAACAAACAAAAAAAAATAAATTCATGCAGTCACATTGGCAGTTGCACCTGGGGTGACACATGTAAGCTTGTGTGATTGCATTGTTTGAGAACGTTGAGAAAAATGTGGTTATCTGTTGATTTTTTGTTTTGCTTCAAACAGAAATTGCCATTTACTATTCCCGAGTTGGTCCAGGCCTCGCCTTGTCGCAGCTCTGACGGTGTTCTTTACATGGGTAAGGCTAATTCCTACATAGAAGCGATTCTGTGCTTGCTGAATGAGCTTGTTGTTCTATATTGGATATGAAGAACTGCCAGCTTGCTGACTCCCATCGCCATTTTGGTGGCCTGGGAGCCTATTCCCCCAAATAAATATATCTGCTAGCATAATGTAAAAAGTGCCCCTGTGCAGGTTTTGTTAAGATATGTATGTTTTTTAAGTGATGTTCTACTTAGCATATATATAAGGCAAGGTGTTGTATAAAGACAATTATCCAGTCGTTTTCACTGATTTGAATTTATGATCAAATGAATCTGTACATGACCCCATTGGTTTAATGGGTGTTCGGAGGATTGAGGTCGTTGTACCTAACCGTAAAGGAATAATTTGATCTTCATGGACGACAATGGTCCAGGTCATTGAGGTGGCATCATTGGAAAGTGGCTGCTGGACACTGGGGGACCTCAAATGGAGTGACCTGCACCTTCTCCAGACCTGAATCCCATAGAAAACCTCTGTCATCAGCCGAGTTGCTGTGTGGAGGCTGGTAACTCTGTATGCAAAACCTCACTGGCCTGAGGGCCGCCCTTCCAGAAGAATACGATACCATGATGCCTCAGCAGACAATAAGATGACTTGTGAACAATATGAGGCATCTTTGTCAAGCTGCAATTGATCCTCAAGAGCACATGACGTTATTGAGACATTGACATTATTTGTTGCGCTATTCTCGCCAGCATTGTTTGCTTTTGTATTAATAAATTGACGATGAGGAAATCACTATTGTATGCTTGTACGCAAATGCCCTACTTTCATGGTATAACATCACTGTCGCATGAACACTTCACATTTTCCATAAATTTCACCTAAAAGCCAGATATCCCTCACTGCCAGTAGTGTATATGGTATACTCTGCGTATTGAATGGTGAACATGAACTTGAATGTACCGTCTGTGTCCTTTTAGTGTCTGGCCACCTAAATGAGCTGGTGTTATCTGACCTCCACAGAATAAGTTGGAGTGCAGGACTTGTTCAATCCACCCGCCGCTTTACCTCCTGCTCTTTTGAATTTACAACGGTTTGCATGGGGGACTGTAATCTACCGTGCTGGATGTGTGTCGCGGCACAAAGGATTGGCTGACATTTGGCTCCTGATGGTCATTATCAGTATGGCTTTTGTTTTCATGCAGCTCGAGCTGCCGCCTGCACAAAGCAAATCCTCACTCTTCAAAGTTCACGTTCAACAGTCCTGATAAACCTTACAGGTTATATCAGACCAAACTGCCATGTTTGAGGGTTTTTTTTTTTTTTTTTTGCCCTGAAACAAATTAGCAACTGACCTAATAATCTATTTAAATAGCAGGGTGCTAGTACGCCGTGGTTCGACAAAATTATGTATTTGTATGAAAAGACAATGGATTAATAATTTAACTGTAGAAACGCCCATCAGTGGCGGTTAAACGGCTGCATGTTAAATTGCTCAACTGGGCTTGTACAGTGTGCAATTACAGAAAAAAGTAAAGTAAATGTAGACAGACAAACTTAAAAAAAAAAAAAAAAGGATTTTGTGTGTGTGTGTGTGTGTTCTGTTTCCTATTGTCATGATAGTTTCTTTTTTTTTTTTAAAGAGGTGAGTGAGGGCTTAAAGGGGAAGAAACGTATTGAGGAACAACACATTGACTCAAATGTACCAATAGTAGCAGTGAGCTTCAAAACAACAGACATTTTGTGTTTTAAAAACAATATATGGAGATGCACATTTATTTCTGTACTCATGATGTCAATGTGTTTTTGCTTTTGCACAGGTAAGAAGCAGGACTTGTGGTACGTTGTAGATCTGCTGACTGGGGAGAAGCAGCAGACTCTCACCTCCTCGTTTGCTGAGATGCTTTGTCCCTCGTCGTCGCTGCTCTATCTCGGGCGCACAGGTACATGCAAAAGCAAATCGGCAACACTTTTGTTTGTTTTATTTAAACCAACAAATAATTTCAGTTTGTCTTCAATGACCCCCCCAAGCTGTCCCTGTAGACTTTTAAGGAGTGGTGGGGCTGTAATGGATAACTTAAGACAAAGCTATACAGCATGAGAACCCTGCAGAGAGGGTACACATGCTATAGCTCGGTGTCAAGTCAAAAATCACTTTGTCCGTCAGCTCTGTACCAGCTGGATTTTGTTTCCTCATGTCCACCCTGTCATTTTTATCATTGTTGAGAAGGAAACTCTGCACCACTTCACGTTGCGTTTAAAGACCAGAGACCACTTGGCTTTTGTGTGTAGGTTGCATAAGCAAAGATTGTTTTTGTGTTGAAAACACATTCTTGCTATTCACCCCAATGTTAAGAGTACACCATCACCATGTACGACACCAAGAGCAGAGAGCTGCGCTGGAATGCCACCTACTCAGACTACGCCTCCACCCTTCCTGACGATGACACCAAATATAGTAAGACTCATGATGAAAACTGGATTTTTATTTTTGTGTGTGTGGTTTGAAATGTTGACGGTATGTGCTGATGGTTCATCCGTTTTCTGGCCTTCCACAGAAATGGCTCATTTCGTGTCCAATGGCGACGGCCTCGTGGTGACTGTGGACAGTGAGTCGGGCGACGTTCAGTGGGCCCAGAACTACAACTCCCCGGTGGTGGCCATGTACATCTGGCAGCGTGAGGGCCTCCGCAAAGTTCCCCACACCAATGTAGCTGTGGAAACCCTGCGTTACCTAACGTTCATGTCTGGAGAGGTTGGCCGCATCACTCAGTGGAAATACCCCTTCCCTAAGGAGAAGAAGCCCAAGAATAAATTCATGTAATTCACTTATTTGTAAGATTTATGCTCGAAGAAGATGTTGCATGTTTATTATCGGATTGGATTGGACTACTTTCACTTGGTCACCAGTCAGTTTTATTGGGGAGGGAATATTGGATGCAGAGAAGACGCATTGGCTAACAGCTCTCGTCAACATGTTGCAGCACTTTTGTCTGAATCATCAAAGCCTGAACCACGAGAGGGTGAAATCAAAATCTACTTGTATTGATGTTGGATTGCTTGGTGTTGGGAGGGAGTCCAGACTTGTAATATTGTAACGAGTGGCTGCCTACAGGCCTGGTTTCACAATGTGGTGTGGTTTTTTTTTATTTGTTTTTTTTATTTGATGTGTCCACACCTGCTCCTACTGAAACATAGAAACAAAACTTTGAGAGTTCCTCATCAAATCGTGCCTTGAAGAAGATAAAAATTGGATTGTATTTGCCCCTAAAGTCAACAGTTCACAACAGTGAACATGTTCAGTGTAATGCTGGCCCTTGGGCAGTGCTTTAGAAATGACATCAGAAATATGCAGAGTTGTTAAATAGCACATTTGTTCTTTTTCAGGGCCACCCTGTATGTGGGTAAATACTCCACCAGTCTGTATGCGTCTCCGTCGCTGGTGCATGACGGAGTTACTGTGGTGGTGAGTCCCATTTGTATCTGTTTTTAGCCAGAGCATAATATTCAATACATGACACAAGGTTCGAGTCAGGTTTCCCCCAACAGTTCCTCACTTCAAAGTGAATTTATCTTTTTTTTTCGATTTCATTCAGGCATGGCAGGAAGTTTGTGTGTTCAACACTCTATGTTTTTACCACGGATTAGATCACTATGACTTCCTGAGATAGTCATTTAGAGTTCCTGCACTTGCAAATAACTCTCCCAAGACGTGTCTCATACAGAATAATCTGACTTCCCTAAATGTTTGTGTTTGTGTCTGTGCATAGCCTCGTGGCAGCACCTTCCCACTTTTGGAGGGGCCTGATAGTCAAGAGGCAGAAGAAGACAAGGAGTGTGTCATCACGCCCAGCGTCAAGTTCAATGCAGCGCTGCGTGAGCGAAACAGGATCAACTTCATGAGGAACTACCTGCTCCTAATAGGTATTGTGCAAGAAATATTTTCATTATTTCTTTTAATCCTGTGATCTAAACCAGAAACAATTTCAACATTCCGGTTTATGTCTTGAGGTGTGACTGCTGTCAACTGAAATGGAAATGGTTGTGAAAGTGAAGCAATTTCACTAGAGACACTTTTAACCCAGTTACTCAGTAACTCGGGAGCTTGTTTCGATATGCCTTGTACGCTGGCCGCCCTCTGCTGGACGAATGCAAGCATCACACCTGATGAGAGTTGAGTGAAAGACTGCAACTCACACTGCTAATTGAAATGTCCCCTCCTGCATGTCAGGTCATCACGAGATTCCTCCTGAAGCTCACACCAAGATCCTGGAGAAGTTTCCCGACAGCTTTCCTCGCAATCAAGGCAACATCATCCCATCCACTGAGAAGAAGGTGGAAGAGGTGAGTATTGGATCTGAGAGCGGGTTTGCTAAATGTATTCAGATTTAGTCGACTATCTACACGGATGACCTCATTTATTCCCTTGTGTTGCAGAAGGTTAACGACAGCGGCATGGAGGACGGCCCGCCGTCTTCGCCTCTGCCTGACACATCCATCCAGGAACCTGGAGTCAGCGGTCGTCCTGCGCGTCCAGAGGCTCCCGTGGACACGATGCTTAAAGACATGGCCACCATCATCTTCTCCACCTTCCTCCTGGCTGGATGGGTTGCTTTTGTGATCACCTACCCGAAGGTACGTCTCACAAAAGGCTTCAGGTGATCCAATGAGCTCTGCTGAATGGTGGCATGCTTTTGTGTGGAAGTACTTTTACGCTACGAAAACATTTGATTCAACAGTTTTAAGTGTAGAAGTAACCAAACAATAAACTTTGTGGTTGTTGGTTTCAGATTTTCACATATGAAAAAAAAAAAAAATACAACCTCAGAGGCAAAATTGCTTTTGTCCTATGTTATGGCAGAGCATGCACAAGCAGCAGCAGCTGCAGCACCAGGAGTTCCAGCGGCAGATGGAGGAGAGGTTGGAGCTGCTCCAGCGGCAGCAGCCCTTCCCCCCGGCAGAAGTGGCCCTCGGCTTGGCCGCAGACAGCGACTACCTGGAGGTCGCCCGCATTCGCTCGGAGTGCTCCGACCACAGCAGCCCGAACGTCACCCCCCGCGCCTCCAACCACTCCAATTTATCCGTCTCCGAGTTGGGGAGCTCGGCCAATGAGCATGAAGATGGAGGTAAAGACTACTTAAGTTCAGCGGTTTAAAGAGTTCAGGTGCTTTTTAAACCAAGATTTGACTGAAATGTGTCTCACCAGAGGAAGACTCCTGTGTCGTCAGGGTGGGGAACATAACTTTCCACCCAAAAGAAGTGTTGGGACACGGTGCAGAGGGGACAATTGTGTACAAGTAAGTCATCGACGAGCAGTTATTTATGATGGCTTTAAACCCAACAAGAAGATTTTTAATGTTGCTACATTGTTTTTCCACTCTATTCTGTAAGGGGTCAGTTTGACAACCGTCAAGTGGCCGTGAAGAGGATTCTCCCCGAGTGTTTCAGCTTTGCAGACCGTGAAGTTCAGCTGCTGAGGGAGTCAGACGAGCACCCGAACGTAATCCGCTACTTCTGCACAGAGAGGGACCGTCAGTTCCAATATATCGCCATCGAGCTGTGTGCCGCCTCGCTGCAGGAGGTAACCAGCAGCTCTTTAAAGCTCGCTTCTCTTCTGTCGTTGCAATTAGTCATGATCTTCTGAACCAACACTAAACTTTCTATTTGCCATCCTTTTAGTATGTGGAGAGAAAAGACTTCAATCGTCATGGACTTGAACCGGTGACGCTTCTTCAACAGACAATGTCAGGACTGGCCCATCTGCATTCTCTCAATATCGGTATGCATCTATTAATACAAGGTTCTCTCATTGTCATCAGTGGCTTTGTGTCACCAAGCTTTCTTCACACCATAGAAATGATTGACGGTGTGTTTTCCGTCTATCTGTAGTCCACAGAGATCTCAAACCCCACAATATTCTGGTGTCCATGCCCAACGCACACGGCCGAGTCAGAGCCATGATTTCAGACTTTGGCTTGTGTAAGAAACTCTCAGTGGGTCGCCACAGTTTCAGCCGAAGGTCTGGTGTGCCGGGCACCGAGGGCTGGATCGCCCCGGAGGTTCTCAGCGAGGACTGCAAAGACAACCCGGTGAGTGGGACACGGGAGGGGGGTGGGGGGCGACTCTTGTTTCAAACACATGGTAATACAGAGGCAAACAACCGCAAGAATCAACATTGTATTTAGCTGTAATCTGTGGCAAGTGGTGACTTCCTCTGTTTTTCTTATCTTTTGAAGACCTGCGCCGTCGACATCTTCTCTGCCGGATGTGTGTTCTACTACGTGGTGTCCCAGGGCAGCCATCCTTTTGGCAAGTCTCTACAGCGGCAAGCAAACATCCTTCTGGGGACATACAGCCTCGATCATCTGCAAAGTGACATACATGGTGAGTCCTGAACTTCAATACACCAAATACGATGCTTATGTCTTTGGGAGAAGGAAACTTGTAGATCATTTACAAATCTGATCAGTTTTCAGCGTACACCAAATAAATATATCATCCTAATGTTACTTAGTCGACAATTCGTGCATCCAGTCCATGTGTAAGAGGGTTGATTGTATCGTACTAACGACATGGTAAAACCAGGAAATGTTTTTTTTTTTTGTTTTATTTGCCAGGTGACATTGTAGCCAGAGATCTGATAGAGCAGATGATGAGCATGGATCCGTACAGGAGGCCGTCAGCTGAAAGTATTCTCAAACATCCTTTCTTCTGGAGTCTGGAGAAAGAGTTGCAGTTCTTTCAGGTCAGTCGTTTGTCCAGCACACGGGTTGTAGATGAGCCTGCGTCGTCAGACTCTCTGATGTGATTCAACTTTAATGCCGCACACTTGACGGTATCGTGTAGTCTGTTTACACACACTGTAGAATATAAAACATGTGCCTTCGAGGCCTTTATGAAATCCGGTGTGTGCATGTTTTTAAAGGAGAACTGTTTTGCTACTTCCCTCTCTGACTTCTGTATTGTTTTGTATTCAGAAACCTGTTTTTGTCGTCGGCAGGATGTGAGTGACAGAATAGAAAAGGAACCGCTGGACGGACCAATCGTGAGACAGCTGGAGAGAGGGGGGAGGGCTGTCGTCAAGGGTGACTGGAGAGAGCAAATCACAGTGCCACTGCAAACAGGTGGGACCATGAATAAAAATAGAATTGTTGTATTATGGACAACATTTTGAATATATACTGCGTTTGTTTGTTGTTGTTTTTTTCTTGTTAGCATTTGTCACACATCTTGGCAACTTTCCAAATGAGTTTCATTTCAAACGCTCCTACTTGCCCCTTGTGAGCAGGGCCACACTTTTCTTTTATTTTGAAAATTCCACGAACATTAATTTTGTCTGATAATTATTAACTAATGGAAAATATTTATCTATGTCATATTTTGATGGAGAAAGTGCTTTCTGGGTCACTCCCTGAAAATGAGTGCATTGTGTTTGTTGAAAGTGAAAAAGTATATTAATGTCCTCAAAGTGGAGGAAAACTCCACTTTAAAAAAAAAAAACGGCATTTATTTAAAGTTTTTTTGCTCTTATCAGTTAATTTTTTTTTTTTCCTGCCTTAAATTATTTCAGTTCCAGACTGACATTTATTGTGATGAATGTATGTTTTCTCTTTCTGTCCTTTTCTTGCAGATCTGAGAAAGTTCCGTTCTTATAAAGGTGGGTCTGTACGAGACCTGCTGCGTGCAATGAGAAACAAGGTAAATAAACCATCACTACATCTGCCATTTCCCTGGATATAGTGTCTTCATTTTCTGTCATTGTTAGTTTATCTACCGTTATTGCCCCTCATATGTCACTCTGTCCCTGCTGCAACACTGAGAAGTAAATTCCATCATATGTTGACTTGTTTTCATGTTTGTGTCCAAATTAACTTGATTTTTTTACACTTTTGCCTCGACAGAAACACCATTATCGGGAGCTGCCTGCCGACGTGCAGGAGACCCTGGGAACCATCCCTGATGACTTTGTCTCCTACTTCACCTCCCGCTTCCCCCACCTGCTCATGCACACCTACTTGGCCATGCGGACCTGTGCACAAGAAAGGCCGTTCCTGCCTTACTACGCCACTGCTGAGCAGCTCGCAAAAACAATCGGCCAGCACACACAATGCGGGCCACAAAGACAAAATGATCCGTGCACTCAACAGCTACCTTCCCCACAGCCCTTACAATCCCAAGAACCTTCACTTTCACCGCCGCCTGTGCAGGTGTGTCACTCAACAGCTTCTGAGTCGGCGCCCGAACGACCGGACGAGCAAGTGTCTTCGCAATTGCCCGTTCAGACTGTGCAGCCAGCAGAGGTCGCACCCTCCACACAGACTGATGTGCACAGCCAAACGGCGAACCCCACGTTTGCCCCCGAACTGCCTCCCGGTTGTCCCAGGCAAAGTGACTCCAGTCATCCTGAGGTTCCCACAGATGCTCCGACACTGGACGAGTCGGGATGACCCAGCCACAGACGGGAGCGGTGCCTTAAAGAGTGGAAATGAAGAGGGCCTCTGCTGCCCTGCTGTGAGCTGGTGAGGACCAGGCCTGCAGTGCCTGAAGTCCACCGCCAGACGCAGCAACTGCACCCTGAATCAAGTGCCTTCTGCTGACATGCATTAACTCCATCCCCAACACGTCCGTCTCCGCCAAGCCGTCAGATAGCGGATGGGCGGTTAAAGAGGTTTCCCTGTAGCTGGACTGAGAAGAGATCATTTTTTAAACTTTTAATACGGCATGTCCAAATAGTTTTTGTCCCAAAAATATCTGGTCTCCGTTGTGGTGAAAGATGTCCAGATGTTGAACACTGGTGTACTTTTATTGTGCAATGTTGTATTTGTTTAGTTTTTTTGTTTGTTTTTTTTCCAATGAATTTATTCACTGCAGTGATGCTGTATATGTATATATTTTTTATAAACTGATTCATAACTTGAATCACTGGAAAAAACAAAATCATTTAATATGGCCTGTGTGCCTTTTTCTTATATCACTGTGCTGTATATGTACAGATCTATAAGATGGACTATGCTAAATGTGCTTGATTCCAATTAATGCTGCTAGATCCTTTTCTTTTTTTTTCTTCCTACCATGTCTAGACGTTTCTTCTAAACTGTTCCAAAAGGTGTTCAGGGTGATGCCTGAACACAGAAGGCAATTTAATCCTTTAATGTAAGAAGTCAAGTCTGGCTGCAAAGTACTCATGTAATAACTTTTTAAAGGGTGTTAAAAGTGAAGTTAATGACCTGCACATTAAATTCTATTTTTTTTTTTATACCAATACGTTGCCTGTTTGTTGATGTCTCCAGTGAGAACATTTATTTTTTGCAGGCTATATATATATATATATATATATATATAAAGTCATTGTGAAAGACTAATCACTGTTGATATATGCTACACCATTGTAAGTCCCACACCTGTTGACCGCAAAATATTTCATTGTGGAAAAACTAGAAATTCAGGTATTAAACCAAAATCAATGTGAGTGATGGTAGAGCTTAACTCACTAGAGTGAGTTAGTGAAGAGGGAGTAAAGAAATGGGCTCAGCACCATACTTATGTTGCGCCTGTGATGGCGTCATGTGTAGGCTTTATTTGTTTTGCATGAGCTTAATTCTGATCTTCAAAGTTCACACAATCCTATCCGCTATTGGAGCCCTGAGAGTTATGTCAATTTAGTTTTTAATGATCAATTGCTTTGCACATTTGTGACGCACAATGCAGGAAATGTAATTCTTCCAAGTTGCAGGAAATCCAACCTAATTTTGCATATTTTAGAACTTCTTGTAAATAATCTTTGAAAATGAGAAAAGACATTGGGGCACCTGAAGTCATTGGCCACTTTGTGCATGTATCTATATTTATTTTCATTTTATTTGTGAAAGTCCCTTTTTTTAAGAGTTTTCTTTTTGCTTTTGAGGTCTTGCTACACTTCAGAGGACGTACATTCAGCTCATCACGGCACCTTACCGTGAGAGAAAATGCTGCAAGAGTCGGTGAGTTTTGGGGGGTTGGTTTTAAGCACTAACGGGAAACGAATTGAGTGAACTCTGTGAATGCTGTGCATATGATCGTTTTGCCTTTATGTAACCCAATGCCCTGGAGAAAAAAAAGTTACAATTTTGACTTCTTTCTCTGACCTCCAATAACGCAAAGAGACCAACAGATTAATTCATCTCGACTACAATCTATTCAAGTGGATTTATGTCCGTTTGCTTGTTGCTCTCCGTCTCTGCCTTTCTCTCCGTCGGTCATTTCCTCTCAATCGGATCAGCAGAAAATCTTGACCTCTTAACCTGGTTCTGCAGAAAGCCTTCACTTCCAAGCCTGGCTCTGCAGGCTTCTTCCTGTAAAAGGTGATTTTATTTTTTTAATTCCTTTCCACTGTTGCTTAAGCTTGATCATTTGGAATAGTTGGGTATTTCTTTGTAAAATTATGGAAGCGCATTGCATTCACTTGAAAAAATTAAAACGTACTTTGTTTTTCTGAATTAATTACATAATTATCTCATTATGAGAAATTACTATAAAAAAATGTGGCTGTTTCTGATTTTATGAGATGATTATGTCAGAATTATGAGAAAAAAAATTATAAAAAAATGGCTCTGTTTTTCAAAATTTCTGAGATGTTTTCTGGAAGAAACAAAACAAAAAAAACGGGTCTCCGAACTACAGTTTGGCGTTATAAACCGGCCGAGGTAACACTGTACAAAGTTGACAAACTAATAACAATACCATCAGCAATCCTTAAACACAAGAGTATCTCCCAATACCTCAAACCAAATGGAAATAAAACGGGATTAAACTTGAGAGCTGGGGCATGCCTGTTTAATACAACGGTCTAGCAGAGTTTATGCTTGGAATAACACACCACTGTCTCATTAATGCAGAACAACAGAGCCAATTTTTTTTTTATTAAGAAAACATTATCTCATAAATTCAGAAAAACAGAGCCAAATTTTTAATAATAAATTTTTGCTCATAATTATGAGATAATTGTCATTAATTCAGAAAAACATATTCCATTTTTATTTTGTCATGTGAATGCAATATGCTTCTGTATGAAAGTGCCTTAAAATTACTTTTCTATTTGGTGTTGTAGAAATATAATTTAATTATTATATATTACAATCACTTTTATTAAATCTGGCTCTTAATTCTGCCAAAAAAAATGAGACTTATGACTCCAAACTCGGTATATTTGGAGAATTGTCAAAATATTGAATTCAAACTAATAATTCTTACACAGTCGGAATATTGACCTTTTTTTTCCGAATTATGACGTTTTTGATCAGAAAATGTTGACTGTATATCAGGCTTCTGAACTGGTACATGTCATGTTGCCTTTTTTTTTTTTTTTTTGCAATCACGTGTCACGTGCCTGTTTCTAATTTTAGTTTGCTTACTTAGTGCAACCTATTTTGCAAGGTATGATTTTTACCATGAGTTTGTCGAGGTTGTTATAAATTGGACGGGTTTTTTTTTTGTGTGTGTTTTATTTGTTGGTCAGGCTGGAAACACACATTCATAACTGGCAACCCCGCTGCTGGAGGGAGCGACATGTCTCCGGGTCCGCTCGTCCGCCCCGCTGGAGAGACGCTGCTCTCGGTAACAGTAACGTGATTCCTCCCAGTGTCCACTCCGGATGAAACACAAGGTATCGTTTTTCTTTAAAATAAAAATGTTTATTTTATGAGCTGTCGGCTTAGATATGCGAAATCGAACCATATATCTAGCAGCGTGGATACGCTCAATCACGACTGTAATCATGTTTACATTTTGTTTACTTACTGGTAATAGCGCCGCAGGCTGTCGGTGTTATTATGTAGATCGGTGGAGTGACTTTATCGTGGGGCTGGAATCTTTTCAGTTTATGGCGAACTTCCGGTGGGGGTGTCGTGTGCAGTCGTTTCCTCAAATTCGAAACTTAAAACCCTGATCAGTCAGTTTGTGCTGCAGAACCACCGAGAATCACTTCGACTGCAAACCTCAGCAGGAAATGGAGGACGGCAGATTCTCCAAAATATTTTACCCAGGTAGGAACATACATCGTCACTGTTTGTTTGGCTGTTTTCTGTACTGTGTATTGATGTACCATATATTTTAGTTAACATAATCTTTGCCCAACCAATATTTAACCTTTATTCTATTTGTGAAAATGTCTAAAGGGAGATATTACAGATTATTCTTTCATACCTACACCAAATTGGACCACATTCAACTTGAAAATCACCATACCTGGACTTCTCAGGTCTGGACTAGACTATCCTACCGAAGCTAAACATTTAAAACAAAAACAAACTTTCAGATTTGTGAAACCTTTTAAAAAGGGCACATATCACGTCTATTTTTAATTTCTTTGTACTTGGGCCACATTGACCCAAGTTCCAGATCGAAAACCACTATACCTGAAATACCTGTCAGACTTCCTCAACAGCAGTGACACCCTCTCTTATGAAATCTGCTCCTTTGTTTCCCCTGACAGGATAAAACATGTCATAAATATCATGCTCTCTTATGGAGGGCAGTTTGATTCTTCGTTATGAACTAATTGACATGGATGTCATTATTCCTGTATCTTACTTGTGTTCTAATCAAGAGAAGTGTAAAACACACAGTTGCAGATTTGTGAAACCTTTATTATTTTGTGAAAATAGTACAATTCTCTGTTTTTGACACATAGATCCATGTTGAACCAGGTAAATACAGAAAACAAAGGTTTTTCCCAACTTTCCTCCATCTGACCACGGTCTGCCTCTCCTACAGCTTCTCTCTGTGAACCTTCTGACCTCTTTGAGGCCTTTACTATTTTATTAATCTGCTGGGTTTTTCATGTCAGGATCTCACACGTGTCTAAGTCTTTAATTCAGGAGAAGTCCAATTTGTCATGTTTTCTTAAATGCATGAATATTCCCCTATCTCTCAGCACAATGACTCAGCAGGAAAAGGGTTCCACTGAGCCAGAGCTGATCTTCACCGACATGTTCATCACAAACTTGATCACTTGCCACAAATTAATGGGCTGAATTATTTCTTCTGTAGATGGAAACGCTCCGAAAGTTTGACTAAAAGAGAAGAAATCATGGGTGAGTAATCAAGATTTCTGTTAATGCCCCTTTTGAAAAAAAATTAAAATAAATTCTTGAGTTAAATATATTTTCTTCAGCATAAAAAAAAAAAGGTTTTTATATCAGGTGTTCATGAAGTCAAACTTTTTGTAAAGTTGTACCTGGTTCATACCATCACTCCATCATGTACTTCTGCAACATCTCAATAAAATGCCATTCTGCGTGTGCTATTTGGCATTTTGTCACATTGGCTTTACATACCATGTTGTTTGGTTTGGTTCTGAATGTTCCTTCTCAGTAAGTCACAGCTCTGGAAACAAAACTGAATTCTGACATTGATTTCAGAAAAAAAAAAAAAGGTGAAAATCTTGAGATTGAAATAATAATTCTGAGGAAATGGTTAGACTCTGTTAAAGAATACTAACTTGTTGTTGTGTTTTCCTAGGTGCATGAATATGTACTTTCATATCTCTTAGTAGAATGACTCAGCAGGGAGGGTTTCACTGAACCAGAGCTGATCCTTACTGATATGTCAAAGTTTGTTCAGAAAAACACCACGTCATGGGCTAAATTATTCTTTTTCCAGATGGCAAATTTCCGATGATTTGAAAAAGAAAGACAATAAACCATGGGTGAGTATCTAAGATTACTATTAATGCCCATTAAAAAAATTTTTTTTAGTTACCATATAGTTCTCAACAGAAGAACACCCCCTCATGCCTGATTTATTACGGAGTTTCACCCACTTGTCTGTCGGGCCAATTATGATGTGGAGTTGGATGGAGAGAGACAGGGAATTTGCCAGTGGTTGCAGAGTTGTGGCCGTTTATTCTTCTTTGTAACGCGTGCCGGATTAACACCGGTCATTACACACACACACACACACACACACACACACACACACACACACACACACACACACACACACACACACACACACACACACACACACCTGCAGTATAACGCCAGAGCACAGCAGGACAACAACAAAAACTACACTTCCCAAAGCCAAAGCATGCTCCGACTCCACTTCCCACAATGCACTTGACATTTAAAGTGAAAGGCTTGGCCTGTAACAAAAGGCACATGTAATTACGGTATTTTACAAAATGTTTGAACTTACGCTCACACGTTCCAGTATATACCAGGTATTGATGTAGTCAAGTTTGTATGTTTTGATCATTTTGTAAAGTTGTAGCTATTAAATGTAGTACAGGAGTACAAGAAAGACAGGAAATGAATAGGGAAGTTGTAAACAGAGCAGTAAAAATATTTTTATTATTTAAATGAAATTGTATTACTAAATGTACTACTGCTGAACAACTCATCTGCTGTATTAGATGTATAACCCATTTATTTGAATCTGTTTTCATTATTTTAGCTGACACACTTGAGGGATCACCAAAGAATTGGACTGAATCCCAAGTGAGCTCCTGGCTAAGATCAATCGGAGTCAAAGATCACTACATAGAAAAGATTTATAAGGAAGAAGTCGATGGAAAAATTCTTCTCACACTTGATGAAGAGTTTTTGAAATCAAAGATTGGCATGAAATTAGGGCCAGCTCACTTCATTCTTCAGAAAAGAGATGAGCTTCTTAAGTCCCTGCAAAAATGTGAGGAGAAGAAAAAGATGCCCGCCGGCAAAAAACCTGAAGTGGAGCAAAAGACCAGTAAGAAATCCTCCCAATCTCTTTCTAAAACAAGTGAAAACGCTTCAGAGCAGATCCATCAAGATGTGTTGGAGGGAAAACAATTCACTCAATGCTCAAAAACTTCAAAAGAGGACTGCAAGCCAAGGCCGTTTGATCAAGATGCCATTGACTTCATATATGTAAAGCACAGAGTCCTGCAACCTGAATCGGGTGCTTTCAATCTGATATCCCCCTGCCATGAGTTCAAGTCTTTCGCTGTGGCTGCAGGACTGGACCGCACGAGACTCCAAGCCAAGTTTGCCAAAGAGGTTTTGAAATTTGCGACGGGCTGCATGAACATCAGATCAAATGGTACGATACATTTTGGTGTGATGGACAGCAAGGACGACGCAGGATATGTTCACGGCGAGATAATCGGAATCCCCGTGCAAGAGAAGGACATTTATATCGATGCTTTGGACTACATTGAAAAGAGTTGCTCTGAAAATGAGCATGTACGACAGTGTGTGCGACCGCCGAGGTTCATTGAGGTTATGGATTTAGAAAACACAGAAGAAAGGAGGTACGTGGTGGAGGTTGACATAGTACCCTCACTGAAGATTGTGGAGAGCAAGGTTTACGCAGTCCGCCTGCCGAACTTCAAAGAGTCAACTAACAAAATAGAATATGAGAAAGAAGCCATTTTGCGAAGGGTCGGCTCAAAAACCGAGCCAGTGAGTGACAAAGACTTAAGTGATTTTTACCAGAGAGTCAAAGATCGAGACACACAAAGAGATGACGCCGAGAAAAATCTGTTCCTTCGCGCTCCGGGAATATGCCAAGACCTCGGAAGAAAACTCACGATGCTGATGACGAGTGGGAAGAAATTCATTGAAAAGGAAAAATGGTTCATACTCGTCACGAACAAATTCTTGCCTGAGGATCTTTGCAACATTGAGTGGCTGCTTAACATGAAGATATTCTGCGTGTTTGACTTTGACCCAGACTCAAAGATATCTGGACTTTGCAGTAAATACCTTCAGCATCATACTGCAAACATGCATTCCCTGCAGAGCTACCGCATGCCCAGCGGCATGACCATCAAAGAATTCTCCGACCTCTTGCATCTCTTTGAGCAAACAAGTTGGATCTTCTGCAATGGTCGCACTGACTTCAAGGGAAATGAAACGCCATGTGATGAGATGACTTGGATCAAGACAAAAATTACTTTGCTGCGGGAATCTGTGTCTTTGATCTGTAAACAAATCCTACCAAAAGGGGCATTTCAGGTCATTTTTCTTCTCACCTCTCCAGTGGAAAAACCACTCTTGCACACCTTTTATGAGTTTTTCACAGACATGGAAGGTCATGAGGACATCATCTGCATCAGTGAATCCGAGATCAACTTCCAGAAGTGGCAGAGCTTTGCAGAGGGTTCATGTGGACAACAGGTGGTGAACAATTCAAGTGTTGTCGGGATGAAAATGAGCCACGTCAATGCAACTCTGCAACATGTGCAGCCCGTCAAAGCATGTGTCAGCAAGTACTTGCCGGTCTTTGTAAAAGGAACCTGTGTACTCGAAACACAAGTAGAGGAACAGATGTACTGTTTGGAAATTCTGACAGTTGATCATTGTAATGAAACAAGCGAAGACTTCATCAATGAAGAAAAAGCCAACATTGACAGTCAGTTCTACCATGGGGGGAGAGTGACTTGGTTGAACTTTTGGCTTGCTGAGCACAAGTATGTTGGGGAGGTGATTGAAAGAGATGCATATCACGAGACTTCGGATATCCTAAAAAAGGCTTTGAATTTTAATGCAGATCAGACTCCAGTGTTCATCATAAACATCTATCACCATCCGGGCAGTGGTGGAAGCACTGTGGCAAGACAGGTGCTGTGGAACAACAGGAAGGACCTGAGGTGTGCTGTTGTGAAGCCTTCGTACTCGGTGGGTGTTGTTGCTCAGCATGCCGTTCAGCTCAGAGAACACACAGAAAAAGATCCACAGACGTGTCTCCCTGTGCTGCTTCTGATTGAAGATTCAAACAAAGAGTATCTTGATGATCTCCGGAATGAGCTGGAGGTTGCCATCAACACCAAACGAGTCCAGCATGGAACTTTGTGTTTCATTTTAGTGAGCTGCAGACGTTCCAATGAGCCAGAAAAGAGATGTAAGGAATCTCCAGTGCAGAACGTGTCCGTCACTCACAAACTGTCAGTTGAAGAGAAGAGAAAGTTTGCTGGAAAACGAGAGGTGCTTGAGGAGCACTATGAGCCAGACTTCATCCTGACATTTGTCTTGATGAGCAAAGAATTCGCTGGAGATTATGTTCAGCAGTTTGTGGAACATTTGTTCCAAGATATTAAACGTGACTCTGTCGTCACGCGCCTCATTCATTATGTGGCGTTGCTCAACACCTACGTTCAAAACTCTTTCATCTCCCAGTCCCATTGTGAAGCTTTGCTTGCTTTACAGATTCACCTGGAGAGGTTCCGCCAGTATCACTTTGAGAAGTCCCTCAGTGAACAGGCTAAATTAGTGTTTTTGCATCTCCGAGATGACAAGACGCACATTGAATCGATCAGGATCATTCATCCACTTGTTGCAAAAGAAATCCTCCAGCAACTTCTGGGACCCCAACAGACCCATTGCAGTTTGGCATTAGATTTGCTCCGTGAAAATGTGCTGTTTGAGCACAGGTTTGGAAGGGATGACTATCTGTCCTTTTTGAGACATCTTTTCTTGAGAAGGTCTAGAATAAACAAAGGAGATGAATATGATAGTTTTTTTTCTCCTCTCATTGAGCATGTGCGTGAAAACGAAAAAAGCCCAGACAAAGCAATTGAGTTGCTCAAGGAAGCATTCCAGCGTTTCCATGATGATCCATTCTTTGCGCAACAGCTCGCTCGTCTTCATTACCATCATGAAAAGTTTGAAGAGGCCAGACACTGGGCAGAAACTGCAGCTAAACAACTGCCAAATAACTCGTATATACTTGACACCAAAGGGCAAGTGTACAGAAAATGGTTCCAAGCAAAGTGGAAAGCCATTGAGAAGAAACCAAAAACTGCAGAAAACACAGCAAACGCCGTGGAGACGGCACTGACGGCCCTTGAGTGTTTTCAAGAATGTGAAAGAGCAGCAAACGCAGACATGGACAACTTGAACAGTAATGGATATTTTTCTGAAGTTGAAGTTGGCTGCAACCTACTGAAGCTCATCTCTTCCTTGCAAGTGTTTTCCGAAAAAGGTAATGGCCATTCAGAGTGCATGAAGTACCTGGTAACAGATTACATACCTGAGGAAGTTAAAGATGCTTGGAAACCATTTCATGAGCGTTTGAAAAAACTCCACACGTCAATGCAAGAGGCTTTGGAATGGATTTCAGAGGATCTCAGTTACTTTCAGACAGACATCACCTCAGACGAAGTAGAGACTCCAGAAAGTCCTGAAGAGAAGATAAGTCATCCACTGACTTGGCTGTCAAAAAGGTCTTCAGAGTATGGGAAGTACTTCAGTGAACTATACTCTTCTGCCTTCCAGCAACATGGTCAGTCCAGTCATCAAGCCGATCTATCTCCTTTCCAAAAACGTATGATCATCTACCATCTTGGAGGGGGTAATATAACATCCATTCTCTCCAAGTTAACAGACCAAGGCAATTCAGTGCGCCTACTTGAGGATATTCTTTCTCTTTACCCAAGCAGTCCTTTAAGGGCCAACTTTGGTCAAAGGGACATTGTCAATTACATCACAGCCCAGATCTCCCTGAACTGCCTGTCGCCACAGAACAAACAGGTAGCACCTCTGAGAGAGTTACAGGCACTCTGTCGTCAGTTTCCAACTGACAAAAGAAAATGCTGGCCAAGTGCGCTGTTTTTGCTTACCTTGCTGTTCTGGCCTGAGGATAATGACACAGACCATGAGAAAGAAGCAAAGTATGAAATTGTCCAGTCAGCTGTAGAACACTTGGACAAAGACTACTGGAACAAGATGAAAGACATTCCTCCCCGGAAACGAAGGATCTACACCCATTTTTTCCTGGGAAATGGGAACGGATTGGATAAGTTTGTCCACAAGAGGAAGATTGGAAAAGTGACCAATATGTTGTCGGTCTCCGAGAAACGCATGAAGTGGTTTAGTGGCGCAGCATGGAAAATGCCAGAGATCACGAAGATACTGAAACAAGTTTCTGGATGGACTGAAGATGGAAAAGTGTACCTCGAAGGCCCTCAGAAAAAGAAGTTCAGTATCCTGCCTCTTCACATACCTTCAGTGCCTCACAGCAATGAAAATATTACCTTCTATTTGGGGTTCACCTTCAGAGGTCCTGTTGCATACAACATCATTGTGAAAACGTAGTGCTGAACAATGCTTGAGGGTGAAAGACCTGCTGATGCCAGAGTCCGACTTCCACTTCAGCACCAGGAGCATGAAGGGATTCATGAAAGTTCACACAAGCCTTTACGCTGATTGGCATTAAAACAAAATGAAAGTAGTGTGAATATTAGCGTTGCGAGCTGTAAGATAGTTTAAAATGTGCATCTCTTTGTGTTTTATTGAGATGGATACAAGTGCACCTAACAATGAAAGCAGTGCCATGTGAAAAAAATTGTAAATACAATCATGTTACTACACAGAAACTTAACATTTAATGGTCTGAAAAGTGTTTATTCTGCAATTATGGTTTGCATGGGTTTTTGAACACACCTTGTATAAAAATGTATTTTCACAGATACAATGAGAGATTGTGGAGCAAATTAACCAAAAAAAAATGAATTGTGTCATTATTCACTCGTTTGTAACACAGATATAATAATAGCAAACCAACTGAGTGTATTACATTACTATGAGTCGTTGCATTTTTCTAGACATTCATAAAGTATAAATTGTCATTGTAATCATGTCAACAATAATTCATTATGAGCATAAGATCACTGTTGATAAACTAATGCATACATTTTGTGCAAAAGAGATGAACAATGTTGATTATTCAAACTCACGATAAAACTGCAAATGTAAAATCTGTTTTTAATGGATGCAATTTGTTTTTGATGAAAACTTGGAAGTTCTGTCAATGAAAATTAAAAACTAAATGTTTCTAAAGACAATGGATTCTTATTTTTAAATGTAGTTCTGTGTTGGTTATTGACAACCTCAAACTGTCAACTCCAAATAAACAACAGAACACTTAAACAGTAAGTAAAAACCTGCAGACACACATTCAACATCTACCAACCAATAGGAAGAATACAGACAGGAGAGAGCTGGAGCATGACAAAATGTGAATTGTAACCAGACGTGGGAAGCCACCCCCTACCCCACCCCTCAACAAAGTGGTCGAACAAGAGAATGGACACAACTGCCGGTAAGGGTAAAGAAGAAGGGAGCATCTGCCCTTGGTGGAAACTGCTGCAGTCAGGTGAAAAGGACATGCAAGCACCCATCAGACATGTATAGAAAATCTGGACAGTAAAGGCAGGTGGTTTAACAACCACCTTGGATAGTGGAAGCATTCTAGACACGAGGACTTCACAATGTGAAACACGTGTATAGCATATTAGGCCAACTATCTGGATCTGCTTCTGTGGTGTGAATGCTGATTAAACACTGAAACACTATTTTCACCCACTGCTAAAGAATGTGAGCAGACAACACTGTAATTAAATATAAAAAAAAAAAAAACATTTGTGTGATGATCCTCCAGTTAAAACATACATTAGTTACACTCACAGTGTGAACAAATATTCAAAGGTTTTGTTTCAATTTAGCAGACAATATTCTTTAATCTTTTAAGAGAAAAACAATAATTTGACCTGTAAATGTGTCATATAGACTGTTTTGGTCTGAGAAATGTGATTTGAATTTTATAATTTTATCAAGCACCCTCTGTAGACAATGGAATATAACTGTTACCGTATGACACAACATTTCACCTCCACTGTCACGGAGCAAAAATAGCCTTTTTTGTCCAAGTCTGCTTGCCGTAGTATTCATTTCAGCCTTCGTGTTTCCATTGTTTTTCTGTGACTGGCGTGTTTTTACCACGAATGTGTAAGCCATCAAGCTGAATTCTGACACTTGTTTCCTGTCGTGCTGGCTGTGATAACTCTCCGTGTGAACTCGCTAAAAACGCGCCTGTGTTGCGCTGCTTCGCCTGCGTTATGACAACTCCGCCTGGCTTCGCTGCCGTCCTGCTCCTACTCGCTTTTTCGTTGTTCGCCTGGTTGGGTGACGACCACAGACTGCGTGTGTCAATCCACGACGATCGACTTGTTCATTCTCCGCCAGAACCACAGCACAACACGGGCAGACGGTTTGTTCCAGAGACACCCCGGGTGTTGAAAGTTCCCGGGGCACGTGAATGCACCGCGGCTGCCGATGCCCGGTTCGCGTGCGACAGAGACAAGACCCTCGGCCAGGAGGAGTGTGAGCGGAGGGGCTGCTGCTACTCCCCTCTGCACAACCACACGGGACCCCCGTGGTGTTTCTACCCCAGTTCGTACCCAGGTTACACGATGGGATCCCTCACGCCCACCAGGCGGGGACATGCTGCCACTCTGACACGGGTCCATCCCTCCTATCTCCCTAAAGACGTTCCCTCTCTCAGGCTGGAGGTCATGGAAGAAGGTCCAGGCTGCCTGCACCTCACTGTAAATACCCACAAGTGTGTTGTCATCTGCACGCAACACTAATATTTATATATACAGTATATGCAAAATGTATTCAGTTTGATCCTCTCCAGACACAATGCAAACAGAGAGAGACATACACTTAATTCAATTTTTTTTTGGGGGGGGGGGGGGGGGGGGGGGACAGAGATAGTAGGTAGTTGTCAATGTGTGTGTGTGTGTGATTATCTGTCTCTCCATAAATAGTGACCCTGCCTTCACTCATATCTGCTCCTCGGGCAAGTGATTTGTAAAAATGGTCACCGACTTATTTCTGTGGTAGTTGAAAGACCCTTCGTCTCAGCGTTATGAGGTCCCCCTCCCAGCTGGCACCCCTCACAGGAACGCCGCGCCTGAGGACGTCCTGCATACCATCGAATACCACCCTGACCCATTTGGCTTCGTAGTGCGACGGAAATCCAACGGGAGGGTGATGTGAGTCAATCTCTTAAGTTCTCATCTATTTAGGTGAAATTATGTACGCAACCCGATGATTTTGAGGCGGAAACTCCAAAACACTCTTCCTTAATTAAGACCATGGATGGGGAATGTCTTGCTGTTATGATCATCTTAAATGGTGTTCACTTCATTTCATATTTATTATGTCTTTTCCACATGCTCTCGCCTCTGTCACGTTTTTCTCAAGTTTTGTATTCAGAGTTATGTCCTCTTGTCTTGGCGTGGGAGGACGTACATTAAAAGTGACATGAAACCTAAAAATCAAACTGAAATTGCAAGCCTGTAGGGAGCGTACATTAATATGAATAGATGCCTAAAAGCAAGTCATTTTCTACCTTCTCTGCTTGTCATGTGTTAAAGTTCCTAATAAGATTATTAAAACATACATTATACATTCTGTATATTCAGTACTCTAACACACATATTTGTGTTCTGTGGGAAACACCTGGATTCCTGAAATGTGTGTAAATATAAGAGATGTTTTTGATTTATTATAATTTTTTTGTCTAGTAGTTTTTCTTTTCTACGTACACAGCTATATATTTGACTTTTGTATTGTCCTGTATCCCTTCTTCTTGATATAATTAACTCGACTTTATGAATCCTGAATCTGAACTTTTGATTGTAAGATAGCGCGCATCTTCTAATGTCTCTTCAGTATGAACACCACAGTTGCTCCTCTGCTGTTTGCTGACCAATACCTGCAGCTGTCCACCACACTGGCCTCCTCTTTTGTGTCCGGCCTCGGGGAGCATTACACCTCCCTCCGCTTGGACCTTAACTGGACTTCTCTGAGCTTCTGGAACAGAGACACGGCCCCACATGTACGTCGCTGCAGTGGTAACCCAGCCAAAGTGTCAGGGAGCCATTTTCAAACATCACCTGGAAGATTTTTCATTGATATGGCCTTTTAAGTAGAAAATATGACCCTCCACCGTGGTTATAGTCTTCCACGTGGGCCCCATGGGAGAATTAATTGACCACCTCTGGAATCACATCAGTCTGTCAGCCCCTGGTTGCTTTGGCCAACTTTGAAGAAATGAGGACACGGGCAATCAGTTCGGAAATAGTTCAAGGTTCAAGTGTTGTAACTCTCTTTCCACTTGCCTCAGCGATTCATCGGCCAATGAATCAACTTCAGCTGGTCAAAAGTGCTGCTGCAAGATAACAAACATGACCCAATAAAAGGATTTGCATCAGTTTTATATTCTCTTCACTGGGTTTCCTTCCGGTTTCAATTTAACTTTAAGTTTAGAATTAGAAAAGAAATAAATGAAACAATGAAAATATGACAAATAGCAACATGAACCTGAAACTCAACTTTGTCCATCTCTATAGGCGGATGCAAACCTATATGGTTCCCACCCATTTTACATTGTACAAGAAGAAGATGGCTTGGCACATGGCGTTTTTCTTCTCAATAGCAATGCAATGGGTATTGAGCCATATGTTCTATATGTTGCACATATCAACCCCTCGGCATTTTTCCTTCCACTTTCCTACGAATATACAAGCATTTGATGTCTTACTGTCTCTGTAGAGGTGGCGCTGCAGCCCACCCCGGCTCTCACGTGGGTGTCCACCGGAGGAATCCTGGATCTCTATATTTTCCTTGGTCCCGACCCTTCAAGTGTCGTACGACAGTACCTCCAAATTATCGGTATGTCTGTTGGGGTGTATAGGAGACATTTAGTAGTAACTAAATGTAGTAACTGTGACATACGTATGTAGGATGGAGGCATGTAATTGTGTGTATGTCTGAAAGAACGCAGATACGATCGTGGGGGATGTATATATTAATGCATTTCTATCCATTCTAGGCTATCCCATGATGCCTCCTTATTGGTCACTGGGCTTTCATCTCTGTCGCTGGGGTTACACCACCAGTAACACCACGCGGAGGGTAGCGCAGCACATGCACGATGCCAAGTTTCCATTGGTAAACCTCACTCTCTCATGCCTTTCTTTTTCTTTTTTTTTTTTTTTCATGTCAGCATTATCACTCTGAATATTTAAGTAAGATGTGTTTTGTTTTACCCAACAGGACGTGCAGTGGAACGACTTGGATTATGCACATAAGCAAAGGGTGTTCACCTTTGACCCCTGGCGGTTCAGCGACCTTCCAGAGATGGTGGAGGAGTTTCATAGAAGAGGCATGAAGTACATCCTCATCCTGGTGCGACAAGTTTCAGTTTAAATGGCTTCATCAACCTTCGCCCCCGAATGAAAAAGCAATTTTTGCCCAACTTGTTTAGAAACAAACAAACAAAGATGAGCTATTTGGTTTTTTTCCCCTCTTGGTTTTCTGAGCTTGTAGGATGAGCGACGTTGTTCCAGTAGATGGCAGCAGAAACCTCTTGACTCCTGACCGAGGCCTTCTGTCCTGTTTTCTGCTCCAGGATCCAGGCATCAGCAGCACCAGTCCTCCTGGAACTTACCCTCCCTTTGATGACGGCCTGAAACGAGAGGTTTTTATCAAAAATGCCACAGGAGGTGTCTTGATCGGGAAGGTAAAGGCTTTCTTTTGTGGAGAAAATATAGGCTTTCATGTACAGTATCATTCAGTATTTATTTATTTATTTAAAACCTGGATGTGGTTGTCATGCATGTTGCACATTGTACCCAGGTTTGGCCCGGCCCCACTGCCTTCCCAGACTTCACCAACCCAGAGACTCAGCAGTGGTGGGAGGACTGCATCAAAGATTTTCATTCCAAAGTTCCCGTGGATGGTCTGTGGATTGTACGTACATTCCTAAACACGACGTGTTATTTCGATGTGCCTTCGATTCAAATTGTCAGCGGATTTTTGATTGTGTGTTTGGTTTGCATTGCACATTCGGATCATAAAAAAACAATAACTTACATTTAGTTTCTCCCTCAAATGATCCACCCAGGACATGAATGAGCCAGCCAGTTTTGTGCAGGGCTCGGTAGACGGATGTCCCGACAGTGATTTGGAAAATCCACCCTTCACACCCAGTGAGTGGTCAGAATCACCGTTGCAAATACCGTACTATTGGTATTGCGTTCATATCAAAGTTCTGCTATCAATAAGTTGGGAGACGAGATAACTGATGCAATCTCTCTGGATGTTGTTCAAACAGGTGTGGTTGGAGGCCGTTTGAACTCGAGAACTCTTTGCATGTCAGCTCAGCAGAAACTGTCCTCTCACTACAACCTGCACAATCTTTACGGGCTGACAGAAGCGTACGCAACATACAGGTGAGGTCAGACGGCGATAAGATGTACAGTACAGCCCAAAAAGGTTTTGGCAAGTGGCTGCAGCAGGAGAATGTTTTCAGAAATATAAATATTCGTATTATTCATTTGAATAAACCTAAAGCCGAGGCAGATTTATTTATAGAGCACCATTCAGACGCAAGGCGATTCCCAGTGAATTATAAAGAAATAAAAGAAATACATGCAAGCTTTACAGGAAAAAAAAAAGGCGGGGGGGGGGGGGGGTTAAAACAAATCAGTATTTGGTGCGATCAAACTTTGCCTTCATTTGCAGCATTTTTGATTGCATGCAGGAGCTCCAAAAGCCTTTGTTTGACGTTAACCGGCCACGGCAAATTGCTCATAGAGGTGAACACGAGTGTGTGTGGTTGTTTCTCTTTGCTCTGGGATGGACTGGTGACTTATTTAACAATTGGCCCGAGTCGTTGGGGGCTGTCCCTTGCCAGGATTGATTTAACAAGAGAAATAAAGCAGCTGCAATCCAGCATTTGCATTCATTTTTGTCTCTTGGATCATCCTCAGTACTCTTGCGAAAGTGCAGATGAAGCGACCCTTCGTGCTGTCGCGCTCCTCTTATCCCAGCATCGGACGCTTCTCGGGCGTGTGGACGGGAGACGTCCTGAGTGACTGGGAGCAGCTTCGGTACTCCGTTCCCGGTGAGGGGATTTTCTGGGCGGTTGTCTTGCTGCACTTTTCAGCGCGAGACGAGAACTCGCCACAACAGCAAAGTCTTTTCCATTATTTCTAAGATTTGTTGCTTTGATGAGGTTTCCAGAGGAAATGGTGCTTGCGGATGGTGTTGGCTTGCTTGTTCTGCACGTTCCAACATAGCAGCTTCATTCACTTATATCAACACATGTAAGTCTAGTCTTACCCAGGATGTTCAGTAAAAGTGTTGAAATGAAGGTTATTTTCAGGGCCAAAACACAACTGTACCATGATTTGATTTTATTTATTCGATATAAGTGGATAAAGCTTTATTTAAAGACTCACTTTTGATGCAGGTTAGTACAATTCAAAGTGCTTCCTATAAAGATTGACATAATGATAATGAAACTAAATATATGGCAGAAGGTCTACATCGAGTGATTATTACTGGAAAGTTTCCGTCTAAACTCGTACATTCATGTTTTTCGTTTGAGCGCGAGCGTGTGAAGTTGTCCCAGACGTGTGTTATGCTGGAGACCCAAAATAAAAGTCCAATACAAGAAGCTGCGGAAGTTATGAACAAGGAGTAAAAACACCGAATAGTGACGACTGCATTGAACACAAACGAACACAATGAAATATGAAAATGACAAAAAGCACATTAAAGCCTCTGTTAAAAAACCGCATCGGCTAAAATGTTAAAAACACAAGATATAATATAATCTTTTTTTTTTTTTTTTTTTTTTTTTTTTTTTTTAGTAGATTGAAGTAGGTTGATCTTGTGTGCCTGTTGTCTCCAGCCGTGCTGCAGTTCAGCCTGTTCGGGGTGCCTCTGGCAGGGGCGGATATCTGTGGCTTTGAAGGCAACACCACCGAGGAGCTGTGTGTGAGATGGATGCAGCTCGGAGCGTTCTACCCGTTTATGAGAAACCACAATGACAGGGGCAACGCAGTGAGACGCACACTTTTTATGAGTTCTCTTCTCCATGCTTACTGGACATATGCTTGTAAAGATGTGTGTTTTTCTGTGTGAACTTCATTTGCGACGTCACTTGTCAAGGAGAGCTGGCCTGCATATTTATACCTTGGTGTCCACGGCAGCCCATCTGTTTCATGTATAATAAATAGAGGTAATACTATCTCCTCTCATTGTGTGTGTGTGTGTGTTTCTGTTTGTCTTTGTCCCACAGCCTCAGGAGCCCTATGTATTTGGGCAGAAGGCCCAGGCAGCCATGCGGAGTGCACTGAACCTTCGTTACTCCCTTCTCCTGTTCCTCTACACACTCTTCCATCATGCACACACTTCTGCTGACACCGTGGCCAGGCCTCTCTTTATGGAGTATGTGTCCTTTTTCTTCTTCTCTCCTCCAAAAAGCTGTTGTTCCCACACTCTTCTTTTTCTTTTTGCTGTCCCTTCAGGATTCTCACTTATTTTTGGGGGAATTATTATGCTTAAGAAACTTGGTCTCACGTCTGATTTGATAAGAATTTCAATATAACGTGTTGATAAGGATCAAACATTTAGGTTCAAAAGTGCCTGTTGGGGGAGGACTTTATCTTCGTGTTGTTTACTCACATTTTATGGAAAACATTAGAGACCTGTCAAGCTGTAATTTGTGCCATTTAATCCGATTTCCAATATTCTTAGATGAGATGTCGATGGGCCGCACACATCTTGAAAAATGTCTCTTCAGATATCGTGAACTTCATTCGAATTGTCATTGATGATTAAAATCACAAGGATGCCGCCGTTCTGCCCTTTAGGTTTCCCACAGACCCAAACTGTCGGACGATCGACCGCCAGTTCCTGTGGGGCAGTTCCCTCCTCATTAGCCCAGTTTTAGAGCAAGGAGCCGTTGAGCTGGCTGCGTACCTGCCCCCTGGCACCTGGTACAGTGTACACGATGTGAGTCGCTCAACTGCTTTCATGTGTTTCACACTGTCTGTGCTGTATTGAGGCTTCGCTTCAAAACTCACTGCCAAGGTTAAATCAGTTTTTATCCATGTTAGCTGATAAAGGCCGGCACATCGGAAGTGGCCTGTCGTAACACACAATTTCACTGTTCACCAGTTTATTATCACCAGTTCTTTGCATTATTTTGGTGTTTCAAGGGTCAGCCGTACTACAGTGACGGTCAGTACTTGCTCCTGCCCGCCCCTTTGGACACTATTAACGCCCATGTGAGGGCGGGACACATCATCCCCCGACAGGTGGGTGTTTGCTCTGGACTGCAGTGTTTTCGGTTCATTGGGAGGAATTGGTGAGAAATCTGGATTGTGAAATTTACTTACAACTTCTGACCTGTATTCAAGTATCTATTTACACAACACATAATTATAGCTTCACAATACTTTCTATTGCATTAAGAAAATGTTTTTATTTTTATTTTTTAATGTGGATATGTTCACAGATGAATGCGATGATTATGGCTTCAGAATGTTTTTTAACTGTAATTTGTTTAGTTTTTTTTGCTTTTTTGTGTTAAAGTCAATCCATTAATCAACTTATCGGTCAAATAGATGTAACACAAATACCTTGTTGTTTTCTTTTTTTTTTCTTCCTCTGGCTTCTGATGAACTTCCTTTTCTTCGTCTTCTTCCTTAATCGTCCTCTTCTTGTAAAGGAGCCTGCTTTGACAACCACCGCCTCACGACTGAACCCTTTCTTCCTGACGGTGGCGCTGTCCACTGGCGGCTGGGCCTGGGGCGACCTGTTCTGGGATGACGGCGACAGCCTTGACACTTTTGAAACGTTAAACTATTGCTATATTATCTTCAGTGCTGGACAGGTGTGGTATTTGCGTTTGAAAAACGGCTCAGCAGTGCTTTACATGTTACTTGATTACTGCTGTTATTAATTTCAGTCTCTTCATTATGATTGGATGTTATTTCACCCGCAGTGTCAGATTGTGAGTGACCCTGTCAAGTTGAATGGATCCCTGGATGGTCTGGTGCTGGGTGGGCTGCAGGTGTTCGGGGTCCCCTCACCACCTCGCTATGTTTTAGCAAATGGTGAAAAAGTCAGTGATTTCACATATCACTCCGACACCAAGGTGAGTCTCGTGATGCGCCGCTCGGATTTCTTTTGTTCACTTCTGAATGAATTGATTTGCCATCCTCCTGTCACAACATGTGTTATTTCCACTAAAGCTCAGTTTGTTCTTCTCTCCACAGACTCTGACCGTGACCGACATTGCATTAGCCATGTCAGAAGTGTTTACGGTCCAGTGGGCTCTCTGATGCCCTGAACTTCAGCATCCATGGACCTTGGGAAGCCTTTGCCGTCTGTTCTGCTCCTGAAAAGATTGTCTGCGCTTTTCAACAGTGACACCAACAGATTTGTTTGAGGCATTGCATTTATACTGGAGCTGTAGTTTACACTGGCTCTGCTGTGTTTTCGTGTTGGCCAGACTCTGCAAAAGGAATTCTTTTTGAAAATGGACAATATAAAACCAAAAGACTCATCATATTGATGTACTTTGTTATACATTTTTTGTTGTTGATCACAATACAAATTTTCCCCCAAATTTTTTTAAGATTCTTGTTATTCTTAATGAAATCTAATTTAAAAATAACATATTGTTTAATTTCTATATTTTAATAATCTGTGATGAACTGAAGAATGTCAATAATAGATTGAAGAGCTTGAAGCAACAAACTTCGTATCCTGAATATTTTTTGATTTCAATACCCATTGCAGGCACACAGCACTAATATAATAATCTGTCACACAGGGAGAATATGCAATCTCCATGTAAACAGTGTCCCTGATGTAAGACAATAGTGCGAGCTACTATTATTCACACTGTACAGGCAGCCAGCCAGTGGACTCAGCCCAGAACATTTGTTGTAAGCCAAAAGTGTGACTGACATTATTAAAGCAGCATCCTGGAGGAGCACAGCCCCACACGTTTGCGACTGCTCCCTTATGATTTTAATGAGTACCTCTTCACAAACTTGACTGCAAAAGTAGATGATGAAAGTGAGATGAGACATCTAAAACATGTGGGACTATGGTCCCCCAGGGCCAATATTGGATGACACAGGCATGAAGCATATACTGAATAAAGATAAGGAAGACTAGATGTTCTTTTAAAGGGGAAATTTGCATTGTTGCAGCTGCAATTGGTCAGTAATAAGATTAGCAAAAGAACAATAAGCAAACAGTAATAAATATTAAAAACAATAATAAAAGAAAATGATGATGTTATTGTTTTGAATGATAATGTTGGTAGTGATTAGAATAATACCAGTGATTATGTTATTACAGCACAGAATAAACGGATAATATGCACACGAGAACAGTGATTAAAAAGTGCAGTCTATCGATATTGCTCCATTACAAAAAGTGGTCTCTACTGCGTTAAAAGTATTTTCACCTGCAGACAGCTACTTATTTTTAATATTAGAGAACAAGTCCCAGCGGTGGTTTTATGTGAAGAGATGCTCTGACTCCAGCTCTGGTCCTGATGCTGGACCAACTGCATCGAAGCTTTCCCTGTGACCTCATGAACGTCACGTGTGATGAAACAGCTCGCGTTTTATGATAGGCTGGGTCAGACGATGCAAAATAAAAAAAAAATTTTGTTATTAAGCACAGTTTAGGATTCTGGGCGTATTCTAGGAGGATATTCACAAATCGTAAAAAAAAAAAAAAAAAAAAAAACCAGACAACGTTTTACATCCCGGAAGCAGGGGAATTTGGGGGACTTTTATGGAGCTGTGAAGTCAAGCATCGAAACAGTGACACGAAGTTGGACAAGACTGTGCTACAAAATAAAAGCGGCGTGCCTCTTCTAAACACGGCGTCCAAAGGGATTCGTGGAAGAGGGGGGTTTACTTTGAAATGTCAAACCGGAAGTCTGTTTTCCCCGTGATGACAGCGGTCAGTCAGACGTGTGGTGTCATAGCCGGAGATAACAGTCAGGGTTACAAACAAGAGCACAGCGGCGAAGAAGCTAGCCGAATCCGGGGGAGAGGAGGCGGGACAGCCCGCAGACAGACCGCCGCTCGGCCGCCGCCTCTCGGCCCCCGCCTGCCCGCTCAGATGCTTGTCCGCTGCGGGCTGTAGGAGCCTCCTGCGGCGGGACTGAAGGTGAGCAGCTCCGCCGCCTGGCCCCGTTTCTCTTCTTCTCATTCATTCATACATTCATTCATTCGTGCTGCCATTACAGGTGAGTGGCAGCAGCCCCGGAGGAGACTTTATACCTGCTAATGCTGCTGCAGGTCCATGAAATAAACTTTATTGTTGCCTTCGAATGCGACTAGTCGGCCACGGACAAGGCTGCTGAACTAAAATATTTATGTTGAAGGAGGAAGAGATGGAGCTCAGGCCACAGTAAACAGAAGGCCTGTGGGTTAACAGTCCATCCTCCCCTCTGCTCCTGTCAGGATGGGAGCTGATGAAGCTCCCTCATCATCCTCTGCTCCAAAATGTTTCTTCCACACAGACATGCTCAGGCATGGATCATCCGCATCCACTGACTCGGCTCCTTATGGAAACAACTAACTAAAGTTTTGCTATAAGAGCTACTGGTGCAAAGCTCTCTCTCTCTCTCTCTCTCACACACACACACACACACACACACACACACACACACACACACACACACACACACACACACACACACACACACACACACACACACACACACACACACACACACACACACACACACCTACAGTTAATTAAGAGTAACTCCGGCATGCACAACCCAGGAGGAAAACATATACCAAAAGCACCAATATCCACCATACAGGACACGTAAGAAGAGTTCAACATCCTTGTGTATCTTTCTTTGTTTAACCATCAAATATGAGTCTAGTTGAGTCTTATTTGCTTTGACTCCTCCTGTTTTGCAGCCATATGTAGCGTGCCTTCAAACCACCTGTGTTTAGACATTAAACATCCTTTACAGGTGCCGTAATCTCCAAACATTTACTTACTTTGTACTTTGAAACAGTTTAAGCAATATTATTAGACATTTTGGCTTCAATGCTCAGTGAAGAAGAGGGACCGTTGACACACTTTCTCACAAAGCGAAGCATAAAGTTTCCTCATGACTGCGAGACCTCATGGGCTTTATGTTTCGGGCCTCTTCTCTGTGGCTGGTGTCTCCTGAGCTCGCCCCAGGCGTCACTGTGCACTTTGTATGGAAAGGAGTGTTCAGTACCGTCGGCTGTATTCAAATGTCAGTCTGACAACCTAATCGACACGCAGCCCAGCGATGTGAAGCTGAAACCTGGGAAGTTCGACTGAGTTTCGGGACACGTGGGGGGGGGGGGGGTTGATAAAACAGAGAAAGGTCAGAGAGGAGAGCGGCGGCGTACGAGCACGGCCCTAGGTGTTGACGGCATAAAAGATGAAGAGAGAAGAAACGCTGTCCTTTTTAACAGCCGGGCCTGAACAGGACGCTGACCCCATTCACCCTGTAATCACATACAGACCGAAATAACCCCCGCATAGCATCAGAGCAGTGAAGATGTTATCGCTCTTGAGAAGCCGCTGGAACCAGCCGAGGGTCACATTTACGACACCAGGTCTGTAATCATGTGTGCAATGTTTTTTCTGGAGGTGGACTCTGCAGAAACGCAGAGTCAGACTTTCATAGTTGCTGCATCAGTCTAATATTTCTTATTTGCCAGTGGGGTGTTGTGCTATTTGAGGTAGTGGAACAACTCCAGGCCTGGTTGTTGGGGCACGCACACACACACACACACACACACATTGACACACACACACACACTAGTGATTTATTACTGAATTTGCATCTTGTAGGTTCAGCCATGAATGTGAACATAAACCAGCCACATTAGATTTTGCATTAACGCTCCGTACATCAAATAAGTCAAGTTACCACCAATAATAATAATAACAACGCCTGATAGAGCATATTTTAGTATAATCCGCGCGAGCTCCACCACCGTGTTACTTCATTTAACACAAAGTAAGAGCTTGTTCCCCTTAAATCTCAGTCCCTGGTGTACGGTAAATAACTCATGAGACTGGCGCTCCGATTCAGGAGTAATGACTCACAGGACGGGGGAACTGGAGGCCAAAATACACTACTTTATCCAGTGGGTAATAAGATATTTTTAGATGATTGGTAGCTTGAAAAAATAACTCTCTTGCTAATGAATTAATAAAAATAGAGGTCTTCCTTATCATGCTGAATATTCATTTTGAAACTAACTTTTTCTATTTACCTGAGCGTTCTTTTGTATTTCTTTTGTTTGAACCGAGCCGTGTATTAGTTAGGTAAACATTTACTAACATGCAAAGGATCCAACAGTCGATACTGAGTTTGTGTTTTAACCATCATTCCAGTGAGTGGCCCGATGCACTTTTACGTGACGCTTAAGTGCAGTCGTCTTCGGTGTTTTTAATCATGGATATCTGTTACTTTTCAATTCTAGACAGAATTCCCCAGTGTGACCAGAGCAGCTTTTTACACCACGGTGATCAAAAACATTTCATAAGCTAAATGATGACCCAGAGTTTGTTTGTGCCAGCAGACTTCCTGTCTGCGGCCTGGCATTAGGAAGTGGGGTGCCTGCCTAATCAAGCAGAGGTAAACATGCCCTGTGAGGGGAAAAAAAAGGAGGGAACATTCCTCAGATAAAGCTGGGAGTATGTACACGGCGGAGCACGCAGCCGACGAGAAAACGAGGCAACACTCACCAAGCAGGATCCATCAAACCAGATCCAAGAAAGAGAAAATAAGTTGAAGTTGATTTTACGTGAGCTGATTAAGGCAGAACTTTAATAAGCTATCAGTTTTATTTAAGCCTGACAAGCAGGACCCCCTTTTCAACCGTTTTATTTATTTATTTTTTTAGAGAAGAAAGCCTCCAACAATGTGGTGCAACATCAAGCGAGTTCCTTGACTTTTATCTCGGCGTGAAGGCATGAGGCTTGTGTCATCGCGCGGGGCTTTCCCTTCTGAAGCAGACGAGTTAAACGCTGGTGGTGTGACATGCGGCGTCCCAGTCACTGCTGCTGCTGATGACATCTGTTGGCGACTGATAACAGCTTGGAATTTCACAGGGATGGAGCAGAGCGTGTTTGCACACATCTTGGGTGTGCGTGTGTGTGTGTGTGTGTGTGTGTGTTGTTTGCAGAGGGTGGGACACGTTTGGTTACACACTGGTACAGTAGACACAGAAGCTGTGGATGTGTTAGCAGGTGCAGGTGAGTGTCAAGGAAAGTGTGGCACAGAGAAATGCTGAACAAGTAGCGAGGGGAGAAGGGGGGGGGGGGGGGGGGGGGTTCTGAGCGCTGCGGTAAAGGACACTGCAGTAAGCCGGGCACACATGTGACAGAGGAAGCGAGGTGGATCTCAGCAGCCTTGTTGTTCCACAGGATCTCTCTGGACGCGTGCTCTTTTCGGGCTTCTCATTTCAAATCTATTCAATGCTTCCTCTTGTGATCTCTGTGTTCAGAGGATGGGCCCAGTGTCCCCGTACCTGAGGACATGTCTCTGGGTCGGCTCCTACGACGCGCCTCCTCCAAGGCCTCCGACCTCCTGACCTTTAACCCCGGGGCGGGGGGCTCTTCGTTACGCTCTGGCCTGGACGGCGAGATCATCTTCTCCAAGAACAATGTTTGCGTACACCCTGCCGAGCCCCTCCCTGGCCTGCCAGAGCACCACCCAGGTTAGGCTGGACTGAAAAAGTCTGTGAGTGGATGAATGAGTAAGACGGGAACAGTTTTTTTTTTGTTTGTTTTTTTATCTAAATGTGCATAAAGCTGGAAATTGTTAGCCATATTTGTAAAAGCTTCGAGTGACGTTACCTCACAGCAATGTCCTTGCTATGAATACTCGTTTCTATTGATAGTGACTAACGTCAACCAGGAAATGTCATTTGAACTTGGTAAAAAAAAAAAAATGAAAATGCACTGAGTGAAGCGGCTTCAGTAGATTAAATCAGTCCCAAATGTGATATTATAACAATTATTCTTTAACGTCTTACTGATAATTATGGATTACAACAGCTGACTGTGAGTCAGAAGGGCAGGGTGCACACGTACATTGTCAGCAAATCAACAATATTCACACCAAAAAACAAAGAAAGCTCCTAAGGTGTCGCTGGAGGAAAACCAGCTTGCCCACCAATTCACAAAGAGAACATGCAGACTGCCGACAGAGAGACTCCAACATGAAATCACACATCATGTGACGCATCGGTGTGGACCCCTGTTTACTGTGCATTGCTATTATACAAAATAAAAGGTAAAAAAATATACTTAAGTCAAGTTTTGTAACAGCGAGTGCCAAAAAGGAGTTTTAAAACATGTCTCATAATAAACTGCTATTTGTTTATTTATTTCATGACCTATTTCACCTCTATTGACCATAGTCTGCTTCCTTATTGGGCACACATTGTGATATGTCTGACCCCGTGACTGTTTTAAAAAAAAAAAAACAGACCAATACAATGTTTTTTTTAATCCTCAGTAATCACCTCTCAGGTTTTCCTTATTGTCACATCTTCATGTGTTCCTCTTTCCGATTATATGATCATATGTCTTGTGTATATAAAACTTTATGAACCAATGGTCATGGCTTTGTTACCCCCTCCTGCAGGTTACCTCTGTGTACACGTGGAGAAGGACGAGAGCCTGGGCACCACTCTGATTCTGACCTGGGTGCCAAACTCGCGGATCCAGAGGCAGGACGAGGAGGCGCTGCGATACATCACCCCAGAGAGTTCCCCTGTCCGCAGGAACGCCCGCCGCAGAGGCCGCCGGTACGGGAACACATTTGTGTTATTGGTGCATCAAAGCACAGTCAATTTTCTCAACCGATTTACGTTTAAGAAAAACCAATTTGCTGTAATCTTGGACATTTGTGTAGTTTCCTGTATATTATGATATAATATAAGATTTATTACATTGAGCAAAGTAATGAATGTTTCAGAGACTTGTTTTAAAATCGAGCTTTACATCTGTTGAATTTGTTCAGTTTGCGTTCGTGTTGGTTCATGATATTATATTATACATATACATGATTATTCCTCATGATTACTTCTGAATTTGCCATTCGGTGGTCTCAAAGGTAATGCAGGATACAACCTGTCAGGGACACTAATCTATGACAGGCCAAACACCGAGATTATTTACTTGCTGCTACTGACAGGATAGGAAGTCCAGCATTCAAATAAAAAATACTACTTGGCATGACATAAAAATGGTGATATAAATTGTAAAGTGTGCATTTATTTGTGTGTTTTATTCAGATTAGAGGGTGGGTTCTGTGTTAAAAAGAATTGTGCAGAAGGAAATGGTGAGGTACACATGGACCAGAGGAATGTCTATATTATACTTATTACTATACTTATACTTACTTAAGTTGTTTGAACTTTTTTTAATTATAACAGCTGCCTTCAGTTCTGTCTTGTATTAGTTTTAACGTTTTTGTTTTTTCACCATGAGTGCTTTGAAAGGTGCCTATTAATAAAATGCATTATTATTATTATTACTACTAGCAGTAGTAGTGATAGTAGTAGTATTGTAATTATTATTATTTGTTAGTCTCTGAACTTTCTATAACAGCAGTGAGCTCTATGTTAGACATATTCAAAAACTTGGCGTATGAACAGACAGTTAAAAGATTAAATCGTTTTTTTTTACATGCTGATACGTTTTTTGATATCGACCATTCTGCCCAGAACCCACTCCCGTCCGCCAGCAGCCCAGGAGGAAGACGAGGATGAGGAGAGGATCACTGCCAGATGCACCTCCACAGAAAGCCACAGCCTGGCGGTCGAGGCTGCGGGGGACCCCGCCCCCCACCCGCAGCAGTTGCCCTCGGCGGAGGAGCCCGACGAGGGCTCCTGCGAGCTGTCGGACGAAGTGAGCCGGGACAGCACCATGGGCTCGGACTCGGACACCTTCTCCTCGCCGTTCTGCCTGTCCCCCGTCAGCGAGGCGCTTTGTGAAAGCAGCAGCTCCGTCTTCCTGGACAATGAAAGCAGGTAAATAAAAGGTGGATGACAGATCTTTATCGATCGTTTTCTGTTGTACGACATACAACAGTCATACAGAAGTTTGTTGGAAAAAAAACAAAGTAATGCACGAAATCGACTGATGCAGAACTGGAACAGTAGGCTATCAAACCATGGATTTTTGTATTTAAAGATATACTCTTTCTTTGTAGAACTGAGTTCAACTTAATGTTCACCCCCCACACAGCAGTCTCAGTTTATCATGTGGCCCCCTCAGGGAAAATCCACTTCCCACCACTATTAAAGACTAATACATCGTAAATCACCCAACTCTATTATAAGTGGATCCTCCACAGGTATCCACATTCTTCCATTAACTGTAATATAAATATTGCTTGTTTAAGGTACTGAACAAATGTTTACTGGGCATTTAAACCCTTTATGGACGAAATGGCTTTAATCAGTAAATTCTGCTTTTCTTCTCATTTAGTCATTTATCATAGATAATAAGATACACATTGGTCCAATATGTTAAAAAAACATTACTAAATTAACATGTATACATTCATTTCTCTCTCCTGATGGTGCATCAGGTTAAGTCATGACCTTGAGGTGGGGGACTTTGGGTTTGTACCCGTTTGAAGCAGTTGAACTTTGCAAGTTGCGATGAAAAATCTCTTAGACAAGCTGCATCATTAAAAGGCATTCCTCTCTCTTAGTATTTGCAAAATTGCAAATGATTTTGTGTGCACAGTCATGTTTGTTTCTCCAAGTGTCATCTCGATTCTCGATGAAGCTGTCATTCAAACCGCTTTGTTCAGTTACCATGAGTCACCACGAGGTGGAGCCAAAAAGAAAAGAATTGGTGGTGCTGGAGCTGGCCTACACAGTCTGTGGCCACATGGTGGCTTCCTGCTCTACATCTGAAGGGCCCCAGGGAGTGGAAGCAGGTAGATGACTTCAGCAGGGGCATGAAATGGTAGAAGACCTCATGGTGTGTTCGCTTATTTAAAGCGGCTCTCAATCTAAATGTTTTATAGTTTCACAGATGGCCTCAAATAAGTCCCCAGATCCACCAAGCCCAAACCCACAGACTGTTCTCTAATCAGGGGAGCCATCTGGACAGTGATTGTGTTGCTGCTCGGACCTCACAGCCATTTCACTTCGTGGTTGTTTCCTCACGCGGCTTTTCGGGCTGACATGTTGCCCAGAATGTGTGAGCCTGTGTCAATGCATGTCAAAAAGAATGAGACAGTGAATCAGTGTGTGTTTAAGCTTCTTTTTTTTTCTTCTTTTTTCAAACCACTTTTCAGACCCCAGCTTGCTGTAAGTGCAGTCAGTGTGTGACTTGGCAGCAGTCTCCGCTTCACAGCTTCTAACCTTTACTCTGTCTCGCTCTTCCTCCACTCCTCTGTGCTTTTCTCACTGTTAGTGTCTCTCCTTCAGCTCTCTGGCACTGGGATCCATCTTTTTTCCCTTGCCTGTTTTTCCCCTCTTCTTTTTGCTTCCTCCTTTGACTCAAGCCGGAGCTTCTCTCTTGCGTCTTACCTTTCCTCCTGCCTATCCTTTCTGATTCTCTCAATTTTTTTGTATCTTTCAGTGTTGCCCACCTCTCAAATATCTCACCCCCCCCCCCCCTTCCCCTTTCCCTTCCTAAAGTCTGTGTGAAGCCCTTTGATTCCCAGTGCTCCCAGGGTTGTTGTGCTGGGCTGAATGTCAGCTCTCCGGATTAGAGGCCTGAAGAGAGCGGAGCAGCAGCCAAAACCCTGGAACCCACTCAATCTCTCTTTCTCTCTCCCTTGCTTTAATTGACACTGTTAAGGGGCCAGGAACTGGAAACATGTCACTTGGAATCATTCAAAGAGAAAAAAAAAAAAAAAAAAAAAAACGCGTATGGGAGAGTGAGAGTGGATGAAAAGGGGGCAGAAAGAGGAGAGTGGTGGGAGAGAGCAGCAGAAAAGACAAATCCACAGCAATCTCTGTCAAGCTTTTTAACAAGTTCCTTTAAAGTTTAACAGTCGTTTATGAATCCGTCGTCGCGTTGCGCCTTCTTAGAGCTTCGCTTGTTGAATTTTAACGTGTGTATTTATCTGAGTGGAGCGCTTTCCAGTGTTTTTGGCTCGCAGTGCCTTGAAAATGAAGCAACTTTTGATTGCAACCACCACCATCATCGGTTACATATTTGGTCTGCCAGATGCGTGTTTGGTTACTGTTGCATTGGTTGCACATGTTTAAAGATGTTTCAAAGTCTTGAAGAAGTTAATAAGAATAAATCAACCAGTGGTCACACTTTTGTTTTGCGATAGAAATACTGTAACGTATATTTCCATCCCTCTATCATACTGGTTTATCAACTGACTAAAGGTGAAGGAAGGGTGACCTTGGACAGGTCGCCAGTCTATTAGAGCACAAACAGAGAGACTCTTGCTGTGAGGTAAAAGTACTAACCACTCAAAGTTATTATTTATTCAAATGTTTTCTGACATCCAACAACAGTTTTTGCATTAAATAGCTTATAGCTTATTTGTCACAGGCCTACTAGAAACCCAATAGACTCCCATTAACAGGGATTTTAATTGGTACAAATCATGCAAAATCTTTCTTCCTCCATAAAAAAACCCAGAACAATAAATTTTAAACGTCACGTGTTTTTTTTCCACCTGATTTAAACTCTAAACTGTGTTGACCATGTCTCCAGTTTGTGCCCACAACACCCACTTGTTTTGAGTCCTTCCTCAGCGTCCTCTTCCCCCCCCCCCCCACCCAAGGGATTATGTGAAGGGCCTGAGAGTCCCTGGAGGCCTATACCACTTCGTCCTGGTTCTCAGGGTGACCTGGCAGTACTTGCCCCAAGGGTAAATCCTCGTGTGTGTGTGTGTGTGTGTGTGGAGGGAAGTGTTATGAAGGGCCTCGGGGCAGTTTGATCTCACCCCGGCCTGGTGGGACATACCAGTTACAGCCTGACTCCATCAAAACAGCTTGTTTATATAATGTTCCCTGTGTAGCGCTCTGTGGTGTGACTGCTGCCTACATTTACTGCCTCCAGTGAAAGAATACTATCATTCTGTAGACACTGACGGATGTTGTAAATCACTCGCTGGGTTTGTGCGCGAGTGCAGCGCAGCGAATGATCCAAGTTCAAATGTCAAAGATCCCAGGCTTTTCCCACTCTGTTATGCATTGTTGTCGCATTTATATACGTTTGCGCAGAAAAACATGCAAAAAAGATTGTAGAGCACCTCGTAAACATCACAGGAAACAAAGGGAGTTCAGGTGATAATGACCCAGTCAAGTACTTTAAAAAGACTGACTTTCAGAAATGTAAAAAACAATGCTTTGCTCAATTCCGAGAGCAATGAAGAATGGAGGCTCGAAGACGGCAGAAAGAAGCTAAAAGAACAGCGAGAATACACAAAGTGTAAATGAGTTTGACAGGGGGTGACTCTCGCAGAAAATATGATAAAGCAAACACGGTAGTCGGCTAAATGGCCCCGTCTATATATCAAATCGCTTAAGTCCCTCACCAGAGCGCTCTGCGCCTCGCTGCAGTCCTCCACCGTCTGGTCTGTGGCCCGATACACGAGACCGAGAGCAGTAAATCACCAGATAGCATAAGGAAACCGTGCAGCTTGGATTGATCAGCCTTGTTATTTTCCCATCTGCTAACGGGGAAATGATTAGCTAGACATGATTGATTCAGGGTGTAAAAGATTAGTCCGTGCCCACCTCCCTCATCATCAAAGTACCAATGTGCCACTAGTGTTTGCCTCGAGAAAATGGTCGTCTGAGTCGCGAACAGTGCTTTCGACATTCATTCGGAAAAACAACAACAACCCTATTGTGGGATTTTAAGTGTTTATTTATAACTGTCAAATTGAATGGCTGCTGGTTTCATTTAGTCTAAGGCGCAATACGTATTTTACAAGCCGAGTGATGGACAAATACATCTTTACTTACTACTCTTTCAGTAAGTACTTTCTGCATCTCTTTCTCAAATGTCAGTGGGTTTAACACATTGCTGTTTCTCAGCGTTAGTATGTCCAGAGACGTGTTTGAGAGTGCATTATGCTCATTAGTTATGGTGTGTGTGTGTGTGTGTTGTGTACAACACACACACACAACAAGCACTGACTGATTCATCCAAGTGAAGAATTGGTGTCTATGTGCCGGAGTGAGTAGTACATGTTTGTGTTGACCACGTACAATTCTTTTTGGGTGCTCGGTTTCTGGGTTGTCTTTGAATTGGTGTAAAAGTGTGTCCGTGCATGTGTGTGTTCCTGTGTGTGTCCTCTTGCAGCAGAGAAACCCTCGGCTCAGGTTTCAGTGCCGGGAACAACATGCTTGCCATGGGGGAATGACAGGGGAAATTGGACGGCAGACAGTGTGATTTGTGTGTGTACAGAATTCCGTGTGTGTGTGTGTGTGTGTGTGTGTGTGTGTGTGTGTGTGTGTGTGTGTGTGTGTGTGTGTCCTCAGAAGCCTCCATGCATTCCTCCTATTCTCTAGCCTCTTGATGGAACACACAAACAGCCGGGCAAGACAGAGCTTGGGACCAGTTTGTACAGTTATCACTGATCTAAATACCACTGGCCAGCGTGTACGTGATATTTATTGTTACTGATTCACATTGGAGAACGTCTCTGTGTCTGAGCATGTGGCTCAAAAAAACAAATCTACTTGCAGAGGCGATCTGGGATCCTACTAATTATCCTGCGACACGTTGCCTTTAATACAGAAAGGCTTCTGAAATTCTTATACATTTGTGTTATTTATTCATTTATTGGCAGAGAGCTCTGTGAGGACTCGATGAATCACTCAGCCAGCTCTGCCTCAAGTCTGGACAGCCATGCCCCCTCTGAGAGCACCGGTCAGTCGCAGGGCATGCGTTGGGAGGAGCAGCAGAAGGTGCTGGCGCTGGAGCAGTTGTGTGGGGTTTTCAGGGTGGACCTGGGTCACATGAGGTCACTGAGACTCTTCTTCAGGTCAGTGGAGAGTCTCAAAGGTCACGGGGAGGGTGCGAGGGGTCGCCCCTCCACTGTGCACGCCGCCTTGTAAACCGTTTGCTTAGCTGGTGTAACAGTCTTCTTGTTTGTCTAATCATCCTGTTGTTGAAGTGATGAAGCGTGCACAAGCGGCCAGCTGGTGATAGCGAGCAGAGAGAGCCAATACAAGATCCTCCACTTCCATCACGCGGGGCTGGACAAGCTGGCCGAGGTCTTCCAGCAGTGGAAGTGCTGCCGAGAAACTCAGCTTAAAGACCAGGTCAGGTTACAATCCTAAGTCCAGCTTGGCATCCAGTTTTATTCGGAAGGGAAGGAACTTCTCAGCTTTTTTTTTTCTTTTTTTTTTTTTTCTCAGCTTGTTATTCACTTCTCTGTGCCAACACTCCAACGGCTTCTCTTCTGTTTGCACTTTTCGGTTTCATCTTTCCTGCCATCTCCTACCGTCAGGTGTCAGACGAGAAGTCCTGCATGCAGTTTTCCATCCAGAGGCCCACCCTGCCGTCGGCTGAGACCCACCCAGAGGAGAAGCTGTATCGGCGTTTGGATGTCAACATCTGGCTACGCCACCTCAATCACAACGGGCAAGTGGAGGAGGAATATAAGCTCCGCAAGGTACGTCTTCTTGTGAAGAAAACACAAGCGTATTCTTATAATTGGGTGCAATTTATATGGCTTTACAATTATTTTGAAGGTGTTCGGTAGTTGTTAGATCGCGGCGTGCGAGCCAGCTCATTAAAGTGTGATTCTCATCGAATGTTTCTGCACATGTTTGAAAGAAAATAATCGAAATGACAACGTCCAGCTTTCAGTTTGAATCAGCAGCCCTATCTTTGAATAATGGGAGGATTGATCGTGGCCAGCAAGCGTCCCTCTCATGAGTCATTCCGAGTTTTCTGGAATTGAGTCAGTTTAAGGTTTGCCAACCTCCTGACATGACTCAGTGGCAGTTAGAGTGTGACCAAGATGTTTCCTCATTAAAGGTGCAAACACAGAAGGCAGAGAGCAGCATCTCTGCCGGACGTGCTCATTAAACGGCGTTTGTTTGTTTGTTTTGTTTTGTTTTTGGTTGCAGGTTTCACTTTCTTCGCATTTTTGCGCCACTCAGAAAGTAATGAGCGCAGTGTTGTTTAGCAAATTGATAGTCAAGTATGGAAGCTGTGTCTCCACCACTACGTTCCAGTTTTTCTTCTAGTTCTTAGTGTTGCTGTTGGCCCCTGTAAATGCTCCCTTTGTGCTCAAAATATTTTGTCCGCCTCCCCGCCCTCCACCAGGCCATCTTTTTTGGCGGTATCGACCCGTCCATACGAGGCGAGGTGTGGCCTTTCCTGCTGCACTACTACAGCTACGACTCCACTTCCCAGGAGAGGGAAGCCTGGAGACTGCAGAAGCGCACCCACTATCATGACGTTCAGCAGAGGAGGTTTGTGTATGGCGTCGTAATCTAGAGGTGACATCAGCTTATTTAAGAACGATAAAACAATAAAGTGCAATTGAGACCCGGCGACGTACCTAACTGGGCGAAGCAGCAGATAAACGCTCACGTGGCCGTGGTGTCAGCTGCCAAATGCTCAGTCAGTCAAACATTAAACCATACGTGAGCCTATTGTGGCTTCTCATCGCAGGCGCCGAGCAATCAATAGGCACAATCAGGGAAGTGTTAAAGGGAGGTGCGCCGTGTGAAATAAAAGGTCTCTGGAGAAAAAACATGTCAGCACTTATCAGATCATACTCTCTCGTCAGAAGGAGGAAAAAAAAAAACTAACAAAAAAAACAACCACATGGCCGTGGTATGCAGGGACAAGCTCAAGCGCTCCTGTCACAGACCCCAGCAGATCCCCGCGCCTTCATTTGTCTCCACCCCGCCATCAGAAGGTTAAGTGTGCACATATTTTCACACGTTCTGCCGCTCCGTCTATAATGAATGTGATAATTGGACAGGTTTCATCCGTATGGCCTATTAACATTTCCAGTGCATCAGAAGGTCTTATCGAAGTCAGGTAATTAGAGTCCTTGTTCTGACTCCGATGTGGATTCCTCTAAAGACCCCTTCGACTGGAGCCGCCTCCGGGGCCACGAGTTGATCATTAGGAGTGAGGAGACATGTCTGTGGTTTGGTTTCTCCTCTCCTCTCCATGCGTCCTTCCCTCAGAGCAAATAACTAAGCCGCCGAAATTGACGAGGGCAGCTACTGTGAGAAAAATGAATTTCAAATGAATAAAGCTGCTGTGTAAGCAAATAAATTGGGGGGAAATGAGTTAAAGGGACAGTGGGAGACAAACATTTGAAAATCTGATTGCCCTCTAATGGTTGGTTTCCCCCTTACAATAAATATACTGGAAAAAATAGAACAAGTAACTGAAGGAATTATCTATTAATGCCTTCATTTTTAATGCATTTTGACATGGCGCACACTGCCTGGGTTGGTTTGACGATAAAGTGTCTTATTTGTTTTATTTAATGTTTAAAGTTAACTTTAGTCTATCAGAGATGTTCCCTTTCTTTTATAAATCCTCACAGATATTCATGCACCCTCCTATGTTTTCAGCACTGCAATTTCCATTTGTGTAGTTACAAACAAAGCAAAGCATATATGTTGGGGGTTTAGTTTTTTATTCAAAATGCTACAAACAGAGAACAGTTCTCATAGCAGTCATCAAATAAGGTTCTGTGGATCGCTCATTTCATTTTCCTCATTTCATTTCTTTTCAATTCCAAACATCGTAATTAATTGATTGACTAATAAAACTTTTGAGTTTCTCTGTTTTTGTATAATCCAGAGGTCTGCATCCTATTTTTATATTGACCAATGTCTTTTTCATTGTGTTTAGTCTAACAGATTCTGACTCTTATTTGTGTAAAGCATGGCTTAAATACTTCTTCTTCTTCTTCTGCATGACTTTGCAGGCCGAAGCATATTTATCCCTAAACAGTTAGTGAACTATGAATTATTCCGGCAGAAACAGCATATTTTCCTTGCATAAGCTTTTTGAACCATGAAACATAAAGTGAAGAAAACATGTTCTGAACTTGTGACTCGCGTCCTCCTGAGAAGGAGTCATGGAGGAAGGCGGCCGGGGAGGGCCCGGCAACGCAAACACACTGCACCGAAACTAAACAGTTGCATGGCGTTGCATCAGGTGTGCGCTCATTATTCCTGGTGGGGCCACATGGAAAACAAACAATGTTAATTAAATCCCCTCTGCTTGTTAAGACTTGAGTGCTACACACAGAGTACATTGCTAATGTAGTCCCTAACATCGAGGGGGATGGCTGGGGGGGTTTATGGTTGTGGTATTACCCTCAGTGGAGCCCTTGATGGTAAAATATGCCTTTAGTCCACTGCTTGCCCACCTACATTTTTATTTTATTTTTTACTTCATTTGCAGCTAAGTGTTTGTGTTTTACACCTGCGTAACCTTTGGGACGAAGATGAATCAATAACATGTTTGTTTTTATGTTGATTACCAAGCATTGCCTGAGAGACTGTGCCGTAAAAAAATGTTCCTAAAACCAAAGTGCTGATATATTTTTAATCCAAGATAAGTGAGACACACTTAATGGTGCCACAGTTGTGTTCTGTTGCTGATTTATTATCGTGGATGTGTGTGTGTCCTCAGGTTGTCCATGAGCCCAGAGGAGCACAGTGAGTTCTGGAGAAAGGTCCAGTTCACGGTAGATAAAGACGTGGTGAGGACGGACCGCAGCAACCACTTCTTCAGAGGAGAGAATAACCCGAATGTGGAGATCATGAGGTCAGGACCGACTGCCTCTCTTCACTTTCCTTTTTTTTTTTCTTTTTTTTTTTTCCCTCCTCTGATCTCTATCTTCTTCCTCCAGTCAGGCTTCTTCCCTGTCACCTTCTCCCGATCCAATCCTTATCGCTCCTGTTGCTCGGCCCGATGCACAGGCGTGCCTATTCATTTCATATTCTGAACCCTGGGGGGAGACACAAATGAGTTTCATGCTTTATTGACTCTGGCTAAGCCGTCTGAGCACTTTTGATGCATACTCATACGCTAATGGCTTCCTAAACGAGGAGCAAGAGGATTTAAATAGCATATTAGTTTAGTGACTCTCATTGTGACTCCTGGTATTTGTCTTGGTATTATGTCCTAGATTGAGTCTGAGGCAGGTGACGCTTGTACGTCCAGAGAGGCCTTATCTCATTTGTTTGCGCTCATCGCCCATATTTTTTAGCATCAATCAATTCGAGCGTGTTATTTTAACTGAACACGTACGTCAAACCTTTATAGCCATTCTCTCGACCCATCGTTTTGTTTAGTTTTTTTACTTTGTGTTGCACTACTACAATAGAATGTCCTCAGGGTGTTCCCTTTGTTTATACAATACTTAGTAATGTATGAGCACTGCCAGGGAAGTGTTCTTCAAAGTTGTAGCCATGTTTAAATAAAAAAATAAAAAAAAAATAGAAAAGGAAATAATATTAATTAGCTCCCTGGTTACCAGAGGAGTTGGCATAGCAACAACTAAAGCAGGGATTGTCGTGTTTTTCTGGGCATTACCAGCAATGCTGAGACACATTTTGGCGTATCCAAAAGTGTTTGGGTGGGACTGTACTTTCCATTGGTCTGGCCGGGCCGCATGGAGGCTGTCAAAAGAATTGAGATGTTTACGATTCTATATTGCCTGCTCATGTGAAGCGCTGCTGTGTTTTCTGCTGGGACTTTACAGCAGCACTAAGACATCTCTGGGTGTGCTTGCTCCAGGCGAATTCTGCTCAACTATGCAGTGTTTAATCCCGACATGGGTTACTGCCAGGGCATGTCTGACCTGGTGGCCCCCCTGCTCACCGAGATCCAGGATGAAAGCGACACCTTCTGGTGCTTTGTCGGCCTCATGGAGAACACCATCTTCATCAGCTCCCCGCGCGATGAAGACATGGAGAAGCAGCTGGTAGGAGGTTTCTGTGCAATGCTTTGTGGTAGACAACAGTCAGAAACATGGCCCCTCACCTCACAGCCCGCTTGGAGCATAATCGTGAAGTCGGTCAGTTTAACCCTCCGACGTTATGATTGCAAAGCTTCCGTGAAATGAAGAATTTACCCCTCATTTGAATCTTTCAAATACCTCTTGAATGGGAAAAAAACCCAAAACATTTCCCTGGCTTTGGGGCTGATTGTAAATATAAGTATAAGATTCTTTTCCTTTTCTCGGGGGTCTAAAGTCTGATGACTCATCCTGCACTAGAGGGCTTTTACTAATTCTGCATCCGATAGAAATGCACATAAAGCCTTATGGCTCTGTTTTCTCCACCAACAGATCTGAAACGCATCTTTTGAAAGATTTTGCCAGAAATATACAGAAAACAAATGCCACTTACCTAAGCTTTCATTATTTAAGCAACTGTGGTTAGTGTTTCCTTCTTCAGGATAATGTCTGAATATGTCCACCTTTGCTTTTCATGTCTACACAATCATTTACCCTCCATATGAAGGCTCGCCCTCTCCCTTTTTCTTCAAGTGTATTTATTAAAAACAGTTTCTGACAAGTTTACTTTCGCACATTGTGTGAACAATTTATTCCCACAATTTTAATTGCCTTTATGAACCCTCCGTGGAAAACAGTGTTATGGGTGACTGTGGGTCACAGAGCTTAACAAAGGACTCAATGTGCACAATTAGGACATTTTAACAGCCTGCGCATCAAGCAAGTTTGTTGGTTCTGGCATATTTATTTAGCCAAATTATCTATTTTAGAGCTATTTTCGAATCTTTTTACTCTCGTCCTCTTGCTGCTGAGTCTTGCTTAGTCTTGCTTAGTTCTCATGGCCATAACTCCCAGACTGTTTATGACAGCTGGGCAAATTCTACACAAAAGAGATAATAGTTGTTGTTTTACATTCAAGGGACGCCCCTCCAACAAAATAACTTTCATCTGGAGCTGCTAAACATATTTGACCTTTACTGTGACGCAAATAAGTTCATCCACGTTAAAATAAACTGGATTTTCCTGTAAGACTTAAAAAGAAAAAAAAAGAAGAAAAAAAATCAATGGTTAGCTTACAGAGAGCCAGTCGGAAACTCAGCATTAATCACCTGCAGCGAGAGGCGCCAGTGAGGTGACATAATAGGATGTGATGCATATTTCAGTTGAGCCGCTGCGGAGCGACTCCAGAGCTGCAGGTTGCAGACCGCCGCCCTCATCCAACCATTCAGATCCCCAAAGATCTCCTACAACGCCAAGACATCAAAGGAAACTAAATATGTATTTTTTGAGAATCATTTATAGTTGAATGGGAAGCTTCATATCTTGTAGTTCAGTGTATTAAATCGTTATAGGAGGAATAAGTCACAAACAATAGCTAAAACTGTATTCATGACACCGTCAAACAAACAGCAATGCACATGGCACATGTCAAACAAGAACTTTCTGTGTGCTTGTTCGTTGTTGTTCACCCCCCTCTGGCTCGCCCTGCAGATGTACCTGCGGGAGCTCCTGCGCCTCATGCTGCCCCGCTTCCACCACCACCTGACCCGGCTCGGCGAGGACGGCCTCCAGCTGCTCTTCTGCCATCGCTGGATCCTGCTGTGCTTCAAGCGAGAGTTCCCCGATACCGAGGCCTTGCGCATGTGGGAGGCTTGCTGGGCGCACTACCAGGTTAGGGCGCGGTTCGCACGCCTCCTGTGCTCACCGAGGGCGCACAGCGCTGTCGAGTTTCAATACAGTCCCGTAATTTTTGTGAATTCTTTCAGGAGGCCGATTGAAATGAGCCACATTGTCTGCAACAGACAGGAGGCATGCTTTTCCTTTAAAGCCTCCCATCAGAGACCGCTGTAATCCTGCTAAATGCCTATAAAATGTGCTCTCTGTCTTGAAGGGCTTTAGTGGTTTAATGGTAATGTGATTTAGAGTCTCACATTTTTCACATTCCTGCCAATTTTAGTGCCTCGTCAAAACTTGGTGACACATCAGTCCCGCACAGACGAGCAAAGACCCTGTTCTCAGATTAGATAACCTAGTCAGCCTCGCAGTGCACATCGATTAGATTTGCCGGCCTTCAGTCGGCCTATTTTTTCTTTTTTTTTTTCTTTTGCACCTCTTGGTGTCTTTTCTCGTGCTCCAGTAAACTTGTATCTGGTTCGTGTTCCCTGCAGTGAGACACAGCTTAACACCTCGTCTTTCTGAGGCGGAGTTGGATATCGGCCTCTGTGCTTCTCGCCATCTGTTCAGACTCCCTGCTTGACGTTCAGATCTTCACCTACAGGTGGTGATAGAGAAGATAGGAGGGTGAAACCTTGGTTTGTTAGACAGTTGAGAGCCAAGGAGCAGATGGGCTAAAAGCACAACCTTCTGATATCTGATTTCTCGTTGTTTTGAAGAGGAGACATCAGTCGTCGCTCTGTGTTTGCCCTGTCCAGCATGAACCCTGCCTTCATCTCCCCCTCACCCTGAATGCAGTATTTATTTTCACCCTTAGATTTTAGCCCTACAGCTTCTGGTTTACCTGAGTCTCACACCAAATAAGGGCCACAATCAGATTTCTTTATTTAGACTGTTCTTGTGAGTCCCACTGGCCTTTAGAAATATGACTCCAAGGCAGATTCTTCTGAGAGCTTAATGCCAACATTCTTTCCATTTCACCTCTCTGTTTCCTGATCCATTCATACATCTCCTGCACCGCTTTTTCCAGCTGAAGGTTGCATTGCACCGTAGGTAACGGGCACACCCTCGACAGGAGGGTGACACTTTACTTCAGACGGTCGAGTATCAAATGACAGACGGGCTAAAACACAAGAGGAGGAAGAGGCGTCAATTCATGTGTGTTACAGTATTGAGGAGGTAAAGGAAAGATGCCTATAATTCAGAAGGATCGTTAACCTAGATTTAAGAAAAAATTAACAATGAAAACAAATTAAGTTTTATTTACCCACATTATAATTTTTTTTTGGGCCGTTTTATTCAAATTGATGCTTTAATCTCAATTCTGTACCTCTGTTGGTTTGGCTGTGTTCATCTGTTCTTTTCTTATTCGGTGATAACCTTCACGTTGTTCCCTGCAGGAGGAGCACAGCGAGCTGACATCACGTTGTCCTTTACAGTCACATCAGATAATGGACCAAGTAGTAAATTTTCTTGCGTTTGCTGTCTCCCACTGACCTCCTCACAGATCTTTCTTTCTTCCTTTCTTTCTTTCTTTCTTTCTTTCTTTCTTTCTTTCTTTCTTTCTTTCTTTCTTTCTTTCTTTGCAGACGGACTACTTCCACCTCTTCCTTTGTGTGGCCATCATTGTCCTCTATGGAGAGGACGTGACAGAACAGCAGCTCGCTACCGACCAAATGTTGCTCCACTTCAGCAATCTCTCCATGCACATGAATGGAGAACTGGTACTCCGGAAGGTAAGAAAATAAGAGTGCAGTTTTCTTTTGTTTTATTTGTTCCAAACGGACTGTTTTTTTAAAAGATTTATTTTAATGTGGCTCTTCCGGTTAAATAAATCCCATTTGAATTGATCCGTGGTTTAAGATCGTGCACATAAAAATTCCTGTGCAGACTGCTGCATAACTGCACATTTACTCCCAAACCCAGATGTGCTTACATCAAGGGCCACGACCCAATGCTGCGGCAAAAACAACTGATACACAGTAATGTGCCCGCAGAGGCCTTGAGGTACTGAATGCGATGCTGCCGTGCCATGGGGAGGATTTATGAGCTGTATCCCTGCTATTGTGTCTGTGCCTGCGTCCTCATGTTTATGGATGTTGTGTTAGTACTGCTGCAACCACAGGCAGTGGGTTCATGTTAGCATGCAGCTGGTGTAACTCCTTTTGTTGTTGCCTGAGATTTTTGCATCTGATGTTCTTGGAGCAGGCTCGCTGGCTTTTTTAGCTTCAGGTAACACCGCCTCGCGCTGACCTTGACAGTATCTTGCTATCTTTAGCCCCGGAGTCAACGCTCCTGATTTATTTGAATGTTTAAGTGTTTTTGCATTCATTCTCTCTTTTCTTTTTTTCTTCCATATGCATCCCCCCCCCCCCCCCCACCCCACACACACACTATTCATTTGAATCCTCCAGGCCCGTAGCCTTCTCTACCAGTTCCGCCTCCTCGCCCGGATCCCCTGCAGCCTGCACGACCTCTGCAAGCTGTGCGGCCCGGGCATGTGGGACAGTCGCTACATCCCAACTGTGGAGTGTTCGGGCGAACACCCGGACTCACAAAGCTGCCCCTATGGAGGCACCTCCACACCCCAGCCCTCGTCCCCCTCGCCGTCGTCCACGCCCTCGCCGAACTGCACCCCGACGCCTCCGCTGGAGGGCAAGCGAGGCTCCAAAACCCGGGACATTTTCACCTTTCGGAAACACACCTGATGTGAAAGTGTTCAAGGAGCGTTTTGAATGTCTTTTTGGCTCATGTTAGACTAGAAAATATTTGGATTGTGTCTGTGAGGTTTCTGGACTGCGTGCAGCCCTCCGACCCCTCCCTCCACGTGTCCCTGCTCGTAGTTTCACTCTCTTGAGCGAGGTCACGCGATCCTTTCGTGCGATTGAAATGTGGAACACTGCCTTACCAGGATGTTGAATTTCAACAATCGGAACATGAAGAATCTGCGACGGGGACGGTCTGCCGTCTGACGCGCCGGAGGTCAAAAAGCCGCTCTCCTCTCGGACAATCACCGGCCGCTGCGTCGGTCCGGGGCTCCTTCAGGTTCCAATCTGCTGCTGCTGGCTTGGCATTCTTCCACAGGCTCTGTGGGCAGGGGTCACATCAGGGTCGGAGCCAATTCTGAATTCCTGCAGACTTTGACCCCCCCCCCCCTCGGGTCAAAAAGGAGGCAGAGATTCATTCACAGGACTCGCTCTCGCAACAGAAAATTTGTTTTCATTTCAAATCATAATGAGCAAATCTCAAGTCTGAACAGGACATTTTCAACATGAAATTCAAACCACCAGTGTGAACAGAGATGATGGTTACTTGGAATGAATTACTGGTAACTTTAAGGTATTTTTGTTTGGTTTATTTTTGTTTTTTTAACAAGTGAATGTTGCATTTGTATCAGCGGTTACAAATATTAAGCAATATTATATCCCTGCATGAGCAATTATTTACATTTAGAGGGCACAACATTGTTACCGGGGCACACTTTTAAGAGCTCCAGAACAGGTGAGATTGTGTTTACGTGACAAACACACGTCATTATAGGGCTCCTCATACGTCTTCATTGAATGGTGGTAAGGACCTGCCTCATAATCTCTCTGCAGGAGTAAGAAAACTGTGCTTCCTTCCAATGCATACAAACTGAGAGGTTCACGTCAGCTGTTTAGGACATTGCCTTGATAAAATATCCAATGAGAGCAGTGTCACCAAAGAGAGAGCGCGGCTCGAGGTTTCATCCTGACAGACGAACGGATGGCTTTATGTTCTACTTGAAATTTCATCCTCTGCGTTAAACCAATGTTTAGACAGGGTTATGAAATATTCAGAACAGTTTTATTGACTTTTTTTTTTTTTTCCTCTCTTCCCCCTCCCCTCCGACATTCTTTCCACTTTCACCGTAAAATGAACGACAGCACACTCAGAGCTACGAATCAGTCCACGTGAATGTATTTGTTCTTCTTTTCACTCTACAGCACTATGAGACTCTGATATGTGGGTGTGTGTGTGTGTGTGTGTGCGTGCGTGTGGGTGTGTGTGTTTAAACTGCAGTGACCTCTAAACATCTGGAGAGTCGTAGAAGGCCCGTGTGACCATCCTCTTTAATTATAGCAGTTATGTGAGGAGAAACCGGGAGAGACAGAAGACAAGCTTGTCATTTTTTTTTTTTTTTTTTTTATTCCTACATGGATAAATAATGATCTTGGCTCCGATATTAAGAATCTCTCCTCCTGAAAACATTTCAGCGTTCGAGTGACGTCCTGGGGGTTGATGACATCTTTAAATTGCTACTAAAATGTAACATTAGGACCTTCAATCAGCCCTCCTCTGCCCCCCCGCTCTCTGTTTACCTCCCCCATCTCCTTTGCTCATTCACGCTCTCCCTCTTCCTCTCGCTCGGTGAGCGGCCTCCGCAAATGACACTCATAACTTCTCCTCCATACAAGTGATCATGTGCAGCTGTTTCCCTGGAAATGCATGCCGAGTTTATAAGATGTGGAAAAGGCTAAGCCAGAAACACACTATAGGAGAATAATCAAGCTGCGTGTGGGTGGGTGTGGGTGTGTGTGTGTGTGTGTGTGTGTGTGTGTGAGTGTGTGCGTGTGTGCTCATGAATTTTATTACCATTGAAATCACATTGTTTACACAGACACTGCAAGTCACCGGCTTGATTAACGACTGCTCCTATTTAAAGGGGTGGTTGTGAATTGTGGTCACGAATGTACTATGTTGCTGTTAAGCTCTATCATATGTTGATGTATTACTGTACACATCACTGGGAAAAAAAAAAGAGCCTATTCTTATTATTGGTATCAATAAAAAGTAACTGCTGTAATAAAATGCAGCCACACTTTCATGAGGCACTGTCATAAAACACCAAAATAAAGCAGGACGGCAGTTTATAAATGTTGGGCTTGCAATGACCCACAACATTCGTTACTGCCACAACTTTCATTTTCTTTGTCATTTCACTGTTTTTTTCTTTTTTTTAACGTATAAAATTATAAAATACATGAAGGCCATTTAAGAGGCCGGTAGGAACAGAGCATTGCAATTCTCTTCCAGTTAATGACAAATTATGTTTTAAGGTGAACATTTTATTTCAATATATTTGAAGCTTTTAACTTCCATGCAAAACTTCATTAGTCTTGTCGGCTTGCAGAAATATACTTTAGCTACATATGTGATGTAAGAGGTAGCCCCTCTGTCTCAGATTATTAAATACATTTATTTGATGTGGTTTTTTTTCGACCGGCTTGGATCGTGTAGGGCATGCATTTTCATTTCTTTTTATTTCCTCCTGCAATATAAATAATTCAGCAGATTGGATCCTGCTTGCATCTGATGGATGACTTTTCAAAAGCTAATTGATGTAGAATTTTTAGGCATGTTTGAATAATGACATGTACTCCTTGGATGGGTTTTAATGTTCCTAAAGCTTAAACCAGGGTGTCAAACACATTTTAGTTCAGCGGCCAGCTACAGTCCAAAACAAACAAAAACTCTATGATTTGCTTGGCGGGTTTTTGGGCCAAATTGGAGCCTCTTGTGGACCAGTTTTGGCCCACAGGCCTTATGTTTGACACCTCTGGCTGAAACAATAAACAATGGGATTTTGTAATCTCCTTTTAACCAATCAGAAAGAAGCTTTTACCGCATTTGGCCAGTTTTTTCGATCCCGGGGAACATTCATGTTTAATGGAATTTGCTCCAGGAAGAGGAAGCTGTGACGTTCCCCACCCAAATCTCTTTCTAGTTCATGAATCAAATCAGCAACTTTCCAGTTAGAAGCTTGCTTCTATAACCTTTAGGACGAGGGTCTACGGCCCTAAGATGCAATAGACCATTATGTATTTACATTTATTTTATTGTCTTCTCATGAAAACTGAACAAGCTGAAATTCACAAAGGAAAACAGGTGAAACTTCAACGTTACATCGATCAAATTCTCCATCTGTGGAGTTTTGCAGCGTTCAGGCAGTTTGGCTTTGATGCTGATGACACTTTATGAGGCACTTACATTTTCATTGCTGCTTCACTGACCTCTCAGCTCGGGTCTCAATGTACTGCTGTGTCCACCTCTCGCACTAAAACCCCCGGCACATAAATCAGCAACAACAAATTCTTTCTCCAAAATATTCTGGGGGTCACTTTTACATTTTACCGAGTCAATTTTGGCGCGCAGTTCATTTGCTTGACACTCGAAGCTCAAAGCCATCACTCCCCCCCCCCCCCCCCCCCCCCCCCCCCCCCCCCATTTCCCTCAGAACTAATACACCAAGTCAAAAACAACTCTTTCCTGTAACTTTTCTTTAATTATCGGTTTGTCGACATGTGACAAAAGTTTCCAGATGTCCCTTTCCAGAGCTGCTCCAGAATTGTGCAAGTGGAGGCTTAGAAGTAGGACTTTATACGGCAAAAACAGCAGCCACAGCGGCCACAAGTTAAACTCTCAGTGTGGCAGAAGCACAAGTAGAGAGAAGTCATCAATGCACAATGGGACCTGGTTCAAGTGAGTTAACATTGAGTGCTATAAAGCCCCCCCCCCGCCGTCACAGAACTTGAACTTGAACTACATGATCCACCCCCACCCCCAACCTCTCAGGTCAAGTAGTAACGCTCAGTTGAATGATAATTGTTCTTTTTTTGTTTATATATATATATATATGCATATGACTGCCTCATTTCCTGATGTCAGCATTATTATTAGTTTGGACAGTTACATTTCTCTCTTCACAGTTTTCCAACAGAATCCGTAAGCAGCTTAAGTGTTGCAAACAAGAACGGCTTTGTTCCAGCAATGTTTTTTTTTTTGTTTCTTTCTTTTTAAATCACGTAGTGTAACATTAGTTTTTATTGCTACAGTGAAAAACATACAGAGCTGTGCTCAATGTGAGGCCAAGGAATTTTTAAGTCCAGTTTATTCTAACATGGCGGGGACCATTTAGAACACACGAGCAGCAGTAGTTACTACCTTGACGGTAGAAACACACAACACTTAGCCTCATTTAAGCTTTTCTTGTCCTCCACTGGCAGCTACTTTGACATAAAGTGTTGTTTCACAGCGCACATTCCTTTCCCTCTGCAGAGATAAAGAAGAAAAAAGACAACGCGTGAATTTATGCCTCACAGGGGATTTCCATCCCAGCTTTCTGACAAACAAATATAAGGCCTCCCATGAGAAAAAAGGCAGCCGAAGCAGACGGTGTGCTTCCCACCGTTTAACCCTAAACCAACTCGCAAAGTCCTATCTGGCTCCTCTGTTTGTTGTGGTTGTTTGACAGGGTGCGTGATGGCTCCGGCGTCTGACAGCGATCAACCGACTGTCACGGACAGCTGTGGAGATGCGATCAGCCGCCGCCGCCGTCAGGTGGCTGCTTCCTCATTCAGAGTCGGGCTGTCAGACGTCTTCGGGGAGGGAGTGCAGGTTTGGCATTGCAGGTATGTTTCTTTCTCTGAAAGACTCAAACATGTTACGAGTCTAATTTTGATCCTCCATCAACATGCAGTGAGAAACAGGAGCTTTGTCTTGCACTACAACTCTGCGGAGAAATGGAGGACATTTTGTCGGCCAAGGGACCAAAGCAACTGTAAGCAGTTCCTCACTGTACTTGTGCTTGTGCTGCTGTCCCGAGACCCCGCCGCCTCGATACGGGACCCTCTCTGGTAGCAATTACAACCCATTAGCCCCTGATTGATAGCGTCTCTCCGGGCTAATGCATTTCTATAAGAGAAAACCAGATAAAGGGTAAATGACAATAAATACATAAATGGAGTAAAATGCCACTTCCCATTACTCAGATCTGCTTTTTTTTTTTTTTTTTTTTAATGTAACTTGTATCGGAAATGACTGTATGTGGATGACGCAGAGCATACAGCTCTGTTGTATGAGATTCTAAAATTCCTCTAAATTTTTGACGATGTGCTCTGCAGTTTAATGCCGTTGAAAATGTGAGCGTGTAATGATGTGTCCGAGCTCATGCTCCTGTGTTACAATCCCACGTTGCTACCTGCAGTATATCAACCTACGCACGGCTCCTGAGCCGCCGTGGCGGCTCTTTGTGTTGGAGTAGCACTCGAGCCGTTCCCTGCTCTGTCACACTTTGCTTATGCACTGCAGGCCCTGCCTGTGTGTCATATGTGTGTGTGTGTGTGTGTGTGTGTGTGTGTGTCAATTCAACCAAGTAACCACCTCTTCCCTCCACCCACCCAACCTTCCACCCGTCAAATGCTGCCATTGTTGAATTACAGCCCTTCGCTCCCCCTCCTCCTCCTCCTCCTCCTCCTCCTCCTCCTCCATTCTCTGGTTTCCCCCCGTGTCTGACTGAGTGACAGTGTGGGGCCTGGCTACTCTCCTGTCGTGAGGCCTGCATTGAACGCTGGGTTATTACCTCCTAATTATCAATTACGGGGCTCAGCTTCCACACCTGGAGCAGACCGGGCTGGGAATGAGCTTAGCCCATTAGGATGGACCTCCGGCTGGGCTGTTTATAGAGGGGGCTGGACTGGACCCTCAAGAGGTGTTAATGGGCCTTCCAGGGGTACAGTCAGCAAGCTGATCCACCATAGTGAGTGATAATTTATATTTCGAGGACGGATATGAACGGTTTCTTCTGATGACGTGTACGTTTATATCACACCACCATGGCCTTTCTGCTCTGAAGCATGAATGTCCTCCCTGCACACCTGAGCGCTCCTCAAGCCCTGCAGAGCTCCGAAAAAAGGGCTAAAGACTTTTAAGATTTTCCTCCTTCAATGGTTTTTACGAGCCTTGCTGATTCCTACTTTGATCTTTTGTTTGTTTAGTATGTTTTTATTTCCTTGTCCTCACTTGTAGTACTTTGAGATTTTTTGTGCTGTACAAATAGATAATTATTATTATTATTGATGATAATAATAATAATAATGGGGAAGTAATAATAATAATGGGGAAGTCTACATGTCCATAAATATTTATTCTGATTACAATCAAGTCTGTTTCAATGACTCAGCAACGTTTCATGATGAAGCACTCAAATGAAAAAGAGTGAAATCAAAGATTTATTGATGAATCATCAGAAAAAGCATGAAGAAAATTGATTTGAGCGCTAATAAAGTCGGAATTGATGCTTGGACAGCCTGTAGGTGGATTTTTTGATCAGCTTGGAATGACACCCGAGGATGAAATGAGGAAGAGAAAGGTGACGCTGAGGTCTTTGACTGTGGGAAGAAACCCACGCAGGCAAAGGGAGAACATGCAAAGAGCTTCTCCAGACTCCAAGCTCCCTGTGCGGTCGCAGCACAAACCGCTTTCTTTTTTTCACCTGGTGACTGAAGGCGCCACATGCAGAGGACGGTCGGTCCAAGAAAAGAAACGACAATCTGACGGACACAAAGTTCAGAGAGAGATGATGATGATGATTGGGTCCTTCAGAGACCAGATTGCGGGCTGACCTGGTGGGCCTCTTGCATCAGAGTGGCCTGGTGGTTTTCCAATCGGCGACACGATGCGTCTCACCTGTGGACACGACACAATGCCGGGATGACACATTTCAAAAGACTCAAGACGATTTACAGAAGCTCCGGTTTCAAAATCAGTTGTGTCACATATTTAGGATTTCAGTGCTGAAATCAGTGAGTGTCCGCTGAAATCTGAGTCAAAGACGATGAAAAGATTCTTTGTAAAGGATGTTAGAATGTAATACTGACCATATCGGCATCATCACCACCAGTAAACAGGAGAGTTTGTTTTTATCAGCGTCTCTGCTGCGCCGCGACGGGCTGGCTGAACGGAGCTCCCAGCAGCGTCTCTGGCGCTCCAACGAACACACAAAGACATTCTGTCATGATGACTTGCTCAAACATGAGCCTGACAGTACAACTGAGATGTGCTTGTAGATTTTTGTTACTCAGATTTACTGCAGAGACCCAAATATCTCTTCAGGATTTAAAAAACAAAAAACAAAACTATGTGAATTTTATCTGAACCAACACATGCAATCAACAGAAAGTAGTCAAACCTGTTGTTATATGGGACAAACGTCTTTCAATCCAAGCGAATCCAAAATGATCTTTCACGTATTTGTCGAGGCTAATGTCCAACTCCTCGGAGTCCTGTCAGAAACATCCTCCTGCCATGAAGGAGTCGATCTACTTCACGACGTTCAATTCATCTCATCATCTATATCATGAAAATCTGAATTACTTGCATGAATTATCTGTCCTTGCATTGATTGGTCACTCAGGCCGACATTGCTGTTTCATTAGTAATCACATGAAACGGAAGCAAGCAAGTATAGATTCCAAAAGTTTCACTGTAAATGATCTTGAGATGTTATCGTCATGAAAGTCATCTTCATGTGAAAACCCTCATCTGCAACACAAATACAAAAGTTGGTTTAATATCTACAGTTTCTCTCCGTACGTGTAAAGCCTTCAAATCAACATGTAAAGTGATGAAGTTCACCAGATCACCTCGAACCCTGAAAACCAGCAGAAACCAGAAACGGCCTCTTCACACAGCTTACGCTTGAATGTTATCGATCGGTCCTGTTTTCTGTGTCTTTTTTTTCTATTTTAATTTTGATAAATATGGCTGTTTCCAGGGCTGAATAAAGTTTTTTCCAGAGTCGCCTTGCTTCTTCATGAGTATCTTTCTTTAGATTTCCAACATCAGATCTGATGTGAAATACGACTAACAGCCAACATGCAAAGGTGAATGATGATGTACCAGACATGTGTCATTTCATGTCATTTGTACCCAAATATTATATTTGAAGGTGTTTACAAAGCTAAAGTTGAGCAATACTTTAAAAAAAAAAGAAAAAAAAGTCTTAATACTTAATCAACAAGTTTGGATGATATTATTCTTTTTTTTTTTTTTAAACAAACAACTCATGTGCAACTTTATTTTTTTTCTCATGCCTGCATTTCTGTTTTTCAGTAACTACACACATTATTGTGCGTTTGATTTTCCAGCAAGGTTTAAAACAGTGTTTTAGTGTGTATAATTGAAATGCCCTCAGATCGTCAGGCGAACTTGCTGAAGGGTCGCGGGAGGTCAGGTGCTCACAGTTACTGCTGCGGATCAGTTTTACAGCCTTTTTTTTCAAGAACAATTGTTGGGCGTAATAAAAGAAAACAGCCATTCGGCATATATTCAGCTTAATTTCAGTCATATGTCATTTTTTCCTTTCCACCAGAACTTTCAAACTGAAGATTACCTGTAATCACACCGCTACACTACAATTATGAGCAATTTGCACAATGGCAGCAGCACTGATCAAGCATGAGGCGAAGAGCTCATCCCCAGCTGAACAGTCTGTGGGCCGGCAGAGGATCTGCCTCATTCCACACATTCTCACTCGGCTGATTTACAGGTTGTGTCATCTGAGCGAGTTTTAAATCTTCGTGTCCTTTCTTATCTGCTACGTTTATTTATAATCTTCTCAAAATGCTGCTAAATGCTTCATTTGCATAAAACATAATCCAATTTGTTTTTCTCTCCCTCCACTATTAGAATTATTACAGTTAAATAATACATTCGTATATTCAAAATAATCATTGTTTTTAAATCTTGTCACCCTACTTGAAAGTGTGAAATTAAAAGCCCCCCGGTAATTTCACACACAATCCAGTCATAGTCTTGTTTCTACATGCAAGCCCTCCATCTCATGTTGCATTACATACATGCGCTCGCAGCTCCCGAGACTTTGCTCTGGGAAACACTGATCAAGCATGACAGAAGACATGCACTGATCAGTGCCTTCATATCACGGAACGCGTCTGGAGCCTCCACACTCTGCTCCCTATTCAAGTACCAAAACGCACGGAAATAGATTTCTTTTCACCCTTGGATGCAAATAGATTGACTTGCCCTCTTATCATTACAATAGGCGCTGTTTCAAGCCCGCCTCGTCTGCACTCTATTCAACTGTTAGTGTCGTTTAGGTGAAGAAGTCGGCTTATGGCAGCCGTGCATGCCGTCGCACAGAAGATTGAAATGAAAATGAGGCATTTCTCAAAATAGCTGCAGGCAAACGGGGAAAAGCTCATAGTCGGAGGATTGAGGGTGACAGGGGTGAAGATATATGTTATGACTTTCTGTGTATTTTAGAGCTCACTGGTTGTTTTGAGTCTTTGCCACGCCGAAAGCCTCGGAGATATGTCACAGGTGTTATGACGGATTGTGGCGCACGGCGGGTGCCACATTCACTTTGGTTTACACCGTGCGAGTGCGGCACACTGATAGGACTGCATGTGTAGTCGTGAACGCAAACGCACATCTGTATTATTGTGTGCATATTTTAGATCCCCTCCCTTATGCTGTCGGTTTTCATTGGTGTGTGTGTGTCTGTGTGTGTGTGTGTGTGTGCGTGCGTGCGTGCTCGTTTCCATATTTTGCTAGAGGGAGAACTAGGGAGGATATGAATGACTGAGACACCACTTTGCATTTATTCTCTCGTTACAAAAAGGTGAAGGAAGCACAGACGATTAAACACCTTTGTCATCTCAAACTCAGACCACGAAGGATGTTTGATTATTGTCGACGTCAGAAATGCCAAAGTTAGACACACTCTTGCACTATGTGATGTGTACGTTCACAAAAAGGACTGCAGATGGTGTTTTATATTGACTCAGTCGTTTTTTTTTTCCCCTTGACAAATACAATCCATTTAAATCTGTGTTTATTAATTTATTACTTAGAATGCTTACTTGCCACATTGCGACCTTGCAGGTTTAAAGATTGGGAAAGATGGGAAGGGTACCTTTGAAAGTGATTGAAGCAAGAAATAACGGACTAATTAATAAATCTAAACGTAAAGATTCATAGTATCCGTCAGTGTAATATTTGTCTTCAACCATTTCACTGTTTGGATCCAGAAATCCTCCTGGCAAAGCGTTAGTTGCCACGTTGTTGTCATGAGTTGTCCGCCACACACACTCAGTGTGTCAAACCTCCTCTGTGTCTTCCGTCGGGCCTCACTGGGACTGTGGGAAACGTGCGCTGACGCAAGCTCCAGCCTCTCTTGGGCAGCCATGCAGGTAAATAAAGTGGTGATTGTGTGCCGGCGGGGAGGGAGGACATCATATGCACAAATGAAAAAAGCTTGTTGATCACAGATTGGTTATCCTCCGTGGTAATACTTAGTGTCTGGACTCTGAGCCTCAGGACGAACACCAAATCGACGTTTTATAAGGTGATTAAAACACAAATCTTGTATTGACCTGCAGGGAGATCCTCCTGCGGGTTGCATCATTTATTTACATTTGATTGCATCCATACGTTGGCTCAGCAGCTGGTCATCGATTCAAATTAAGGAGCTGATGAAAAATGCTTTTCCACATGATTGTGGATTATTCTCAAGAAACTGAACGCGTCCCATCATCTGATCATCTTTACTCCCATGTCTTGTGGAGCAATGTGGGTGACAGTCGTCGTTCAGAGACTGTGGTTCCGACACATCTGAGTAGTGAGTAGTGATCAGCTCCATTTTGTTTTTTTCATGTGTCATTTGTGAAATCTCTAAATTGGTATCTAATATGACTCCATGTTTGAAATATGTGGGAATTAGCCGACGTGTTCAAGCTGTGGTCTGTAATGCCGCTTCGATCAATTTTTGCCATCCATCATATTTACATACTCCTCTGCTGAGGTTATCAATGTGAAGGAAGGTGGACACACACACACACACACACACACACACACACACACACACACACACACACACACACACACACACACACGGCAGGGTTCTTCATGAAGACAAAAGCCACCAATTCCAACAATGTATCAATTACAGTGTATCCTGTGTGAACAAAGTGCTTCGTTGGGGGCCCCGTTCCACCCAGTTTCCAATCCAAATCTTTGTCGCTTCAAATGAAAAGCACTTGTAACATCACAAGGCCTCTCCACCATTATCCCTATTTACCATTATTCATCTCCCAATAAGCGCCGCAGCTCCCCTCCGGGTGACAAGGCGAGGTTTGAAGCAATTCAATTCTAATCAGACACTGTTTGCCTGTTTTTTTTGGGGGGGGGGGGGGGATTGGCTGTTATGTTCGCTCACGGTGTGAAAAGCGCGGCGCCTCAGGCACAGCTGACTGTGACGGGGCCCCCACAAGGGACCCCCATGCCCCCTCCACAGGGAGGAGTTCCTAATCCAGGATTATTCACCCAGACCCGCAGCCTGCTGGATTAGGGGATAGTCAGTGGAAAAGGGCACAGTCAGCACTCTTTCCTCAGCAGCTCAGTGGATTAGAGGCGCGCAGACGCTGAGCTGCCAGGGAGGTGCAGAGACCGAGAGGAGCGGCGGAGTCCCCTCGCAGCTATTCAGCAGCACCATACATGGATATGGAAAAAAGAGGACGGTTGAGTGAGCACTCATACAGATTGAAGAGTTGATTTTTCCAGGATTGAACTTGGGGGGGGTGCGCAGGGGGCATCGAATATGATGTCAGGAGGTGATGGATGGGTCTGTGTTGAAACTAAAAACTTGCTTTGCTCTTTTGCAGTTATTTCCACCATCAAATTCATTCCTTGTGAGTCCATGTGAGGCCCAAACACATGACAGATACATGCAGTTGCACCCTCCCATCCCTCATTAGAGAGATTATCTACCCAGGCTGTGTTCATCACAACATTTTACAGTGTGTGTGCTGGTGGACCGTGCAGGCAGCTACTGGTTTCAGTTGTATTTATTTTTTTTTTTTTTTTGGTGCTCATTGTGGTCTACGTGTGTGAGAACCGAGTGCATTGCAGCAGCAGCGTAGACACCCAGCTCGCTCCTCCAGCCAGTAATCAGCTACTATTGATTGCGAAGTGGTCAATGAGAGTAAAGTCTCAATGTGCCCTCAAAGCTGCCGCTGATGGATCGATCACGGCCTGCTGCCGAGCCTTTGTGTGACCGGCATAATGGAATGTGCAGAGCAGTGTGTAGCGTTTGCTCTCCATAATATGGAGCAAAGGGAACATCTTATTGAGGATATGTGGTCATTGTTGATCATTTCTCCGCGAGATTCACAGATGTGATCTTTTTCTTGTCATCGATGCATTTCAAAGCAAGCTGTTTACCAACGCACAAACAAATGCATGAATTCATCCATGTGCATGAGAAGCACACGACCACATTACCTACCCATCAAAACCACATCCTATCAACCTAATGCAGATAAAGGGGCCATATTGAAATTGCCAGGTGCCTAATTTGGTCTTTGTCGCACATAATTGAAACTGCTCATCCCCCCCCCACCCCCCCCCCACCCCCACCCCGCTTAAGGGGAGAATAAGTGAGGGGAGGGTATCGAGAGAAAGAGAGAGTGAGAGTGAGAGAGATAATTGCCTTATAAGGCAGTAGGCTGTTGTGAATGTGATGTCTCATTCCCAGCAGCGTGCTGGCAGATGATACGGTAAAGCCCACATCTCAAATCCATCTGAAGAAAGCTGGCTCTCGCAGGCTTTGGTTTGATAGCTCCAGCTGTCTCATTTAGTGCATGTGTGTGCATATATACATGTATGTGTGTGGGTGTGCGCACTTAAGGGACGGGGGGGGGGGGGGGGGGGGGGGGTGCATGTGTGTGTGTGTGTGTGTGTGTGTGTGTGTGTGTGTGTGTGTGTGTGTGTGTGTGTGCGTGTGTGTGTGTGTGTGTGTGTGTGTGTGTGTGCGTTTTCAAGAGGGGACATTGTGTGTGATACCATGTTATTGACTCCTGAATTACTTCTCTGCAGGGGGATTTCAGTGGAATTTTGTGTGCGTGCGGTGGCGAGTAGGAGAACGTGTGTGTGTGTGTGTGTGTGTGTGTGTGTGTGTGTGTGTGTACTGCTGAGTCAGGTGGGTGATTTACTGTATAAGTATTAGGCAGCAGGTGGAAGTGCACACAGAGATGTGACATGCATAAAGCAGTCTATCTCAGTCTTTTGTTTTTCGGAGTGACAGAAAACCTCTACTCCTCCTCCTCACTTCTTCTTTTTTTTTTTTTTTAACATCCATCCAACTCCATCTTCCTTCCTCTTCCTCTCCAGCCCTCCCCTTTCTGGTTACATCCTCTCAATCGCTCGCCTCTCCACAGCGATCCCCTCTTCCCCTCTCCATCACTATCCCTCTCCATCGCCCTGCATCTCTGTGTACCCTTCCCCCAACAAGACAGCGAGGCTCGATTTGAAAGTGTGTGTGTGTCTGTGTGTGTGAGTGAGTGAGTGTGTGAGTGCATGCGCACACTCGCAGCTGGGGGCAGCAGTAGGGAGGGATGTTCTTTGGGGAAATGGAGGACGGTATGCAGTCTGCTCCTCTTGGAAAACCGACAGTGTATCATCTCTTCTTCCACTCCCCTCTATGCTCTTTGTTAGCTGTGATTTGCCTTCTTCTTCTTCTTCTTCCTCTTTTTTTTTCTTCTTCTTCTATGACGCTGCTTTAAATACACACCTGAAGATTTGTGTGTACTTGTCACAACCTCCCCGCCGTCTGCTCTCTGTCTTCCTCCCCTGTCTTCCTCCGTTGCTCTCCATACTGGCTTTCTTCCACTCTTGCCGGTGTCCTCTCAGCATGTACCGCTGGCCCCCACTGAGAGGGATTCCTCCTGTCACAACACACCCCTCATAGGGTATCCTCTTGCTACCAGCAGTCTCTTTAAAGCCCAGTCCTCCATTTATCTCAGTTCTCTCTTTTTTTTTTTTTTTTCTTCCCCTCCTTACAAGTGCCGCAAGCTCCTTTCAATTATCCTCCCCTGCCTCTCAGCGGTCGCTGGGAGACAGCTTTTCTGTGCAAATATTTGCTTTTCATGAATATACCATCATTAAGCACCCTGCATAGGTGTGGACGCAGCACTGACGAAATGTTAATTGCGGCTCGGTCAGGCCCTCTCGTGCATTCCTCGCCTCGCAGGAATCTGGCAGGAGCTCAGACAGGGAACAGACGTCTGGGTCAGGGCAGGCTCAGGCACAGAGTCATCGAGAGCAAGGCCAAAGGAAGGGACAAGTGGGAGAGAAAGGAGGAGAAAATAAGCCGTGTGGATCAGAGCAATAATGAGAGAAACGTCGACGGAAATAGGAATAAGGAAAAGGAGAAAATAGCTCAGGTTGGGCTTCAGGTCTTCACAGGGGGCTTTTGGCTTTTGGGGAACTGCTTTGTACATTTCCCGACGCATAACATACGACGCATTCGCTTAAAGCACCGATAAAATTATTGCTTCTCACAAATATTTCAGTATGTTCTGGGGATTTCTAATTCATAACAAAACAAAGCGTGAATAATTCTCGTAAACTTCGAGTAGTTCTTTTTCGCTGTTGTTTTACCTGCTTCTAATTACCACGTAGCCCTGTCCTCCCGTTTCCCCTTTGAGATTTGCATGTAATGAAACATGTGTTATTTATAAAATTCATTTTCACTAATATTACTAAGGCCAGAAAAAGAAAGGGAGTGCGTATGCCTCCGGGGGAGTTCAGTTGTCAATTCTCGTACGACTGGATGAAGACCAAGAAGCCGGTATGAAAAGAAGGATTAGAGTCCGTTTCAACATGGAGCTGGTATCTGTTGCAAGATCGTCTTAATATGGCGAACAGCTACAGCTTTGTTTTAGGCGAGGAATGTAACCGGTCCGGTTAAATTAGAGGTGGACTTTTCCGTAGCCGTTGGGGTTTGGCAAGGTTGGCAGAGCTGTTTTCTTTGTGGAGAGGTCATGTGATACAACCTGAAATGTCTTCAATCAAAAGTTCAACATGTCCAAGAACAAAATTGGATGATATAACATTTAACTTCAAAACTCTGAATCCGGAGTATGTGTTGCAACAAGTTATTTATAGCTAAAACTGGACTAACCGAAATCCTATTCAGTCAATACAGCCAGTTGTATTGTTTTAACCACTTAATCTCAATACATCTTCACAGAGGAGAGTGTAACTGCACTAACATTCTGAAGTGTCTGGGAACAGATAGTTTCTGCCCCTGTGGTTTCTCCACAATGGAATCAGTCAGCAAACTCAACAGAATGTCCCTCTTTAGTACGTCTCCCTCTTCTGTAAGCACTTAGTCAAGCAGGCTTTTCTCTCTATTGATCGTCTTCCTAATCATTCTTTATTTAAAAAAAATATATAAATGCTGCACCATCAATCTACTCGTAGCTTCAATCGCAATTTGTAGAATAAAAAAAGGGAAACAGATCAAAAATCTTCAGACTTCTTGACCGCAGCTGTGGCAGTAAAAACAAAGATGGCTGCAGGATTTGCACTTTTCACATGAGGCCTGACCGACCGCAAAACAAAGTCATGTGAGCACAGACAGCCCTTGCAACATGCACACATTTTCCCCGTGAGATTGTCTTCCATCTGATTTTGAAAGTATGTGCAAAATTCCGTCTGCAGACACATGACGTGACGACGGTTCGTCACATTTTCCCGACTGCTGTGAAATGTTGTGGCCCATCACTGCAGCTCCATTTCTTTTCTTTTTTTTCCTCTGCTCCCATAAAGACATCACATCAATGTCAGTTTCTTTGGAAAACCCTCCAGCATCCTGCTTTCATTCTTTTCGTTTTCCCACTCACTCCATCTCGTTCAACCCACTCCGTGGAAACTTCTCTTTTTCCTCCGTCACTGTCATCCACAATCACATCGGAAAGTGTCATGTGGCTGCAGAGCAGGTGCATGTGGGTGGAAAGGATGCTTCCTTCTTTTGCCGGATGTCTCGTTATCCTGTTTCATCCTCTCGCTTTAACCCGAGAGCATCCTCTCCTTCTTTTTCCACAGGTGAATTTTTTATTTTTTTTCCCAGCACCCTCCCTTTGTCTCAGCTCTATCACCTTCCCCCTCCCCCCCCCCCCCCCCCCCTCTCGCTGCCTGCTGCTTTCCCAGAGAAGTGAACCTGTTATCGGCACAGCCTATGAATAGAACAGGGTTGGTGCTGCGACCCGCTCACCTCCCCAACATTGCTCATGTCTTATGTATTGCTCCTGCTTGCCAGAACCACTCACACCCCTTTCCCAGGATCACTACAGCATTGGTTAGCTCTGTTACAGCTCAGAGTTTCACATAAACACTGGGCAATGCCGGAATAAATGCCGGCATCACGTGCGTTGAAATACATCGGCTAATGCGTAGGGAGAGTGGGTTCAAAGAGTTTACAATGCTGAAATATGTGTGAAGGCTGCTTCTCAGTTAATTAACAGCAGACGGCGTATCTCAGTCTGAACGTGGGCGTTTCAGGTGATGTGCGTCGTCTTTTGCTGCTCTCGAGCAGAGAAAGAAGAAGGATGTGTTAAACTGCTAATAATCACACTTATCGGCATGCTGCACACATTTTCACCTATCTTCCCTGCACCTACGAGTACTGTAAATCCACCCGAAGACTGTTGCTCGAGAGTGAGGGAGCTGCAGATGTGGCCAGATGCGACAAAGAGATAAGCATCCACGGCGGCGAGAGCCGTCGTTCTTCCTCATGCTGCTCCTGAAAATATGGGTCTGGCGAGAATGTTGTTTTCCAAACACCGAAACCTGTTTACAATGCAGGGAGCGGTGGCATCATCATCCTCCCTGTGTTTCTTCTCTGTGCCACAGCTCCAATAATACACCGGGGACAAGGAGCTTAGCAGTGACAGCCCCAAATCCCTCTTTCCACAGCACTGATTTCTGGATTAAGGAGGGGAGATTTCCACACCTCTGAATTGTATTGTGCTACGGGGCTCACACATCTTTTCATGCATCTTTTCTTCTGCAGTGTGCATCGAAATGGGAGCATTTCCTTATTTACACAGATTTGGAGCGATTCTGGATGGAGAATGCGAGACTATAACATGGAAGGGGGTTTAAGGCAGGCACGGGGTGGAGAAAAAAAGAGGGATTGTTGTGGTAAACCCCCTTTATTGGGGGATTTTTAAAGGCTCATAATAAACAGAAAATCTAAACGGAGTGCTTATAGATATTTTGATTCTTGAAAAGCACCTTCAGTCAACACACTGTGGATTTTGTTGCGTGGGGGAGAAGTGGAGGGAGTTCTAATAAGCCCAAGTTGTCCCACAATTTTGCACTCAGTCATTAGACCACATCAAAAAGTTATATTACTAACATTTTTATTCCATTTCGTCTCCCTTTTCCTCATCCTCCTCCACACCCTGGCCAGTTCTCCTTGTTCCTGTCCACCAGGACCCTCCTTGTGGCGCTCGTCATGTCTCTCTGCTTCATTCTGTTACTGTTTTGACTTTCCAGGCTCTGCATTCCTGCGTGCAGCACACTAACCTGTCTGTCGGACCGCCGGAAGAATGCCCAGCCTGTGATTATCCACTCATGTTTCATTTACACACACGCTCTTTCAAAGCGAAAAGCAATAAATTAATGAAATGGAGTTTGGTCTTCTATTAACTCAGAAGAAAGGTTTATTGTTTCTTGTTGCAAAGAATTGCATTGATTTACGGAAGCGTTCCAACGCCTCTAAATGCCACTGAGGGGCTTCAGAGTGATCAATCTGGGGAGATTTGTATGTTTTTGACCAGATGCTGTTTGGCAATAAAGTGTGTTTGAACGCTTGCTTGTTGCTGTAATTTTTCTTCTTTGTGAGCCAAATTAAACACAGCTTCTCCGAGTGTTTATTTCACATTTATGGGGAAATTAACATCTGAAGTGCAATTAATTAAGAGTCAGATATGATGAAAATCCCAATCAATCAAACTGGAAATTTCCCTCACGATTCGTCTGCAGACATTCATAATCGTGGCAAAACATACATTTTGTCAGGGAAATTGTAATTTTTCTTTCTTTTTTTTTTCTGAATGAACAAACAAATTAAAACCGTCCGTGTATCTGGAGCAGACGCATTAATGCGTGTACTTGGATGCACGCACACACTCACAACAAACACTCGCACAACCTACCAGTTGGCAGTGGGTGTTAATTGTGTTGGGCCTCGGGGCAAAAATAACATTGCACCAAAGACAGAAAGATGGAGTGTGTTCTGGCTTTCACGAGCCTTTCTATCAAGACAAAACAACACATTTATGTTGCAGAGGCAAAATAGGGAGTAGCTTTTTTTTTCTTTTCTTTTTTTCATTGATACAGAAACAATTAGTCATTGCATCATGCTTATCCTCCCTCATGAATAAGAAACTAATACTTGTCTTTTGTTCCGATTTCCTTTCTTTACCTATTTGCAGCCCTCAGTGAATCCCAGTAGACAGTGTTTTCATGACTATATGACTGTTAATTGCTAATTAGGCTGGTGTAGCAACAGACCCCTGTGTGAGGTGATAGCACTGTGTCAGTGTACACAGAATAATTACAATGAAAGGTGTTGTAGAGACGTGTCAACATCTGCTCCCTGTGTGGCTCTGCTGAAAACAAAACCGGGTTTTCTGAGAGGAGCGCCTGTGAAAAGTGACAGGTTGTACTTACTGCCACGGCGTATTCCTGCAAATTTGGAATCAGGCAAACATTTCACGGGTCATTTACCTCACTATGGCTGAAGTGGAGAACCATAGCGGAGAGACTATTGTTTTTACCTTTTCACGCATGGAATAACATAAATAGGTTTGTCTAATCCATGCCGGTGTTATTCAAAGTAAATCACTCTGAATTATATTTCAATACTCCTTAGCAAATGACAGGACTTTTTTGTTTTCCTCATTTTTGAAGACTTGAAAGATTCAAGCAGTTGATATTTAAATGCGCTTTTCGAGCAAAGAATAAGAACTGAAGCCATGACGCCACATGTGAACACATGTGAACTGCGTGTTTCCACACTGACAATCGGTATGTATTGTCGGAGAGCCTTTCATATTGAACCTAATTATATAGACAGCCACGCTTTGATGTGGATATTTGCTTGTCTGTGTGTCTGTCTGTGTACGTGAGGACTCCTCCGAGTGGGAGGGAGGACACACCTTGAAAGGACTATTTCAGCCTTTAAGGTTGAGAATTCTCAGGTTCACGGTCTTGGGAATGCATTATATCACAGAAAGTTCTCACAACGAAAATACCAATCGCGTGAACTGCAGTTTGTGACAGCGGGTATTTTCATGAGTAAAAATAGAGAAATGTTCCAGAAGTAACCAGAAAAACTGGATTTGAATGGGAAGAAGACAGAAAAGGGGTTTCTCTTCAAATTATTGCAATGTTTCTGTGCGTTACTGTTATGTGTCACACACATCCCCCACCACTGTTCTTCACTCTGTGTCTGCCTGTTTAAGGTGTGTGTGTGTGTGTGTGTGTGTGCGTGTGTGTGTGTGTGTGTGTGTGTGTGTGTGTGTGTGTGTGTGTGTGTGTGTGTGTGTGTGTACTTGGGGTTTTGGTACTGCAGCATGCTGTAAAGCTTGTCTGTGGGTAGAGCTATTCTGAAACACATGTTGGTCTAATGGATTTAAGATGGCTGTAAATTAAAGTCAACACAGCGCCGAAGCATCAGTGCCCCTCGCATGGAAATGAGCACAACTTGAGTGCCTTTTAACGGTGTATTCCAAGCTTTAACAGCAGTGTCCGCATTTATGTGTGTGTGTACGCATGAATGTACGCGTGTGTGTGTGTGTGTGTGTGTGTGTGTGTGTGTGTGTGTGTGTGTGTGTGTGTGTGTGTGTGTGTGTGTGTGTGTGTGCATCTTCATTTCCATGAATCTTTTAGCGGACAATCGGAGTGCGCCTGGGGTCAGCTTTGTGTTGAGTTATTTTTGCTTTTTGCTTTCAATCCCACTGTCTTCTCTATTATAAAACTAATGTGTTCACAAAATGGATCAGATTACGTTCCTTTCCGGCTGTATGTGGTAAATCTAATGCTCCATCTGAACAGATTGAGTAAATATTCAGACAACTCATCAATACAAAATAATCAGACAGTTGAAAACTTGTTTCATCTGTTACATCTCTGGATGAGGAACTACAAAGTATTGTCAGCGACGTGTAAATGGTTTTACGTACAGCTTGTGTGAAATGTTTGCCCTTGTTTCTGTGGGTATGTTGGTATTCATTTAAACTGATGATTGTGTGAGAGTTGCAAGCACGCAGGCCGATTTTAACCTGTGCCTCCGCCTCATTAGGCCTTCCTCGGTTGCCATGGTTGTCTATTAGAGCAGCGGAGATTAAAGACTCATTTACATGTGAAAGAGGAGAGTGGCAAGGGAGAGAGAGAGAAAGAGCGAGAGAGTACAAACTACTGCACTCTGCTCACTCGAGTTTATTTCGGAGAAAAAGGTCAGGCAAATGTTTGCAGAGGCTTTTGCCAACATTTCAGCCATTTCCATATAATGATGTGCGTCTATGACCCCAGTTTGAGTCGCCCGGCTTATGCGGATGCTGCACAGTCCTGAGTGTTGGCTTCAACTAATTCAGATTAGCGTCAGTATAAAAGCATTTTCAGTCGAACATTCCTGTGGCTCGCGGTTTGACACACATACAGGACACGCTGTAATTTGTGGCATGTGGACTCGTCTTTTCTGTCAATCTCCAGCATCAAACAAGGTCAGCATGCTCCCAAAAAAAAATTAATAAATAAAAAATCCCTTTTCAACTTGTCTCATGAGATTTCATCAGGTATCATAGCCGCACGAGAACTCTTCATTGGAATGAGATATTCAACGTCTATCTGTGGTTGTTTGACCTCCTGATATGCACTCAGTTGTGCACCTGTCCCATTTAATAACTCCGATGTAGCTGTCCCGCAATAAAGCCTGCATTTATTAATTACCGGGCTGTTATTTTTTCCACAATCATAAAGATGTTGTTTGAGTAGGATACTTCAGGAGTGAGGTCATATGTAGGGCGTGCGTGAGATCCAGAGGTGTGGAAACAAATACCTCCTAACAAGTGTGACTCAGTATAGAAACATCTTTAATTGTCAGCTCAGTCAATATATGTGTTGTTGAATTTACACATTTATGACAGTGTGTTCAAAACATAACCAACACAAACTCCATTCATAGTGAGAGTTGTACTGGATAAGAATAGAATGTGGGCCATTGACACACGGCTTCAGACCAACTTACATTTATTTTAATGCTGTTTTAGGACAGAGGTCACATTAGGTAAAGCAACCGGTTGTGCTGTACATGTATGGTGGAGCAAGTAAATGTGTTATGTCAATTAAAAGGCCTCTGAAAGATAGTGGAGCGTGCATGTGGGTGACAGAGAGAGAGAGAGAGAGAGAGAGCGAGAGAGAGAGAGAGAGAGAGAGAGAGAGAGAGAGAGAGAGAGAGACAGCTGGAAGTTTTGCATATTGCATGTAGGCCAACATCTGGCATCTGCCACACCTGATCCTCTCACTGTGGGAAATAAATAGGAAGAGAAATACAGGTGGAGGTGAAACGAGACGTGTCTTGGAAGTGATTTTTGATTTAAGTGAAGAGTCCGTGTGTCCGTTTAAGAGGAGTGAAACCTCACCGTGATCCAGAGAACCGAGGAAACGCCGCAATGTGTTGCCCGTGTGGAGCTTGTTGTTCCCAGATCGGCAAGGTGGACCTAATGACTTTAAGCACGTAATTACTGAGGCTGCTCATAGGAGACATGAGTCACTTTCTTCTTCCTCTTCCTCTCTCTCTCTCTCTCTCTCGCTCGCTCTTCGGTGTTCATCATGAGCAGGAAAGGCAAAGCGTAGAGCTGCGTCTCACTCTGACTCACTCCACGATGATGGCTTTGACCAAAACAAAAGCACAGTATCCACACGTCAGTCTGAAAACTTGTATTTGCAGCGCTGCTCCGTTAATTTGCTGTTTCTCAGCAAAAGCAGCAAATTCACAACAGACCAATTAGCCGGAGAGCTCTGATCCCTCACTGACACGAAGGACGCACAAACAGGGTGAGATAATTCACTGCCTTCACATAATCAGTGCACGCGGGCAAGTCTATGAAAATCACAGTAGCCTTTCCCATCAGAGAGTCTCCTCGCCATATTTTAGATTCCCTAATAAGGCAAGCCTGTGGGCTGCAGGCTGCAACAGACAGCAAGGAGAGAATCTTCTCTATGAATATTAATGTGTAGTACGGGGGAGGTTGAGGGGCAAGGAGGGTGTGGAACAGAAGCCTCCTCCAAATCCTTCGCAGATAAACTGAGCAGGGAGGAGAGATGATTACACGCATGGTTTTTCACAGGGCTCCCCCAAATCTCATTTTCTGTAGTGCATTTTAATGGGATCCTCGCAACACACCTCAGCCGGCTAAGTCGCTGGATGCCGCCGTTAAAGACATTGCCGACAAATTCCCAGCGCCTGTGAATTTTTTATGCGGCGCTACCGCGGGGGCGAGCCTTAACGCGGTCTTGTCACGGTTTTTATGCGGGCAAAAACTGGGCCTTGTCGACCTTTTGTCTTTGTAATGCGACTTATGTATCACTGTCATTTAAATGCAGCCTCAGACAATAGAGAGATGGATGAGAGGAGGCGCTGAAACGGGAATCAAAGTCAGTCTCGGCGGCGGATGATGGAAGAGGTCAGCACTTATGAGCCCAGAGGGAAAAAAGATTTGAATGTATATGTGACAAGGCAACATGAAGGAAAATTAGTCCACATGGAGAAGCATTGTAAGATCATTGTTGGCGTTTTCTGCTCAAGCCTCCCAGCATTCATTGCCTGGGTTCCACTTAACACAGTGAAAAGCGGACCCTTCATGACTTCATATCACGCGCCCCGATTTCCAGTTGTGAAATCTGACACTGGTACATTGATCTCCTTCCCCTCTCCGTCCTCCTCCTGTTTATTGCTGATAGCCATCAGGATGACCTGAGCGCACACAGGGGACTATTTAATTACACACTGTCTCCACATGCCCATCAATAATTTGCCCGATGCAATCATTCATGTGGCCATTTTTATCAATACTTTCATGAAAACTGCAGTCAACCTGGTCGTGGGGAAGCGGCACCGTCGTCTCTCAGTTTGTTTAACGATCTGGGATTTACTGGCCATTTATTGACAGTCTATTGTTGAAATGAGACATTCACAATCTGCTGTGGCAATATTATCTGATGGGGTCATCTTTAGAAATGAAACAATAGATTTGGTTTAGCTATTAAAAAACACAAAAAAAAAACCCTATATGTAATTAGACCAAAAAAATGAGAGCAAGACGTAAGAGCGGAATTCATTGTATAAGAAATGACTCAGGAATGCCAGTTTTTATGAAAAACTTTTTGTCTAACGGTCTTCACAAAGTTTATTGCAGGCTGTTTAAAGCCTACAATCCAAGCCTGCTCACCCAAATTTTTCTAATCTTTTTCTCTGAGGCATCCTTTGTAAAATGCTAAAGACACATTTTTTTTCCAGTAAAAAAAGTCCCATTAATTGACTTCATAGCGTCGGTGCGAGCCGTGTTATCCTGAATAAGCTCTTTGAACCTTTATGAAGATAATTACATGTGTGCGTAACCATTGTGGGTCCTTATTATCTGAGGCTTTTGTCTTTTCTTTTCAGAAAAGGACTAAAAAAAAAAAAAAAAGAAAAGAAACTTGTGGATGCTTGTGTTAAATGGGATTGTTTCATATTCGCCATCAAACATGTGCTCAGAGTTATGTTTGTGCTGAGCTGAGCTGGTATAAACAACACGATCTGGCAGTTTTTGGGAGGAATATGAGAGAACAGATGACAAGTAGCATGAGGAAGTGGAAGTGTGCGCTTGTGTGTGTGTGTGTGTGTGTGTGTGTGTGTGTGTGTGTGTGTGTGTCAGCTTGATAGACTGTGTTCGCATGTTATGTGTGAGCCAACTCTGAGCCCCACCAACTACTAAATTGAGTTTAATTTTGATGGTCGATTATAATATGATGTATGAACGAGAGTTGGTTCCTTTCACATCATGATCTATTCTTCTTCTGTACCGGCCGCATTGTTGCCGCAAAGGGTGAAAGGTATATGATGAACAACTCAAACAGAACAATCACGGAGAGAAAGACAATCATACGCTTCCAAACACACTCATATTAACATTAACCTGGAGCCCATTCAAAAACCATTCAATGTTTTCTCCAAATGAGGAAAGTTATCTGGCACAACACGCCAAAAAAACAACCTAAAGATGTCCCTGCATGCACTTTTGCCCAGCATGTACAGTATAAGTGATAAATCAGATTCAGCGGGAAGATGGAAAAGTGTGACTTCAGCGGCTGCTCACTTTCAAGCTCCAAAGCGTTAGATTAACATCACACATCCGAGCACTCCTCCCAGCTCTCTGTCATCCATCGCTCTGATAGACTCAACCCGGCAACACAGCATCTGCAGGGGTGTGTGCCAGTGTGTCTGTGTGTGTTAGTGTGTGTGATGGAAAAGCCCATGAAACTGTGATCTCTTCCATAATTCACTTTTAGCCAGAGCACCAGCGAGGAGCCTGTGTGCGTGTGCGTGTGTGTGTGTGTGTGTGTGTGTGTGTGTGTGTGTGTGTGTGTGTGTGTGTGTGTGTGAGACAGAGAGAATCAGACTTGCTGCTGTATTATTACATTCCGTGCCTGTGCCCACACACACACACACACACACACACACACACACACACACACACACACACACACACACACACACACACACACACACACACACACACACACACACACGTTCTATTCATGGCTGGATTTTTGCAGAGTGTGAAGCACACCCTGAGCTCCGCGGTGGCAGAGTGACACAATGCTATCTATAAAATTACACTTCAGGTCTACATGAACCGCTGCCGTATGTTTGTGTGTGCATGGTGGAGCTCTGTTTGTTTGTGTGTGTGTGTGTGTGTGTGTGTGTGTGTGTGTGTGTGTGTGTGTGTGTGTGTGTGTGTGTGTGTGTGTGTGTGTGTGTGTGTGTGTGTGTGTGTGTGTGTGTGTGTGTGTGTGTGTGGAGGGCGGCCTATTGTCAACCTGCAGTTCACATCCAGAAATGTTTTTCTCCTTTTTTTTTTTTTTTCCTTCGTATGATTGAATGAAAACATAAATCAGAAGTTGGTGGGTTTGATCCAAATGTGTCCACGCTGAGAAGAAAGGGATGGCACTGACAGCTTGTTAGTCACCCAGGCTTCTCAGGCTTCTCCCAAGACAAAAGGAGCTCTTTAGAACAAGCCCCAGCCGTGACCCGGAGAGTTCGGAGAGAGCCTCACCATGACGAGCTCTCTTCAGCTCGGTACACAAGGAAGACAACCTTCCCTTTGTCAGTGTGGGAGTGCGGCTGAAGCTGAACAGTCACGAACTGTTACTTCAGCTGTCATCATATCTGGATACATAGTGCAACTCCCTTATTTCCCACCCACAGTCTCCATATCCGTCATTCAAAGGCGAGCAGCGGCGGCAGTGGTGGCGGGAATGATTAAGCAGGATTTGCTGTCGATCCTCATCACCTCCCCTCATCCTCCTCCTCTTCCTCCAAAGCCAGGTTTGCAGCACTTCAGAGTGTGGTGAGTCATGGAGGGACTGCGAGCTGTGTCAGAGATAAAGACGGCGGAGGAGGCACTGACTGACAGAATGGAAAGTGTAAACACAGAGGACCCCCGGGCGCCTCGTCTTCCGACAGCTGTCTCTTTTCTCCCTGTGTTTTTGTCACCGCTGATGGTTCGCTCACTTCCTCGTATTCTTTGATTTCATTCTACATGTCATCCTCTCATTCCTGCCGGCTCACCCCTCCACACTGAACAACAACAAAAAAAAAAAAGAAAAAAAGCTGCATTCCTCCGTCTGACCGCTCCTGTCTTCTTTGCCCAGTAGGAAACTGCTGTCCAATCCATAAGTCATGATAACAACCATCTTCCTCCTTCCACTCCCACACACACACACACACACACACACACACACACACACACACACACACACACACACACACACACACACACACACACACACACTGGAAAACCTACTTGCTCAGAGCATGATGTCAGACGTCTCCTGGCCAACACACTTTGCCCAGGGGCGGGGGGAAACGTACGTTAAAAATGCACCCACGCTACAGGATCCTTTCAGGCGCTCGGCCACAACATCCACATCGAAACACACACTGAATACAGTACAGTACATGCGCAGAAAAACGTCATAAACAAGGACCAGATTTTGTTTGCAGACACTTTTCATTAATGAATGCAAACCTCACCGTGTTTGCAGTAAAACCTGCAGCGTGAAAATCCCAAGAAAATTTCCCATTCAACCTCACAACTGGCAGGAATGATTAAACATTTATTTATATAATGCAGTTTCAAAACCCATCTATTCCTTCTTTTTTTTTTTTGCCCGCACTCAGGTTTAATTTTGCCTCCCATCCTTTAGGCTGCTCTATGAAATGCCCACTCTCCCCGTATGGCCTGCGTTATTGATTTGCCATTATGTTGTGTGGGGGAGAAAATCCATGGGCCTCCCTTTAAATAACCATCACATGAAGACAAGAGAGATATATCACAGAGAAACCATATCGAATTGGAACACACGGGACACCCCGAATAAGCAAGGCAATCTTCTCTGTGCTACTTCTGCTTGACAAAGAAGAAGCTGCTGAATTATCTTAAGCTTTGCTGAATCAGGCTTTCCTGGAAAGCTCCGCTGTGTGTGTGGTGGCTAAGGAGGACTTCTCTTTACTTGAACACTCGCCCAGTAAATATGAACACGCTGGAACCACCCAGTGAGCACGGTGCCAGGAATATCGAAGGATGGTCGACTTCTTAAGATGTGATCAAATTAAAGTGCTGAATTTCTGTTTTGGTCTTGGAGGTTACCTGTTCAAGTTGAGTTTATCTTGGTCGCTTTAACTCATGACTTTAAATGTAGAGGTTAAAACCTGCCAAATACTAAAAACTGTTTAAAAGTTATGATAGGTAAGACTGGTCGCACTCGAACACGTGAAACCGTTTTTGTGTCTGATCTAATCCACCTCTCATCAGGAGCCAAATAAATCTGCCGCTAATGCGATTTTAGAAACAGACGAAGATAAATCTGCAGTGTTTGTACTTTGCCATAATGCAATTTGAAGTTCAGTCAAATCTGATATAAGCCTGAAGGATATCTTACAATATTACAGTTGAATCAAAAGTTCAAAAATTGCTTACTAACTTCAGCCAAACTCCACAGGACATTGTTGTGTACAACAGCGTTTCCATCAATAGTAATTGCATCAGAACAAGACCAGATCTGTCTGGGACGGCCGATGTTGTAATGAAGGTTTGACCAAACTTAATCTTCAGTAAAATACCTTTAGAAAAATCTAAACTTTACAACCACATCTATTCAAATCCCATTCATTAAGTGGCGTCAAATCTACAAATACATACTGGACGGACCCTTAATGATTCAAACAAATACAGTGCATGAAATGATGTTACATGGACTCTGGTGTTTATTCTTTCATAGGGTTGATGCTGGAGTTTGTAGTGTTTGGATCATGCTGATCCTGTTAACGTTGATGCAATATCAAAATATGTTTTATATTACCAATGCATGGCTTTATGCTGTTTGAGTCAAATCTTTCCATGTCGTTGGGTACCGACGAAGCACTAAGCAGTTAAAAAGTCACTAAAGTATATGGACATACAAGAACAGAACAAAAGGGACATGGCTGCATGTTAATGTGGACTTTATATTTGTGACTGTAAACAATCTTGTTGAACACCTAAAGTGAAGCCTTCCATTCTCCCCAGCTGACATACTTCCAACATATTCTCTCAAATCTACCTGTTTATCAATAATATACCTACCAAAAACATCATTAGTTGAAGTATCAGTTAAGAATAAAGACATTGCCAACATTATGGAGAGTTTCACTCTAAATCTTAATGTAGTTTTCATCTGATCACCTTGGAGATATTTCATGTAAATGAGCTTTTGTGAATTCAATCTTTTGTTTAAAGCTTCTTTTTTTTTTCCATCTTTGTCCATCTTACCACATTTTATGACATAAAAAGAGAGTTATAATCTACCTATTGTTGTGACACAAAAATCCTAATGAAGGAAGTGAAAACAAACACTTCCTGTGAAGTTACACGACGGTTTCAAACTCTCACACACATTCTGTTGTCCAGTCCTGTATATGCATGCCTTCATATCCCCAAAAAAGTCTGAGCTAAGATACAACAACCTCTTTACTTCGGCAGTCTTGTTACATTGACATGTACAGTGTCTGTGGAGTCGACCTAAAGGCATTGTCACAAACATCGAAGCGGCGCTCGCTAACGACAGAGGCGGACAATGCAGAGTTCACGGCAGACAAAGGGCTGTCTGTGCTGCTGCGTTCAGGAAGAGGCCTTTCTCGCTCTGATGTGGTGAGCCGCTGTACCTGCGACACACACCGAGTTCCTGTGTTGAGTGTATGATGTCTGGTGCACGCGTTCAAGAGCAGCAGGGTGGTGACTGACAGGCGCACATACTGCGAACCCTGCTCTTATGGGTCCTGACAGGCTCGCCCGAGGCCATCAGTGTGGGAGTGAGAGGTGATTATGCAGCCGTGTGGGTATTATGGCTTATTGTCTGAAAAGTTTTCTATAATGTAAAGTAGTTTTATGCAAATGTGGCTACAGAGACGATGGGTAAACAGAGATACAGAGAGAGAGAGAGAGAGAGAGAGCAAGCATTTAATTTTCCAATGTCTAGCCCGTGAATGAAGAAAAATGACAAAGAGGGAATAATAGCACGAGCCAGGAAACAGTAGATAATATTGAGCTGCTACGTCTTTGTTTATGACGTGATTCAAAAGTGCTGTGGATGGCAGTTTGTGAGTGACTGTCACCTTTTTGTAGGAAAAGGCAGACGCTCCACAGCAGTTTGATTATCTCTCTAAATTTAATACAAATCTTAAATCCCTGTTGTGCTCTTTGCTCAAGTAAAGAAAGCTTGCTTTATCTCTCCGGTCCTCCTCTTTTCTTTGCTCCGCATGCAGCCAATCAAAAGCAAAAGTGAATTATGAAAAAAAGAAGCTGCAGCAGCAGTGTGAATGCCTGTGTGACTGAATTTCCATATAGATAGGCCGGCACATTAAACTTGTCTATCTGCGAGCTCTCTGTCCACTCTTCTTCTTATTACATTTTGATGGAGAGATGGCCGCTTCATCTACATCATCAACCTGCTACAACCCCCCTTATTACCCCACCTATCTCTCTTTCTGCCTCCGTCATGTTTCTATCTGCCCTGGACACTCGATTGTCCCTGAACCGGTGTTGACCCCATAAATGGGAGCCTATGTCTGTTTCTTTCTTTTTTTTAATTTTCCTGCCATGTGTTCGTCTGTGATCTGGAGGGTGTTGCTGCTCCATTCAATCTGTTCTTCCTTGTGTAAAAGCTGCAGTTCATGATTCCTCAGTGATGAGAGGGAGAGAAAAAATGGAAGAGGAACAAGAAGAAGAAAAAACAGCTCCTCATCACAGTGCTTCGAGGCTTACATGTAAATTAAAACGCAATTAAAAACAGGCAAATAAGCTGTTCCCGGGAGATGGGGCATGGAAGGGGAGGGGAGGGAAGCGAGGAAAGGGCTCTCAGGATAAGGGCCTGTGTCACTCATCATTAGCATGGCATTAGACTGAAGGGAGCTAAATCTGAACACTGGGTCACAGCCACATTTGGAGGAGCCGCGCCTGCCACTGTGAGGTCTCCACACCGAATTAAAGTAACCACAGCATCTACCGTCCAGAGGGAAACATTTCTGAAGTAGATCAGATACAAAAAAAAAAAAAAAGATCCACACAATTATTCGGTGGATTATTCAGCTATTGTTCTCCGAAGCATGCTATTGTGTAGCTATTGCATGCTGTTGCGCTTTATGTACAAGCGTACTATTGTGATTTCCGGCACAATGCGGTGGAAGTTTTCTACCATCGATGGTGGTGAACAACATTATTCATATTGGTGGTAGTGCATGCAGGAGGAAGAGGTCACACCGAGTGACTCCACACTGAACTCCTCGCTGATGGTGCTGAAAGTCAATACTGTATCTGCAAGTCGTGTGTTCAGCCACAATCTGCCAGAATTCCACTGCACCACCTCCTCCTCCTCCTCCTCCTCCTCCTCCTCCTCCTCCTCCTCCTCCAATGGCCTTGGCCCTCACCCCTACCAACCCCCTGGAAGCCTGGTGCTCTGCATGCCCCCCTCCCTCCTGCTCTTCCCTCTCTCTCAGGCTCCTTGCACCCCCACCTCCCACTCAGGCTCCCGGGTAGTAGAGGGGGATCAATGGGGGGGGGGGCGTATGGTGGAGGTGGAGGTTGGGGGTGAACCCCACACGACGGCAAGCTTGCAGGCAAGCAGGCAATCGGGCACAGAGGAGGGGAAGAGAGGAGAGGGAGGGAGGGAGGGAGGGTGGCCATGAGGTGGGGGCCCACCCTGGCAGAGGAGCACCCCTCTCTGCGGACCTGTCGCCTTGGTGCAACAATGGCCGTGACAATGACACTGGAGGAGGAATTTCCGCTATCCCCCCACCCCCACCCCGACCCCCACCACACACACACACACACACACACACACACACACACACACACACACACACACACACACACACACACACCCTCGAAAGATCTTCATAGCGCATTAAAATCTGGCGTGCCAAGATGAATGACTTCCTAATAGCTTTCATTTGTTACAATTATCATAATTAAACATATGTCAGGGCGAGACAAAGGAATGGGGAGATTTCTGTGTTAGCACCTGAAGCAGAAGCGGATGCAGGCACTGGAGGGAAATAGCTTTTGTTATGGCATAATTAGTGCAAATACACTTGTATGCAGAAACTGGAGAGCATATTTACAGTTGTTAATTAAAAACCCCTTTACTTTAGTGATTTGGGGTTTGCCATAAGCTATTTTCAGCAACACTTTGGACTTTGATTCTCCATCATTTGGTTCTTGTTTCATCTGCATGTCCTTGCTACTTCAGCCTGTTTGATAGTGGAGCTTAATGACCGCCTGCTGAGCGCTGTGAGAATGGCTGAAGGCCCTCTTAACATTTTTGTAACACCCCCTCCCCTCGTTTTCCTCCTCTCCACCTTGTCCTTGTATTCTGTCCCTTAAACCAATCAACTCTTTCCTTCCTCATCGCCATGGAGGAATGAATCAGATGCTCAAGTATGGAGATGTAGAGGTCATTCACGTTCTCTATATTGTTTTCTTCATCTTTTTACCACACATTTTCTGAATCATACCTTCTGTACCAGTCAGACCTGCCTTACTTCCTTCTTTTCCCCCTCATCTCTCCATTCCCACAGTTGGCACAGCTGGCACTGTGGAAAGTGGATGCCAAAGGGGGGTGGGGGGTGGTGGCTCATGGCTTCTCCAGAGCCACCATATTAACATTTGGAAGACTGCTCCTTGACACAGCCAGCTGTGTGCATGCAGTGTCTGTGTGAGAGAAAGAAAGAGGGAAAATTATGACAGAAATTGGTGTTGCAATGGAAAAAACACAACAACCCCCCCCCCACAAGGGTTACTCCTATGTGCTTCCTGCTGAGAGTGGACCAGAGATCATCACTTAACCTGACCCTGGCCCTCCTACAGACACGCACATGCACACACAAATATTCTACACAAACAATCTTACATGCTCTCACGATGATCCAGTTTCTTCAAAAAGTCTGCTTGTTTGCTCACTTAGGTCATTCAGTCCAACTTCCCTAAACCTAAAGGAAAGGGACAGGTTTTGCTATAAAAGTAACTGCATTGGCTGCTTTTTGCAGGACTGAAAATATAATTTTATGTTGCTGTTATTCAAACCATGGGTGCACACACACGGATATATTGCTGAAATAAAGTGACGCCATAGGTTGTTTGAAACAACTCCCTTCAAGCAGGAGATAAAAAACAGACTGGCTGACCCTGAGTTTATCCCCATGTTTTAGATAGCAGCTGCTTTGACCTTGACGGGCAGAGGAAAGGACAAACTAATCGTGGAAAAAGTTCTGCAAACTTGCTCTTTGAAAAAAAATAAAAAATAAAAAAACTGCTTCACATTGTGGAATAAGAAAAGGGTTGGGTTTTTTTTTTAAGTTAAAAGAACTCTAAGAACCTGACTGCATTAACAATACTGAGGAATATTCCTGTCGCAAAAATGACAAAAAATAAAGCATAATTACAGTCTAATCGATCGCGCATTATCCCTTTTTAGATTAATATTTCCAACAAACAAGTTTAACGTGCATCCGCTTATTTTAAGCACTTTATTAAAATGCGTGCTTTGAGTGACATTTATTTGGTTGACGGTTCCCTGCAAATGTGACTTCCAGCTGTCGGTAATAGAATCTGTGAAGAAAGATAAAGTGACGGCGACTTTTATCCACGATGTAAAAGTCACAGGTGACTAAAGTGCACGAGCGCTTCACCTGGGCGCGTTTCTGAGAGGAGTTGAGCGCAAACATCTGCGTAGAACACCGAGAGAGCTTTTTAGTGATTTGATCTGGACCAGATAAATTTCCCAGATTATAATCAACTATCAGGGCAATCTATCGGCCAGTGAGGACGACAGAAACACCTACACATAAGTTCAGTTTCTGGGTGGATGAAGAATATTCAAAGGGCAAAACGGAAGGTTTCCAATTTCTCGAGTGTTCACCTTGACTTAATAAAAGCCAATTATCTTGCGCAGTTTCACCCAGCAAAAAAAATCCATGTCACAATCTTGCAGGCCACCTAGTCACAGTCTTTCATTTACAAGCTTTATCAAATACATCCAGCTTATATGCGATCAAATCAAGCCGACGAGCTGAGTCATGGGATTTTCTAAATGATGATCTCCGTCCTGACGCAGACTTCGGGCGTCATTCCCGTCAAGTACAAACACAAAATGATACATAATTTGTGTTTTGGGTATCATTGTGGGTAAACAGCTGTCAGGTGAATACCCACAGCTCCAGAAATAAGACGCGATCATGCTGTCACACCTGCAGTTTTGATCACGCGTTCCAATCGGGGTCGGGCTATTTGATTTGACTGTGTATTGTTAGAGGGGAACGACACGTCCGTCGGTGTCATTTCATTTCGGGTGCTTGTTTTGTTTGAGACCAACTTAATTTCTCTGCCTCTCTGTGGGTTTCTATCTGCCTTTCTCGCTCCCTTCTCGCTGTTGCTAGGGAAGCAGGGCGTATTCGCTCCCTGGCCGCTGATGAAGGGCACGCGGGGAGGAAAAAAAAGAAAATCGGAATCGTTCGTAAAATACGGCGAGTTAATCGAGCTTGTTTGTGGCGGACCGAGTCTTAACCCCATCCTGTACCAACATCAGTGGTCAAACTATGGAAACTAAGAGTATAAAATGCAATATTTCGGTCCTTTTGGTCCATTACCTTATATGGCAGGGCAGAGATATATCGTGCCTGTATTTAATAGGCTGGCTGCTGCCGCTCTGCTTACAGGCTTCGTTTTAACCCTTGTGCTGCTGAATTATTTTAGGAGCAAGGAAAAACATATCACTTTTAGCCTCCCTGCTTCTCTTTTTACACGGTCGACGCCTCAAACGCAAACGACTCTCCGCGTTTGTTACACGACCAACACAGCGACGGCTCATAAATTAAGTCGCGATTTTACTTGCGTTTTTTTCGTTCCTGTTTCTGATTAACCCCCCCCCCCCCCCCCCCCCCCCCCCGTAAATCAGTAGGCTTAATGTGGGAGACGTTTACAGCACATAATACATGTTAACTGTGGGTAGGGTTTAAATCGTCCTATTATAAGATAGACATGCTACAACCAATATTTCAACCATTAACAAGCTGCAGAGATGGGTTTTGGGGGGGGGGGCTCTGCACTCTGGCAGTTCACCATAAGAAACTTGCCACAGGTAGCTGAAGGCTGCAAAAGAAAAACCTTCTGCTGTGTGTCAAATTAACAGCAGTTGAGCCCAGAGGACGTAGCACTTGTTTGACTGTCGTGTGTGTGTGTGTGTGTGTGTGTGTGTGTGTGTGTGTGTGTGTGTGTGTGTGTGTGTGTGTGTGTGTGTGTGTGTGTGTGTGTGTGTGTGTGTGTGTGTGTGTGTGTGTGTGTGTGTGTGTGTGACCTATATTTGCGAGGCGCCTGTTAGATGAGAGAGCTGTAAAGTCACATACATACAGCCGTGCTGCTTTAACGGGATCGGAAATAAAACGGGAACTGTTTTCATGAGTCAGTTTAGGTTGAGTGATAACCAAAACTTCTATGGCTCAGTGCTTCCACTTTCAAGGCTAAAACAACATTATTCCCATGGTATTACGCAAGTCTCCAGATGATTAAAAGAAGAAGAAAAGAAAACCTTTTAGAACTAATGTTCACATCAAACCTGAAATCCAACTGCTTTACATGTCAATTTAAAGCTTTACAATTGACCGGAATCACTGAAAACACATTGTGTAATTTATGTGTTTGATTGTGTTAAGATAATCAACATTGCAGCATATATGTCTATCCATATACTAGTTCGTGTAAATGATATGTACTGGACTAACAAGGCTACTGATCCAAGTAGGTTGAGTCTGTTACACAAGGGCATCCCGAAGCTTCAAGTAACTGTGTGACTGCAAGGGTGTGTTTATATGCATATATATGTCCCGTGACAGTAATGCAAAGACTGATTTGAATTTCCAAATATCCTCCCCGTGCAGTTTTTCACGGTCGGGATAAAACTCCAACCTTTCTGCAAGGTCTCCACCTCCCCCTCCCCTCCTGACGTCATGCGCCGAGCTCAGGCTGCTCGCAGCCGCACCACTGTGGATATCTCTGTGCTCAGTACTGCCAGCACTGTGGAGTGTGCAAAGGGAGAGAGAGAGAGAGAGAGAGAGAGAGAGAGCGAGAAGGAGGGAGGGAGAGAACGAGCGAGCAAAAAGACAGAGGTGGAGGGAATACACTTGGATTTGGATACAACTGAAAAAAACTACCAAGGGCGCACAACACGCACCGAAAACGGAAGGTATACATCGACGGTGCGCAGCCGACGTTTCACACTCTCCCCGTGCCCCTGCGATCGGATTCGGCCGAGAATGGAGCTGCCTGCCGCCGGAGAGCACGTCTTTGCGGTGGAGGGCATCGAGAAGAAGCGCATTAGAAAGGTAACAGACGAGGAGCGCGTTTTGTGCAAACGCGGCTTTTTTCGGGGCGTGGAGATGTTGCATTTTTAAAATAATGTGAAAATAAATGCTTCTCATTCTCCACCTTCACAGGGCAAGGTAGAGTACCTGGTCAAGTGGCGAGGCTGGTCTCCAAAGTAAGTCCGATGCAATGTTTTTTTTTTTTTTTAATTTTTCTAAACGATGAGCGAACATGAACCGATGCAATGACACTTCTGAACATTATGTTACAAAAGCAAGTGTTACTTTAATTTGGCATCCATCAAGGGCGTGCGCGCGCAATCTGAGTGCGTGCGTGATTGTGTGCGTGTGTGTGTGTGTGTGTGTGAGCGGGGAGCGCGCGCTCGGTATGCGTTTCAGTGTATCCGCGGATGCCTTCACTAATTTATGCGAGGGAAGGGGGTAGGCACAGCCATGTAATCCCGTTTTAATTATTTCTGCTCTGCCAGCGAATTTACGAGACAGTGGTGCTAAAATGGCCGACTGTATGGTGCTGAAGGACCGTTTGAAGGGCACATACACACACTTTTCTGTCAGATTGTTGCCCCTCTCTGCATTGCTCGTCCTCACGCTTGGTGCGGCTGCAGCGGGAATGTTTTCCTCACGGATTGCAGAATCATTCGCCTGCAAGTTGAAAACCTTTTTGCAACAAAATGGATATGTGTATAGGTGTTTGTAGGTTTAAAATTCGGGAAATGTGCCTGTTTTCTGTTTCCGACAGAAGATAAGGGAATGTGCACGTTATGTGGCAGTGTTTATGAAAGGATGAGGCCTGTGCGGGTCAGTTGGAAAGGGGAAGGGTTTATTTTTTTTTTTCTTTCTCTCTTTTTTTCTCTTTTGCACGTGATGGTTTGTTTGACAGTTTGTTTGCTCCCTCTGTGTGCAGGTACAACACATGGGAACCAGAGGAAAACATCCTTGACCCGCGTCTGCTCGTCGCGTTTCAACACAGGTGAGAGAGACAGAGAGAGAGAGAGAGAGACAGAGAGAGAGAGAGAGAGAGAGAGAGAGAGAGAGAGAGAGAGAGAGAGATGGACTTCGGACGAGGCCGCGAAGCCTCCAGTTCAACCATGACCATATAAGGGCATGGGAGGAGGGGCGCTCCAGTAACTCTACCACTGCCCCCCCCCCTCCCTTGGGACCCTCTCTTGGGGAAACACTGGGGCTATGGTAGTAAGATTACCTGCAGCACAATAATAGTAGGAGTGGAAATATGCATGTTAGAAAAATCATTTTAAAAAATGTGCATTCTTAAGTTGAGGGATGCTTATATTTATCTAGAAAGTGTGCATTAGTATCCTACTATCCTAATGATTTGTGTTTCACGGCATTCTGTAAGTTAGAAGGCACTTCCCATAAGGAAGAGCAGGTGGTAAAATGGGGAACATGCTCCACTCGGGGAGCATGAGGACTGCGCAGGCCTGCTGGTGGTTTGTTGTGGTTTGCACATGAGGAGGCCGAGCAGCTGTCCGATGGGATCTTCGTCACTATCAGCGTGAGGTGTACTTTTACACTCTGCAGGTGTTTGCACTGAAGAGGAATAATGCTAGTATTACCATTTCACATGCAGTCACCCTAATTTCGTCATAGACAGAATGTCTGTCTCCCTGCGTTTGGGTCATGGACTCGGGGGGGAAAAGGATCCAGACGTCCATCTTAGGAGTTGAAGTGTACAACCCACTCCACTGCCGCTATCACTGTCGCTTCATGTGTGCACAGTGGCAGCTCGCCCAGCAAACTGAAGCTGTGCGCTGTCTCTGCAGGCCAGCGGGCCGTTCATGGGACCGCGTGAAGACATGATGGCTGGGGAAAGGAATTCGCCTCTCTGAAAAGGCTAATTGACACACAGTGCTCTTCGCCGTTTCCAGTGTATACGGCTCTCATATTCCCCTGCAGCCTGCCTGCCTGGCTGTGTGTGTACGTGTGTCTGGCTATGTGCTGATGGTCATGGAGTGCTGCTTCTGCGCCGTGTGTGTGTGTGTGTGGATTCCTCTCTGCTCCCAGTGGATGGGGGAGGGGATTCAACTGGGGAGTCTGTAATTGCCAAATCTTCTGTGAATAGGGGTCACCCCGTTAGACGCTGCGCGAAATTGTACACATTACAGCGACGTAGAGTGTTTGTTGTGGCAATTTTCCGGCATCTATGATCGTCCGAACATCTGTAGGAAGACGGCCAACAATGGGCCTTGTTTACGCATGCCTGGTGAGGGCTGTGTACAGCTGGCCTTCACCCACCGCTGGTTATTTACGAGCCAATGATGAGTCAAGGTTTATATCGGGGAGCAATATTTCACAGACAGCCCGGTGCTCTGTCTTGTCGCCACGACTACACTAACACGTTTCCCTCTCCTCCCTCAGTAAAAAAAAAAAGCTGCTCCAAGACATGTTTGTTATTAGTCTGTTTATCATCCCGCACTTACCAAAATGTAGGCGACATGTATGTTTTAAATACCACTGTGCAGCACTCCACAATGTAGTGTTCACTCAATTTCAGTTCTACCTCATGACTCTAATTAGAGATCGAATGTAAGAAGAGGATGGGTGTGTTGCAGGAGAGAGGATGTTTGAAAGACAAGTAGGGATTCTTCCTGCTGTAGCCTTAATTGAATTTCTCTGGGATAATGAGAATATGGAATGGGTCGATTACCATGGAGAGCTATGCAAATAAGGACCATAATGCTTTGCAGCAGATCACATGTGCACATTCATTAGTCCCCTGAATCAAAATACTACTTTTGACCTTGACTAGGTAAGGGAAATTGAATGAATAATCCAAATGTCAAAACCTGTAATTTTCTATGTGATATAATTAGATTCTTATTGTGAAAAGGTGTCTGGAAGAGGAAGCATTGTGTGCAAAAGGTAGATGTGTTGTCAAAGATTTAATGGATTGAACTGTAATTATCCTTTGTTTTCGCAGAGAGAAGCAGGAGCAGATGATGGGATACCGTAAACGGGGGCCGAAACCAAAACATCTTTTTCTCCAGGTAACCGACTACGGATTCTCAGTGACATAGTCATTTCCACAGGAATGTCCTGCCTTGAGCAAACGACTCTTTGTAGTTTCTCTCTGTCAGGTGCGGTCGGTCTTCCCTGATTGTATTCAAGGTTATTTATAGATTTCTTTGAGTGCCACGGATGCCAACCGGATAGAGGATGCACTTCTAAAGGTGGATTTCAATGCGCATTCATCATGAAACCTGGTTATGTTGTGGAAAATGGCAAACACAGTCAAAGCTCTAATCCTGCTGAAATTGTGTTACGAATGTTTTTCTTTTTGCTGCATCAGGACAATCATTTATTTTTGTCTTCTATTACTAATTCTTTCCCACAGGGCAGAATAGGTGGTTGGAAATAGCACCCGGCCGTGCTTTATCTTAGCTCAGGCATTTGCAGGGCTGTATTCTGAGCCAAATGTGATTATATATTTCAGGAGACTGTGAGCTGATTGCTATGCAGTGTCACATCTTAAGAAGCATACCACTCTGCCAGAGTCACACGTGGCCAGCAATCAGGGATAAAGCGTGACATGTCTGGTGGCACTTCTCTGACCTCAGGTCATCGCAAAAGCGTCTTGAGCGTTCCGCTGCAGTGCTCCTCTGACGGCCGCGAGGGTCAGTCCGTACAGGAGGGGGGAAGGGACTCCTGGGTGGCAGAGGGGAGCCATAGCACGAGTCTTGATTGGATGGATTATTTTGATTTCTGTATGGCTTCAATCGTCTGTACTCAGTTTTTAAGTGATGCTGCGGGATTTCTAAATCTACTTACTTCATAGTCGTATTGAATCCATGGAAAGGGTTGCATGATGTCCTCTGTTGAGCTGTGATATAGCTTGATCATCCATCCATCCAACTTTAACCAATCTCACAAATAACCCTCATGATGTCATATTTCCGCTTGGACTTGGAGTTGTTCCTACAAATCTAACATGGACTTGAAAGTATGGCCTTAGGCGTTTACATTCTCCACCTGGCCAAACGTTATGGGAGCGAAGAACTGAATCGCTGGTTTAGGTCTATATTGGACAAATGTTTATGTCAATGGATTACTCAAAACAATCACACCAGGAAAATCCTTGTTTACGATGTCATGAGACGTTACAGTCAACGCCATATATTTAATGAACGAAGGTAGAACAGCGCCTTTGTTGTTCCTTCAATATGTTTATGATAAAAAAAGAAGACTGTTGTTGTTACAACTGGTTCACTGCCATGATTGGAAAAAACATTTCTGCTACGGATATAATAATATGTGTTTGGAAGGATTTTGTATTTTAGTTTTAGTCCTATTATTCTGGGTAACTTGACAAACTCCAGTCTGATAATTGATTTATAGAACTATTAACAAACATAACGTATGACTCTAACTATTGTGTACTTTTAGAAAGTAATGGTCAAGCAATCTCGTAACTACAATTTCCTGTAGTTTGAATCCACACCGCTGACGGTTCACCGAGCAAGGCCCTTAACCCAATTGCTCAGGTTTCGTCAGGGCGTCCGAGGTAAAGCTGGAGCAGAACCAAACGCGCTGATCACATTATCCACTGCAATGACCCCAGAAAGAAGCAACTGAAATGCATTCCAATCGCATTGATTTTTTATAAATGCGGTGGACAAAGATCACACAGTTTGTTGCATGGTCGAAATGCTAAACTCCGTCTCTGTTTTTGGTTTAAGGTGCCCTCGTTTGCCCGAAGGTCCAGTATTCCTGCGAGTTTGGAGGAAGCTTCTCAGGACGCAGACAGCAGCGTGAAGCCCGATCCCATCCAGGTCCAGCGGTCACAACCTCAGCAGTACCAGCTGAACAGCAAGAAGCACCATCAGTACCAGCCCAGCAGCCAGGAGGTCCCTACCGATCAGCTTACCAACAGCAAAAAGAAGTTCATATACCAGTTAAACAGCAAGAAGCACCACCACTATGAGCCTGACCCAAATATGTACGATGCACAGGCCTCAAGACTGAAAGAGGTGGTCAAAGTCCAGGAACCGGCCGGCAAGTTGGCAAATCCTGGCTGGAACTTACCGCTGGCCCTGCAGCAGAAATGGGTTCGGGACAAAGACACAGGCTGCTTGAGCAAAGTCAAAGAGTTGGCGGTGGAGGTGAGAAAACCTGCTGTCAAAGAGGCGGAGAGCGAACATGCCCTTAAACCCAACCCGAAAGACGCAACCCTCCCAAGTGCTATTAGCAGCAAGATGAAGATAATCAAGAATAAAAACAAAAATGGACGTATTGTTATTGTCATGAGCAAATATATGGACAACAACAAGGTTCATGGAGTAAAGGGTAAACACGGGGAATCATCCAGGGAAGAGAAACCTCAGAACCACCTGAAAGCCAAACCGTCTGAAAGCAATCTAGCACAAAGAACCAAAATGGTAGAGCACCCGGAGAATGGTATCCCCAAAGAAATAGGTAACGGCAGTACCCTCCCTGCCGCGGAGCACCCTAACAAATGTTCCCCGAAGGACCGACACTTCTCCAAACCGTCACCGAGCACGGCAGAGGAATACAACACAGAGGTGGCTCGGGGTCAGGCGGATCTTCCAGATGATTTGCCCCTGCAGCTCACAGCCAGCTCCCCCTCTTGGATTACTGACTCCAACATCCCGACCCCTACAGCTGTTGACCAGATAAGGATCCCGTCCTTTCCTGGCGACCGCAAGAGAAAGCTGTCAGATCCCGTGGAGGACAGGAACGTGGCCAAAGTCTACCTGACTTCGAGGACTTTCAGTGTGCCTGACACGGTGGTTACACCACCTCAGGACAAACCCATGGACCTCCACTGCAGCGGCCCACGTCACAGCAGTATATGTACATATGAGGTCCCGGGCAGTCAAGAGGAACCGATGGACCTCAGCTGCCCGAAAGCCAAGAAGCAGGTTGAAGCAGAAATACAGCCACAGCCTGAGCCAGAGCCTGCTGTCACCGATACGCCTCCTGTAACCGAGACGGACACACAAAAACAAACAGAGGAATCTAAAAAAGAGCCCGTTAAAAAAATCTCACCTTTTATGGGAAATATCATCATTACTGACATCACAACAAACAGTCTGACTGTCACCTTCAAGGAATATGTAACTTTCTGAGGATCGCTTTATAAAATGTGACTATCAGTGACTGATGAAATGATCCTGTTCATATGTACATGTGTAAATATATCAGAATTTTGTATATGTGAAAATTTATAATTTATCATCCAAATTCAATATGTTTCTTATAATGTTTTATACTGTAACTCCTCTGTGACGTTGTAGCCAAGAAAGTGCCCTCGAGGATTTGAGCGAATGCATTCAGGTGGAAGCATTCCACTTAAAATAAATCTGTTTATTTGTTGTATGGAGCTTAACGCTGTGTTTCATACATGTACCAAACTTGTAACCTGAGATGTATGAAGGTTTATACATATTTTGTATTAATAATATCTCTTATTTTGGTCCTAATAGAAAGTAGAGAGGAAGTTGTCGAGTATATTGTGATCAAAGATCAAATTGAAAGCACTTAATTGCATCTTCATACGTTTGCTTGTGTCATCACTCGTAGACAAACAGCGACAGTCTTATTTCGCTTCTTATTTTTGCTGTGTCAGCGTCGGGTCCCTGGCAAAAGGAACTGGCCCTGTTCATTCCCATGCTTTCTTTGTGGCTTGTTTAAGAAAAATCGAGCCATGACATGCATATTTAAAATGCAGGTGTGTCCGAATACAGTGTGAACACGGTGATAAATGTGGGCTACACTCCACTGCTTCAACAACCTCGAAGCAACTTCCCAGCCCTGTAGTTTGTCAGGTTCCGTTCTTGAGATGTGGCTAAGCCGCCCGTTGGTCTGCAGTTGCAATCTGATCTGATAATATATTGCACATTTTACAATTAGGATGCATTTTTCGAGACAAATAACGTGACGCATGCAGGTCAGTCACCATTAAGAAAATGGCGTCATTTGTCAAAGACGTAACTTCTGTTATGACGTATCGATTTCTTACTATCATGAGGTCGTGGCGTTTTATGATGCTATTGACCCCACGACAGACGGGTGTTACGTTAAACCTGCTCCTCCTGTCGGTTTGCTTAAAGTCATGCAGATTTACAGCATTCATCTCATCTCGTTATTGAAGCTAATGATATGATCTGAAGAACAAATGTGAGCACTGTCAGTTGTGGAGCGCTAAACTACCAGGGTCTTTGATGAGTATGTTATAGAGATTAAATGTGGGTCTGCGAGGCTGACTTTGTATACTGTTACATGCAATCCAGAAAGTGCACGCTGTTTTGATTATGCTGCTGGAAAATTGAAATATCAGAGCTGTTGGATGTAACCCGCGTTTGAGTCGAAATGGCCTTCTACGCACATTTAATGCAGAACCAGTAAGAATGCTAACGATAACCATGAAGAGTGCTTATTTATTGACATTTAATGTTTCTCAAAAACAATTACAAAATGTTTTGCTGCATCAGAAGCTGCAATAAGTCAGTTGAATAGTTTCACCTTTTTGAATGATGTTGAGTCTGCTACTTTTCTTTTTTTTTTTGCTATATTTTGCTAATTTCTTTCTTTTTTTTTTTTTTTTATTGCACTCTGTTGGAAAATGATTGTCATAAAGTATGTCATGCCAGAATCTGCCTGACTTGTTGTTAGCGCAGCTTTTTGGATGGTATGTTTCTCAATAAAGAAAGAGATTTGACCTCTGATATGGTGTTGCTGCTGCTGGTGGGGGGGCGTTGTGTGTTTAAACTTTGCTTTGTCTCTGCTTTATGGAGTAACCGTTCTCGGTGTTCTTCGGTGTTCCAGCAAAAGATTTACGGACCATTGTTCTCACCCTGGAGTTCCTCTGAAGCCTCTTTGCACATGGAACATTAAACACTAGAAACACTAACATGGTTGTGAGCCATGAATAGGAAAACAGATCACGTTGCATAATCACAAACGATCCCGCACAAAGGCTCCTCTGTATCACATAACTGCACTGGTCACTTTTATTATTAAAACCTCACATATGCATTATTTTTATACTGCAGCTCAACCCCGGGCAGGAATGTAAACACGCAACATAAGAGGGGGAGGACGGCCATTATGCAATTCTAAGATTCTATCAAGAAGAAAGGCTTCATGGAGACAAAGTATTTGTCCACCATGGGGATTATAAGTGTGTTTGTGCAGTCGAGAACAATGTAGCAGGAATAATGTGACACTCAAACGTGACGTTTCTGGCAGAACACTGTTGTATAAGACTGTTCAAAGGGCCTGTGTCACAATGACACAGCAAGTCTCCCTGTTACTGTAATCCAATAAAAGGAAAACAGGTTAGCACGAGTAAACACAAACAGGTACATAGGGGTGTATAGTCACACTTAGCTCCCCTCAGCTTTTCTGAATGAACCTCGAACAGTGACCTTTCTTGACACTGCCAAATGTCAAGGGCCTCCCCTTGACTGTCTTGATCACTCAGAAAAATTCCACCCAGCTCAAACAAAGAAAGTCATGAATGTTTGGAAAAAATGTGTGAGGCGTATTTTATTTTTTTTTTTCAATTCAGTAACTGGCTCAGAAAGACCAGATAAGCCTTTAAAGGGGTGTGGCAAGAAACAAAGCCTGTGTGTTTCTTTAGTGTTTATCCACTCTGTGATGCAGTTCACCTTATTTGAAGACATTCCACCCTCTGACCTGGAGGATCACCGCCAAGGTCGTTTCTGCTTCAAGATGTGTTTGTCTTGTTGGTTCTGTGGCTTGAAGGAGCAAAATACCTACTGAGAAACAAACAAGCAAAACACTTTTTGGGAAATTAATAGGAGCATTTTCTTTGGATCCCTGGAGGCTCCAGAGATTCCACATGGCTTGTTTTACAGCTTTTAAGCACGTACCTCGGTTCCAGTCGTTAGTCATAGCTTAGAAATGATCTCGACTGGAAACCGGTTCTATCGAGACGTCTATAAATTTAATTTCTTAAACGCCGATCTTTTCTTTTCTCCTTCTCTGTGTCGTTTGTCTTGGGCATTGTTGCATTTCACCCACCAGAATAAAGACATCAGGAGATAATAGCCATGTAATTTATTTAAAAGTAAGTCGTGTGTTTCTTTTTCCACGTTTCCATTAAATTACGCATTTTAAGAATTAGGCAGAATGAGCAACTGAAGTTTACAATAAGGTCGGGAAGGACGGGAAATATGCCACGCAATCGTTAATGTAAACAGGCCCCTCGGGGGCCGCCTGAACCTGCCAACCAACGACACATAACATTTGTGTTGTACGTGAAAATGAGCCGATTTCCAAAACCAGGCGTGTACGTGACGCGCGTCCCTCTCGGAGAAGTTATCTCTTTAGGCCTTGTGGCTTTGAATCATCTCAGTCCCGCATCAGTGGCTATAGGGAACCGAAACATCATCGAGGTGCATGGGGGGCATATTTATAGACCAAGTGTGATGTTTCACATTCCCCCTTTATCATCGTGCCCACCAGCAGCAGCAGCAGCAGGAGCAGAAGAGACAGCAGCAGTCTGCTCAGTGTTGGTTTCATCCCCGCAGCAGGTTCGTGTCACTTTAATCCTGCTGGATGACCCGCCGGAGGCCTGAGCTCCATCACAAATTGTTGGAATATTTAGAGCTAAAAATGCAAAATCCTTTAACCAGTGTGCATTTTCGGGAATTTGTTGGCAAATACGCAAACATTTAAATAGTCTTGATCACCCCGACATGACCCTTTGCTGCAAGAATATATATCACCAGCAGATTTGATGTCGAAACCTGCGTTTGAGTCAACACTGTGGTGAAAAAAGATGTCTTCTAATTCAAAACATGCGCTAGAATACAGCAAAGCTGCAGATCGCAGCAACGCAGGCTTCGGTTTTTTTGGTTTGTGGGTTGTTGTTTTTTTTCCTCTTCTGTCTGAGCCACCTTCAGCAGAAAATGTCGCCCGGTAAGTAGGACAGTGAACCGCGAGCTGTGTGCAGTAGTTGCCCAGAAACCAGAGAGCCAATAATGTTCTCACAGAGCCAGCTCTGTTTATTCATGTACGGCTGTCGCCATTGCGGCTCATAGAGACTCACTTTTCATCGACTCACAGCCAAATATGGAGAGCCTCACAACAGCAGCGGCGGCAGCGGCGGCGGCGGCGGCGGCGGCGGCAGCAACGTGCAGCGTGCGCTCTTGTGCGCGCGGCAACGCGCCGCGCCGCACGGTGCCGCCTCTCCCCGCAGCGCGCACCAGTCCTCCCTCTGTCTGCATAAACCGTGCAGGCTAGAGCCATTCTCGTGCCGACAGGAAATGTCGGTCTACAGCCTATGACTATCAAAATGGTGGTTCATATTTCGACTGCAGCCACAACGCATCTTTTGTCCGCGGCGCTCCCGCCTTTGTCTGCTCCACTGCGGGGAAAAATTCAACAGACACATATAGACGCAAATATGCGAACTCGCTGTTTTATCCTCGTAGACATAATCTGGAATAAAGGCTAATAAATAGGGGCTGCAACTCCTCTCAGCCCATTTCAACAAGCTGCGCTTCATA